>NC_000068.7:124589349-125189349 GCF_000001635.26 Mus musculus
TATTAACCATCTGGATTTCACCTGCTGTTTTTTTCCCCTTTGTTCCATTTATTTTCCTTTGGTATGGCTAACCCACATATATGAAATAGAAAGGCATAGCATGCAAGCATCTCTCTCTTGCTGTACGTAGAGCTGATATAAATAGTCAAGCATGCTGCTTTTTCCACATAAGCCTTCCTATGGACACAATCATTTTGTGGGTGCAATGTGTTATATGGAGTATCAGAGTTTGCACAATAAATGCTTGTTGGACTCCGATGAACTAGAATTAGAAATGCACCAGATTCCTAGATCTATTCTATTCTAGACACTATCAAAACTATCACCCTCCAAAGAGTAGCTGCAAAATTTTCTTTTGTATCATTCAGTAAACTTACATTTAAAATGGCTGAGAAAGAAGGGCTGGTATAAATGAGGTGAAGGAGCAAAGAAAAAAAATAAAGATGGAACCTGAAGTAGAATAATCACAAATTGCTTTCTTAAATCCTAATTATCTATCCAAATTATTAAGCACTGAGAATGTCTTTATTGGTTTTTAAAAGTATTTTTATTCAATTTTTTGTTCGTTCCACCTTGTTCGATGAGTACCGATATTTCATTTCAGAAAGTATCCCTCTTTTAATAATAGGATATAGTGGAAAGACTCATAGTTATTTGAAGTCTTACTGTGTGCCAAATCCTATGCCATGTGTTTGCCTGATGCTATCTCATCTAAGGCTTTAACAACCTTTGAAGCCTAATCTTGTCTCCATTTTATAGATGAGGAAACCAAGGCTCATCATCTGTCTAGACATCATCCACTATTATCTTTGCTGCAGTGTTTTCAGGTTGATGTAGAAAGTGCACAAATATGAAAGAGAGGTGCATAGTGCATGGGCACATCTGCCGATGGCTAGATCTGATGTTCTTTCCATTAGACCTCTTCCCAGCTTACTCTAGGTTGTGCCAAGTTAATAGGAAAAAAAACCCACCAAACTGCTAGTTTTTAGAAAACTAACCTTGCTCTTACCATACCATGCAGCACTTAAACTCCTTGGTATCCATCCAAAGGTGAAAACTCACATGCATACAACAACTGGACATAAAAAATTTTATAGCTTTTTTCCTAATTGCCAATACTTGGAACCAACTGGAATGTTCCCTAGTAAGTAAATGGAAAACCATGGAAGAAACTTAAATGTCTAAAATTAGTGGAGCATTTGGTCTGGAAGGCCACACGTTATGATTCCACCTATAAACATTTATAAAAGGAAAAACTATAAAGACAGGAAAAAAAATCCCTGGTTTTCAGTGCCTAAATTGGAGAATGAGTAACAAGAGCATATGGAGTGTTGAACTATTTAGGGCTTTGAGCCTGTTCTGTAGAATACTCTGATAGTGGTTACACATCCCCACAAATTTGTCCAAACCATAGAATGGAGAGTTATGTCTATGTAAATGCAACTGTGTGTCTGCTTAAAGACTAGAGTAAATAGAGAGAGTGTGAACTATGGTTCCAATATGAGCTAAGTTATTATGACAAACAAAACATTTCTAAATTTAAATAATTTTAGCTTATATTTGCAATGAAGTCATCATTATTAATATTACGTGAAGTAGAGACTTAAGGTTTCTTTGGAGAATCAGCTGTGTTAGATGGTGTTTTGCTGAGGCAAACACATAAAGGAATGTTTTCCTGAAGTGGATATAGGTAAAAGGCTAAGGCAGACTTGTGAAGGAACACTTTACTGAAGCAGACACAGGAGAAAGAATGTTCTGCTAAAGCAAGCATGTGAAAGATATACCGGATCCTTCCTAGGGATCTGGTGTATCTCTAGTTCATAGGAGCCAAACAAGGCATGTATTGTGCAGACTCTGATACTCCATGTGACATACCGCATTAACAGAATGACTATGGCCATAGGAAGGCTTATGTAGGAAGAGCAGCATGCTTCACTATTTATGTGTGTCATTTTTTTGCTAACAACACACGTGTATTGGTCTGCCTTACATTGCATAGTTGAGCTATATTTCTCCTACCATGGCTTTTTTTTCCCCTTTCCATACACTGTTTGACAGAATGATGTCAGCTGAGACTGATGTTTGTGCTGTAGGGCTAGAAAGATAGCTCAGTGGTTAAGAGCACTGACTGTTCTTCCAGAAGTCCTGAGTTCAAGTCCCAGAAACCACATGGTGGCTCACAACCATCTGTAATGGGCTCCAATGTCCTTTTCTGGTGTGTCTGATGAAAGCTACAGTGTACTCATATAAAATAAATAAACCTTTTTTTAAAAATGGTAAGACTGGAATCTTCAGATGCTTGTGCTGAGGCAAGACCCATGGAGAACATGTGATACTTGGAAGAAGTATAAATAGAACTCGAAAGACCATATGGAGGCTGAGCTTGGCTTGTTTATAGAACTAACTGTACAATGCTTGTTGGTCTCAAGTCTTCGCTGATCTTCGCTTCACCGAGAGAGGCACACAGCCGAGAACTTTTCCTGGCATTCCTGTTGGTCCTGGTCCCTCCTACTGACTTGTGCCCAGGCTAAGGCCTGGCTGTCTCTGCTGAGTTGTGCCACTGCTGCTGATTTGGGTTTGCTATCCTGACTCTACCGAACTAGACTGCTGGTGTATCCATAAAATGTTTAAAAATGGACTGAGCTGCTACTGCTGACTCATGTAAACTAAACTGCCAATTTTCTGACAAAACACAGGAAAGTTGCTCCAATGAACCATTTCTAAACAGGTCTATTTCCCCCAAACCCTTCTTTTCTATTACCTAGTGGATGATAAACTAAAAGAAAGATTAGAAAGTTTAAAAACCATCATTAAAAATAAACGTTAAAAAATTAAAATTATAATTAGGAGCACAAATAATATTTATTCTTCTTTCAAGTTTTCATGTGCTTTAAAAAGATATATTCTGTCCAAGTACTCCAAAAGAATGTTGAAGTTATATGTGTGTTGTGAGTTGGGGTGGGGGCTGTATGTGCTTGTGTGTGTTAATGCATATTAGTGTACTGTAGTTTGAGTGTGTGCTATAATGTGAATTTGTGTGAATATGTGTGTATGTAATGTGTGTATGTATGTGGAATGTCTGAGTACAGCATATGTGTGCATTATATGTGACTATAATATTTATGTACGTAGTATATGTGAGGGTGATGTAATGTAAGTGTTTGGGTATGCTGTGGTATTTAGGCAGAAGTGTGAGTATGGTACAGTATTTGACTGTGTTGTAGTATATGTGTGGTGTGTGTTGGTGTTGTATAGAGTATATGAGGGTGAACACGCTGTAGTGTGTATGTATGATGTGTGTGCTGTTGTGTGTGTATGTGTTCTGTAGTGTATGTATGTGTGTGTGTGTGTGTGTGTGTGTGTGTGTGTGTGTGCGTGTGTGTGTTTTTGAGTGTGCACAGAGGATGCACAAAGGCCAGAGGAGGATTTAGAATGCCTGCTCTACCAAGCTCTACCTTGTTTCTTTGAGCAAGAATCTCTCACTGACCCTGGAACTAGGTTAGTAGGTAACCAGCTCCTATGACACTCCCATTTCCCTGTCTCCTACTAGCATTGGATTACAGGTGTGCAAGTGGCCTCACCTGGCTGTTTCCATGAGAGCTGAGCATTTGAACTCAGGTCGGCAGGCGGAGACAGATAGATTGCTCTTACCAACTGAGTCATCCCCCCAGCCCAAGCATTTCTATATTCGAAAGCAAATGATTAACCCGGTGTTTAAGTTTACTGTAGCTAGCTCATTAACTGCAGATAACTGTAATTTATGAGATGGTGGAATTGCATCTTTGTAGGCTATACATTCATTTTATAATACTTTGGGGGAATTCTGTATAATCAATAAAAATATTTATAGGACATTCCATATAATTTTGCTATTTAAATACAACAGATTACATTTATTTATTTGGCTTTATGACAGACTATAACTATTATGCATGTCATATACCAGTAACAGAACACATTTTGGTCAGATATACGAACTTCTGTGTATGTCAGTATTCTGGGAGGAAATGAGAAAAGATACCATTATGCAGCAATCCATTTTGTGACAGTTTCTAGAAAGTCCTGCAGAGAAAAATAATGCATGTGAGAGATGGTTTCTCCCTTTTGAATTTGCACTGACAGAAAGAAAAGTAGAAAATCCACAGAATTACTGCGATAATTCCTACCAAAGAATCTACAGAGGAACCCTGATGTGCACACATGTATACATGCATGCACACATGTACACATGCATGCACAGCACGCCACACTTAACGCCCGAAACATGTACACATGCATGCACAGCACGCCACACTCAACGCCCCGAAGTAGCCACAGCAGTAATGGAGATTAAAATAATACTCTAAATGATTGTCTATTTCTTTATCTTTTTAAGGCAAGGACAAATGTGAAATTTGTATGTATGTGTGTTTATATACATATACAGGTACATACATGTGAATGTGTGTGTGTGTGTGTGTGTGTGTGTTTGAAACAAACGTGGGGATTATGTTAGAAAACTTTAGAACGTTTTATACATTTTTCTAGCAATAGAGTGAATTGCTGCTCAATAAAAGAAAAAAATCACAGTACGGAGGCCTGGCTGCAGCTAAGTCACACAGCATGGGCAGGGGAAGACACCCAGAGGCCCACCAGCCACGTGGCCCACCCACAGCAGGAGCCACTGAGATGTGCAAGTGTGTGGTGGAGAGATGGGAGAGAAAGAGAAGCACTGTGGAGAGAGGTGGAATTGGAGATGTGAGGGTGGAAAGGAACTGCCAGATGTGAGTAGCCTGCCCTGCCACCCGAGGGCATGGTGAAGTCCCAGCCTGTGCTGCTGCTAAGGGCCATGTCAGGCTCCGTGCCCATGAAGCAACAAGGGTCTGTGCTTCTGTAGGTGTCTTATATTACCTCTAATGACCATGTGGATGTCCTTGGTCTGGGCTGCCTCCTGGGATCATGGTGATATCTATCCAAGGACTGTGCAGAGCTACCACACACATCATGATTTTTATGTTTTGATTATTTTTTTTATTTTCTTTTATGGGAAGATTGCAAAGGCAGAGGGCAGATACAAAGGGATGGGGACATAAGTGTAAGTAGGATTGGGCTACATAATGTGAAACTCACAAAGAATCAATAAAAAGTTTTTAAAAAATCAGAGTACACAAGGAAGCACAAAGAAAAGACTTTCTTCCTGACACATTATGCACACATATGTGCATATGCATACATACACATTATACACACATATGTGCATATATGTGTACATGCCCATCACACACATGCACACATACATCATATATATGCATATACATTTACACATGAATGCAACACATACACCCATGTATCCCCAGTTGACATTCATTTTGAAAACTGGCTGTGTATAGGATAATATCACCTCTCTACAGCTTATTTTTATTTCAGTATAGAGTGTACATTTTTCCATACACACAAAATTAACATTCAACATTACTTCAAAAGTCTAAAAATACATGTCATCACTGTAAATGCTGGGTTTTTTTTCTGCTAGCTTCATTGAATGTAAATGATAATTCATGATTTTAATTTGCATTTTGATTATTAATATACTTAATATCTCTTCACAGGTCAGTTAGTCGGAATTGCCTATTCAACACCATTTGTCCATTTTATTATTGGCATGCTGTACTTCTTTTAAATAAAGTGTTCTGAATATATTAAGAGTCTCAATCCTTTTACAGGCAAGACTGTAAGCACAAACCACTGCCTCATATAAGACTTAACTCTAAATGGAGCACAGACCAACACATAAGAGCCATGTGCTCACATTAGAAACACAGAAATAAAGCTTTATGACCATAAGTCAGGTGATAGCTTCTTAGATATGACATTGAAAATATGGCAAACAAACCAGGGGTATGGTGCTACAGTCTGAGGCCAGCCTAGGGTATATGAGATCCTGTCTAAAAAATACAGTAGCAAGAAAGTGCAGACAACAATCTACAAACTAGAGAAACAACTTCAAATGAAGAGCCTGTAGCTTCAAAGGCATCGTCAATAAAGTACAAAGAATTGCTTCCGTTGTTCCGAGATCTGGACTGAGATCAAATAGAGGATGGAGACCTCAGATCCTGGTTTGCCCACATCCTGGCCATTGTGGTGCAGGGTCTTCAGTACCCTCTCCTAGTAAGGAGGTACAGCCCTTGTCAAGGCTGTAAGGAATCAGACAGAACAAGTGTAGCAAGGAAAGAGTTTGGTTTTACTTATAAAGGGATACTCATTTCATTTATATAAATTTGAATTTTAAAATAATATTACACATAGATCTTTTAATTCATTATCAATTTTTGAAAAATAATTATGGACACATGGTTTAAAATTCCAAGATACTGCAGAGAAAGGGAGAGAGAACATAAGACTCAACAACAAAACGCAAATACCCTAATCATAAAACAGGTAATAAAACAGGCATGTTTTCAAAGAAGATATCCAAAATGCCAATTGCATGTAAAGATGGAAAGTGCAATATCATTTAACACACAATCTGATCTTCTAGTCAGACAAAAGAATGTGTTGGTGAGGTTCTGACATAATTAGCACATTCATGTATTTGGCAAGTTCTTTAAAAAGCTAAACATAAATGTTATTATAGGATTGCTTATGTAGGCTGGGGAAGTGGTGAAGTGCTTGTTTCCCAAGCGTGAGGAGCTGAGCTCAGACCCCCAGGAAGCACGTAACAGCCAGACATGGAGGCAACGTGCCTCTTACTTCAGTGCTGGGGTTGAGGAGAAACAGCTAAAGCTGGGGCCCGTTGCCCACTGGCCTCAATAAAACATCAAACTCCAAGTTCAGGGAGAGATCCCTTCTAAAAAAAAATAAGGTGGTAGAAAGAGAGGAAGATGGCCCCTAACACATGCACATTCCAGTCATACTTATATATCCAAGAAAACATAAAAAAATCTATCCCTGCAAAAACTTGCATACAAACATTTATAATAACATTATTTATAATAACATTATAAAATAATGTATATTATTTATAGTACACGTTATAAATAACATACATTTATAAAACATTATAATAACATTATATAATATGATGACATTATTACATATCAAATAACAAAAAAGGAGAAATCACCCAAATGCCCACTACCTTGTGAAAGGGTAAATGAAATATGGTATGTCCATTCAAAGCAATATTATTTAACCATAGAAAATGAAGTACTGATACATGCTACAGCATAGATGAACTTGGAAAACAGTATGCTCCGTAAAAGGAGCCAGTCATAAAGAGGCCACATAGTATATGGGTCAATGTCCTTGAAATGTTCCAACACGACCAAACTATGGAGACATAGATTAGATTGGCTGTTGCCAGGAAGTAGCAAAGGGGACCTTGAGTGACATCTGATCTGATTGCCAATGCACCAGGACTTTCTGTTTATGATGATGAAAACCTTGTGAAGTTAGGTTGCTATGACAGACACCCAGCTCTACAGAAGAGCATTGATTTGTAGGGTTTCAAAGTGAGAGTTTGAGGCTGGAGGCAGTATTCTTTCTAGTGTTCTTCAGAGCAAATCCACTCTGGCCTTGTGTGAGTAAAGCCCTGAGCTGATCTGGAGCTCCGAGAACAATGAAGCACAAACTTATTGATAAGTGCATTGTTGTTCAGTAGAGCTGCTGTTGGCAGGCATTGGATCTTTCCTTCTTACTGTGAGTGGTTTCTAGTTGTCACATTAACATTTCTTTTGTACTGCATACATTTTTATTTAGGGGGCACGGTCGAGACAGGGTTTCTCTGTATAGCCCTGGCTGTTCTTGAACTTTCTCTGTAGACTAGGCTAGCCTCAACTTCAGAGATCTTCCTGGCTCTGCCTCCTGAGTGCTGGAATTAAAGGCGTGTGCCTCCATGCCTGACTAAATTTTTATATTTTTATACTAAGTAATACTTGTATTTTTCACTATGGCTTTTGCATTTATGTCACATTTAGAGGAATTTCTGCTTGTTTAGGCATGTGGAAATGTTCACTTTCATATTCTTACATCTCTTTAAATTTTAGCTGGTTGGGTCATTTTATTTTTGAATAATGAAGTGTGAAATAGTATATTAGCATTCATGCCACACACCCCCCCAGCAGAGATAAACAGTTTGTCAACATGGTTATTCAATAATTATTTTTTTCTTTGTTGTTTGAAATGCTAGCATAATCTTAATTTTAATTCATATGTTACTTAACAGCACACAAGTATCTACCTGTGCGTTCTATTCTTCTCCCCTGCTTTTGATGCACCCTGTCTTAGCACAGTTTTAATTGTAGTAGCCTTAAAACATATATAATTACATGACTAGAGAAGAATTCTTCTTTTCCCCAGAATCTTTTAAACTAGTGCTGTAGGGTAGTTTGAAATTTTTCACTGCAGCCCTTTATATCTTCACAAAGGGGCGCCGTAACGTAATTACACTAACACTGAACTTAGAGACTTGGAGGTTATGAAAGGTTTTATTGCACTGATGCTTTATATACAGGGAAAATCAGGCTCTCCGTGTAGGGTCTTCTTTTTGTTCTTTTGAGGAGCACCATCCTAGTCTTCATATGATCTATGAAGTCTTCATATGATAGACTTAAAGATCTTCATCACAGATCTTTAAGTCTATCCTCACGGACCTTTTGCTTGGTTTACTCTTCAAAAGGGTTCTTTTGTCTATCATAAATTACTACAATACTTGTGTGCTTATTAGATTATAGAAGAGAGCAGTTTTCAGGGCTGGAGAGATGGCTCAGTGGTTAAGAGCCTGGATTGCTGTTGCAAAGGACCCGAGTTCAGTCCACAGCACCCACATGAGGCAGCTCACACCTATAACCCAAGCTCCAGGGGATCAGATCTTCTCTTCCTGTCTTCTTCGGCACCTATATTCACTCACATGCACACAAACAGAGAAAGGGAGACAAACACATTTAATGAAAAAAATATTTAAAAGACAACAATTTTCATATTATTTTATGAGCTGCTAACACTGCTAGCCCCACTTGTCCTTTCAAAGACATTATTACAATGTTTGTTAACTTTCATAATTTGATTCTGCTTTCTTTTCTTATTACATTAGCTAGCAGCTCAAAATCATATTAAATAATAATACCAACTGATTATTAATACCTACAGTTTGTTTTCTATTTAAAAGGAGCTGTTCTGTTCAATTTTGAGGTGAAAAGGTTGGCTGTGGCAAGTCATCCTACACGAGCTTTCATTCGTAGACAGAACCAAGAGGCATTTAAAGGCACTGTGTGAGTAGAGGTACTTCCACACTCCTGGTAATCTCTGCAGTATCACATAAACTGCCCATTCAGTAGGAGTGAGCTTGGGCAAGGTTCTGAGACCAGTGATAAGAACCAGGCACCCTGTTGACTAACACTCATTACTGGAAACTGTCACAAGGCAGTCAAAAAAGACAACCCAACCGAAGACTGTAGGTGCTTAGCGTGTAGAGAAGGAGGATGGCAAGCCTGTTGTATACAGTTTAACAAAACACCCCAAGACCTCTGATGTGGTCATAGATTAAACATCAGTCTTACTAATGTATCATCTGAATATAAAGCTGTAGAGTTTCCTCCCTCGATACTTAGATATATTTTCTTTGTTCCTATTCACAATAACCATGTGAGGTAGTCCTGACAAGCTGAAACATGTTGTTAGATCCCAAAGACCCAACAAATGAACATTCAAAGCCCATACTATTGATACTTAACTCTAACTTTTAAAACGAAATTAAATAATGTACAAATGATTTTTTAAGATGTCATGACCTACTTGGCAGAGGAGTTTAAGATTCATATCCTCCTGAGTATGTTGTGCAATACTCCCCATTTCCCACACGCACAGTAGCTTCCTGCCTGTGCTGCCTCTACACTACAGTCATACCTTGGACCAGCCTGCCTGCACGTCCCTGTCTTCCTTCCCATAAGACTTGAGCTGATCAAGAGAGGCATAAGGAAGATCTTGAGCCAGGACCAAAGTCTGTACTGCTGTTACAAAAATGACCTCTGCCCAGTTTTCCCAGCAGCTTTAGAAGCCTTTGCTGATCAGCTACACTCTGCAGACTAAGACCAAAGGCAACCGCCCCTCCCCAGTGGAGTCTGAGAGTTCTAGCTAGTCTTCAATTCCTGAGCACCTGGGCAGGATTTTCAGTGGGAAGGCTGCTGTGGGGTTCTGCCTGCCTCTTAGCCACTTCAGGTATATCAAAGCAAAGTGGAGAAAGAACTCAGGAGGCCAGATGCCACCTCAGTTCCTGCTGAAATCACCCCCTCTCACTGCACTCACTGCAAGCATCGCATCCAGTCCTGAGAGCTCCAGAACACATTAAATATTCATTAAAAGCCAAACGCTGCTTTCCCAACATTTGACTAAATAATGAAAGTATAGATTTGTCCCATCTCTGCTTTTGAATTGCTCGGTTATACATAGCACTAAATTATAGTTCTAATGAAATCAGTTTAAAAGCATAAGGAAAGGATCTCTGTAGTTTATTCCTGCCTCGAAGTTCCTCCTAATTTAACCATAAACTAAACAGACTTATAAAAGGTTTATGGGAGGACAGTAAAGTGAAGTTTTTAGTGCAAAGGTTGCTTATGTAATTAAGCATACGCTCTATGACATTCTGTATAATCTGAAGTGGTTTCTATGAAATTAACAAATACTTATATCTATTTTATTTCTCTACCCATTAATGCCAAAAAGTAAAGCAAAAGGGAGAGGGAAAGTCTGGCTTCTCAGCAGTGTCAGCATCTACAATTTAGACATTGAAACTACAGATGTCGCTAAAGCCTTATCCCTTTTTTCTTGGAAATAAGCCATTAAATTTGATTAGACTTCTCATTAGCCTTCCTTTCCACTGCTTCTCTACCTCCACACACCACATTAGGACAATCCTGTGTAAGTTGTTTAGAAATGGCCTCTAATGCAGAAGAGGAAATCAGGCCCAGTGACAAACCTGAAGTCTCAGCCACTCCGAAGGCTGAGGCAGGAGAGTACCTGAGAACAAGCAACATTGCCCTGTCTCAAAAATGAAAATAATAATAATAATAATAATAATAATAATAATAATAATAATAATAAATGAGACTGCCATTCGGATGATTCTCTTAGCTACTTTGTCATAAATTGCTTTGTATGTGGCTTCCAGGTTCAAACTGGCCATTAAGTAATACCCCAGGCTTCATGGTATCTGTCCCCCCTCTTATCATCCTGAAGGGAGACATTCGCCACCATTCCATCTTAACCTTCCAACCAAGTAAAATACAGAGCTGCATAGTCCCAAGAAAAGTCAGAGAAGGCACTGAGCTGTATTTTTTTTCCCAGATTCCCCAAGGTCTTCGAAGCAAGTGCTAATGATCATGGCCTAAGGTTTCTTAATTCCACATGAGTGATGATGGTTAAGCAAATTAATTGTAGCCACATTTTCCTCAATTGCACCATATTAGAGGACCGGAGTCCCTGAAGCCTTTCTAGACTAATGGAATTGGACAGTTTCACAAAAAAGTTTTAAAAGTTACTAAAAGCATGCTCTGTGTCAGGCTGAAAGCCTGTCACTGAACTGTCAGCTCCAAAGGATGTTAGAGGAAATACAGTGAGCCCCCAGAGCTGCTTTTCCTGTGTGCAAGCTGGGAGCGCGAGTGGAAACTGAGGCAGGCTACCACTCTCCTCAGTGGGCTGCCATGTATATAAAGGAGAACAAGCTGTCCTCTGATGCCTGTAAGCCCCTGAGGCCCAGAAGGTAGATGGTCTCACCTGCATGATTGCATGAAAACTCTGTGTTTACTTCGTGTCTCCAGTTGGCCTGTTGAGATTTTATTATTCCCCTGGGTCATAGAAGTTTCCCTGACCTACTAGCTGTAATAAATATTATTCATAATAAATTTTATGTAATAAATTATATTATTATATTATTATTATCATTATTACTATTTCCAGGTCTTGCTGGCTATCTACTCAATGGCCACTTTAAGATCTACTTCAAACAAAATTCATCTACACTCCTCTGCGAATATTTTCAACTTTTCCTAAATCAACCCCAACGAGGAAGCTTGGGGAAAGCCCTCCCTGATGCCCAGCCAAACATTCGATGCCTGGGTGTGGCTTCTGGTAGGCATTCCAACTTTTCTCAGGCTCCACGGCCACTGAAAGTGCTGTCCATTCCTGGACAGACAACCAACGTCCTTCCTAATGAACTCTCGCCTCTCAAAGCTCTTCCTCTGTCTTGAGTTCTATCTGAAGCATTTGGATAATGCTTTCTTCAAACCTCTAACATTATATGATAATGTTATTATAACATCATATAATATTATAGCATTATAATATAAGATTATTCTTATGCCTTCAAAAATATGTCTGTCTTCTAAACAGCCAAGAAAACATTCAGAGCTCAGCACGTGGCAATTCAAACACTCCATGTAGTGATGCAGCTCTTGTTTTCTCAGTCACAGCTCCCACTACCTGCCTCCAGGATCGCGCACAAGCCCCAGGTCTGCCATGTGGCTTACTTTGCCCTACCCCATATTGTCCCCTACAGTAGTGCACTTGTTGTGAACTTTATCCTTGGTGTCTGTCCTCACTGAACTTCAGTCACTCAGTCATAGAAGCACTCCCTGTTATGAAATCCTTTATAATTTGCACCATTGTTCCTTGTATACATCTACTACGTTTCTCCTATACCATTGGACTGAGTGTTTATAGCTTCGCTGTGAGCTTCATGCCTTATCATTACTTCATTACTCCATCTACCAAAAGTTCCAGGGTTCCTGTTCCAGCCAATATTCTAGACAGTTATAAAAATAAAAGGACTTAGTACCCTCTCTCACAAAGGAGGGAGATAAAATATGTCAGTAAGGTTGTGTGGTGATGTAAGTGCAATAAGGAAGTTCAAAGGGCAGAGGCTACAGGAACCCTGCTAAGCTCCGAATTGCATCCTTCAGTCCAGATTTCCAGGTTTTGCTGCACAGCCTGCTCCTGGTAAGCACGTCCCAGCGGAGGCTTCCTCTGTCGCAAAGTTTGCTACAAAGACTGAAATAAAATCACTTTCTACTTGCTCCACTAGATCCACTCTCATCCCCTTCCTCCTGGCTTTGCTTCTCTGGAGGAGGCAGCGATTGAGTCTAAGGAAGGTATCAGGGACTTCCGGGCCTTCTGGCTCCAGTGAGGCTGAACCAATGAACAGCACAGTGTGGGACCAGAGAGGGCGAACTGCGGATACTCTACATGTTTCCTTCCCCCCCAGCCCCCCAGCACAGGTTACCTCAGGCTGGCACAGTCTTTTGGCTGAAGGTCAGTGCTTCTCACAGGGGTCCAGTTCGCCTCTGTGACTGCCTGGTTCTGCTCACTGCTTCCTTCTCTGGCTCCTTAGAAACTGAGGCTTAGAACAGCCCCAGGGTGACTGTCCCTGAGTTCTCCCTGCACCCGACTCTCACCTTCACAAACAGCTCCTCAAATTACCCAAGTCAAGTATGCCATCTGTTCCCTGCCAGGATTCTGAATGATAAAACCGCTTTTCAAATTTTCAGTTGCTGTCTGAATGCGAGCTATTTCTCATTTATCTCAGCACAGTGCTTTTCACAAAGCAGAATGCTGCTATTAATAACGAACGGTGGGATGAACGCACGCAAGAATGAATGAGTGGTCCTCTCCTCTTCTAGGGATCCTGCCCTCCTCACCTTGACTGGATATTGCAAAGACTGTGGGGTTTTGTCTGGGAGGGTCCCTGTTCCCCTAGTGTTGTGTTACAGTGGTTTCCTACAAGACTGAAATATTCCATTCTGCACAGAAGCTATTTAAACAGGAGGGTAAACAACCCAAAATAGCTTCCCCAGGTCCCTGAAACCTACCAGATTCACTAGGTCCCTCCCTACCAGAGGGAGCAATAAAAGCTGCAACAAAAACAAACAAACAAACAAAAACAAAAAAGACTCTCAAACCAGACTAGCTGCCAGGAAGAAGCAGCAGCTGAGGTGGGCTGCCTGGAAGAGGTATAGACCAACCTAGAAAGGATGCTCTGCCATTGGCTGAGCTGCCTGCAGGCTGTGCAATGGGCTCCAGGTCCCCAGCTCTGTGCAAGGGTGGGCCTTGGTGATGCGCTGTCTTTGAGACATTTCTGCTCCTGCTTCATCCATATTTCTGAAAGTAAGCCCAATAACACTCAGATTCACGCAGTTGGACTTTGGGCATACCTGTACTTTAGTCTATCGTGGGCCCCTATCTGGGGTCAGAGATGCTTATCTCCCCAGGAAAGGTTTTGTCACTCTACCCAGAGGACTGCGGACTCTGGGCATGTTTGTGTCCCTGGTGGTTTCATATGAATGGGTTAATTTAGCTCACCTGCAGTTTCTAAAGATACATCTTTCTTCCACAGGCTGGTCTTTTACCTGTGGATGAAAAAATAGATGACTTTCTTATTCCTATTGTTTTACTCTTTAGCATAAATGCTGGCACATAAATCAAAACCAAGCTGATTGTTTCCGCACTAGATTGGAAAGCAGCTATCTTTTAAGGACCAGGAGCCCAGTCTGGGGCCATGCTTTAAAACAAGGTACCCTGTGGTCATCTTACACAAGTAAAGGCCCAGCTAATTCTTGATTAGAGAGTAGCCTAAACCAATAGTCTAACCAAAACTAAAAAACAGGATTCAACCAGCTCGATAGTTACAAGGAGCTGAAATCATGGCTGATTAGCACTTCTTGCCAAATAAATATATTTCCAGAAATCATAATCTACCCTTACCTCTCTAATCTCCACCTAATTGATGTAGAAAATAAGACTTCTCCTTTTGTTTTAATATGACAGTTTCCAAGGTTGATGGCTTACAAATGAGAAACAGATCCACGGGAACTGTCTTTAGAAAATATACTTTTGGGATAGCATTGGAAATGTAAATGAAATAAATACCCAATAAAAAAAAAAGAAAATATACTTTTTGAGTCAACATGTTTAATAGTGTGCCTTGGTTTGGTACTAAGTAGGTATTATTCATTAGAAAATAATTGTGTAACTGGAATTCTTAATTAAAACTTGTGATGAGAAATGAATCTGTTTATTTTGTAATTATGACCCAGAAATGCAGAGCATATTGGAGTAGTTTATGAACACAATTCCAAAGACTTTAATATAGTAAAAGAACTCATAAGGGTTTTTTAAAAACAGGAATGCAGAGGAAACTGCACAAATGTGCACACACTCTCTGGAGACCCACTCGTATGTGATAAGACTGGAAAAGTGAATTGTTGGTGTAACAGGTCAGCAGTGAAATGGATAAGAACTTCCTGGCCATCCCTCTGGACATGTCTGGGAAAGCTCTCAGCCAGGGTTTTTGGTTTGTTTGTTTGTTTGTTTGTTTTAGCTTTGTAACAGAAAAGCAAAATGTCCATGGGGTTTTCTTTAAGGACCCCCTTTTATGTTTCTCTCAAAAACATAAGTTGCAACAGCTGCCAACACAATAATGAAATGGATCCATATTGTTTAAATGGAGTTTGGTAGTTGCGATCAACCTGACAAGAAAGTTTGTGATAAAAAAATAAAAAAAAATATTCAGGTCTGAAGTGGTTTTGTTGTTGAACCTACCAGCTGTAGGTTCAAAGACCATAGGTATCTTGGGGTCAAGGAAACTGGGGAGATTGGTTTATGGTACCAAGGTTTAGACAAGCTGTGTGTCTTTTGAGGCTCTTAAGAACCATTCCTGAAAGCCCTGTAACAGATTAGTGGGAGCGGGCAAGCTGGCCCTGTAACTGTTTAGTGAAGGTAGTGCAGATTGGTCGCTCCTTTGTGTCATCACCTCTAACTCAGCAGCAGATACCCAAGGCACAGGTTTAAATGCCTGTTAGCAAGTGAGTTGATCGTTCTTGCTGCTGCATCAGCATTTAACTGGGCTTTGGGATTTTTGGACAAGCCTATTATTACAGCTGAACACTAATAAGGCTTACTATTGATTTTTATAGCAGAGTATCAATTTCTTCCTGTCCCCCATTCGGAATGCCTTCCCTCCCTCATATTTTAGCTGTGTAATTTGTAATAACTCCATACATCTGATGTTAGGAAACTGTCTATTTCGCACCCTGACTGAAAAACAAACAGAAAAAGCAAAACATGTATTTGGAAAGATATAAATTACCCAGAATCCCATTCTGTTTTGTTTATTTGTTTTGTGTTGTGTTTTTAGCCAGTAGGTGGCTCTAGTGGCTTCTGGCAACAAGTCACATTTTGTGCCTCTAATGGCTGGACACTTCTATAGAGAGAGAATTTGGTGATGTTGAAATGATCAGAGAAACACTATCCTATCACCCTAACCAGTAACACAGACATTTGCAGCTTAAACAGTGGGGTTTATTTTACTATAGATTTGCATGGGTTTAAATAAATCTTATTCCTTATAGCTTACAAGTGACTCAGACAGTTGTGTGGATGATAGGATGTATATAATGTACAGATAAAAGGATGCTTAATGCTCATCTTTTGTCTGTCTTCAAAAAGACCTAGCAATATTAAAAGCTGTGGGGAAAAATAGTATTTGAAAGCCTCCAGTGTCCATGCAGTGGCTCCTGTGAAAGCATTAGTAAAAGTAAAGTGATTGGTTTGTTTCCAAAAATGCACGGTGCATTTTCTTTACACAGAGCAAGTGGCAGAAATTATTCATGCTAAGGTAGAATAGTAATCAAAATAAGTATTTTTTTTAAAAAAGTAAATTTTTATCATTCCAAATATGGGCATGGCTATTGCCACACTAGCATAAAACAGCAATAGAAATGAATTATGTCAGTAAAGTCTTGAGGCTTAAGATTTACCATGATAAATATTTTTCATTAAAATGAAATATCTTGGCAGAGTCACTTTCATATGCAAACTCTTGACACAAGGAGGCCAGCTGTGTCTATGCAGATGCAGAGACGTGGGTCTGTATTATTAATGATTTATTATGGCATGGAGAGCTTAGATTAGTTTTGAAAGCAGTCCCTTGCCACAAAAACACTTTCTATAATGTGTGAGTGTAAGGAATAGGGTGCGTGCATTCCAAACTGAAGTCATCAGAGAAACTGCCTCTCTCTTTGGAATTCTGATATATTTTAAACCATGAAAATCTACATCCTACACTATGTTATTTGTGAAAATTCATGCAAAACATTGTTCCCATCAATTGAATAATAGTATGAATATCTGAATTAAAAGACATAACCCATGCAGACAGGAGTAGAGATAGAACTGAACAAAAATCTATAACACACCCATTGAGTCCTGAGCCTCACATTTCCTGTGAGTCTGAATTGAGTTTCTGATCCAGTTCTGTAGCATCCCAGGATTGCATTGCCTTTGTGATATCTAGAAAAGTATTGTCTAGTGTTTATTCCATGCCTGCTGTACTCCTGGCAAGAGGTTAAACATGTCACCTGTATTATACCTTCCAGTCAGCCACAGAAGCCATTTAAAGTTTTATTAGCATGCTTGTTTTGCAAATAAGGAGACTGAAGCCCACTGTGGTTAAATAAATTATCCAAATCGCAAATCTACTGGGAAGTGGCTGGATTTGAATGCAAACTGTATAAACTCCAAACACTTCATTCTTAGCGGTTGCTATTCAGACCCCACTAAATAAGATGGAGCACACAAAACCTAATTACATGTGCGACATTAACTAAATCACCTACATTTCTTTCTTCTGCTTCTTTGTTGTTGTTGTTGTTGTTATTTTGTAGGTTTCCTCACCTTTAACATGGTGTTAATAATAGTATTTCCCTCATAGAATTGATGCACACTAATATTTTTGAAATGCTTAGAACAGCTTGGCAGATGTTAAGCATGGTATTTGTTTCATAGGTTTAACGGTTTAATAGCTAGTCGTTTAATGGTTAAGAAACTGCACTATTTGATAATTGATACATTTTACTGAGAATCACACGCAGAGATTTTCTGTAGATTTTAGATTCCCTTTTATACTTACAATTCAATTGGAAATGAGTTATTACTTATCATTGATGGGAAAACCACACAGAGAATACCAAAGTGTATTTGTTAGCCAGGTAGAGTCAGCCTTTGGGGGAGGGGGGTGAAAAGTGTGTCTATCCAATTCCTGCCTCACCCGACTGAACAAACATCCTCAGTGGGACTTTAAGACCTTGGGGCACAAAGTCGGTGCCTAGCATGCATTACTATGGAGGGCTATCGAATATAGCAGTAACACGCCTTTCTTATCTGGCCCAGAAGAGAGTATGAGAATGTTGCAGGCTCTGGCGCCACACCTGTTCCACAAGTATTTACTGAGTGTGCCCCCCAGTGCTGGGCACCAGGCCTGTCCAGGAAAGGAAGAGGAGAACCCTGGCCCATTAACAAGTGTCCAGTTGGGAGACATCCTAAGCAAGATAAATTAAATAACATTTCATAACAGAGAAGACAGTCATTCCGGCCCATACAGAGGGTTTGTGGGCTGAGGGTACTCTGACACCTAGACAACTTGTTGTTCAATCAAGAAATCAGAAATGAAGCTGAACCACTTTATAGGATACCAGAGAAAGCAGGAACATCAGGAGAGTGTGCTCCAGTGAGGGGCAGAGTGTGAGCCAATGTTAGTGCCTAGAGTGCAGAGTGGGTGGGAGAACGGGAATTGGCAGAAGTTAACAGGATTAAAGAGCTGAATGGTATGAAGTGGACAGAAATGATGGGAATCAGAACCACTGCAGTGACAGCCGCCTGAGTGCTTTCCTTGGATGCTTTTCTACTAAAGACTAAATGAAGAGTGTCATTTTCCTCTCAACACCCCCCAACTCCCACCCTTCCCCCTCTCACACACAACACAGACATGGTAAATCCTCAAGAGTAATCTTTGACCTTTCTACCCATGTCATGCTCTGGCCTCTCGGCCTCCGACAGAGCAAACAGAAGGATGACTCTGAGGTCCAGGCTGATATTTAAAGTGAAAACATGTAATTCATGGTTTCAAAGGACCCATCAGCATATTCTCCAGCAACCCACCAGACCATCATTCCTTTTATTCCCGGATTTAAAGACTCGGTCTGGGTAAAACTGTAATCTCTGGGTATCTTTTCCTCTAAGGCTGCCCACATGTGCAGGAACCCAATTTATACTGAATGTTGTAACTCACTCTTAGTAATCTCAATGCTCCAGAGTCTCTTCTGCTTCAGCAGAAGGACTGCCTCAAGTTTGAAGCCAGCCTGGGCTAAATAAGCTCCAGGCTAGCCTGAGCTACAACGTGAGATGTTGACTGGGGGTGTTTGTGGGGGGTGGATTCAGGAATCTGAAATGAACCTTTGCTGCTCCTGCAGACATGGGACAACTGGCAAACCTGTCGGGGTGGCCGGTGACTTGTTTCCTCACTTGGCATCTTCACAGGGTGGCCAGTACCACCCTCTGCCCGCAGAGCAGAAAACAAGAAATAACTGCTGGCCAGGAAACAGCCCCAGCTTTCTGGGTCAGAAGTTGGCCAGGGGAGGACCTTGACTGCCAAGTAACTTGCAGTGATGTCAGAGCCCCACACAACCAGAAAACACCAGCCAACCAGGAACAAAAAACTTAACAGCAAAACAAAACAAAACAAAACAAAACAAAAAACAAACAAAACAAAAAAACAAAAAACAAAACCAACACTGAGCTAGCCTCGGAAGCTGCTCTTTCTGTCCCCCCATCCCTTTCTTGTAACAGGAGGAACAGGGTGGGGGGGGGGAGCTTGCATTTTAAAAGGGGTTGTCTTTTTTGAAGTTCCTTTTCAACTCCAGGGCAGTGTTCTTCCTAAATGTAAACATATATCTATGTGCGAGAGAAAAGCAGGAAAAATCATAGACAAGAATATGCTTCCATGCCGGGTCTCTCTTTCCATGGTAATTAACCACACTCAAAGGAAAACCAAAAGTTTGGCGGAAATGCTCTCTTCTTTCTCTCTCTTTAAGAGAGGGCATCAGGGTTGATTCCAGCCACTTAGAACCCTTAAGTGATACATGATTAGATTGGAAACTAATAAACATAGCCCGTTCTTGGAAATGAACTTTGAATTAAGATCCTCTTGTTTGGGAATAAATGATTCTTTTATTTCATTTATGACAGTCCGTACATCTTAAATGATGTCGCTTCAAGGACATTTTCATTTCTCCCACAACGTATTAAACGAAACACTTGCCTGTAAAACCGGCTCATTAGCCTGCAAAATTACACTGTACTGAATGGCTTTCATTCAAAGTGGAAATAAGATTTTTAGTAGGCAATTTCTGTATTTTCTAAAGCTACAGCTATGTTTGATTGCGTCTTCCCAGCTGTTTTACTTGGTGGTTATAAAGATAAATGGGGGAGGGGGCTTGTAAAATGAGCCAAAAAATAAATCCTACACTAGAAAACTAAGTCAAAACTTCGGGGTACAACTGCGCCCATGGCACCACTGGGCTGCAGCAATTTGTCCTCGGGACGTCTGGGGGAGTGTGGGAGAGTAGTGAGGGCGCCTGGAGGAAGGGAGAGGAAGGGAAGGGAGAGGCGGCTTTGCTGGCTACAGAGGCGGCGCCAGCTGGGCGACCCGGCTCCGGGAGGCGCGGGAGGAGCCGCTCGGATAAGGTGGGAGAGCCTGGGCGCGCGGCCGTGCGCGATCAGGGACGCGGCGGCCACCGGGGTCGAGGCCGCGGCGCGCGTGGGGCTCTGGGCGGCGCTGGCCGCTGTGGGAGCTGCAGAGTGGCCAGGGAGCGGAGATCTAGGGGAGCGACTCGGAGATGGATCGAATTACACCATTTGCCGAGCAGCGGTTTGTTTTGCTCGCGCTGGGTCCCGCCGCCGCCGCAGCCGCCGCCAGGGCTGGAGCGAGTGAGTTTCAGGATAGATCGCAAGACGAGACCCGAGACCGTGGGATTGCTCTTTCTGCACACTGTCTTGATTGGCTCTTCTGTCTGACCGTGACAAGCTTCATTTGTCTGTTTTTAAAAGCAGGCTTCCCCATGAGAGGTAAGACAGTCGCCCAAGCTCCGCTGACGCTCTGGGTGCGTGATGGGGGTGGGACCCCGAGCCGGGAGCCCGCAGCGCAGCTGTGTGCGGACGCGTGTGTTTGCGTGGGCGTAGCGTCGTAGCTCCCGGGAGTTCATTGCTCTCCCAAGCCACACGGTCTCCAGCGGTGCCCGAGGCGCCAGGGGAGGTCTGGCTGACCAGTCCCAGCTGGCCGGTGGGCGGCCTGGGGGCGGGGCGGGGCAGCTCGGCCCTCCTCCTAGGCGCACCCCTCCTCTGAGGCGCACCCCTAAGGGAAGAAAAGACACCCTGGGCTGCGAGGAAAAGTTTCTTCTTGGCAGGGCCGGCTCGGCGCCGCTCCGCAAGCCGTCAGGGTGAGCCCGCCTTCCTCGCTGCGGGGCTTGGAGCCTCCAGCCCGCCCGCAGCGCAGCCCGGGCCGCCGGGCCAGCTTCGGCCGGGAGAACGCAGGGACAGCCTGGGAGTGCGGAGCCACTGACTGTCCACGCGGGGACCGTGAGCACCCACTCGCGGGTCTCCCAGCCACTCTCCCCCGCAACTTTGCGTGCTTTGTTCTCTGGCTGAAAAAATGCTCCACAGAAGCGCCATAGACCGGGTCTCCTCCAGGCGGCAAGGGCTCGGCCGGGAGACGTGTTACGCTCTCAGCTCCCCATCAATTATGGATGGAAACAAATAAGGAAAAGTCAATTTTGTATGAGCCGCGTCTTTCGCAGCCAGAGGCGTCTTGTAGCCTGGAGCAGAGGCAGGCAAACCGAGCCCAACAACCAGGTAGGGAAACTTCCAGATTCTGCTGCAATGACCCTCTGTAGAAATCGAGGCAGTAGCTGCCCTGGGGAAATTTGGAAGCGCTTTCAGCTCCCAGTCGGGCGTCTAACTCTTGGGTTCTAAGAACTTGAAGGTGTGGATGCAAGCTGAGTTTGGAATTTTTTCTCATTATTCGGCTACCAGGACCATTGTACTATTTAAATCTAATAACTTGGGATTTTTTTTGTTTTGTTTGTTTTGGTTATTTTGGTGGTGTTGTTGTTTTCTTAAATGTGGAGCGCGCTGGGGAAGAGGTAGGGGAAGTATTGCAGTAGGGTCTGAGTTAGAGCACTGGGGGAATTGGACTGGTCAGTAGTCAACTCCAGCATCCTTAGAGAGGGACCGCACATCGTTGTTATAGATATACGTGCCCCCCCCCGACTTTGTGTACAGTAACCGGACCCCGTGTCAGCCACTAAGGCTTCTTTTCCTTACATGCAACGCTGCATCTGGTTAGTTGTAGGAAAGGTCGAGGGCTACTTCCTCTCAAAACTAATAGCTATTACGAATTTTAAGTCCGCAGTACCAAAATATATGTGTTTCCCCCTTCCCTCTGCTTGATACTTGGTGCAATAAAGTAGAATCTTTTGTTTATTTCAATGCTGAGGTCTCAGGGAAAGAGTTAACGTTTTTATTCAGTTGCTTTAGTCTCTGCCCCTTGAAAAGGAGAAATATTCCCTTTGGAGAAAATCTCCAAGGCTTTTCTTCCAGTATTGTAAAATCTTAGACAGCTGGGGGGAGTGTTTTACTGTCTTTTTGATGGCATAAAACAATAGATTCTGGTGCTGTGTTTATTCATGATGTTAAGTATCTACCCAGGAAATTAACTTCTCTTTAGTAGTGGTTAATGTAGTGAGTGACAGACTCATTCTCTCAAGCTAGCATGTGTTACACACAAGCATTTATCCTGACTTAGATACCTAAACATTACAGATAAGCTCCGAGATTGGGCCTGTATAACTAGAAACCTAAATATCTGAAGATGCACTACAGCTCATTCCTAGCTGAGATTTGCTTTGCTGACTGCCAGGGTTTTTGTTTAGGTCACTGAGATATGCTCCGAGAAGACAGTTAAATGCATGGTCCTGAGATTTCTCTACTGGCAATGCTTAGGTAGAGCAGCAAACCACTAACACTTCTTACTGGAGCCTGCAGAATATTGGTACCCATCTAAGAATGCCACATGGGTACTCATTCTGAGAAGCCTTTCTGAGATGCACTCGAATATGGGCAGGAATACTGTGATGTCTCCATCACCAGGCATCTGGTTAACTTGAGTTTGATTTAGATCTGTGGGCATTTTGCCACCCCTCCCCCCTTCTTTTGATGCCCTCTAATAGTACCCGGCACCATCTGGTCATGCCTCCCTTGGTTTGATGGATTTGAACGATGGCTGTGACGTCAGCCATAGTCCTTAGAGTGAGGGCAACTTAAAAACCCAGAAGACTTCGGTTCACTGGCCTGCTGCACAGGAAAGGCTCTGTCCAGTAACGAGTGTGGGTAAGTGGGCCCCTGTGTCCTGTCTGGTGGTTTCAGTTCCTTGGAAGGCCATGAGCAAGTAGCTTGGATTCAGAACTTTGATTCCAAAAAAACCCCTCATGATTGTTGAAGACTTAACTGCGTCTGAGGGAGCTCTTCCTGCTGCTCTGTCATAATGAACCGTGGTAATTAGCTTAGTCATTGTTCTTGCATGTGAGTCTCACTAAGATACAAAGGGTGAAAAATGCATCTGAAATAGGGTCATTTTTCACTCTTCGGATGCACTTCATGCAGGACTGAGAGCCGGCCGGGCTAGATGCCTGACCAGGGTTAGTGCGACCCTAGGAGACAAACTCCTACCCTGACACGCTGCAGGACAAAATGCTATCTTTTATTTCTGTTAACGGTCTGTAAGCTTGCATAGACTAGATTTACTTCTAGAAGAAGCAAGAGGCAGTTGAGGTAGGCCAACCCATCTGTGTTCATTGAGTACCTGTCATCTGCAAGGAGCTGTAACCATGAGCCAACACCCTGTGGCCAGATATGTTTTTGTCTATTTACCTTGAGCAACACTACTGCCTAGAAAACCAGATCTGGGGGGGAGGGGGCAAGAAATATAAATATATGTCTCCTTTTGTGTAAATTGCTCTATGACCAAACTTTAAAGCAAGACAGTCTGCATTTAATGTTCCTGGTGCAGGCCTCCCTGCCGTCAGCATTAATGAATGGGCTGTCACTACAGTTTGTGTACTGGGTCTGTCACAGCGACGGAATATGGAATTCTCTGAGGCTTATGTGAATGGAGATTTAGCATCCAAAACATCTAGCCAATCCAGTGTCTTAGGATATGATAGGGGACATCTGACAACCCCAGTTGGAAGGAAAAGTGTTGTGATTTATTCCTGTGCCACATGCAAAACAGGGAGACCCTATGTGTGACGCCACAAGCACGCCAGGACACTTTTCCGTTGAGGTGGCTGTCTTCAGGTTGTTTCCCTAATCAGACCTTGGTAACAGGGGTGGTGTAGCTGACCACTAAGGCAGTTTTCATTTCTCCCTAACAGGAAAGTTGTTGTAAGTTCTTAATTTTAAAAAGAGAGGAAGAAGCAGGTTGCAGCTAAGGGCCTTCAGATCGGTGGAGTCCAGAGCCCACACGAGTGCTAGTGTTTTCTCAAACTTCTCTTTTCTATTGGGCTTTGTTAACTTACCCAGATTAGCATTTTAACAACCCTGAAGTGAACTTCTGCCATCCTCTCCACTTGGACACAGTATGTAGATCATCCATCATCCTGTCCTTGGTTCCAACAGGCTGCTGGCTCTATCACCATTTGGAGGTACACAGAATCCATCCAACTGTGAATAGCACAGCTGGCTACAGCAATCTTTCCTTCCACACCACTGGCAACATTGTCTGGCTGTGGTAACTAAAGCTAACACCCAGAACAGGAAGTTTCCATCTTTTCACAACCTACGCCAGACAGGCCCCTCATTCAGGGTTGGAAGTCCACCTGCCACAAGGCCTGGTGGCTTGCAAGGTGTCTTTCACTTACAGGGGAGCTTGTTCCAGCCTTAAGTGGCATGTGGCCACAGCAGTGACACTTTAGGGGGTGATACAGTTTTAGTCACAGAATTACAGAGTGAGGAAGCTTCATTCAGACGCTGCTCATCCCACCCTTCAAGAATTCATTCTATCCGAAAGGTGAAGAAAGAAATAAGAACAGCATTTAGCCTGTGACCCAGAACTAGAGACAGAAAAAGATCTGTCCAGCTCTTCAGTGACCTACACATGCCCTGGCTTTATCCCTTTTGTAGACTGTGCAATGGAGCCTAAACACAGAGCTGTGGTCTACAGTACACACAATTTTGATCACATCTTGTTGTTTTCCCCGTTCTCTATATCTGTAATGGTAGCTGTTGCTTGTTAGAGAAAGAATAAAATGTGTTAGGCAGGTGAGTTTCTTAGGAGATATTGCCAAGCTTTCAATGGTTTGGTTTGAACTTTTCTAACTGAGAATACTTCTTCGGGGATTTGATGTGCAGAGGGGGTGGGGGTCATTCCACACTTTGGTGTAAGTGACCTCAGCCACAGAATAGCAGGGACAAGGAGGGTGGTGGTGATGGAAGAGGAAGATAATAAATAGAGGGACCAGAAACCAGAACCCCCAACAATGAATAGAGTCTGCTGATTAAACTCCAGATGCCTTAGTAAGATCATCATCTTGATTATGTGCAAGACTCCAACACCTACAAGGAGGTAGGCTCCTTTATCACGACTTGATATGAGGAAACTGAGGCACCCAGTAGGGAGTTCATCCCAGCCCACAATGCCTCATCCCAGTACTGGATCGATTTGATAGTTCTGGCTTTTCTTAATAAAGTCACATATGGGGAGAGCGTATTCATTGAAGACTTATTGATGTGAGTGTGTGCTCCTGAGTCGTGTCTTTCTTGCTAACCTAAGCCATGTCTTCCTGTTGGCCAGAAAGCCATGGCATCATCAGGGGTCTCAGGTAGTACCTCTCCCAACGCTCCTCTCCACGCAGGGTTTTCTTCTCTAGGATGGCAACATGGAAGGACATATGGCAATATTCACTCTTGAAAAGGTGCCCTCTGGGTGCACAGACTGTTCAGTTCCCGATTGTGTCAGGTGACAACCTATTGCATACTTCTGTGCCATTTCCCAGAGGTGTTCATGGGCCATAGCTCTGGGGTTGAAGATGCTTGCCTGAAACCTGACCATGGATTCCAGCATGCTGCCCACTGTTCTTCATAACTGCTTCAACAGTGCTCTTTGACCAGTGATCAGACATGCTGCTGAGATGTTCCTTCTCCCATGCAGTAACTTTTTGTTATTGTGCTTTTTCCTTCAGAACTCCTATGGGAGAGAAAACTTAAAACCAGATATTCATTGCCATTACACATGATGCTGAAATTTAGGGTTTTCAACATGTATTTAAGGGAAGGAAATATAGGTTTCAAGAGTAAGCATTCAGTGTGTCAGTACATGCATAATAAGGCCTCAGGAGGACCTGCAACCACTTAGCCTGTTATTGGAGTCTGCATTTAGCAGTAGAGGCAATGGTTTGCACTGGCACAAAAGAACTGGAGTGGAGGAAGTGCCTTAAGAAAACACTTCTGCTCCTCAGTGGACCATCAGCACACCAGGAAGCTAGACCCTTTACCTTTGCCAGTACCGCACTTGTAACCACAGGAGTGCTTGGAAGATCTCAGACTTCCCTTGGGTAATTGGCAGATGGGAGAAAGATAGATCTGAAAGCAATAGACGAAGAAAGAGAGACCCCAGAAGTAGTGATCGTATTCCACTGTTTCTGTTCTTGTCACTGTCACAAGCGTGTTCATTCAACTTTGACCGAGGGTCTCCTCTGCATGAGTTCATGGAGGAACATGACACGATTCCAGAGCTCTAAGCAAATAGCCACAGTAGAATGTGGTGTGTTTTAAGTGCCAGAGATGATACACCCAGGCCTGTGGAAGCTGAGAAAAGGGAGGTTATTTCTGGCAAGGGTGGTCAGGGAAGGCCCTGTGGAGCCACTGATATTTGAGCTGGTCCCTGAACTAGGTAGGACTTGGACAGGTGGACAGTGAGAGGTGGTGGGGGAGGTGTTGACAGAGAAGGCATTCCAGGCATAGAGAACAGCTTAGGCAAAGGGCCTGGGATGGGGTGGGTTTGGGGTCAAGGTCAGATGTCTGCATTTGAGTCCTTACCTACTGCAGAGTTGTATTTCAGGTGCGCAGTGGCAGTTGGCTGTGCAACCCACAAAGATGTGTTGGGTGTCCCTGAGCTGCTGGCTTCACAGAGTAAGCCCTCAGAAGGCATGGGATCAATCCGGGGCAACTCAGACTGCTCCGTGATGAGTGGTGAAAACCCCATGTCAGCTGCAGGTGGATCATGTATACAGGAACTCAGTAGTGAGGACCCAGCGCGAGAGACCTCTGCTCACGGAGGTACTGAGCAGAAACAACCTAGGTTGTTGATTTGTCTGCTTTATAACACGAAAAGACTTTAAACAAAGACTCTTCAATTTTTGTTTTTAAACGTGCATTCTGGAAGGGAAAGAAGATGATGTGGAGACAAGAAATAGAGATGAGAATAACAACATTGAAGCCATGGTAATGAGATGGACCGGAGTGTAAGGCCCATTTAGATGGCAGCTCCCTAAGGCTGTGGCCTGGTTCAGGTCAGCAGAGGGAGAAGCACACGTGTTTAGCAAATGTAGTAAATGTCTGAGCGAGTTTTATCGTACTGCAGATGTAGTCTCCCCTGGCGGGCAGCCTGCACAGAGTGGTTTGAGGCTGGGGCAGCTTATTCCTAATAGAGGAAAATGACTTGGAAAATTATGACTGCATCCTTTAGGAAGTGAACATTTCCTTTGTGGTTCCAGGGCAACTTTCTGATACCAGGGCTGGCTCTCTGTGTCATTTCCTCCCTAACACTGTGACTCCCCCTTCCCCATTCCAAACCTTCCTCCAAGCTAAGTAGCCATTGTTAACCCAGAGGTTAATGTAAATTAGAATCAACACACAGTTAAGTTTAATGGCCAATAATAAACATGGGGTGGGGGGGTGGGGGGAGGAAAGACAGACATTCTGTCCTGTAAGTGTGCTTATTAGAGTGTGTAACAATGAAGGAGGAATAAGGTGAAAATGGGGACATTCGGAATGGTCAAGTCAGCTGCTTTCCCAAGCCTTGTACCTGCTCCTGGCTCAGTGTCCCAAGGTATATACAAGTCTCTCACAAGCTAATGCTCTGCATGATAGTCTTAGCGAAGCATCGCTGCCAATTAAACATCAATCAGAAATTACAAAATAGGTCAGTAGGGAGAGGTCTAACCATGAACAAATCCAATATGGGAAACAAACTTTTTAGGAATATTCCAATGACTTAAAACAGAGAGCCTGTTGAGTCTAGCCGTTGATCTGCCGCCTGCACAGTAGCTTGAAGAGAAAGGCACACGGCTCCCCTGTGTCCAGTACAGTTGCCTCTAAACCTAATCTAAAATAAGCTGGCCTGGCTCAGCGGGGCTAATAATAACAGTGCATGCTATGTGTCTGCCCTGCGCTGTGGCACTGTGCCTAGCACTTTAAATATGTTGTCTCATTTAATCGTCTCTCCGCCCCCGAGAATGTAAGGCTGAGAGCAAGGGGCTGGCATATGTGAATCCTCACGATGTGCCTGACAGGAAAGCAAATCTGCTAAATCATTTGATCAGCATCCTTTAAGATGGCTACATTGAATAGCATACTCATTGTACAGAGGAAGAAACTGAGGCATGGGAGAATAAGTATGTCCTAAGTTAAACCACTACTCAGTAGTGAAAGTGGGGGGAGCTAGGATCTGTGAGAGGGAGTGTAATTCCATGGATAAACTGTGTGATCTTGAGCAAGTTGCTTAACCTCTCTGAGGCTTATAAACGGGAGACTGTTCTAGGAGTACCTGTGTCTGAAGACTGTTGTGAGACATTAATGAATTAATATTTGAAAAGCATTATAGTAGTGGCTGGCATGCAGCAGTGCTTTAAATATACCACTGTCTGTTAGGTAAAAATAAAGACAGCCTGGCTCCAGAGCCTGTGTGACTCTGGCATTGCTCTTTGACTGGCGTGTGGCTTGTGACCGGCTCCACAGCACCTCCATACACTGGTGACTGGTTCAAGCAGGCTGGGAAAGGGATTGCTGTAGGTGGCCTGGAGACCGGCCTCAGCCTCTCCGTGCTTCTGTTGAAGATCCCAGATGTCTGCTGTGTGAGAGACATGACGTCAGAACCTGGAGTCCACTGCTAGTACTGTCAAAGAACAGTTTCAATAATTGGTGTGTGTTCTGGGCTGGTGGCTCCTTGGCTTGATGAACCCTGCCATAAACACTCAGGCACAGTCCTGAGCTACTCCAGGCTTCTGACCCATCACCATGGGTAGTCCTTGAACTTTAAAATTCATCAACATCATCCAGATTAAAATGCAGGTTCCCAGAACCCTAACCCTCCCTCAGACTTAACAGGTAACTAACACCTATTGTCTGTTGACTATTCTTTGAGAAAAGAGCCTCCAGTGTAGCCCAAGAATCCCTGATAGCCAGGCACCTGCTGATGGCCTAGCATCTGGCAGGGCGGGGGTTTTTGCAGGTTCCCATGTCAACACATTACTTGATAGCAAGATGGGTGTGAACAGGCTGCTAGCTAGACATGAGCTCTTCCTGCCAGCCCAGGGCATCTCAGTTAGCTTATGAAAGAAAAGAGAAAGCAATAAAACACACCGCAAGCTAAAGAGGCTTATTGTTAAAAGCTCTAGTTTGTAAAAGATTTCCACCATGAGGAAAAATCAGGAAAGAAAAAAAAAAAAAAGGAGCCTGGCTTATTTCTGCTGACTGGCCTGTATCATTTCATAAGCGGGGCCCTGGGCCAGTATTCCTATCAACAGTTCTTGATGCAATGATAAACTGAGATAAGGGTAATCAAACTTCATGCTTCAGGGCACCAGGTGATTGCCTGCTGTGGTCAGGATGGAATTCTTCCCCCTAGTGCTTTGCACAATTGACTAGACACATTAGACAGAGGTGTGTGTGTGTGTGTGTGTGTGTGTGTGTGTGTGTGTGTATGTGTATGTCTTTTCCATGCTTGAGAGAATGGCACTGAGGCCTGGCTGGAAACTCCTCTGACTGAGCCCACATGGGAAGAAGAAGAGTGTCTGGAGCGTGCAACCCCATCACCCTTGGTTATCATCACTTATCGCTACTCTGTATCTATTGATACATATCACATGCTGAGGTCGTAGCACACTGCACTTAGAAGCAGGTGCCCCGATCTCCATCCATGGTCAGCCAATCAAGTTTCCTCATCTGTTGATGCTCTGCTGCCCTGTGAAATTATAGTTAGTGTCAGATACAACAATACATGGAAATGAAAGTGCTGTTAAAATGTAAGGTGCCATTACAACATAATGAAATCACTGCTCATTGTAAACAGCCGTCGATACATTTATGCTGGAATACTGTCATGGCCGTAATGACTGAGCATTGGGTTCTTAGTCTGTGTGGAGCACTGAAAGGTGTTATTTACACTCTCCCAGGGTCCTGTGTTAGTGTGTTGGGACACCTGCTTGTTTTATTCCCATTTTGTAGGGAATGTCACAGATCTCTGAGGAAATCCTGAAGGAATGTCACCTTCTCATAGATGACTACAAACCAGTAACCCACAGCAATTGGGATTTATAACTTCATAGTCAGAAGGAGCAGAAGTCTGTGATGTGTGTCAGTGGGCCCATATGGAGGCACATAGGTGCTGGGGGCAAACGCTTCTCTTTGCTTTCTATGATCTCCGTGGCTACGGTCAGTCCTTGCTGGTTGCCCCTTCCTCCATGTTTGCAGTTACTATCTGGCTTCTGCATCCCTGACTTCTCTGCCTCCCTCTTCCACATGATAACTCTGGCCTCAGAGACGCCCCATGACTAGTTCCCAGGTTTAGAGTCCTCAGCCTAATCGCCTTTTGGCTAAGGAAGGTAGCATATTTTAAGGGTGGCAGGAGCCCTGGGGTTGACGCTTCTCAAGGGTGAGGTCATTATTCTGCCTAGCATAGGCCAGGACCTTATGAGGACCATGAAATAGTGGAGTCAGAATATCTGCCCAGTTCTGACTTTGGAGCCTGTATCTCCACCACTTGCTGTAAATCTCCTCAATTTAACTGATGGAGAAAACAATCCAACCATAGACATAAGTGGTGGAAAAAGCTATGTTGCTCTTAGAATAATCAATTGGGAGCTTTTAAATATAGTCATGCTATTTGGTAACAACCCAGACCTGACCTATGCTGATCTTCATGTCATGCTCCATATTGAATATGCTACATACACAGTTGGGTATTTGTTGTTGTTGTTGTTGTTTTGTTTTCTATGTGGAAGGTATTTACTAACTGAATGGAAAGTGGTTCCTGAATCCACTTGTTTTTCTCTGACAAAACTGGCTGAATGTAATTTGAGAACCTGAGCCATTTTGAAGCCTGAGACCTGTGGGGAAGTGTTTCAAAGCGACTGACTACTCGGCAGGGGCGAATGGAGAAGTGGATGGAGAGGCGTGACAGACGCGACTGTCTTGTCACTTGCTGATTTTGGCACAGCCTCTTGGCCAAGTGGATGGAGTTTCTCAAGCAAGACTATTGTGCTCCTTCCCTGATGACCATGACTGTCTCTGGTTTGTGAAGCTTGAAGTCCCCAAAGGCCAGTCCTTCAATTACTGTCCTATGTTCTGCTAGAACTCAAAGAGCAGTAGAAAGTTCTCAAGGCCTCTTTTCTATCTGCTGTGTAAAGTCAGTTCTAATTTTGAAAGTCACCCTGTATACCTGTCACCATAAAAGATTTCAGAACAGTTTAGAAGTGGATTAAGAATGCAGAGCTAGGAGTCTGGAAGCTAGCCTTGCTTGACCACCAGCTTGAGGCTCGAGACAGGCGCTAACCTACTGGCCACCGTTTTCTTCTTAGAACAAAATTAATTTGGGGGCAAACTAGTACCTAGGACCTCCAAGGTTCTAATAACGGGGTTCTTTAATGCTACATCTGTCTCCATATTGTATCTTCCTCCATTGTAAGAACGAATACCATGATGACTTAAAAAGCCAACTTGAGTGTGATGCACTTGTGTGCACATAGAGCCAGGCAACAGATAGCCCGACTTTTCAAATTTATTACTGTCATTTACATTTTACAGCACTCTGCCCTTTCCTTTGGGGATCACTTATACTTCATTGCTGTTAATATAGTTTTTAGACTCAATTTCCAGAAATGCATAGATAATATTTTCAGTTAGCAATAACTGTACCTCATTCAGCTCTCGGGAGTTGGTGCACTGCTACAGCACAGCCTCTCTGTAATTTTCACTTGCGTCCCTGAAGAACCACCCCCCCCCCATCTTAAACATGTCACACTGAGAGGGCACCTGAGCTTCAAAGGACAGAGATGGATCTGGCTTATGGGCTGTGACTGGTTTAGCATGTACTCCAGAAAGCTGTAGGCTGATATCCAAAGTCAGGGAGAAAAGCAATGTCTTTGTTGATCATCAAATTCTTTTCAGGAAAGAGGAAAGTGGTCCTCCAAAACAAATGTGCCATCTTTGATTGAATGCAATAGTCTCCATCATCCATGGAGAGTTAATTTCCAGAACCTTTTCCAGTGGGTGCCAAAACCCTGCATGTACCATGCCTTTCCTCACACAGAGATAAATACCTGTAATAAACTTTAATGTTTATATTTAGATACAGTAATAGATTAATAACAGTAGCTAATAATAAAATGGAAACATTACAGTAGTACGCATTGATAAATGCTGTGCTAGTCTGGTATCTTTCAAAATAGCCATCTATAGTTTTGCTTTACCATTAAAAGTGGCAGTTTAATGGCTCTCAGACAGTTGTGTTCACTGACTATATCACTGTGAGACTTTGAAGCCATGTCTAAGAGAAAGGGTTCCTTTGGGCTCAAGCACTGTGACACTGTAGCTGTCCAGCTGATCATTGAGACAGATGCTTAGTGGCTGGTAGGCAGGTGACTTACACAGTATGGTATCCCTGCATAAGGGGATGATTCCTGCACCAGCTGGGGTGGTGCCCTGGTTTCATTTCCTGTTGCTATGATGAAATACCCTGAAGAAAGCAAGTTAAGGGATACAAAGGGGTTGGTTCCCAATTCCAGGTTATAGGGAAGTCAACGCAGCGGGAGTCACATTATATCCACAGGCAAGAGCAGAAAGTCGTGAGTGAATGCATGCATGCCAGTGCTCAGAATGCTGTCTCTACTCTTACACAGTCTGGGTTCTCATTGCCAGGAAATGGGGTTTGGGGATTTCCTGCCTCTCCCACAGAGGTGCCCAAAGGCCAACCTAGTGCAGACAGTCCCGTATAAAACGCCCTTCCTAGGCAGGTAAAGATTGTTATCACAGACAAAGAAAGACTGAGCAGGATGGCTGAAGAAACTGATGGGTCACGTGTTTCTGGAATTTTTGTGTCAGTATTTCCAGACTACACTTGGTCATAGGTGCTTGAAACCACAGAATAACAGCACTGTATATAAGAGAAGATTACAATATTTCCCATATATACAAATATATATATATATAATATGTATTTTTACAAAGTATACTTTTTCATGTATATATATATATATATATATATATATACATCTCTTTAAGGATACTTAAATATATATGATATATTTAATATATAAATATATTTATATCATATATATATGATATAAATGCTAGCATTTAATACAGATGTCCTTGGCAGTCTCTGCTCCCTGAATTGTCCAGCTCACAGACAGGAAGATGAGTGACTCCAGACAGAAGGTGTCTGCAGCCCATGTGCAGGTGTGCAGTGACCACTGCTTAGCTCCTACCACAGGAACCTGAAGCTTGGTTTCATTTCCCCTCAATTATCGTCAAGATTTTCACATTTTTGTCAAATTCAATATTATGAAAAATTAACTACACTACTATAGACAGTTCCTTTTCACTGGTATTTGCCAGTTTGGGTTCATGAAGTGACCTGGCGCTACCTCACATCACTATACAACATACTTGCTTCATACAGAGCTTTTGACTAAGAGCTCCTGAAGTCAGAATAGGCAGAGATTGAAATCCTGGCCTATGTTCAGTGGATTGAGCACATCAGTAGTCTCCCTGAGCCTTGGTTTCCCATCCTATACAATGGGGAAAGTATCCTTAAAGAGATGTAGAACCAGTGGGCATTCTGTATAGGAGCCAGCCCAAACATTGGAACCCCATACTGCTTCAGTGTTCTGAGTTCCTATGATGCTGTGGCATGAAAACAGAAGTCCCAGAAACAGAAATCAAAGGTATTTAAATGCTCAGGACCTCATGTCAGGCTCTAAGGACTCCTAAGATGTGCTGCCTTGGAGTTGATCCCTTCTCTAGCTAAATGAGTTACAAAGGGTTGAGCGTTTGTCGTGGCCTTTCCCAGGGTAGCTGTTTTCATGTTCCTATGAGCGGTTCGTGTGTCAGATGAGAAGCCAGCAGATGAGGAGGCCAGGTCTTCCCAGAATGCCGTTATGAGGGACAGACTTCTCCTGGTTTTCATTGGATAGAATTATGCACCCACCCAAATCTGATGTCTAAACCTCTTTGGGACAGGGAAGGGGACTGCTGTGAGTGTAACAGGTTGAGGAGGTTGGGATGCCTCTGGCAGGATGCATAAAAGCAGCATTTGGTTTTACAGAGCACATGCATACCTTGTCATACACGGATGGTATGTTTCTACTGTGTCCATTATAGCAGTATGACTGTAGGTGCATACAAACTATAAAAGTTTCATGGTTGGCAAGGGATATTTTTCTCCATTATTTAAAAGTTTTACACAACTGAAACAGAAATTACATTTGATTCACCAGCTAAAAATATAGAAGGTGTTTGACAATGGGGGAAAATGCTACCAAATATGGGCACTAGGTCAATAGAGCCTAAGTTCCCTTCCTCCCTGCTTCCTTCTTCCCCCTGTAGCGTGAGTATGATGAGAAAGAAGGACCCCCTGCCAGATCAACTTGGAAAACATCACAGTAAATATAGGCATAATTAGAAAGGCGCTTTCATCTGTTGAGAGTCAGAAATGCTAACTCCATTTTCTGAAACGCAGAGATATTTCATGATCATAAATTCACAGTTTTCTCATGCTCCTACTTAAAAAAATTTTAAAAAGCTGTTAACCCTTGAAGCTCTAAGTCCTGTATCCAACAAAGAAAGTTACTGTTCTTTGAGCTTCTTTGTCACATAATAGAGTCCATCAGAGGACACCGGGACGCAGTCTGCCTGGCTGAGCCGCCTTCCCCATGTACATTTTTAGCCTCTTTTCCTGGTTCAGTTAAACAATAAATCAGGTCTAAGGCACCATAAAACCTGGGCAAGGAGGCCCCTCCTCTAAGTGTCTTTGTACAGCTGCTATAAAAATTAACTACCTAGATTTTTCAATATCTGCGATTTCTACTTTTGGTGTTTTATAGTTGCATTTTTGCCCACCAAGGTGAGATATCACTCAGATCTTTGTCAAGAGAGTCTTGCACTCTAGAGGAAGATGGCGGCTGACTCCACTCCTGGACAACTTTCCCAGTTTCTTCCCCAGGCCTTGCGACCCATGTGCCCAGATGCTCCTAAGCTCAGAGCCAGACTCTGATCCTGGCACTCCCCGGAGCCTCAGGTCAATTAGAATAGTCTTTCTCCCGAACAGGAACGCTACAAACTGTTCCCCCGTGTAACTGATGGAAAGCAGTTGGCATGGAGTCCAACAAGTGGTAGCTTTCCTAGTATCACTACTGTTTTCAAACCAAAGATGTGTGGCAGTGTGTGGAGCATTCACACAGGAGAGGCTTCTGTTCGTTACAAGGAAACCTTATTTGGATGGCTGACAGGACCCTGATATAGCTCTTTCTTGTGAGGCTATGCCAGTGCCTGGCAAACACAGAAGTGGATGCTCATAGGCATCTATTGGATGGAACACAGGGCCCCCAATGGAGGAGCTAGAGAAAGTACCCAAGGAGCTAAAGGGGTCTGCAACCCTATAGGAGGAACAACAATATGAACTAACCAGTACCCCCAGAGCTGTGTCCCTAGTGTGTCTCTAGTTGCATATGTAGCAGAGGGTGGCCTAGTTGGCCATCAATGGGAGGAGAGGCCCTTGGTCTTGCGAAGATCATATGCCCCAGTATGGGGGAATGCCAGGGTCAGGAAGCAGGAGTGGGTGGGTGGGGGAGCAGCGAGTGGATGGGGAGGGTATAGGGGACTTTGGGGATAGCATTTGAAATGTAAATGAAGAAAATATCTAATAAAAATTAAAAATGCATAAAGAAGAAAAGATGGGAACCATTCTGATCAAAACATGATGTTACTGAGACACAGCAGGCCAGTCAGCTCTTCTGCACATACATGGCCACTCACCTGTTAGACTCCATTCTGGCCATGCAAAACATTCACTATGCTAAATATTATTGAATGATTATGGCACAACTAATGGATCAGGTACTTTTAATGAGTTGTTGTATCAGCTCAACCTGTCCTTGGATCTTTGTAATTTTCTAGAGGCTTGTAAGACCCTTCATGTCCTTGCTTAGTCATTTGTTTATCCATGCGGTAAGTTTTTAAAACTCACATTTTTCTTCAAATTTCCCACCTTCCTTTTTTTTTTTCCTCAAAAGAACCAAAGCGTAGCATAGACTGGAAGCACATTTGTTGACAGGGCCAGTTCTATGGGCTTGTGAACTCTGCTTGGCCCCTGGTACCTGGCTGTCACCTTCTTGGCACTCCTAGCAGACCCCCTTTTCCACTGTGCTTGGGCCCTGCCAACCATGTGATGGTTATGAGGCTCAGTATTGGTCAGGGGAGGCTTAAACTAGAAGGACTCACTAACTCTGTGTCAGAGGTCCCACTGTCAGCCAGGCAGGAAGCCCCCTAATTTTCCCAGGCCTTTGGATTTGTTGTAAGTGAAGACATAATTTTCACCCCTTCAAAGAATAAGATACAAGTGATGTGCTGGAGTTTGGGTTTTGTCTGAAGCAACATACTTTCTGAACTAGAGATCAGGACATGGGAAGTATGGGATCAAAAGAATAGTTGGAATGAAGACTTCTCTTGAGAAGTTGAGCTATGAGATGGCACTTTTGATTTCTAGCAGGAACCTCCATGGTGCAGGTGGCTTTGCAACCTACGGTCAGACTGATGGGCACTGGTGCCTCATTCCACTCATCGCGCTTAGGTCTGTCCCTTCCTCTCTATAGACTTTATGCTAATTTCCCCAAGGAGACTTAACTCGCTCCTCCTGTACTTTGGCCATACTTTAAAACATAATCTATGTCTAAGACTTTAAAACTCTCATAGGCAAGTATTGGCATCCTGAGAATTGTCAAGCTTCAGTCAGGACTCCAGCATGAGTACTAACCAATCAAAACAGTGCACATCACGTGGTACCTCAGGAATGCCAGCACTGGGTATGTTCCCCGTGGTCTTGCAACTCCAGGTTAATTAAAGATACGAGTGCAGCACGTGGGCCAAGTAAGTTCCTCAGAATCTATGTTTATTGGGCAAGAGGGAAGCACCACCACTGATGGTTCTCAGTGTGAGAACCAAGGTCTGACTGGCTCATTCATGCTGCCGAGCTCTGTGGGCACGACTACAGGTCACAGAGCTCAGATGGTTAATAGCTCACCAGACTTCTCATCGGGTTGAGGTCCCTAGGGAACTAAAGGAACAAAAGCCCAAAGAAAACTTACCAGGGGTTCCTAAAGCACTTTAGGCCACACTGCCAGTGTTACCTGCCAGTGCCTTAGTGTGAGAACATCTTCTTTTAAGGTTCTCATTTACTTGCATGGGTGTGTGAATGTAAGTGTATGCCATGAGTGTGCAGGCACTCACAGACACCGGAGGATGGCGTCAGATCCACACGAGCTGGAGTTAAGGGCAGTTGGGGGCTGTCAGAGACGGGGCTGGGAATTGAACTAGGGTCCTTTATGCTCTTAGCCATCTCTTCATCCTCTTGAGCGAATTTTAGACTGGGAAAAACAATTAATATTCCAAGTGTCTCTGATCTCCTACCTACACACTAGCGTCTAAAGCTGGCCTCCACACTTGGCAAGCAGATGTCTGGCATGGTTCAACAGATAGATAGGCAGCCTTCTGCCATGTATGCAGAAAGCCATGCACAACTTAGTCATAGTGTCGGGACCCTGAGGTCAGAGTGGTAACATCTAGTATTCTGAGGTTGTATTAAGGAAGTTTTACTTTGACACCAATTCATAGGTCTTAGCGTCGATTATTTTAAGCAACTCAAAAAATATAGACTGAGGCAGAGAGGCAGACTGTATCTATTTAGACAGTGCTTCATTGTATAGTCCAGGCTAGCCTGCAGTCTCAGCCTTCCTGCCTTAGCCTCAAGTGCTCGGCTCTCTTATTTCTTAATTTAACCATACTTATTTTAACTTCACATTAGTAGGGGATGCCTTGACACCTGTCTATTTTGGTGTGCAGGAGGGAGATGCTTAGCCTCAGAACAAAATGAAAATGTCCATTTCCTTTCCCTTAATGGGCCGAGTTTTGCTTGGTGTTCTTTGCTGTGGGCCTGGCATTAATTTACTATTTACTTTCTTTTTCTCTTTGCTTGTGTATGTGTGTGTGTGTGGTGCATGTGTCTATACATACGCATGTTTGAATGTGAGCGACTGTGTCTTCACATGTGTGCACACACATATGTAGTCCTGAGGCTGAACTGGGAGTGCTCATCTATCACTTCCTACTTATTATTCATGAAGGCGTGGCTTATATAGCCAGTTCGCCCAGCCAGCCAGCTAGCGGAGGGGGGCCCCCTGATCTGCTTTCATCAGAGTGCTGGGATTATAAGCAGCTTTTCATGCTCATCTGATGCTTGCATGAGTGCTAGGATCTGATGTCTGGTCCTAGTTCAGTCCTCATGCTTGGCCTGGAAAGTGTTTTAATCTGGAGCCATTTTCCCAGCCCCAGCTCCTTTGGTATTTTGGACATGTTCATGCTGTATAGCCTTGGCTTATGCCCTGGATCTCACTCTGTAGATCAGGCTGGCCTTGAGTTTGCACTGAACCTCTTGTCTTTGCCTTACAAGTTCTGGGATGACAGCTGTGAGCCATCATGTCCAATTCAACCCTTAATGGTTTTCTGAGACAGAACTTATAAAAAATTTGGTTTCATTCACAACCCCTTTTTTTCTGAGCAGCTTTTCCTGCCCCTGGGTGTATGAGTGTATGCCCTGGGTATACAGCTTTATAAAATAGATATACAAATTAAACATTTATAGATAACAAGTCATAAAGAGGTTTATTTAAAAATTATTTTAGTTCATGTATCATTTCATAATTTATTGAAGATGAAAGCAAGCCTGCATATTAATGGGATGGACAGGCTTGCTTATTCTTACATAAGGAATTAATCCTCGGCTGAATATTTGACATAGAGTACCTTCAACATTTTCAGAGCTGTTTAGTACTTTGATTTTTACAGTAGTCAATGCTGAGAACAGTACTTTGCATAAATGCATAGTCCAAATTGGGAGACGTATTTTCAGGGCCATTTCAGAAACTGTTGCAAATTCTCTGAGTCTAAGTCAAAAATCATGGAAGAAAATTTTTTTCAAGTGAAACAAGTTAACAGCTCAAATGGCAGTTTTAAAAGCCAATAAAGTCTAGTGCAATACAGTCTAAAGTTATGCCACTGTGTTATGTAAAGGCTGCATAATTTCAGTGGGGACTACCTAAAGTCTCTGCTTTCTGTAAACGATTACAGTTCCATATGAGCAGAAACCACGTGAGCATAGTATCTGCACTGTATAGCATGCAATAGTCTGAAATCTGAACCAGCGTGCTTCAGAGCTAGCAGAACCGACCAATGTCCTGTGTGCCGGCATCAGTCAGGACTTCGCCAGGAGGCTTGGGATTCCAACAAGCCACACTTTCCTGGACATCATCCCATGTATCATTTTAGAGGGCCGAAAGGAGATCTTAATATTTGAGCAACTGGTCTACCAGTCATTTTTGGCTCTCGAGATACATGTGCTTAGTTGCAGTGGGGTTTCATCTTATTGTGGTGGTATAGAGTTGGCCACTGAGGTGTCTATAAAAGGTTTTCTTCTTCTGTGTGACCATAATTCCTAATTTTAGACAGACAGACAGGTTTTCTTCTTCTATGAGATCACAATTCCTAATTTTAGACAGACAGACAGACACATACACACACCACTCATGTGCATAAAATAAATAAATTAAGTCATCCTTTGCCAAGTATCAAGGTGCAGGCCGTGAAACATTGCCTTACAAATGAGGCGAAGGAGAAGCTGTTGCTTGGGCTTTAGCCTAAGGCTTGAAACTTTTTTTTTTTTTAAGGATTTTTGAGACAGGATTTCTCTGTGTAGCCCTGGCTGTCCTGGAACTCACTCTGTAGACCAGGCTGGCCTCGAACTCAAATCTGCCTGACTCTGCCTCCAAGTGCTAGGATTAAAGGCTTGCGCCACCACGCCTGGCTAAGGCTTGAAACTTAACACAGCAACTTAAATACTAGAAACCGGAGAGGAACAAGGGGACATCTTGCTTACAGTGTGCCAGCTCAGGTGAAGCCCCAGGCCTCCCTTTCCTTACTGCCACCTTCAGTGTAAATATGACACCGAAACAATGGACGACCTCTTCTCTAGTGCAGTAACATCTAAAGTAAGTCATATGTTCTGGAAGAAATCATATAGGATTTGAGTACTTCTATAAACTAGAAACTATCCTCACGTTTATACTTGGCTTGTGTGAATGGGTGGAGTCTTCATTTACACGTGGTTTGATTCCTCTCTACCTTCATTTCAGATAGATCTATTTTGGTTCTTTGGAGACAGGGTTTCATTTTATAGTTCAGGCTTTTCTGGAACTCTCTAGTTCAGATTAATCCCCACCCTGCAACAATCCTCCTGCTTCAGCTTTTGAATGCTAGGATTACAATTGTAAACCTCTCTCCATTTTAAGTTAAAATTTACAAAGTATTATTTTAAGGGGAAATAGCTCAAAAACGTCCTTTTATGGTTTACTGTTCTATTATATATTTTTTTCCGTATAGCTGTGATCAGAAAATGTAAACATATAATTTAATGGTTTGATTTTGTCCTCACTTAGCATTACATCATAAATTGAGGATTTTTAAATCATTATTATTTTTCACTGTGTGAGAGTGATGAAATAGACTTTCATCTTAGCTATCTGTGTTTAGATATGCTTTATCTATTTTTCTGTCAATAGCTATCTTACTATAATATTTTTTCTTTCTACCTTAGATTATTTGCTTGAGATAAGTTGTCAGAAGTAAAATTGAATTAAAGATTGGCAATATTGACATACACACATGTAGGAATCGGAGGGGCAGGTTATAACACAACAAATTATTTTGTTTGTTTGTTTGCTCATTTTTTCTTATTTTTATTGAAAACATTTTCCTCACACAGTATATCCTGATTACTGTTTCTCTTCCATCTCCTACTCACAGTTTCTCCCCATCTCCCCTCCTGTCTGGATCCACTTCCTTTCTGCCTCTCATTAAGGAGCAAACGGGCTCCTAAGTGACAATAATATAATATAAGAAGCTAAAACAAAAGCGAGTATTTCTGAGTTGGACCATGCAAACAGAAGGAAAAGAACCCAAGAATCAGAGACTCATTCCTTCACATATGCAGCACTAAAAATCCCATGAAAGCACTAAACTGGAAGCCATGATCTAGACACAAAAGGCCTGGTGCAGACCCGTGCAGGCCCTGTGCATGCAATCTTAGATCTTAGGTCTTTCATTTAGAGGGCCTTGTTTTCTTGGTGTCCTCTGTCCCCTCTGGCTCGTACCTTCTTTCTGCTTCCTTTTCCTTGGGGTTCCCTGAGCCCTAAGGAAGGAATTTGATGGGGACATCTCATTTAAAGCTATGTGTTCCAAGGTGTTTCACTGTCTACATAATGTCTGCCTGTGGGTCTCTTCTGCTGTAGGAGGAAATACTCTGAGCAAGGTACTGATCTATGAGAATAGCAGAATGTCATTAGGAATTATCGTACTACTCCTTTTTTTTTCCTTTTTCTTTTTTTTCTGAACAGTAGTATTTGGTTTTACTGTAAGTCCATCTGGTTCTTGATCACATAAGCAGTTTCTCGTGGGTATGGGTTGCATCTTCTACAGTAAGCCTTAAGTCAAATCAGATATTGGTGCCACCATTGCCCTAGCATATCTTTCAGGCAGGACACCATTGTCCTTCACAGGGTTTGTGGCTGGCTTAGTGTTTACATTTCATTTTTGGTAGCATGTAGCATGCCTTCCTATACCAAAGATGCTAGAACGAAGTGGTAAAGGCTCGAGTAGGCACCAGTTAGACCTATCCATGCTCAATAGGTTGTATAGGTGTTGTCTTCAGCAATTGAACCTTGCTGTCAGTTTGTGGAGAGCAGCCCATAGTGTTGGCAACAGTCTGGGTTGTTTGGGAGTTTCCATGGGACCCCTGTAGCTAACTACTCAATTAAATGAAGTCTCGTCATGGTACTGGAAGCTTCATTTGGTGACAAGAGAACATGAGATGGCCAGTTGAGACACTGTCTCTCCATTATCTGGCAATTGCATTTAGATTGCCTTCAAATATATACATATTTATATTTATATGGAAGCTTCTACTTTAATATCTGTCCATACTACCCCTCACTTGGCCCTTATTTTAGCTATCTCTGCTTATACTCACTTCCTCAACCACCTCTCCAGTAGACCTTCCATCTAGCCATCCATCCATCCATCCATCCATCCATCCATCACTATCACATTTGCTTTTCCTAACGAGATCTATCTGTACCTTGTAAGACATTTACTCTATACCTAGTCTTTATGGTTCTATGAATTATAGCTTGGTTATCATTGACTTAACAGCTATAAGTGAGGGCACACCATGTTTGTCTGCCTGAGCCTGGGACACCTCACTCACGATGATTTCTTTTTTCTAGTCCATCCATTTGTCTGTGGATTTTATGATTTCATTTTTTTTTTTTGAAATGGCTGAGTGATATTCCATTGTGTAGATGTACCACATCTACTTTATCCATTCTTCAGTTGATGCACATCTGAGTTGTTTTTAGGTTCTCGCTGTTATGAATGGAGCAGCAGTGAGCATGGCTAAGCAGATGTTTCTGTGGTAGGATAAAGTGTCTTTTGAGTACATGCCCAAGAGTGGTCTCTTAGGGTAGTAGCGTCTTGGAATAGATTACTTCCCATGTTCGTAAGGAATCACTACTGATTTCTCTAGTGACTATACAAGTTTCCTCTCCCACCAGCAATAGATGAACGATCCTCTTACTCCACAGCCATGCCAGCATGATCTGTCACTTGTCTTATTGATCATGGCCATTCTGACAGGTGTAAGATGAAATCTCAAAGTAGTTTTGATTTGTATTTTCCTGATACCTGTATGAGTGTTGAACACTGTTGAAGTGTTTCTCGGCCAGTTGAATCTCCTCTATTAAGAATTCCCTGTTTAGGCCCCATTAGTTATTGGTTTGATTTCTTGATATCCAGTTTCTTGAGTTCTTTATATATTTTGGATATTATACCTCCATCAGATTTGTAGTAGGCAAAAAAAAGTCTTTTCCCATTCTGTAGGCTGCCACGTTGTCTGATTGAGGGTGTCCTTTGCTGTGCAGAAGCATCACAGCTTCATGAGGTCCACTGATTAATTGTTGATCTTAGTGCCTGCACTGTTGATGTTCTGTTCAGAAAGCCGTCTTCTGTGCCAGTTAGTTCAAGGCTTTTCTCACTTTCTCTTCTATCAGATTCAGTGTGTCTTGTTTTATGTTGAGGTCTGTGATTCATTTGGAGTTGAGTTGTGCGGGGTGGTCAGTGTGCGTCTCTTTTCGTTCTTCTTCATGTGGCATTTCAGCTTGACCAGTGACATTGCTTGAAGATGCTGCTGTCTTTTTCCCACTGTGTTAAGCCTCCAAAATTAATTCCTAAAGTGTTTGTGCTGAGTTACTTTGCCATGTGCAATGTATTGATTTCCTCCATAGTAGCCTTTAAAACCTAATAGTTAGTAGGGTGTTGGGTACATGTCACATTGAGTCACATTGAGCTTACTGCATGTCATGCACAGAGAAAGCCAGACGTGGTAAGGGCAGAAATGTAATTATAGTAGTGAGACGCAGAAACGAGGAGAGCTCGCTAGCTGTCTAGTCCGGCAAGTCAGTGTACTCCAGCTGTCACGAGAGACCCTCTCTCAAAAAATAATGTAAAGAGTAATAAAAGCACTCAGTGTAAAACTGGAGTTCCACATATCCATACACTACAGAGCACACCCATGCATAGGTAAAAACACACCTGCTCTTCCCCAAATAACAGTGTAAAATCACACTTCCTTACATCAGTATTTACTTCTATGGTTGTTCACAGAAGTCTGTTTTATTTATTTTTTTTTTTATTTTTTAAGAGACAGGCATGACATTTTAAGGACAAACTCTATCCTGCATGAGACATAGAAGCGTCTGAAGGCTGTTGCTGGATAATTGTCAGAGCATCTGTGCTCTGACCAAAGTCACTGTGTCCGCAGCTTGCCCGGCTCTGACAGCTAATTTCACTACTCTGCTGAACTGAAAGGAGAGAACAAAGGAGGTGGTATTTCAGGACAGAGATAATACTGAGATGGTCTCAGAAAGGATTTCCACAAACGCACTATTGCAAATCCTAATGCTTGAAAGTCTCACGCTTGCCTGTTTAGTTTATAAGCCTGCATTCAGACAGAGCTCAGCAGAGACTCAACTTAGTTCCTAAGGTAGCTGGAGGCTGGAAGATCCAGTTTTGAGATGATGACTGGGTACCACCCATCATGAAGATGCTTCATTACAGCTGAGAGCCACAGCCTGTAGATCCTCTACACACAGATCTAGCCATGCAGGCTTCTCCACAGTGGTTTGGGCTTCCTTACACTACAGTGAGTGGCTAAGTTCCCATGACAAACCCCAGACAACGTAAGAAGTGGATGCTACCCCATTATTAAGTCTTGGACGGGAGCAGGTACCAGCATCTCTTCAGCCATATTCTGTTTCTCAGTCAGCAGATTCACAGAGATGGCTCACCCACTTTCAAATGTGAAGAGTTTGAAAACATTTAGCAATAATGTGCCTAAGCTGCCATACTGTGTTTCTAACCCTTTGAGAAGCTGAAAATCTGGGCAGTGGAATGCCCGCCGCTAGGAGGGATTGTGTATTTGCCTCTGCACCGCTCTCTCTCAAAGGTTCAGGGAGAATTTCTTTGTACCTATACTACCGATTCTACTGCAAAGAATCCATGCCAGGCTCTCCTGAAGTGACTGGTGACCTATAGAGAGTCTAGATGCTTTACCACCCAACTCACAGCCCACCGTAAAAACAGACTGTTGTAAAGCTTCCAGTAACCTGCCCTTTTCTGTTATGACTGGCTATGAGGGTGGGGCCAAGTGTGTGGTGTACTTCAAAAAGAATAAAGTTGTCAGGTGGTGTGTTGTTCTTATCCTGGTAAAATGCTTAACTTCTGAAAGTGCCGGCAATGCATTTAGAGAGCCCTACCCGACTGCTGAATGGTTGATTTCAAGGTGTCTGTTACTAGTTAAACAGGCTAGGTTTTATGTCACCCCGATAGAAACTAGAGTCATCTGAGAGGAGGTAATCTCAGTTGAGAAAGTGCCTCCATAAGATTAGGGTGTAGGCAGGCCTGTGGGGTATTTTCTTAAGTAATGACTGATGGGGAGGGCGTAGTCCATTGTAGGTGGGACCACAAAAGCCTGTGCCACTAAAAGTTTTTTGGTTGTTGCTGCTTTAATGTTTTTATTTGATGGCTTGTTTCGTTTTTGGTTTTGTTTGTTTGTTTGGTTGGTTGGTTTTTTGTTTGTTTGTTTTTGTTTTTGTTTTGTTTTGTTTTGTTTTTTGAGGTGCTGGGGACAGAACCCAGAGCCTTGTGTACACCGGGCAAGCACTCTGCTACTGAGCTATATGTTACCAGTCCTAAATTATTTGAAAAGTGAAGCCTGGTTCTTCTCTGGCTTTCATGAGGACAGTAGCTCTTGGACAGACGTGGCAAGAAGCTGGGCTATCATCCAAAAGATTCTAACCTGTTTACACTTTTTCAAATCTCCTATGCCTGGGGATGGGGATGAAAACGCCTATCTCACTGTGCTTTATTGCTGGAAACTGAAAGTCCCAGGAGTAGACAAGCTTTGCTGCACGGGGAAGACATACTATGTGCTTCCCCAGCATGCCCCTTCTGCCAAAGCAGCCAGGCATTTAAAAGAAGACGTTGCTAAGGAAACCATCCTTTCATTTGAAGGGCCTGGAAGGAGGGGAGCCAAATCTTTTGACAATTTGTCTCCAAGGAGGCTAGAGCAACTGAGTAGAGAGGGCTCAGAACACTGTCTCCCCCAGGCTGAAGGGTGGTCCCAGCCCTCTCAACCCTGGAAACCACCTAAAGGCGTTGTTGGTCAGTGGTAGCCAGGGAGAGTCTTCTGCTGAGGCCTGACCCTTGGCTTCGAAGGCAGGAGGAGGAGGTGGACCTGGAGCTCTGAGGGCTTGGAAGGCGAACATCTGGGCTGGCTTCTGGCAGGAGTCTTCCCTTATTTCTTCATCGAAGCTTAATTTATTTACTTTTCTGGTAGCTACCTGACAAATCGTCTGACTAGAGAAAGAAATGTGGGCAATGTTCCTGACTTAAAAATAATAAAATCGTACTAAAAATAGGAAAAATATTTCTTTAAAAACTTAAAATGCCTTACTCCTGTCATATCCCTTTAATCAGTATTAACTTTTTTTTTTTGGCAAACTAACCAAGCCCTCAGACAATGGAGTCTAAAAGACTTAAAGCCTGCTATTTCATGTTGTGACTGAAGACAAGTTACTACTTCATTTCCTCATTGGTAAATTTGAAAAGTAGTCCTGCGTGAGTGCTTGCTTAGTGCAGGGCCTGGAGAGCTTTGTTCAGAGCCAGCCTTGGCTTATGGCACTCAGTCATTAGTCCCAGGTGCCAGCATCTATCTGCATATTACACACAGCTCTAGGGTATGTCGCACAGAAACAAACTGAGAACACCTTGGGAACTTTCTCCTCTCTTTAGTGGCCAGCTAGAGGGCATATGCCAGCTCTTGGTCCCTGAACTTGATTCTCTTCTGTGCAGTAGATTCTGGAAACTCACGGTTCAGTCAGAAGGTCAGGCAAGTAGCCAGAGAATGGAACCCACCATAGCAAGTCCATTGTAGAGGTGCAGGAAGCACAGTGGAGACCAGAGAGAGACATTGCCAAGCCATGTATGGGTCTTAAGGGATGAGTGCAGTGCTGAGGAAACTTCCTGGTCCAAAGAACTGTGGAGAAGAGCGCTGGGAGATCCACCCAGGTTGGGGCCTTAGAAAATAGCTGCTCCCTTGGAAAGGAGCCTTTTCTGAGCCCATGCAGAAGGATGCACTCTCTTGGGCTGTGGAAAAGTGTGGCTAAATAAAGTATTGGTAATGACACAGCCTCTTCCTGCTTGGATAGCACCTTCACAACTTCAAAGGTATTTTTACTCATATTTTCTCACTTGTCCCTCGGAAGTCCTAGTGAGGTAGTCAGCAGAGGTGCACCCTTTGGCTACCCCAGAGAAGGTCTGGGAGCTGGGGGCCCCCAAAGTCCCTACACGTGCAAAAGTTCCTTGCTGCAGGGGGTTGTTTTCCTTCACCTCTGTTTCTTTCTGGGACAGCACGGATGTTGTCCAAAGGCACCGCACACTGAGAGGGTCACAGATGCACTGAGGTAGCGCGGGGCATGAGAGTTACGGTTAGAACACCTCCCTGCGTCACACATGGCCTCTGGGCTTTCAGTGCCCACTCACCTGAAGACTAGCTGGGGCCTTCAGGAGCCCTGCCTCTCACCCATCTTGGCAAGGCCAGAGGAAGCCTCTCACCCCAGCCCAGTGCCCTCTTATCTCCCCTTGCTAGAACTCTGCCTACTCTGATTGTAACCACACTTAGTCCCTGTGGACTCCTCTTGGATAAAGGGTCGAATACCCTGGCTTTATAATCCTTCCTTTTCATCAAAGAGCTGCCAGGGTTGGAGGTGTAAAGAAAAGCAATCCACTTTACCCTACTAAGGTAATTAGACTAATTTCCTCCCAAGGATTTGACTGTTGTCCCTGCTCTTTGCATGTCTATAGCCGCATTGTATTCTAACACAGCCCACCACCCACCCACTCCTGGGACATTTCCAGTGACTAGGTTAGACTTTGAAGCCGCAGATCCCAAGTATTAGGCCTTACAGGCACTAAGCCAGAACCTGCCCCTGGAACATCTGACGCATCTGTGTCTGCCCCAGGAATTTTAGAATCAGGGGCAGCCCAAGCCTCACTGTGGTCAGACCCAAACCATAAGAAAAAATGGCTCTTACGTGATGGAATGTAGTTTAATGTGTTGCTGTGTATCTGTTCACAGCGGGTAACCATTGGTGATGTTATCACCTAGTTGTCTGTGTCCTAGGAGAACAGACCTGCTAGAATGACTAGCAGCAAGGGGACTTGATAGATTGACATACGTGGTAGGATCTGTTGGATAACATCTATCTTCAGGCTGAAGAGAGTAGGGACCCAATAGCTTTTCCATTTATGAAGTGGGTTCCTGGGCAGCCGCTGGTCTCCATCCTTTGTTGGAAGTCCTACAAAGCTACACACTAATGATGGTAACAGAAAGTTTATGCAGCGACAACAGCCACACTAGGGGAGATGAACTCACCAGTAGGAAGCCACTGAAGCAGAGCAAAGCCTTTCCCTAGGACTGCCTTTTATCAGAGCTACCATGGAAGGTGGGGCTGGCATTTAGCATGGGTCTTGCCACTTCACCTCTCCCGATCAAGAAAATACTTTACAACTGTGCAGAACCTCTTTAAGTCTCAGTTGCTTCCAGGTCTGGTCAGGTTAATAGCAAGAAAAGTGCTGTTTGAAGGTTTCTCTACTTTTTCTTTTCTTGATATGCTACAGAGTTGGCCACAACTCATTTAACCAACTACCAAGTCCCGTGTACCAAGCAGTCTTTCAGAAATTTGTGTATAGACAAAGGAGACAGCCTACAACACTCAACTCACAACAAGGTGTGTGGTTAGAGAGACACTGAGAAAATAAGGAGTTATGCTTCGACATGAGGAAGGAAAAGAAGTACGGTGTGGGGTGTTCTAACATTTAGGGATTCTCCACGAGAAGGGAGAGGGAAGGCCCAGGAAAGTGTGCCAAGTGGGAAGGACATACAGGAGGGCAGAAAGGTTGAAGGCTATGTGTGCTGTCAGAATCAAGTCTTCCCTTATCCAGAAGAGAGCCTGTTGAGAGACGCCTCATCCATTGCTCCCATCTGATCCTTCTTGGGCATCCTAATTTTGAGGGCTTTGTTGATGACATTGTGGGAACTACTTATTTTTGCCTATGCAAATCCCTTTGGAGGTTCTCTAAGATTAGCTATTGAGATGAGAGAAAGAACAGAGGGCCTGAGGACACAGGGTCCAAAACCCCTTATTAGGTACATGCCCTCAAGTAGTTCTTTAATTCCTGGTCTGTAACATGAAGACTCATTCCTAATTCAGCAAGCAACCATAGAAACAGATGCTGGGGGTACCAGGCATAGCTGCAGGCTCTAAAGATAAGCAGAGAATAGCCCAGACAAGACTTCTGTCCTCGTGCCTCTGACATGAAGTTTGCTAGGGTTACTGTGTGTGCCTAAAGGGGTCTAAAAGCCAGAGTAGATAAGAAATATTTATTTCCTTTAAGTGTAAAATGCTACGAGGGTGAAATATTGCTCAGTCCCTGGACTAGGCTGGATACCACTGGAGAGTTGGGCCTGCTGCTCCCTCCTACAAGCCCGGAATGACTTGTCAACTTTATCAGTTGGGTATAGGGAAGGGCATGGGGGCCTGGCTGGAGCTCCTGAGTGTGTATGAACTGAGCTCTGTACTATGCATTATCCTTAATTACAAAATAAAGTGGTACCCTGTGGGAGGCCTTCTGCCTCTCACCCCTGGGGCCAGGGAAGCTTGAGGTGACTTCTAAAGTCCATGTGTCCCATGGCCACCTGGTTGTAAGGGAACAAATGTGTCCTTTGCTGTCCATCTGGGACCCCATCAGAGTGTCAGGCCCACATTCTTAAGTCCCAGTGGAGACTCATTTGCCCTGCAAATCCCATTTGTGGTTTGGCTTAGAAGATCATGGGCAGAGATTTCGGAGCAGAGCCCTGCTGTCTCCGGGTTGAGAGCAAGCCCATGCACTTTGTATCCTAGGCAACGCTGATGCTATGGCAGAAATTTAGAAGGATGAATTGGAAATCATTTGGTTAAAGAGCCCTTTTCAACCCAGGCACCAAATCCACAAACATAAAACCTGATGATTTAGGAACAGCCCTGGAACTCATCTGGATGCTAGCTCCAGCTCCAGCTCCAGCTCCAGCTCCGGCTGATGAGGAAACAGAAGCTGGAGGAGGGGCTTTGCCTTCTGATGGCCTCTTGGCTCCTTCAAAGCCTTTAAGGGTTTAAAAGGAAAACCCAGATTTTTTTTCTAGCCTCCTCTTACCTCCAGGTGTGTTTGATAATGAAGGTAAGATTAGCAACCCCTGGGGTGATTCATAGAGGGAGGAAGAATAAGTGTAGATAAGGGTTTACATGTTTGAAGCATGGTTATCTCCAGCTTTAGAGCCCCATACCCTTCCTCAAGGTTGTGGCTTTAGCTTTAAACAGGCTTCCTGATACTCTCCCTGAATAATAACAATTACAGTGTTCCCCTGTGCCAGGAACTTCGATAAGCTCTTTAGAGGGCCAGTCCTATCCTCCTGGTAATCCTATGAGGTGGCTACTCCTATCTTACCCCATTTACAGGGTAACAGAAGTGCAAAGGGGTTAATTAGCTTGCCCAAGGTAGCTTGGTAAATAGTAGAGCTAGACTCCTCAGCAGCCCAGCTAGAACCTGAGTTCATCAGTCTGTAGGACCTGTGTTCATTGGCCTATAGAATCCATGTTCATTGGCCTACATTTCACTGTTCAGTAATGGGTGGAGTAAGCCAAAAAAAAAAAAAAAAAAAAAAACAGAAAAGTCAAACTCTGCTAACACCTTTGTCCTGCATTTACTTAGTCAAAATTAACAGCTGAGACCCTGAAAACTTGTGTGGATTTACCTAGACTCCAGTTCTGCCTCTCTGGCTCCAGAGGTCCCCAAAGTCCATCGTCAGAGAGTTGCAGGTGAGGTGTGGCCCATATCTGTGTGGTCCCTCTCAGAAATTCTGCCAGCCATGGAATCCACCTGGTTCCCATTCTTGATTACGGGTTCATTTTTGGTGCTGGACTGGTGAGCTGAGCCTAACTCTTCAGGAATTTCCATCCATACAATAAAAAATTGTCTGTCAAAATAAGTTAATGGGTTTTTCTTTTTTTGGTGGGGTGGGGGGCAAGAAAGAAAGAAAAGCAAGCAAACTAATAACTCCCTGGAAGTGACAACAGTAGCAGAGTCCAGCTCCCTATCTGTCTGCTTGTGAATCAAGTCAGATCTGCTTGTGGATGCTGGTGACTCATGCTAAGGATCCTTTAGGTCTGTCGGGGTAAACATCCCCTCCTGTCATAGGAACTTGCTTGTATGCATATGCGCATGTCTCTGTGTGCATACAGAAGGCAGATACAAGGTGGCTGATCACTGGGTGAGTAGGACCTACTGTTCTTGGCTTTCCATGCTGCTTCCTTTGATTTTTAAATAGCACTTTTCTTTCTCTGAGTTGTTAGAAATGTAACCCTTCCTCAACAACTTCAAATCAGGACAGCATCTGAAGCCCTCTCTAAGCGGATTGCTCAGCCCTGTGCCTGCGCGTGAAGGCAATGGCTCCTCCCAGCAGTGAGGCAGTGAGGTGCTGTTGCTCTCCAAGTGCTGTGCTGAGCAGAGATCACTGCACCCGTGCACCAGCTTCAGCAGTTTTGCTTCCCAAGTCCCTTAACTTCCTGCTCATTTCTTTCCTTGCCAGATAGAAATAATAGCAGTAGACCTCCTTAGTTTCCCCATGCCTGGGTAATATTCATGCTCTCTGAAAAGGCACCTTGAATAATATTAAAAGCTAAAGCTACAGAGGGATTGCACCTGACAAATCCGTAGAATAGGAGCACACATTCCTGACTTCTGTCATCCAGACCCCGTGGGCAGAACGAGGCACACACCCAGACCCCATTATCCCAAGCAGAATGTCACACACAGGCCATATGGCAGCCACAGCAGGTCATCTGGTGGAGTAAGCTGGTGTTCCAAAGACAAGCTGAGGCCTTTGGCATCCTGTCGTCCCAGGAGCCTGGGTTCTGCTTTTGTCTAGAGCAGTTACTTTTTCTAGAGGCTAAAGAGAGGGAGCAGCCTGGCTGGCACCTGGCGTGGAGAGCAGATAATGATGGATGGATGACCTTCCTGCCTATGTCCCTCCTAACTAGTTAGCCTTGAAGACCATTGTGTCCTCTGGGTAAAAATAACAGCAACCAAAAAGGCAGTTACCCAGTTATTCATTCAGTCACCAAAGTCCCCTGCTGTGTGTTCTTTCTTTCCTTCCTTCCTTTGCTCCTTCCTTCCTCCCTCCCTCCCTCCCTCCCTCCCTCCCTCCCTCCCTCCCTCCCTTCTTTTCCTCCCTTCCTTCCTTCCTTCCTTCCTTCCTTCCTTCCTCCCTCCCTCCCTCCCTCCCTCCCTCCTTTCCTTCCTTCCTTTGCGCCTCCCTTCCTTCCTCCCTTCCTCCCTCCCTCCCTTCTTTTCCTCCCTTCCTTCCTTCCTTCCTTCCTTCCTTCCTCCCTCCCTCCCTCCCTCCCTCCCTCCTTTCCTTCCTTCCTTCCTTCCTTCCTTCCTTCCCTCCTTTCTTCCTTCCTCCTTTTCTTTCTTTCTTTCTTTCTTTCTTTCTTTCTTTCTTTCTCTCTTTCTTCCTTTCATGATCATTGCAAAGGTTCTTGTTTATAGTCTCAAAGATCTGGTCCTCATCTTGATCTCTCAAGATGATTTATCGTTTGCCCTGGATAGCACATTCTTTCTGCTAAGATCTCGGTCTCATCTCCCCATCAGTTGCTTGCCATCAGTTGCTTGTGGGTTTTTTTCTTTCTTTCAATGAGGATTGTTGCTAGAACAATTTAGCTTAAAAAAAAATGTTATCCTATCTGAGTTGAGGTTGCCTGGCAAAAGCTTGTAGGCAAGTTTTGACTGGAAGTATCTGCCCCAGAGCAGTGGTTCTGATTACAGGACACATTGTGCAATCCCTATTCAGTTTGCTTAGAATTCGGCCAAGACAGGTTATATCCTGTTTTCTGTCCCTTCCTGCTCAATTTGTTTTCACTTCAGTTCCTCTTCAAATTATGAATAGAATCAGCAGAGCATTGCCGATTCTGATAGTAATTGTCATTGCTGTAAGAACATCCAGACACTTAATGAAAACCTGTTGCTTTTCACCAAACTTCAACTTCCCAGCTTTTTGCAGGCACATAAAATAAGCTGAAAATATGCACAAGTGGCTTAAGTTTTAGGAAGCATGGATTTTTAAAGCAAGCTATTAATAATGGATCCAACAGGCTCTGTGCCTCAGCCCCTGCCTTCTGTCCCCTGTGTGGCACCCACTGCCACCTTTTTCTCATCTGTCAGAATCTAGCCCTAAGAAAAGAAATTATGAATGCATTCATGCTGATTTAACCTGCTCTGTACTTTAGCACAACTTAACTTTAGAAGGAAAATGGCCACCTACCAAAGCAAAGAGCTTTGCTGTGCAGTGTTTCAGGCCTTACTGTGATGTTTGCTTGCTGGGTAATGGGATCAAATCAAGTAGATTTCTTGGACAGACTTCTGCACCCAAAACACCTCTCTCAAGAACCACTCTGCTCTTCTCTGTGTCAAGGAAGGTGTGAAGTGAGTGGAAATGGCATGAGGTGATAGGATGATCAAAAAAACAGAATCACAAACAGAATCACTTAGTCCTGCGTTCCTTTGTAGGAAGGACTAGGTTTCCAGTGATGGGCAGATGTGAAAATCAGCATCTCTTGCATTTGTGGGCAACATTTTGGCTTCCCAGCCTGAGGGCTCCTGTAGGTTGCGTACACAAGCTGTGAGAGAGCACGTATCAGCATTCACCCTAGCACATAAGCCAGGCGTGTGCTACTGGTCTCTCGGACTCATCTCTTCTTGTGACTATTAAGTATTTACAGGCAACCTCCTTGAGGCCAAGCTTAGTGCCTCATGCTCGTTGAGAGAGAATGAGATGACATTCAACCATCCCATCTCTCTTGGTGAGACTGGATGCAAATATCCATTAATGAAATGTTATCTTGCAATTTAATAGAGACAGTTAAAGTGATGAATTTGGTAGAAGACGATTTTACATGATGTCATGATTAAGGGACACGTCCAGAGTCACTTGACTGGGAAACAATGCTAAGTGAATTTGAGTCCAGACACTTTGAGCAGTGAGCTTGAGCCTGTAGAGGTTGTTCAGAAGAGGAAGTCAAAATGAGGGATCCTGGGCTCAGTTTCAGACTTGAATAAAACTGAATTGCACCTAGCAGAGAATTTGGCATCTGGATCTGGAGTAAGAACATGGTCTGTGCTAAACATGAGGTTCAAAGAACCAGTGATGGAGAAGGCAGGTATGAGGAGAGTGACTCTCTGGGGACTCTGGCTGAGACCTGAAGAGGCCTGACTTAGGGACTGGGCAGGTTGAGATGATAGGGGGAGGATGCTGCTCTCTGGCAGCTAGAGAGTTCTGGATCAGCTCATCACCCTCAGGAGTATCAGGAACCAAAGGAATAGCCAGCAGGACTGCTCAGCATGACTCAATGCCTTGGGAAAGCCCTTGGGCTTTATTGATAAACAGGAGCTAAGTTAGCCTGAAGTAGGTTAAAGGTGATGAAGTGGAGACAGTGTGTTCAGGTTGCCACCAAAGAAGACTGGCTGGGAAAGGGACAGAGGGAGATGCTACAAACAGCCTCAGAGTGAGGGAGAGCCTGTTTGTGGTTGGACCTACTTGGGATGCTTTCTTTTATGATGAGTGAGAGGAGCCCAGTGGGTGTTGATGTTAGAGCAGGCCAATATTGATCCAAGAAAGTAGCTCAAGGGAATTCAGAACCTTACCTCTGACCCTCAGAGGGAAACATGGATCCTTGAAGAATAAAGGTTCCTATGCTATTTGCTTTGATGTAACACTCAGGCCAGAGGAGTGCAACAACTTGTCTATGACACACAGCACTTTATGGACCTATGTCTCTAGTGTCAAGGTCTCTTTCTTCTCTTAATGTCACTGATGGTAGGAGAGTTCCTGACATGTTTCTCATGGTACTGAGCAAGCACATCCTCCCAGATTCTCGTGTGCCTGCAGGGCTGCACCGAATGGAAGTTAGATGAGACAGCCACATTGTCATTTCCTCAGTGTATCACACAGCAGAGTTTCTGAGGGTTAATTGTAGCCTGTCATTAACACAATCATTCTGGACACCTTTTCCTTCTAACCAGCTATATCTCCAGAAGGATGAAGGGTCTCAGAGTTCAGGTCTTTCAGCTGCCCCTTTCTTGCTTGGTAAGATAAGAACCTGCATTCATTCCTATCTGCAAACTGTTTCTAAAGCCTGTGTGCAGAATAGGCTCACAGGACAGGTTTCTTCAATGAAAGAGCAGCTCTTTTCCAAGACACCTTATCAGGCAAGATCCTGAGGAGCCTGGATGTAAGGAGACACCCAAACATCCTCCCCTAACACTACTTAAGGGAGTCTTTCAGAAGTCTGTATAAATGCACTGGTATGGTCCTGCCATGTCACCACACACTGTAGTGTTCTTGCTTATGAGCCAAAAGTCATGTCATCCACCATTTTGATTACATGCTATTGTTAATTGCCAATTAAAGCCCAAAGTCCTTCTTCTTTATAGAATGGGGACATACTGAATAAATCTAGATTCCCCCTTCCATTACTGACTTTGTGTTACAGTCCTGTATCTTGGTAGACAATAAGGAATAACAGTTAACGCGCTTCTTGCTTTCTTTCAATCACCCCTAACCCATTGTTCCTGTTCTGTCTTTGCCTGACATGCAAGGCTGTTAGACAGTAGACTTATAATTTCTGCAACTCTGGGGGCCACCATTCTTATTAAGGCTAGACTCCAGAGTGGATGACACTTTTTAGTTCCACACCTTCTCTCTCCCCCTTTAATCCTCAACAGTCTTAGTGAACTCAGTGCTGCTTGAGAGTGGAGCCTCAGATGCCTATCCTTCTGGAGTTGGCTACCTTCTGTTGCTCTTTAATATAAGAATCTAAATTAAATCGGAGTCCAAAAAGCTCCCATTGCCCTCAGTGAGTCAGGAGGGCTGTGGAGATTCAGAACTCACCATTAGCCCTTTGGTTCACTCCTTTCATCATAGTTCACTGAAAATTGCCTCCAGCATTGATGACCTAGCCACATATCCCTCCAAGGCAGGAGGTAAAGATTTTTGGGGGGCTCTGAAATCTTATTATTAAGGAGCCTAAGAACAGAGGTCAAGAACCCATCCATGTTCAGGTTGGTCAAAATGATGTGTATGTGTAATCCCAGCACTCAGGAGGCATGAGCAGAAGAAGCAATGAATATTAGAAGCCTGGGCTACATAGTGGGGTCTAGGCCAGCCAGGGCTACAACCCACAAACAACAACAAACAAGCAAAACAGGATGAGGAGGAAAGGGGGAAATGGGACAAAGAGGAAGAGGAGAAGGTCCTATGTTTGTCAGTGCCAATGGCATAGACCACATCCCAGTGCCCAACACCATCCAAAGTAGCAGAAACCCAGGTAGCAGGGATAAAGGCACTGGGTGAAAAGATGAGGACTCGGGATGAGATGAGTCCAGAAGGCCACACTCAAAGCACTAGGGTTTGACTGTGAAGTGAATAGAGGGCCATGCAGTCACATGGCAAGGTTTATGGAAAGATGATTCGGTTGTAACTAGACCATGAATGGGGGAGCAGGCATGGCGGCCTAGGGTGACAGAGGATGAAGCAGGAGGACCTTCCATTTGAGGCCAGTTCAGTGAGACTCTGTCTGAAGAGGAAACAATTAAGAAGGAGACAAACATGCAGGTCAATAAATGGTCAGAGGAATGTGCTAGAAGGAGCATGGGAAGGCAGTGGGAAGAGCCAAATATGCTGTTTCATGTCTAGAATCACAGCATCAGGAGGTTGTACAAGAAGAAGTTGAGAGTGCAAGGCCAGCCTGGGCTTGAATTTCCAGGACAATGGGCTACAGTGTAAGACTGTTTCAGTTGGGGTGGGAACTTCTATGAATGGACATGTGACTAAAGCACCTTGAAGAGATTGTGACCCAGGGCTGTAAATGACCAGAAATAACGAGCATCTTCACAGCCTAGCCCCATTTAGAAAGCATGGGAGGTGAGGGAACCACGATGGAGAATAAACAACTTAAATCTCTGAATGGAAGGGAAGAAAGCAGGCAGCTGCAGGACCTGGGGTCATGAGAGCTTTTGTCCCTTTAACGGGGTGGGGTTTGAGACAGATGTGAACACCTGACATTATTCAATCAGTTAAAAAGTTAACCGCGTTATAGAAAAGACAGAGAGAGAAAAGGGATGGGGTGTGGGAGCCTGTGGATTTCTTTTCAAGGAAAGACTAAAAAGGGAAGAGTCTGCAGAGAAAGGGCTGACCGCAGAGACAGGGGGACCTGAATTCCCATCCCAGCACCCATGCAAACAGTTGGGCAGGACAACATATCTCTAGCCCCAGCGGGGTAAGGGGCTAAGAAGGGAAGCGAATGGGGTCGGCTCATCCTGCTCCTTAGCCAACAGACCTAGCCAGATGAGCTCCAGGTTCAAATGAGACGATGGAGGTCAAGGAGAACACAGAATACTAACCTCTGGCTCATGCATATCTGCACATTCCACTCACGTACATACAAGCCCACATGAACTCATACAAACACCATTTGTGCATGCACACACACACAAGCACACGTGCGCTTGCACATACGGAAAAAAGACAGCAGGAGTTGGTTAAAGAACAAGGGGAAGAAGGGTCGGTGTACTTGGAATGAAGCAAGGCACTTAGAGGCTCCATTGTCAGGCTTAATTAAGTATGTCACTGAGAGCAGAAATGAGTGGTATATGGACTGTCCCTTGTGACTAGAAAACACACCATGTCCTTGAGGCACAGTAGAAACTTTAAGTTTATTAGAGAGTACTCAAGTTTAGAAAACAATCCAGGATCTCTGTGGAGTCTCAAACTGCCATCTGTAGTTGGGAGTCAAGTGCTCCGTTCCTTGCAGTCAAATCAAACTAAATACCTTCCCAGTGTTCCAGGCTGTAGGGTAGATATGGGGATTAATCGCTGCTTGTCCAGGTTAGGCCTTTGAAAGAAAGTTATTGCAAGCAGAGGAGACTGAAGCATCTATAGACATATTCAAGAAATGCATGACCTTTAATTATAGCGTCTGAGAGGAATGTTGAGACTGGAGAAGAAAGGGCAAGTAGTGGGCTAAAGGTTCTGATGGGAAGAAGGAGTTGTGAGAGTTAGCTAAGCAAGCATGCTTGCGAGGCAGGGGATTGACCCACCTGGGCCCTGCTTGACTTTTAACTTGATAGTTTCTGAGGAGGAGTTACAGGGTGGACCCATGAGCAAAGGAACCAGTAAAATCTTTGGAAGGCTCTAGAAACTAAGATGTTATCAGGCAACACAGTAGAGACGGAGGGGGCAAACCTTGTAAAGCAAAGGCAATGCTGGAGGGCAGAACAGCCACTGGGGAGCCAGAAGAAAGAGGTTCCTCTTCTAATTCCCCTGTGGGAGACTGCAGGGAACTGAAGTGCTCCCCTGTGACGCATGATGGTCGTGGGACCAATGTGGAATGGCTGGATTCTTAGCTTTCGTTCCTTCTTGGAAGTCAAGGGGCTTTCAGAAAGCCAGAGACTATTTACCAGCCTCTCTATCTGGGAATCATGGATTTCTGTATATTATATACTGAACACTATAAATATACAGAGAGGTTGTTTGACTCTGGGTGAATCCACTTGACCAAAAACTCCATTTTAGTTGGGTCTGCTAACAGAAAATTTCTTAAGTGTTTGTTTTTAATAAAACTTTTCTGTGGGTTAAAAAAAAAATACTGCCCTCACTGCTCACAGAATTCTATGCTGGAATTTTATTTTCTTTCAACAGTTTTAAAAATCTCATTCTATGGTCCGCTGCCTTCCATCATTTCTGTTGGTAAGTCAGCTGTCAGGCAGTTCTTGTTCTTTTGAAAGTAATACATCTTTTTTAGCTTTTATCCATCTTTTATAAAATTTTCTTTATCTTTGGGATCTAAAGTATAATATGTCTAAGTATGATTTTTTGTTCTGTTTAGAAGTTCTTAGAGTTTTTTCTAAGAAATGGGTAGCTTAATTTTTGTAAATTTTGAAAAATACTGACTATTAAATATGCCTCCTGATTATATATATATATATGTGTGTGTTCTTTTTCCAGTCTTTTAGCTCTCCACATTTCTGTCTGATAACTTCTTTTGACTTATTTTCCAGTTCATTAATCTTCTCTTCAGTGACTTTCAGTCCTTTATTAGACACAGTTATTAAAAATTTTTAGTTACATGTAAGTTTTAGTGTAAGATTTCCACTTAGTTCTACTTTATGGATTATGCTTCTTTGGTGAAATTCTTCTTGTCATCCTTAGATATCCTTAGATAAAATCAGCTGTTTTGCTTATTCTGAGACAGGCTTTCAATATTTCCCTGGCTACCGTGTAACTCTAAGTAGACCAGACTAGCCTCAAATCATAGAGATCCATCTGTCCCTGACTCTCAAGTGGTGGGATTGAAGAGGTCTGCTACCATACCCACCTACACTATTGTTTTCTTTAACATAAGCTTGATAACTCCAGTGTATAGCTTATCTGTTTTATTTTGTCTCTGAATTGGGTTGAAATGTCCAGCAATGGGTGTTTGATAATGAATATTGTATAAAAAATTATTTTGGGGTGATTGGGTGATGTTACTTTTCTCGTAGATTACTTTGTTGGGTAACAAATTTTTTCCTGGGGTGATGAAACATACTTCTCGCCGTAGATAGGGAACCTACAGTAGATCAAAGTGTGGTTACCACCAAAGTCCAACTCGGTGAACCAATGGATTTTATGATGAGTGGTTACTTTCAGGAGCAGATATGACTCAAAGACAGCATCACCAAAGCCCACCCCAGCATAGGCCCATAAAAGCTGAGCACCTGGAGCTCACTGCACAGCCTGCAGACATCCCTACATGTTGGAGACTGGCCTTTCCAGGTACCTTAGTTGATTTGAATTTCTCCTAGGTGGATCATCTTGTCTGAGAGTCTTCTGTGTAGCTTTTCTCCTCTCCATCCTTCTTGCTGCTGGGCTCTGTTTCCTCAGAGGAAACAGGGAAGGAACTACTGAATCTAGTCAATTTCAGAAAGTTCTGGAACATATTTGTTGTTGTTGGTGGTGGTGGTGGTGGTGGTGGTGGTGGTGGTGGTGGTCACCTCCCTGCTTGAGGAGTTCCCCTGCAGGATAAGATGTTTTCGGGAGGCAGAGGCAGGCAGATTTCTGAGTTTGAGGCCAGCCTGGTCTACAAAGTGAGTTCCAGGACAGCCAGGGCTATACAGAGAAACTCTGTCTTGGGGAAAAAAACCAACCAACCAAACAAAAAGATGTTTTAATCTCAGAGGAGACTATTACAGCATCACTTGTAGGGTGGACGAACTCTGCAGCCGTCAGCCTGGAGGTTAGATTGCTGGAAGTTGTTTTGGATTCTTTGATTCTCCTTCTCTATGATGCAGCTTTTTGGGGCTATAAATGATAGGTTTTTGCTATTTACTTATGGAGATCTTTTGTATATATTTCTTTTCAGACTACCATCGATATTTTTTCTTTCTACTTGTGTTCTCATTTGTAGAAACCTTAAAAATTGGCCAATCTGTAGGGTAAAATCAGGCATGACTGTGGAGCCTCAGTCCTTGCATCCGTCTTCTCCTGTGGACACTGTCACTCAGGCACTGGGGTCCTGGGAGTCCTTTTAAGAGTGCTGTTTTTTGACTCAGTGGTAATGTAATGACTAAAATATGATAAAATATGCTTATTCCCGTATCACCATTCTTTTTGACTGGATAGAGTAGCCCCGCAGGGATGCCCTTTCCTTAAGCTAGAGGACCTGGTTCTCCTCCTCACTGGAGGGTCAGCATTTATGAAACTGGACCTTGCCCTAAAGGAACCCCCCACCATGATAGTGAAGGTAAAACAGCAAGTTTTGCAGGCGGTTCTGCCTAACAGTGGGTGGGGATGGGGTAGCCTTCACATTGCTGTTGCCTAATAAGATGAAACCATAAAGTGCAATATTTACTAAAAAGCTATTAGAATTTTGCTGTCAATCAGGCTGTGGTAGATGTCTTCTATGAATCCCCTTCTTTAATTCCCAGAGGGACCAGTGAGATAGTGAAGACAATTGTTTCTATTTTACATTTGACAAACTGAAGTCCCAACTCAGGGAGTAAACATCACAGACAATTTTTAGCTGTTTCTATCCCTCGGTTAGCATCCTTTACCATGGTTTGTTTGACTCTTGGCTTGCCCGATTCACCTAACTAGTGTCCTGATTCCAGTGAGCCCTAGAGTTCTTCAGCTCTTCTGCAAGGAAGCCAGACATGATGCAACACATCTCTCATCCCAACACTTAGGAGGCTGAAATGTGAAGCCAGCCTGGGTGACACAAAGTTTCAAAAATCCTAATACACTGAAGGGATTCTGTGTGGCTCAGCCCTTTACTTGGTGCATTTCCCTCACAGATTTTGACATTCTTTCTGTGCATGGGCACACTCTCACACACATGCAGACACACTGACAAACAGACACACACACATACCTGCTTTGCTCTAAGTACAACAGTAAATACTTTCTATGTGTAGCATCAACAGCAAAATGGTATCTTTTGTAAATTAAGCTTTCTTTGTAAACAGAAAGCAAATTGGTGGTGGGCTTATTTATGAAGGATTAGGTTGGCTGTAGGCAGGGTATGGGGAGAGGCGACTTGAGTGTCAGAGGAGCTACAGGATGTCACAGTTCAGCCATAGCTAGGGGCTAGCTGTGAGTCAGCATGGCCTGGCTTCAGTTCTTGTGGATGAGGGCTGCTTCCGGTGCTGGGATGCATAGATGCTGCCTGGCTGATGTGAGCCAAGGAAGAGCGCCTCACAGAACTTTCTGTTTCTGTGCACGTATTTCCACATTTCTTTAGGAGCAATGAGTGTTTGAGATCCTTTTTCACGATTCTGGGCAGAAAGAGCCAAGTGACTTTCCATCCGGAAGATGCAGTTTGGGACTGGTGCCACAGGCAAACTTGGTGCTTAGAGCACATTAGTCTTTTTAGGCTGCTAGAACTGTCTAGGGTCTGAACAAACAGAAAGCATTAGGAACAAGTCAGGGAGAGGCTGCTTGGAAGATGTAGCAAAGGGATTAAGGTTCCTTGTTACAACTGAAAACAGGAGGCAGAAATACTAGGACAAATTAATATGAGCTGCCTTGGAGTTGAGTTGGTAAAATTCTTAAGAGAAAGTTTGATAAGGACTGACAAGTAGGAACCAGCTATAAAATTTATTCTGTATGTCGTCCTTGAGCATTTTTAAATAGTCTTTCATTTGCAAGGAAAGTTGGATAAATCGCCACCCGTTTTTAGCTCCTCTTTTCACCAGACCTTGTCCAGACTCTTGAGGTCAGCCTGGCCAGCCACAGCTCTAACTTTACTCAGAATCTACTGTGCATTTAGTTCATTTTTTTCTTGGTGAGAAGAAGTGCTTTTCCCATATTTTATAAATAAGGAGTCTGGTTCTCTTAGAGATTGAAGCCCGTTCCCGGGGTCCATTAGCCAGCAATGGTAGAGTTCTGTCCAGTCTAAGCTCAGTGCAGAATGGTGCTGCCACCATTGCTACCCCATCATACTTTGCAAAGCATTTTTGTTTATTAACTTAACTGCTATTGCCTATCAACAGAGGTTTTTTTAGAAACATTATTCTCTCCATAGAAAACTAGGCCTGTTTTTTAAAAGTACAGTTTTACTCATGTATTACACTTACACTTTAATTCAAAAGAAAATACGTGTGGACAGTGCATATTTACATTTTTTCAATTTACTGAATGATTGTATTCTCCAGAATTTGAGATGGCTGTTTATAACTTGCCTCCATGGTTCTTAAGTGTACAAACAGAAGCTATTATATTAACCATTGACAGCTTTGGTTGTGTAAAGAGCCATACCCTTGGTATCTCACAATCACGCCTCTCCCATTGGCTCAGAAAACCCAATTTTTTTTTCCAATGAGTTGCTAACATTTACAGATCTTTTAACTCTGTTCTCATAGTTTTATTGGGTTATTGATCTATAGGAACTGTACATATTTAATGTGTGATTTAATATCTGTGAAACATAACTTCAATAAAAATGATGAATATAACCATTTCTCTCAAAAAGTCTCCTTGTAATACCATCTGTTTGAAAGAAACACGCCCCTTTATTTCCTCAATCTAGTTTGGAGCAATATGTCTGGTCAGGGACTCAGCTGACTGATCTAGACCCCAGCCTTGCCCTAAAGTCACCATGAAAGTCAGAGTGAATTCCTTCTTTTTGCCAGCCCTTAGTTTTCCCATTTAACAAAGGAAGGTGTTAAGCTTGAGGGTCCCCAAGGCCTCCTACAGCTCAAAAACAGAAACAATAAAACTAAGAGGGCAGTGTACTTAGAGTATTGGTTTGGGTCTGAATGGTTTTACTTTAGAATCTAGGTGTCCCTAGAGGCTGGGGACCAGCTGGCCTACTCTGTCACTCCCTGCTTTACTGATTGGTTTTCATGGAATCATTTTATTTCTTTTCAATCCCTTTCACCCTAATACAAGGTCACTGACCTCTTTCCACGTTGGTCTTCAAAACACCTAATTCAGAATATAGAACTGTGACTTGGGCGGCGATGCTGGACCTGCAGCAGCTAGATCTAGATGTTTGATGCTCTACGGCAACAGTGGCTGAGGACAAGGTCATCAGCTCTGGCTTTTCAAGACAGTTTAGGTCTTTCCTGGGAGAAAGAAACATGTTGTATCTATGTATTTCAGGACTGGGGGAAGGGATGCAGATTGGAGTTTAATTAAAATTCGGATCCCTCTTTTGCCCACTTCCTTGCCAAGTTGGGAGCCAACCCTTCTGTGTGGGGTTCTGGAGATTTTGCTGTGATAACAAAGAGTTGCCTTCAAAATTCTGGCAAATGTACCGAAAGCCTCAATATGCTCACCAGGTGCTTCAGCGAGGCCTGGCTCGGTGCTGCCTTTTGTCTGTTCTTGCAGATACCTGTCTACCACTGCTAGGTCTCTTGATAAATAGGGAACTATAGAAAGAGGTGGGCAAAAATTTGAGCGGGCTACAAACGAGAAACCAGTTTCACCACAGCGTAAAGGTCTTTCCATAATGCTTTTGTCTTCTAGGTAGCTAAGTGGGACTTCTGAGGAGGGGGAGCTCAGATTTCTTCTTGGCCAACCATGGGGTTCCTTCTGCTTTGGTTCTGCGTGCTGTTCCTTCTGGTCTCCAGGTTACGGGCGGTCAGCTTCCCAGAAGACGATGAGCCCCTCAACACGGTTGACTATCACTGTAAGTCACACAAAGCCATTTCCTCGTTTGCAACGGAAGCCTTTTGTTTGTCTTTGCCTAGGTCTATTCATTTTCAGCATCAGAGACAAATTTTAATATGTCTTTACAATGTTTTGCACATTAAATCATCTGCAGTCTTTCCCTCGGCTGTGCAGAAACTGAGCCAGTTCTGTTGGGCGCCATCCTGCAGCAGCCCAGACATAGAGATTATATATTTTCAGTAAAAAAGAAAAAGACCATTTGCTGACAATTCTCCATCTTTTACTAATTTATATTCAAGACCTTAAGAGAGGAATTTAGTTAAAACCCTTCCTACAAGTGCTATATACAGCTAATCAATGCTGGCTATTGATTCTTCAGCTCTGTAATCCTGACTGATGGTTTAGCCCATTTTTACTTGCAGATTCAAGGCAATATCCGGTTTTTAGAGGACGCCCTTCAGGCAACGAATCGCAGCACAGGCTGGACTTTCAGCTGATGTTGAAAATTCGAGACACACTTTATATTGCTGGCAGGTAATTTTCCTTTCGTTGGTTTATTAGATTAAAATTCTTTTCTCTTGTGGTGCTTGCATTAATGTGTCTAGTTCATGAAAAACTAATATGTGATTGTGATCAAAAACTGCAAGTAGCCAAAAAATACTCTCATGAAGAGCGTGCTGGGTACCAGGATAGAAAGCAAAGTTAAAGCGTTCAGTGTCACATCCAGAAATCACACATCATTATTTTGTCCCAAAGCAGTGGGGTTGGGGGAAATCATTCTTTATTCTTTCTTAACTTAGACTTTTTCAGGCAAATATCAGAAATATGTCTGTGCTTATGCCCAGTCAGTTTGCCCCAAGCCTGGAGAGAAAGGCTGTGCTTGTCCTGGCTGCAGCAATGCATAGAAGCATCTCACTAATGAGAAAGTACCCTGTTGACTTTGTTCAAGTCACAGAGAAGCCAGATGATCTTCAAAGCACAGTAATGGCAGATCTGTAGAGGTGAAACAAGAAACAGCATATAGCATTGATGCATTCGCAAGGTATGACTGAACTGCCTTGTTTCCAACAGGGATCAAGTCTATACAGTGAACTTAAATGAAATCCCCCAAACAGAGGTGATACCAAGCAAGGTGAGCAGCTAGCTACAGAGGGCGAGTGTATCCGCACTCCCCGGAGCTTCAGGAATGCCCCCCCCCCCATTCAAAGTGCATCCAGTTAACACTAAACTTTGATTTTACTTGCTTAATCTAGAAGCTGACGTGGAGGTCCAGACAGCAGGATCGAGAAAATTGTGCTATGAAAGGCAAGCATAAAGTGAGTGCAGTGGACGGGTGCCTGCCACAGTCTCCTCTCGGTGGCTTTGCCACCATGACATCACCATGGGAGATGTCTGACTGCCGTGTGATTTTTTTTTTTTTTCCTTCAGGATGAATGCCACAACTTCATCAAAGTCTTTGTCCCAAGAAATGATGAGATGGTTTTTGTCTGTGGTACCAATGCTTTCAACCCGATGTGCAGATACTATAGGGTAAGTATCGGTTATAAGAGGAATTTTTTCCTCCTCAACTATAATTTCCTTCACTGGTATACTATTAGAGCTGAACCTTCTCTGCTGTAACCCAGAGATTTATCTTATCTCCGTTATAAGAGAATATAAAACAGAATCCCTCAAATAGAATTTCAGTATAAATAAAGCAATATTACCTTCAAACAAGTACATTGAACAGATGTGACACAAGCGATTTTTTTTCTCTTGTAGTTGAGAACGTTAGAGTATGATGGGGAAGAAATTAGTGGCCTGGCACGATGCCCGTTTGATGCCCGACAAACCAATGTCGCCCTCTTTGCTGGTAAGAAGCTACAGTGTTTTGAATATCACTGATTAATGGCATTGAATATGCAAGAGAATTTAAAGGAAGACAAAGCTCATACCTTGGATAGAGACCTTGACACAAACGTTTCAAAGGCTAAAGCCTGCGAACAAATTATTAAGAAGAATACGTGAAAAAAACAACAGGTGAATCTCAGTGACAAGTATACGTATTCTTACACGGGGCTCTATTATTAACTGACCCTGAATACATCGCTTAATTTTGGGTGCTTAGATCCTTCACCTGTAAAATTAGGTAATATCGTAGGACAGCCAGTTAGAGGTTGAGGGATGAGCACTCGTGTAGTTTATTGCATAGCTAATGGTGCCAGGTGAAACATTGCAGAGGGTAGCTGTGCTAACACCCTATAAGTAATCATGGTTATTTTACCAAATTATAACTTTGGTTTCAGATGGAAAACTCTATTCTGCCACAGTGGCTGATTTCCTGGCCAGTGATGCTGTCATTTACAGAAGCATGGGAGATGGATCTGCCCTTCGCACAATAAAATACGATTCCAAGTGGATCAAAGGTGCCCAAAGGAGCGTTGCCTTGGGGCTTGGGGGAAGAGTTAGAAGGCTTAACTGGGAGCAGCAGTCAAGGCCAATGGGAAGTTCGGAGCATAACTTTGCTCATCTAGAATGAGCACATGGAGTTTTGCTTATTAAATATGACATTGGCAGGGAATGAACAGACTAGTAGATATGTCAGGGAATAAGTTCGTTCAGGCAGTCATGCAAGTGGCCAAAGCAAAAGTGAACAAGTAGATGCTTTGTCTTTGTGTGACAAATTGTCCTAACTCCAAATGCTTACAGCACTACCCTCCCATACCACAATACTACCTTCCTATACACGTCTACCCATTTTGAAACTTTATTAGTGAGAATTGATGAGTTCATATTTATAGAGCCATCTTGTTCATTAAATTCTGAAAAATCAAGGGTTTTAAAAAATTCTCAATATGAGATTTTTCTTCCCTAGTTAAAGAGGTTAATGAATAAATCTGTTAAAACAAAGACCTTTGCTGTAGCTCAGTTCGCTGCAGGCCTTTTTCTTTTTTACAGTCCATTAGCTGACTTTAAAGACACGGGCTCTTGAAGCTTGAACACGCCCATATCAGGATGCCTTAGAATCATGGCTCCAAGTATGGTTATATAACAGAGCCGACAGTTGGGGGTCCTCCACTAACTGAATTATCCTTCAAGAATGGTTTGTTTTCAATTTTCTTTCAGAACCACACTTCCTTCATGCCATAGAATATGGAAACTATGTCTATTTCTTCTTCAGAGAAATCGCCGTGGAACATAATAACTTAGGCAAGGCAAGTATATGTGTTTGACGTGCACACTGTGGACTTAAGCTGAACGAAATCGCACCCACTCTGGAAGGGTGATGGGTGCTCTCCTGTGCTGTTTCAAAGGGCTCACTTGAGTGCATTTAAGGGCGAGTAAGGGAGCTGGGTTGCTGATGGTACCGCTAACTGCTGGGAAATACTTCACAATGCTTAGAGTGGGAACAGCTGCCTCCTCGGGCTTTCAAAAGCTTTCATATTTTTATTTCTATCACCATAGAAAGTGGAGGCCTTTTTTACTCTTTAGAAAGCCATTGATGGTCTCATCCTTTCCCGTGTCAAAGGCAGAATGGAGAATGGGAACCCCTGTTCAATTTGGAGTGTTTCTGTAAAAGCCCACGTGCCCCTTAAGTATTGCAGACTCTTCTACGACCACATTCAAGGACCACACATCTTATTAATAATATGAGAAGCAGTAGACAAAGTTAGAGGCAGACGCACAGCCATGGTTTTCATCTAGCTGGGAAGATAGATCGCTCAGGTCTCACGGAGCATGCTTGTCAGAGTGAGAAAAGCTCTTCATGCATTCTAACTGTGCGGCAGTACAGGGAGGAGGTGGCTGGTTCTGAGCCAGACATCTATTTTCTTTTGTTTCCTTTGGTTTCTGTTTGTGTCCCTCCCTTGAGTGGCAGCATTTTGTTGTGTTCCTCTTCTGTGCTCACAGTCCTCATGGCTTGGTTCTTGTCTCTGGGCAGGCTGTGTATTCCCGCGTGGCTCGCATTTGTAAAAACGACATGGGTGGCTCACAGCGGGTCCTGGAGAAACACTGGACTTCCTTCCTTAAGGCTCGGCTGAACTGCTCCGTTCCTGGAGATTCCTTTTTCTACTTCGACGTCCTGCAGTCTATAACAGACATAATCCAAATCAATGGCATCCCCACTGTGGTTGGGGTCTTCACCACACAGCTCAACAGGTGGGAACAAGCAGAACCCCGCCCCCCCACCAGGGGCTCCATGCTCCCTGTGGGAACTGGGCATGGCCCCCACTGTCAGCCTCGTCCTTATGATTGTATCACTTTTCAGCATTCCTGGTTCTGCAGTCTGTGCCTTTAGCATGGACGACATTGAGAAAGTGTTCAAAGGGCGGTTCAAAGAGCAGAAAACCCCAGACTCTGTTTGGACAGCAGTTCCCGAAGACAAAGTACCAAAACCAAGGTAAAGAAAAGAGGCAAAGGTTTGTTTTATTGAACAGCCTTCCTCCCCCCTGAACATCAGGACCATCTTAATATCTGTCATTCAACCTCCCACCCCAGCAGGGCATCCCTCCGAGGCCAATACATGTTATCCTGTTATACCCTGTGCATTTGGCTCTGCAAATGCCCATAAAATTCTGGGAAATGACATTACTGCTCTAGTTTTTCTGTCCCTCCTTCCTTTCTTGACCTCTTCTCTACAGAATGTGTGCTTACCCCTTAAATCCAGCATGCGAGAAAATGATCAAAAGTTGCTGTTTTCGTTTCAGGCCTGGCTGTTGTGCCAAACACGGCCTCGCAGAAGCTTACAAGACCTCCATCGACTTTCCAGATGACACCCTGGCTTTCATCAAGTCCCACCCGCTGATGGACTCTGCCGTCCCACCCATTGCCGATGAGCCCTGGTTCACAAAGACACGGGTCAGGTGAGACCACAGGTCGTCTACTCCTACCCTTCTCTCCTGTCACAGGCCTCCTGATCTGACCCGCCTCTTTCCCCCACTAGGTACAGGTTGACAGCCATCGAAGTGGACCGTTCAGCAGGGCCATACCAAAACTACACAGTCATCTTTGTTGGCTCTGAAGCTGGCGTGGTACTTAAAGTTTTGGCAAAGACCAGTCCTTTCTCTCTGAATGACAGTGTATTACTCGAAGAGATTGAAGCTTATAACCCAGCCAAGTAAGTATGCTTTGAGAGAATTCTTTTTAGCCCTACCACCCCCCCTCCAAATGACTGGCCATTTTCTCATCTGGCCATTTTCCTTTCAGACTTCTTAATTAGTGGTGCTTTTTGCAGGTTCCATTTGGGTTTTATTTCTTCTTTATTATTTACCTCGCTCCATTGAAATGCTTTTCAGCCTTGTTTGTTTTTGTAAGCCCACTGGGGCCAGGAGGGTGAACAGCTGATGAGTTTAAAAATAAGGCACCCCCCCCCCCTTCCTCACCTGTGACAAATGAGAACATTTTAGCACTGTCTTACCTTGCAGATCTATTTTGGGATGCTGCATGTGGCACAGTTGGTCGTAAGCATGCACACAGAGAGTATACTTAAGAGTTTAGCGAGATGGTTTGGACAATTAAAGCACATAAAGAGTGAGCGAGAGAAGTTGAATACAGGAGACGCCCAGAGGCCTCTAGTGTGGGAGGATTTAAACACATTAGAATGCCATCCTTTCTAGTTTTTTAGAGTCTGACAAGTCCTTCACAGCTGCAACCTCATTCAGCCAGGAAAGCAATTTTAAAGACCCTTTCTTTGTTCAGCCTGAAATGTAACCATGTACACAAAAAAAATCATAGAGCTATATATCCCATCATTATTATTTCTCAAATTAGGCACTTGGTTTGGTTGGCTGCCAAATCACGCCTCTTGTATGAGTTGCTGCAGGCTTGACTTCAGTGTATGTTTCCAAAATGTAACCACCACATAGGTGCAGCGCCGAGAGTGAGGAGGACAGAAAGGTGGTCTCATTACAGCTGGACAAGGATCACCATGCTTTATACGTGGCCTTCTCTAGCTGCGTGGTCCGCATCCCCCTCAGCCGCTGTGAGCGCTACGGATCGTGTAAAAAGTAAGCCCCCTTGTTCTTACGCATTCCTGCTCTCTCAGTGGCGAGTCCTGTGCTCACGAGAAGGATCCACATCACGGTTTGTTTGTTTGTTTCTCCAGGTCTTGCATTGCATCACGTGACCCGTACTGTGGTTGGTTAAGCCAGGGAGTTTGTGAGAGAGTGACCCTAGGGATGCTGTAAGTACACTGGACCACCAAGCCATTTTCTCTCAGGGTAGCAACAGCTTAAAAACAAAATGCTTTAGCCCCAGCTCTACTGCTTTTCTTTTCCTTCATTTCTTGGTCTGGTGTGGGGGGGGGGGGGAGGGGGAGTTTTAAAAAAGATGATCTAAAATTTGAGAGGGGAATGAGATTTAGATACAACAAGCCTTGAGGGCAGTAGATTGTGAAGAGAGACAGTTTTGCTCTCTTAGGCACCCTTGTTAAACTAATTCCGTTGGCAAGCGTGTTGAATCGTTAGTGCACTCTCTCTGCTGACTCTCACTAACCAGTCTGTGTTCTCGGCTCTGTCCTGGTTGTCCCTTGTCCCTATGAAGGCTGTTAACCGAAGACTTCTTTGCTTTCCATAACCACAGCCCTGGAGGATATGAGCAGGACACGGAGTACGGCAACACAGCCCACCTAGGGGACTGCCACGGTAAGACAGACGCCTCCCTGGCCTCTGCTACTCCTTTGGACCGCATTTGCACGCAAACATTATTTTACAAGCAGCCTTGATAATGACTCGGGACACATAGCACCTAGCATTTAACGTAAACTTGGAAAAAGCTGAGCTCTTTGGTCATGGGGTCCATTAGAAGAGATTCTGACTTTTTTCTTTTCCTTCGCCATTTGCACTTTTGTAAATAAACAACAGTCTAGAGAAAGGTAGTGTAACCAGTAAACTTCTAGTTTGTAGTCTTTTCTTTGGACTTTTCTCTGTTACTTGGAGTTCGTGAACTTTTTTGCTTTCTTTCCGTTACTCTTCACTGATGACGTGTTCCTTTAATCCCTTTAGAAAGTTTGCCTCCTTCAACTACACCAGATTACAAAATATTTGGCGGTCCAACATCTGGTTAGTTTTTTTTAATTTTTTTGAATTAACAGTCTTTTCTTTCCTTCAGTTTAGCATTTTCTGCCCTCTTCCCCACCCCCCTCCTTTTGCGCAGTTTGGCAGCCCTCCATTTTTCTGCTTTGACTCATAACCCTCTGAAGGTCCTGAGAGATGTTTTCTTACTCAGCCCTCCACCCGTGTGTAGCATGGAATGGTTCATCATTGACCAAGGCACATCCTTAAGGAAAGTCCAATGGGGTGACATATTCTGCATTTCAATTGCACGCCAGCCACCCAGCTCCCTTCTCTCGACCCTTTGCATTGTGAATGCTCCCTCTGGCCATCTCTATCCCATGGATGACAGAATTGCATAATTTTCCCCTTCTCTCCCCACCTTTCATACAAACAAGGAATGAACAATACACATTTTTCAAAAATGTGTATTTTTAAGTTCTAAAGATCTTTTTTTGAATGTTTTTGTGGCAATCCCAGGAATCTCTGAATGTTGTGTTCTCAGTGGTGTGAAAGAAGCTAGCTTCAGTTGAATGAAGCTGGATTTTGATTTTCTAAGATGTACCGTGCACATCTATCTGTGTTTGTTTCGAGGTCTCTTCCTGTAACTATTAGGTCAGTCCGTACCATGTCTAAAAGCGTATGCTTATATATTCATGGACATCTACTAGGCTAAAGCTCGCAATAGACACGGAAAGGTTCAGTTGCTCCTCAGACTATGCTGCATTAGGGGTCACATCAGTTCCATCTCTCAGGGGGGAGAAAAGGATGGCCTGTCTCATGTATCCCAACATCCTTATTCAGTGTATACATACCATTGCTTGTGCATGGGTTACTGCTAACTCTTTGGAAGAAACTCCCCAAGTATTTCGGAGAACACAGCAAGGTTTGTGGATGGAGTCTCACGGTGCATTGAGAAACCTACAGATGGACAGAGAGGCCTTGGGGAAGCAGAATGGCGGCCTCTTAGGCAGAACAGGTTTATCAGGTCCAAGACCAACTGTTTACTTGGACCTGACCAGATATTTTCTAAATGTAATTCCATTATAGCTTCTCCGGGGAAGGAAAGCGTATAGAGACCCCAGCCGTTCACAAAGGTCCTCTGTACATTACACATCACAAATAAATGATCCCGAGAGCTAGCTGGAGAGAGCCAGAGTCTGCCCAAGTTGGGGCTTAGGATACTTTTCCACGAGGAGGCTTCATTAGGAATGTTCACCTGTCTTTTACTTTGGAAATCTGCATAATGTGTCTTCATTGTCAGCTTTTAGATTTTACACCTCTCTTGCAAGAAGAAAAAAAAAATCTGGTTTCGTTCCCCTGAGGGGGCTTTTACCAAATTCTAGGACAGGATTTCTGAGAATACGTACTTGACTTTCAAATGCAAGGATGCAATCAGAAAAGTCTTCTTGACGCTAGCCATGTTAATGGTCATCTGTTTGCCACCACAGACATGGAGGTATCCTCATCTTCTGTTACCACTGTGGCAAGTAGCCCAGAAATTACATCTAAAGTGATTGATACCTGGAGACCTAAACTGACGAGCTCCCGGAAATTTGTAGTTCAAGATGACCCAAATACTTCTGATTTTACTGATACTATATCAGGTATCCCAAAGGGTAAGGCCTGGCCAGGCACTTCATCTCTGACTGCATGGAAACCTGATCCCTAGCCTGGCTCTCAGAGGTGAAACTAAAGTCGAGCAGCAGTCCCTCTGGCCACAGTGACTTTGCTCTCCTGTGGTTTTTAAGTCTGAGTACATTCCTGCCCACGACATGGCTCCTGAGACAGCCACTCAGACAATCTAATCTGTATTGGGTTCTGCTGGCAGATGCTGAGAGCCTGCTGAATATCAGAGGATTCTGAGGGTCACCCTCTCAATATCAAAGGACAAAAGCTCGCAGATGACAAATACCTGTTACCAAATATTTTTATCTGGGAGGCTATCTCAGCCCCTTCTTAGCTTCATCTGCAGATGTAATGTGGAAAGGATATGCAGGGTGACAAGTTGTCCAAATGCCACAAGTGGCAAAGGGTGGCATAGTACTTGTCTGTAATTACTACGTTCAGCCCATAATAGGTGAAGTTTAAAAGCTGTATGATCAATTTGCTTGTAAGATTTAATACTCTAGGAAAAAAAAAGTGTCTGTCCCCTCATGTGTAAGCTATGGTATCAGGTTTCCAGCCAGTTCTATGGCACTGCCTTGTCATTTATGATTTACTTCTGTTGATTTTGTTTTGTTTTGTTTGTTTTATTTATATTTTCATTGCAAACAATTTTATAATCATTATTTCTGTTTTGATTTCTTTCAGTAATACCATTTCTTTGTTCTTTTCTCTCCTGGTCTTTCACAACACCATTAAATTCCACAGCTTTGGCAACTGATTGAAAGCAACTAATATTCAAGGGCCTTATTACTCACTTAATGCCAGAGAACCTTCCCAGTCCCTCTGACTCAGTTGGCTGCATGTAGAACATGTAACAGACTTGAAGACCTCTTCGCCTAACTTTCGCTAACCAATTGTTAGATGTCTGTGGTTGCATTAAAATTTCCAATAATTACAAACTAACTCACTCTTCCCTTTCTAGGTCTAATTTAAGTATTTCTCAAATGCCTCCAGATAATTTAAGGATATTTTTAAACTAATACATAGAGAATTATTTTCTTACCCTGTCCAGTGTCCTTACATAGTAGATACTTTATGAATATTTCATCCCAAGATGAAATTTCAAAACAGAACGTGAAGACAAATGCACGAGTATACATTTGTACTTAACACTGACCAAGTTCTTGCCTTGTGCTTGTGACCAGTTATGTTTCTGTCCCAGTTAACCCAACTGTCTTAGCATAGCTATTGGAGCGTGATGTGTGTGTTTGTTAATTTGGACCTCTGCTTAACCCCAGCAGCAACTCTTTAATCCTGGTTTAAGAATTAGGTGAGCATCGTAAGGTACATGTTTCCTGAACTGTTCTAACTCGCTCTCTAGATAGAAACTTAAAATTCCTAACAACTGCGTAAGAGATGGGGTGAAAGGAGAGAGAAGTCTACACCAAGGACTTGAACAGCAAGCATACGTGTTTCTGGAAATTTAATTGTGACTTCAGGGGGCGGGGGGGTGGAATACTGTGAAAGTTTGATGTCTTCTTGCTCTCGTAAGCTAGGCATATGGAGTTTGAAGGTAGTATTGATTCAATATAAGCTATTTTATATTTAATATATTTTTTAAAAAAGCATTTTGTTCAAAGCCTTCCCGTGTCTGTTGCAGGTGTACGGTGGGAAGTCCAGTCTGGAGAATCCAATCAGATGGTCCACATGAATGTCCTCATCACCTGCGTGTTTGCCGCTTTTGTCTTGGGCGCGTTCATCGCAGGAGTGGCCGTGTACTGCTACCGTGACATGTTCGTTCGGAAGAACAGAAAGATCCATAAAGACGCAGAATCCGCCCAGTCGTGCACAGACTCCAGCGGAAGCTTCGCCAAGCTGAACGGCCTCTTTGACAGCCCCGTCAAGGAATACCAGCAGAACATTGATTCTCCCAAACTCTACAGCAACCTGCTGACCAGTCGGAAGGAACTGCCACCAAACACGGATACAAAGTCCATGGCCGTGGACCACAGAGGCCAGCCTCCCGAGCTGGCTGCTCTCCCCACGCCGGAATCCACACCTGTCCTCCACCAGAAGACCCTGCAGGCCATGAAGAGCCACTCTGAGAAGGCCCACAGCCACGGTGCTTCAAGGAAAGAACACCCCCAGTTTTTTCCTTCTAGTCCTCCACCCCATTCCCCATTGAGTCACGGGCATATCCCCAGTGCCATCGTTCTTCCAAACGCCACTCACGACTACAATACATCCTTCTCCAACTCGAATGCCCACAAAGCCGAAAAGAAGCTTCAGAGCATGGATCACCCTCTTACGAAGTCATCCAGTAAGCGGGAGCACCGGCGGTCTGTGGATTCCAGGAATACTCTCAATGATCTCCTGAAGCATCTAAATGACCCAAACAGTAACCCCAAAGCCATCCTGGGAGAGATCCATATGGCTCATCAAACCCTCATGCTGGACCCGGTGGGACCAATGGCTGAGGTCCCACCCAAGGTCCCTAACCGGGAGGCATCTCTATACTCCCCTCCCTCCACACTCCCCAGAAATAGTCCAACCAAGAGAGTAGATGTCCCCACCACTCCTGGGGTGCCAATGACTTCTCTGGAAAGACAAAGGGGTTATCACAAAAATTCCTCCCAGAGGCACTCTATATCTGCCGTGCCTAAAAACTTAAACTCACCAAATGGTGTTTTGTTATCTAGACAGCCGAGTATGAACCGTGGAGGCTATATGCCCACCCCAACAGGGGCGAAGGTGGACTATATTCAGGGGACACCGGTGAGTGTTCATCTGCAGCCCTCCCTCTCCAGACAGAGCAGCTATACCAGTAATGGCACCCTCCCCAGGACGGGACTAAAGAGGACACCATCCTTAAAACCTGATGTGCCACCAAAGCCTTCCTTTGTTCCGCAAACCACATCTGTCAGACCACTGAACAAGTACACGTACTAGGCCTCAAGTATGCTATTCCCGTGTGGCTTTATCCTGTCCCTGCTGTTGCGAGGAAGCTGTGAGGGTACCTTCAGATGAGATACCTGCTTGTATTTTAAGAGAAACAAGTAGCCAAAGAAACTCTGTCACTTTGGTAACACCAGAACTTGCCACATGTAGCTACTACAGCAAGGCTTCTGTGTACTTGCCGGAAACGAAGGGAGGTCCTGCTCACTCCATTTCTTTCGTTTGAAGCAGAAGGGATGTGTAGCCAGGGAAGGCTCCCTTCACCAGTGTAAAGAGCTGATACAGTACTCAGAAGACTGAACAAATACTTGAAAATGGGTTCAATGTAGACTGCCATTCTGTGTGGTCTTCCCATTAAATGTGAACATTTTAATATGTATGCATTCACCTTGCCTCTTGCACAAATGTCAAAATGGAAAGATGGGAATGTCTCAAAACAAAATGAGCTTGGAGATTACCAAGCAGTTTGCTGAAAATTCAATCTTTGACCCAAACTGTAGCAATTTTTATTTTCTGAGTGTGGCACTGTTTTGTTTTATTTTTTTGTTTTGTTTTGTTTTTCAATGCCACCAACAAACTATGTTAAGAGAGGGGCGAGTGTGTGTGTGTGTGTGTGTGTGTGTGTGTGTGTGTGTGTGAGAGAGAGAGAGAGAGAGAGAGAGAGAGAGAGAGAGAGAGATCTACCCATTAGAATTGATTTAGGTGCCCATTGCATCTTTTGTACTATGGAGTTGTTTACAGTAAGCATGACTGAACAAGCACTAACATCCTCCTACACCGGTCCATCGTGTTCGGCTCTGATCAGGAATAGACAAGGCTTCTTTGACTGTCAAGTGATTAACATATGGTACCCGGTGTCAGAACATTTAAGCGTTCTAAATAATTTTGTGCTGCTATCCATCAGAACGTCTATTCCAGCCTTGCCAGCTTAAGAACTTAGAGAAATTAAGAGGTATCTTTGATGTATCTACCAGTATTCAATAGTAACATTTACCTGTCCACTGTGAATCAAAGCCTGGGGCACGCTACTCAACCTTAGACACACTTACAGGCTTTTATTTTGATTGTGTTATTTTATTTTCCATACAGTAAAAAATGTCCTCTCTTAACTCCTCTCACCCCCAACTCCCAAGGCAAAAGAGAAACCAAAAGTAGGACAAAAGAAAGAGACAGACAGACAGACAGACAGAACAGGAATTACAGTTGGCTTAGCAGGGAGGATCTGTAGAGCTCTCGATGATCCTTCCTCCATGTGTGTCCTGTGAGGATTTTGCTCATGAGTCATGCAGGCAGTGACAGTGAACTGTAAATACCACATGTGAGTTTACCTGGATCTGTGCATTTTGTGCCTTATTCACTCGAGTGGTAGAAGTTCCGCGGTATGTTGAGTGTTTCCACTACAGAGCATCATTTCCCATGTGCCACTTGTAAATGTTTTGCAGCCAGCACCTGAGGACTTCTTATACAGTCATAAAGCCACCTAGAGCGATTTGTTGTTGAGCAACGCCGCCCCTTCCCTCCAGGATCAGAAGCAGCACCCACCCTTGCCATGATAAACATTCCATCCCCTGCTGTTCTGATAATGTGAAGTCAGATGAGGGTTCCCAGGTTATGTGGCACCTGCGGAAACCATGTCTAGAGTCGTTTCTATGTAGCTTGGCAGAGCCCACTGATGGCTGCAGGTGTGTAGCCTACTGACAGCTTTGGTTAACCCACTGCACATCACCCAGTCATTTACCCAACTTACTCTAGAAATGTCCACAGCTAAGGAAGGCTCCTGAGCCAGTCAGGCGGAGTTCAAGTGATATCTTGGGACAGTGACCATGGTCTGCATTACTTGGGGGAGGATGGGGTACAAGACACCAGATCATTTTTATACAGGATGTAGAGTACTGATGCGGTTGATCTTTTCCTTCAAGAACATTCTTTTCTATAGAAAAATGATTCCCTGTGATCTTCTGGAAGCTCCAAAGCTGAAACCCTTCAGCTTTGCAACTAAAAATATTACAGTTTAATAATCAATTAAACCAACCAACAATAAGCACTACACATCTGCCACCAACAATGTTGTTTGCATTTACCTTACCAATATTAATCCCAGCGTGGTAACTCTGTGTGACCCCGATAACATTTTGTAACATTGTGCTGCCTTAGAGTTTGTACTGTGAGTTCTATCAGTATTTATGTTGAAATTTCTAACATGGATTCTAGTCTCTATTCTGTTAATTTAATTTTAAATGCTTTATCCATTTGTGCAAAGGTAAACACAGATTGTATCTTTTTTAATGGTACGGCATAAAAAAATAACCCTAAAGTGAAGTGGCTCTATACTGTTTTATAGAGTACTTTAACGTGTATAGATATCTTGTAAACTTGTATTGTGGATGTGTAAATAATATGTACTTTGGGTTTTTAACACCGCATGTAAAGTCAAAATAAAATATCCAAGTCATTACATCCTGCCTTTTGATGTTAACAGGTTTGCACTGCGTCATGCTTTTATGCTAGTCATGCCGTATTTATTAAATATGTTCTTAAAGTCTAAGAACATATTCTTCCCTTGAAATTTTTGTTACCTGGTCACATTATGCTCCATTCTCTCCTTGGAAGACTCTTGTTGAAGGCTGGAGCCAGAAATGAGACAGGCAGGTCAGAAAGCCCCATGACCTAAATAAAGCCCTGCATCCACAGCCAAATGCTTATCTTGGACCTTGATTCACTTAAAGGGAAATTTAGAGTTCTCACCTTATGGGCTGGGGAGATGGCTCAGTGGGTAGAATGCTTGCTATGCAGTCATGAGGACCAGAGTCTGAACCCCAGCAGTTTACACTTAGCACAGTAGCACTTCATAAGTCCAAAGCTCCCAATTGATGGAAGGCAGAGACCAGGGAAACCAAACAGATCAGCTCATCTAGTGTAGACTGGTGAACAAGAGACCTGTCTCAAGATGGACCGCCTATAGCCCTGGATGTCCTCTGAACTTCACACATGCACTGTGGCATGCATGAATCTATACAAAACATGTACACACATACATATACCACGGAAAGATACCACACAAAGAAATCATGACTTATATTAGCACATAAAATATAAATGCACTTTAAGCTGAGAATTACTACTAGCAAACTCTTGTCGATGTTCCATATGTGGAAGGCCTCCACCCCATTGTACAATAGGAAATGAATTCCCTAAATATTCATGTAGGAGGTGAAAGTAGGATTCTGTTTCATTTCCCTTAGCATGCAACTAGCTGTGAGGGCAGCCAACATTAGCCTTATGGTTGGGCACAATGCCCTCTCTGATAGAGCAGTCATATTGCCTCTGCCTGTTTGGTACCAACAGCTTCTCCTGGCCAAAGCCTACCTGCAGCTCTCCTAAGGCCTTTGTCAAAGAACCTCAGAAGCATCTTAGGCAGAGCAGTAGACACTGACATATCCCATCAAGGGTTTCACTCTTTTCATGGTGTCCTTTAACCAAGGGTTGGAGACACCTGTACCTGAGCATTCATTCATTGGTACGAGATGCCTTCGTTCCCTTTGCATATCCAACAGTCCAGAGAGACGAAGAATCACAGAAACCTGGCCTATGGCTGTAGCTCAGTCAAATACTTACCTAGTATGCTGCTAGTCTCCATTCTCATGAATGCATCAACAGAGTGTGACTCTGTGCCTGCAGCCGTAGTTATTGGGAAATAACTAAGCAAGATGATCAGAAATTCGAGACAATCCTTGTCTGCATACTAGGGTCAAGGCTAGCTAAAAAGAAAAATCCTTTCTTTCAGGAATTCTTTGAAAATCAGCTGGTGAAAGCACATTTGTTCATTTTGGGAGCTAGCAGCTCTGCAGTAGCATATGGCTTTCTGAAGGCCCCCACCGAGTGTGAGAACAGCGAGTCAGGGAGCCATTGTGTCTCGGGAAAGGATGAGCAGGACTCAGTTGGTAGCTCCATTTGGGCAGTTGATGGGAAGATATAAGAGAAATGTGTCATTGGCCCAATCTTGACACCACATTACTTCCTCCCACTGTGAACATTTCTATGATATTGCTGCTGCTCGTATTATGGACAGTCCTTTTTCTGGGTCTATTGGGCTTTCCTTTCTGAAAGTGCAGCCTCTGCCCACCCCCTTTTCATAGGTGTTCCTAGCGGCTCTCATCATAAACTGTAATGGTTTAATGCAGGCTATGGACTGGAAAGTAAATTTCACTTTCCTTATCAGCAAATTTATAGTTCCCTAAAAACCCATCTATGAGTCCTCAAGGTGGATGCTCAGATCCCATTGGAGAGCAGTATAGCAAGGTAACATGAGGATTTTCCAGAGAATACATTGTTAAGCTACAGAGTAAAGGCACAAACACAAGTACCCAAGACAGAGCACCCATGTTCCTGTCCCAGCAGCGCATTGACTTTGATTACTCTGGAAAGTGGCAGCATTGAAGCCTAATGGGACACAAAATTCAGAGAGAGACAGAGAGACAGACAGAGAGACAGAGAGAAACAGAGGCAGAGACACAGAGACAGAGACACAGGAGACAGAAACAGATAGAGACAGAGACACAGAGACAGATAGAGACAGAGAGACAGAGACACAGAGAGATTAATTGGGCATCTTTCAAGTCAGACAGTGACATGGTAGCTTAAATACTGCTCTGGAACCAGAGGGATTTAACTTCCTGATGTCACCTTTCCATTTTCTTCTTCTGCCCTTTCTTCCCTCATCCTCCTTAGATTGTGGCAAAGAACAGTATTTTCCAGAAAGCCCATCAGGGGCTGAAAAACTATGGACCTGGCTGACTCTATCGCTTGAGCAACTAGGCTACTTAAGCTATCTCATTTACAGGGACAGTTTGGCATTTATTTCTCTGACAGTTCTATGGTCTCTGTCAACTCTGTAATTCTATTTCTTATTTTATGAATGCTGGGTTTAAATATTCTTCATTCAGCAGCTTGCTTTGTAGGCCATTTATGAATGCGTGAGGCCTGTTCCCTCTTAGATGAGCAATATATGTAAGATTAGCAATAAAGTAAGGCATGATAAACAATGCACTTTAAGCTATTTAACTCGGATATATATTTGCTGTTGACTCTTTTTGCATATATAACATGTTAAACACCTAAATCTCTGTCAATGCTCCAATCTTTATCAAATAGCTTTAATACCATAAACAACAAAGAATGAACTTATAATAATATCAATCTAACTCATGGAGGATTCATGCAGGGGATGAAGAGAGAGGGTGAGTAATGTCCTGGACATTCAGACCATGAATCAACTAGAATTCACATACAAAGGAAAACAGCATATTTCTACACTCTGTCTTATGATATAATTCTTTTTAAAATTAGGTATTGATTATAGAGTGATTAATCTCTGGAATACTTTCAGACTATGCTGGCTTTTTATAATGAATAGAATTATAAAATGCAGTGCTATCATGTGTATGCATTATTTCCTGGGGCTTTTGAGCCTTTCAGTTAATCCTTAACAATTTTTAATTAATATTTTTTGTTTTTATTCTTTATATATAGTGTATCCCGACCACAGTTTCCCCTACCTCCACTTCACCCAGTTACCCTCTTCCCTTCTCCCCCAAATCTGTGCCTCCTCCATTTCCCTTCAGGAAAAAAATAGTGCAGCCCTCCCAGGGCTATCAATCAAATATGGCATAACAAATGACCATAAGGCTAGGCACAGATCCTAATATAAAGGCTGGATGAGATGACCCAGTAAGAGAAAAAGGGTTGCAAACACACTCAAAGTGTCAGAGATATCTCTCACTCCTATTGTCAGGAGTTCCACAAGAGTAACAAGCTGTACAACCAAAATACATATGCAGAAGATCAAGCTCAGACCCATACAGGGCCCGTGACTGTCACTTCAGTCTCTATGAGCTCTACTTAGTAGATTCTGTGGGTCATGCTCTCCTGGTGTCCTTGACCTCTCTGGTTTCTAGAATCTTTCCTCCCCTCTTCTGTAAGGTTTCCCTGGCATCGCCTAGTCTTTTGCTGTGGGTCTCTGCATCTGCATCTATCAGTTGCTAGATGACATCTCTCTGATGACAATTGGGCTAGGCACCTATATATGAATATAACAGAATTTCATTAGGAATTATTTGGTTAACATTTATTTATTTATTTATTTATTTATTTATTTATTTATTTATGACTAATCATATTTAGCTCTATCCTAGGTCTCTGGGCTGCCCAGCCTCTTGGTTCCTGGCCATTCATTGCAGTAGTAGTCATTGGCCCCCTCTTATGGTGTGGGCCTCATGCTTGGCCATTCTCATAAATTCTGTGCCACCATAACCCCAGCACATCTTCCAGGAAGAACATATTGTAAGTCAAAGGCTGGGTTGATGTCACAATCTCACTGCTGGAAGCCTTGCCTGGGGATCTGTGTTTATTACTAGGAGACTTCACAAGAGTCACTTCTGTAAACATTCCAGAAGTTTGCACTGCCCTGCATTTCTACATCACGTCTCAAAATGCCCCCCAATTCCAGTTGTCTCTCCCAGTACTCTCTCCCTCTGTCCCCCACCACCTGCCTGGATCCCCCTCTACCCATCCCCCCCCCCTCCAGTCTACTAGCAAAATCTATTCTTTTTCGCCTTCCCAGGGAGATTTGTTCATTCCTGACTAAGCCTTCCTTCTTACTTAGCCTCTCTGGATCTGTAGTTAGTAGCCTGGTTATAAGCTGATGTCCACTTATAAATAAGTATATATCTTATTTATCTTTTGTCTTTCTGTGTCTAGGTTACCTCACTCAGGATGATTTTTTTTCTAGTTTGATCCATTTGCCTACAAATTTCATGATGTTTTTGGTTTTGTTTTGTTTTTTAACAGCTGAGTAATGCCCCATTGTGTAAATAGATCACATTTTCTATATCCATTATTCAGTTGGGGGACATCTAGGTTGTTTCCAATTTCTGACTATTGTGAATAAAGCAGTTATGAACATAGGTGAGTAAAAGTCCTTGTGGTAGGGTGGGGCATCCTTTGGGCATATGCCCTAGAGTGATACAGCTGATTCTTGAGGTAGATCAATTCCCAATTTTCAGAGGAACCTCCGTATTGATTTCCATAGTGGTTGTACAAGTTTGTACTCCCACCAACGATGGAGGAGTGTTCACCTTCCCCCACAGCCTCACTAACATGAGCTGTCACTTATGTTTTTTGACTGTAGCTATTCTAACTGGTATGAGATGGAATCTCAATGTCATTTTGATTTGCATTTCCCTAATGGTTAAGGATGCTAAACATTTCTTTAAATGTTTCTTGGCCATCCTCTGTTGACCGTTCTCTGTTTAGAGCTATACCTCATTTTATAATTGGTTATTATTAGTTTGTTGACATCTAGTTTCTTGAGTTCTTTATATATTTTGGATATTAGCCCTCTGTCAGATGTGAAGTTGCTGGCAATCTTTTCCCATTCTGTAGGCTGTCATTTGTCCTATTGACTGTGTCCTTTGCTTTACAGAAGCTTTTCGGTTTCATGAGGTTCCATTTATCAATTGTTGATCTTAGTGCCTGCGTTACTGGTGTTCCATTCAGGAAGTGCTTCATGTGCCCATGTATTCAAGGCTATTCCCCACTTTCTCTTCCTTTGGTTTAGTGTATCTAGTTTTATGTTTAGTTATTTGATCTACTTGGACTTGAATTTTGTGCAGGGTGGTAGATATGGATCTATTTGCATTCTTCTACATTCTGCCATCCAATTAGAACAGCACCATTTATTAAAGATGCTTTCTTTTTTCCATTGTGCATTTCTGGCTACTTTATCAAAAATCAGGTTTCCATAGGTGTGTAATTTTTTTGTAAGGTTTAGCATTCTGATTTTTAAGTATAGGAATTAAATTCAGTGGGTTCTGATGGCTATGGAAGTATAAAGGACAGCCAACTCACAGATCAAGACACATTCCCATACACTCATACTCATGCCCAGCCTACAAACTCACACCTTCTGTACAAGTTTGATAATGGGCTATGGCTCCTTTCCAGTACTCTATTAAAGACAGGAGGAGCCACAGAGTGAGAATGGTCATAGTGTTCAGGGCTACAGGCCAGCCTGCCACTGAACAAATGGACACTCTCTGAACCCAGTCACAGCTTGGCCACTGTATTGTACATTTCACATCAATTACTAGAAGAGAAAAGCCATGGATGAAGTTCTCCTTGGGTAGGTGGAACACAACCAAGCAGGATGGAAAGAGTAATAGTTCAAGGACCTAAGCTGGTTTGTCAAATTGCTCCTACCTAAGGGTCTGCCAATGTGCTAGATTTACACCCTGAGCTGCCAGAGGGACCCTGGAGGTGGAGATGAAGGCCTTGACTTCTTATTTAGAAAATTTTTATTTCACTTTTTCATAATGTGCTGAGGTTGTGTATTGGTAGTTAAACATATTGTTTTCTGACAATTTGGAGCAGCTTTTTGGTAGGTAGGAAACAGTTATGGTGACTGCCCAAGAGTCATATCTTCATTTAGGTGGCAAGGCCTGGTCAGAGAGCTGTACCTTCTAAGACTAATAAGTATTGTTGACACATACGACCCAGAGTGGGAGAAGAAAAACAAAAGCATACAGCTTCTTAGCATTTGCAAAACAGTTTCTTAAATAAGAGGACTTAAGTATTCTTCAACCTCTCTCAAAGAAGCATTCCACAGGTGTCAGGGACAGCTTGAGGGAGCTGGAAAGAGAGTGTGGAACTCCTGGGATATTCTTGCAAATTTGCAATTCTTGAGTATTACTTAGCATTTAGGTATATCTAGGTTCTGAAGTCCATGACATCTGGAGTTGAGAGACTTGTCACTCACTGGGTCCAGCAACCTGGATTTTGGTTGGTCAGTATGTACTGGGAAGGTCCATAAAATGAATTTGCTAAAGGAGCTGGTGTCAACCTCTTCCAGCCACAAGGTTAGAGTTACTTGTGAATTAGTCTGTAAGATGCCTAGGATTTAGTAAATGATTATTTCTGATACCTATGGAGCTCACCTCCAAAGAGATCACAAGGTTTGCTTAATTTTTTGTTTTTTTGTCAATGCAAAAGTAAGAGGTTTATTTTCTAGTGTCGGGATTGACCTTCCATTAGTCCCTCAAGGGGTATGACTAGAAGGCAACCCCAAGTGCTATTACAAGCAGTTTTTATACTTTTTAGGGGCACAGGTTATATCAGCAAGGTTACAGTTCAAACTTATTGGCTAAGCATAAATCTATTGACTAGCAAGCACATTTGAACTCTACCTGGGACTTTTGATTTGTTTAACTTAGATGAGCTTGTAGCACAAATGAAAGAAAATGTGAAACTACTAAACCCAAGACTATGCTCTGTTGGGATTCAGACCCTGGACAAATAGCTGAGGTGAATATTTAATGTATCAAAGTAGACCTTGCTTCCAGGTTCTCCCGGTAATCTTCAGTCTTTTCCTGATATATCTGGCCCTCTACCCTGAACTTTCCAGCTCCCACAGAAGCTCTTTCCTATAGAATCCAGACATTTTGGTCTCCTCCCTCTCCCTCCCCCTCCCCCTCCCCCTCCCCCTCCCCCTCCCCCTCCCCCTCCCCCTCTCCCTCTCCCCTCTGTGTGTGTGTCTCTCTCTCCTCTCTCTCTCTTGTCTCTTCTCCAAATTTTCTCTCTCCCTGTGTGAACACACTCTTTCTCTTTTTCCTTTTGCCCTTCCCTCTGTCTCCCTCCCAATGGCTGCTTTGTGGCCTTGTTCCTTGGGACCAGTGAACCTACCCAAGAGCAGCTTTCCAATAAACCTGACTTCATATACTCTAATCTAGCTTGAATTGGCTCAATTCACTAGCAGAGAATAATTTATCACAATAGAATTCAAATTTATTTTTTCATATATATATGTGTGTGTGTGTGTGTGTGTGTGTGTGTGTCTAAAAAGAAACAAAACACACTAAACAGCTATAATCGCTAAAATGGAAATACTTTTTAAACATACTTCTTTCAAATATGTATTTTAAATTTTTGTAAGTTCTTATTCTGTTTGCTTTATAAAAGAAAACAGACATTCTTGAGAAATTTGATTTTGCTTAGTTAATTGGTCTCAAGAAACAATGACCTCTGTCCACTGAAAACCAACTGCCTAAAGAGTCAGTGTGGTAAGCAGTGAGAGGACAGAGAGTGAAGCTCAGCACCACCTGATTGCTAAAGCATCTAAACGGAGCATGTCTGTCAGCTGGAGATGCAGGACAGGAGAGAAACTTTGTGAGCTGGGCACTGTAACCTGTATTTGCAACCCTGGGGAGGCAGAGGCAGGAGGATGACTGCAATTCAACACTGGTCTGTAAAGTAAGTCCCTGGATGGCCAGACAGACTCTGTGTTTCAAAATAAGAAAGTGTTGTAGGAAGCCCTGGAGAGCTGGGAAGCCTCTTCACAAAGTGGAAGGTTCTGTTTCAGGCCTTATCCACCTCCCTGTCTGGAAGGGCAAAGATTCCGAGACCTCTTTTCTCCTTTGTCTTCTATCCCCACATTCAAAGCAGCTGAAGAATAGACAGCAGGTAGCTTTGAAGACAATGAGGTGATTATGGTAATGAAAACTTCAGAAAATACAAAGTAATTAGCAGCTAAATCCTCTCAGCATGCCAGTTAAAGATGTCAGAAGAGCTACTCCCCTTTGCTAAATTCTCTAGGGTTCCCTCCCCACCCCAACACACACACTTTTAAAGAGGAAATGTCCTCTACTAAGCAAGTCTTCCCTGGAAAGAAAAGGTCCTCATAATCTCCTTCTCCTCCTCCTCCTCCTCCTCCTCCTCCCCATCCTCCTCCTCCTCCTCCTCTGCCTTTCCCCCATTTTCCTCTTCAGAGACATTTCTAGGAAATCTTAGCTTATAGAGTCAGTAAGAAAATGAAATTTCAGAGACTAGCTCTAATAGACAAGCTCTCAATGTTTTAATGCATATCTTTGTAAGTAAGGTATCCTTTCAAACACATACACACACATTCTCTCTCTCTCTCTCTCTCTCTCTCTCTCTCTCTCTCTCTCTCTCTCTCTCTCTCTCTCTTCCTACTTCCCCTCCTCCTCCCTCTGTCTTTGTCTGTCTGTCCCCTTCCCCTCCCTCTCTCTGCCTGTCTGCTGCTACCTTGCCCCAGGTGTGTGATATGTACCTATGCTCATGCTTCATATGTACACGTGGGAGTACAAGCATCTAGAAGTCATGGGATGACATGTGGTGCCTTCTCAATCTCTTCTCCATCTTACTTTTTGAGGCTGGGTCTCTCCTTGAACCCAGAGCTCATATTTTTGTTCAGGCTAGCTGACTCCTTATTCTAAGGCCACTGGGGTTACAGAGGTCTTAATTGTTTTAGGCTTTTTTTTCCCTGTAGGTGACAGAGATGCAAGAAAGACCCTTTACTGACAAAGCCATCTAAGAGTAATGAAGGCAAACCATTCTGCCTTAGAAAGCAAGCAAAAAAATGCAAAGCCCTCCATGCCTTGACAGCTTTGTACTGTCACTAAACTCACTTGGAAGACCCCCATGTCTAGAGTTTCTATGAATGAAAAGGATAATCTCTTTCCTATTCCATAGTTTATCAAACTTTTCTTCCAGCTGAAAGCACCCTAAGAAACAGAGTGATGACAGTGAATGAACTAATGGGAACAGACAGGGTGGAAATCCCCCGTCTCTGTCGTTTATATGCCTTACTATATATTAATTTGTTTTCTATTAGTGCTTTTTAAAAAACCTAGTTAGATATTAAAATCACTTGGGGAGCTCTTAAAAATGCCAGTGTCTGGGCCAGATCCCAGAACAATTGAATAAAATAAATCATTGTCTCTACAATGGATGAAGACATTATTCATTTAAAGTGCTCTTCAGTAGATTCTGGTAAACAAATACTTCTGATTAAAATAATTCTAAGTGCTTGGCCAAGATGTGAACGTCATACCCGATACTCACAAGGTGGGTAGAAATCCGCAATCTTCTCCAAGGTGGGCTTTTCAAATCTCATTCTGTGATAGAATTATACAATTTTCTTGTCGTGTTTAAGACTGAAGACTGGCGGATTCTGTCTCTCTGAGGGTGATAAAGGAGAGAAGTGGCAGCATTACCTTTGCCTCCTCAGAGGACAGCGTTATTTACCATGAAGGATCAGAATACTCCCTGTGACTTTGTTCTCAATTGAAATGGTAAGTAATGGAGGATGCTGGCTGGTGTCTACTGGTGTCAAGGGGACACTCTGCCTTCAGAAACTATACTCTGCATTAGCCAATGGAGGGTGGATAAGGTATATTTAGTCCCCTTAATAGACAGTAGAGTTAAGATGGCTGTACCTGTGCTTGAGTTCCAGAACCCTTTGTTTGGAAACAGTTCGCGTTGTCAATTTTGAAAAGAACAAAGGCTAGACATGCTTCAAATTTATTACAGCAGCAATCTATCTTCTATACAACCGTCGAACTGGGCATTCTAAAACAGCCTTGATCACTAAACCACCCCTGATTGCTTAAAAACTTTCAATTCTTTCCATGGCAAAACCAGCACAAAAACCCAGCCTCCTGGGTCTTGCATAATAGGCCCTTCCCAATCTAGCCGTGGCCTTGATGATGAGACCTCATGTCTCTCATGTCTACAAACCATGCTTACAGGACAGAATTGCTTTCTTAATGAAAACCTTCATTTTGTCAAGTCAGAATGTACCAGAGAACTTTTATGGACCATATATAGTAGACTAGCAACGGGAGATTAAAAAATGATCAGCACAGGCCTCTCACTACAGGAGCCCACCAAGTAGGATCACCTACAACCTAAGGCTTACAGCACAGTGGCACAGATGATCTTGAAAAAACATTAGACAAGTTGAACGTGAAGAAAATCTCCAGCTTTCATAGGTTCCAGATGAAAATAATGGAGAAGCAGGAGTGTCCAGCTGACCAAAGAGACTGAACATCAGGAAACGTGGCAGGAAGTGTTCTGGAAGTCTAGAGGACACACACACACACACACACACACACACACACACACACACCGCCATGTCTGCACTCCAAGCTGTAACGTACAGGAAGAGCCTCTTACCACGTGGATATAGTGCTCAGCCGCACTATAAACAGGGATTCCCAGCACCAGTATCCCAGCCTATAGCTCTCAGAGGGGCCCCAATCCAAGGGCCAAGGTCTCTGCTTTGTTGTAGTTGTTAATGAAGTTTTTTTTTACATGCTTAATGAACATATAACATGGCATGGGGGGAAATGATCAAAATGTTGTTTCTTCTTGTAGTGGGGCTAGGCCAGTGGAAAAGAAGAAAGCACATCACCTGGGAACTGGGGTACAATTAATACAAATACTCTTGCCAACCATCTGATTCATTCATTATGTGGGCCTATGCTGATCATCTACTGCTGAACCCATGAGGAAAACCATAAGAGCCAGTGACGAGCTTACATTACTTTAACTGAGGTTCCGTGGTGAGCATGGTGAGCAAAGAATCCAAATCAAAAACCCAGCTGGGTGCACAGCTCACTGTAAAGCACTTACCGAACATGAGTGCAGCCAGGATCCTAGCCCAGGAATCTAAAACACACACACACACACACACACACACACGCACACAAACAAGCAAATGATGAAAACTTGCAGCAAAGAATGGGGCAATTTTTATAGCTTTTCCTAAGAAGGCTCATCCTATAACAGGGAGCTCTGGGGCAAGAGCTGGGGCCCTGGGACCTCTAAGAAGCTAAGCTCTAGTTTGGTGTACCAATGAAAGAAAACAGAGAGACAGTGAAGAACGGAAAATAGTGACGTATTCAGTACAGTCACAGTGGGAAGAGAACTAGAGAAGAGGTCCAGTAATGCCACGTTCACCTTCCAGGATACTAACATGAGACTGACCTTGAGAGGCAGCTTATTGGTTAAATGCTAGACTCACAACAAAGGTCAAGAGGTTGGGGTTTAAATAGAAGATGAAGTAGGGGCAGGTACAGGCAAGAGCTTGTAACTTAGCTATCTCAGTCAAGGTGTGCTCTGGTTGCTCATTGACTCCATTCTGGCACTGCAAGGTGGTTCAAGGCATCTTTACTATTGTCACAACATTAAGGGGATCAGAGTGGTTCTCAGAAGACAGTAATGCTACTCCAGGGTGGGGTGTTTCCATCATGTCTAGTAAATACTCTTGTAGGAGCAGAGAAGTCTGTCCTATAAAGTTCTGCTTTTGCTCAATTCCAAGTGACTGAAGGAAAGACTAAAGACAGTGACTTATCCTTGTGCCTTCAACTGAAGTCAAAGAGACAGCCAGGGAGTGAATGAAGGTGGAGAATGTTGGGTTCTCACTTTGCTTTTAGTTATCTTTGTGGGCCTAAGTGAGTAGTCAATACTTTTTTGAAAAATCAGTTTCTAAGTGTCTGCTTCCTTGTCTTACAGGGGAAGGGCCTCTGGGCTGGGTGACTATATGGTATCTAAACAGCACGTCATCCTGTAGACAATGAGAAGGTACCTGCCTTGGGTATAAACAAGTAGTACAGGTTAATCACTAGGAAGATGAGTCAGTTGGTCACACACACTGGTAATAGTAGACTCATTCTCTCTTCTTTTAAGGACAAAAAACAGGGCCGTGCTCTCTAAAATCTGTAAGTTGAGAACATGGCAGTAGAGGGAACAAAACAACAACAACAACAAAAAAAAAAAAAAAAACAACTGGACGTTGTGACAAGCATATCTATTACAGGAAGGCCCTGCTCCATGTGCACAATACAACAAGTTTAGTCTTCTGCTATGTCATACTTTCTGCTGCTGGTTCATCAGTATGGAGAGGCAGAAGCAAGGAAAATGAGCTGTAGAATAAAAGGAACAGATTTTGCTTCACACTTTTTCAGTTGTTTTCCAACCTGTCGAATGAACCCTGGCTAAGGCTGAGGAAGAGATTGGGAAGGATAGGTTGAGCATGGAGTTCTCCAAAAGACCAACCTTCCCATGTGATCTCTCTGCCCAACGTTCCGTAAAAGAACACAAAGTGAGCAATAAAGAAAGGATGCAAAAATCTTAGAATAGACAGAGGGGGTCTGGAGAGATGGCTCAGAGGTTAAGAGCTCTGTCTGCTCTTTGAGAGGACCTGGGTTCAATTCCAGGGACCCCACATGGCAGATCACAACTGTCTGTAACTCCAAGATTTGACACCCTCACACAGACAGATGTGTGGGCAAAACACCAATTCATATAAAATAAAATAAAATAAAATAAAATAAAATAAAATAAAATAAAATAAAATAAAATAAAATAAAATAAATTTTGCCAAAAGGAGAGATGAAGAAGACTGGCTGATTGATGCATATTGGGCAGATTGTCAGAAAGAACAGTGTTTCAATCTCTTCTGGGTGTCAAGGACCCAGTGACCCAGTGCTATGTTGTGCACACACACAGCACAGCCTTCCAATCATAAGAAATCTGTCCAATGATGTCACCATGTCCCTTTCTTCTTAAGCTCCAAGACAAATGGCATCTTTTTGTAGCAGTTGCCTCCGTCCACTGTGAGAGGGAGCCTCGTCGTTGTCTCCCTCTGTTCTGACCACTTTAGTCCATAAAGTGAACTGGCAACAGGTGGACAGCAGAATGCATTACCTGTGCATTCATGGACAGCCACTTACAAAGCATAGGACTTAGGGGTAGAAGCAGAAGGTTGAAGTTTGTATGATAACTTGCTGGTGATGGAAAGCAATCGCTTCTTTGGACTCCCAAAGCTGAGAGAATGACACAAGCCAAGGAAGGCTCAGGTAGGCATCCATTTGGGATCAAAGGCAGACTTGTGATACAAAAGGCCTCCCTCACAAGATCACCTGGAAGAGCAGGAGCCTATGTTTGGCTGGACCAGATGGAAGACCCCAAACTTCCCTCGCTGTGAGAAGAGTTGATTTCTAGGCATGTGGTGACTCCAGGAGAGAGAGAATCTGCAGTCGCCAGTGCTCACCTGGACTATGCAAAAAACTTCTTTTTGCAAAAGGAGAGCTTTCAGAGTCATACCCATGTTTGCACAGTCTGTTTCTCTGTCTCTCTGTGTGTCTCTCTGTTTGTCTATTTCTCTCTCTGTCTCTGTCTCTCTGTCTCTCTGTCTCTCTGTCTCTCTGTCTCTCTGTCTCTCTGTCTCTGTCTCTCTGTCTCTCTCTCTCTCTCTCTCTCTCTGAATAATGAATTTGAAACACACCAAAGGAATATCTTAGGGTAGAGTAGATTACTCCCACAACAGTTGACTGGAAGCAATCCTTCAGTCCCTGCTGAATTCTTAGTTTTTATCTGAATGCTTCATGGCTTCATATAATTCTTGCTGTTGTCTGTGTACTCACCAATCCTGTGTGTACATACTGGCTCCCATCCTTGATGGCAAACCTGTTGGTGGCAGATGCCACATCCAGTCGAGCATTTCAACCTCCTCCTGTGCCAAGCTGGTCCTGAAGTTAGTAGGCCCTTGTCACTCTGAAGCTGAGACTGGAGGCATCCTGTCAGTGAGCTGCTCCCTCTGCACAGCTTTCCCAGTTATTCTCCCTTTGGTTTCTAATACTTGCTATTGCTCTATGCTCCTACTAGGCCGCAGCGTGGGAAAGTCCTACTTTGTTGCTCTACACTCTTCACACAATTGTATAAACTATTCCACTTGACTCGGACTACCACAATGACAGTATGCTCTCGTTCTTGTGCCTATCCCAACTAACACATTGTTTAGTTGCTAACAATAATATCTAAATGAATTGTATTAGTGTGTATTAGTCGTACAAACTAATGGCTTCATTATGACATTTCCCTATGAACATGTACTTTGATCATATGCACCCCTCTATTATTCTTTCTTATTCTTATTTAGAATTCCTCGTTCACTTTCCACATCCTTAATGGCCCCCTTGGACATTCGTGTGCTTTTATTCTTCCCTAAATTCAGTATGTGACAGAAAACATGAAAGATTCTATTCTAGACACACTTGTTCTGCTTATCACAGTGACCTCTATTCTCATCCATTGTCCCTCAGATGACATAATTTCATTTTTCTCTATGGCTGGATAAAACTCCATCATTTCTATATGCCACATCTTACCTATCTGTTCACTGATACACATCTAGCTTGACTCCCTAATTTGGCTATGGGAATAGTGTTGAGATAAACAGGTACACTGGTAATTCTACAGCAAGCAGAAATTGATTTTGCATGTTACATTCCCAGGGGTGGTATAGAAACAACTACATTTCTTCAGTATTTTATGTTTTCCTATCTTTCATCCTTGAAGTAATCTGAGAGCTAGGTACTTTTTAAAGTAAAGTGATGTATTTAAAGTGTAAATTGTAAAGTCACAATAGAAACACTACTGCCTTACAGGAGGCTGTGCCCACTAAGGACACTTCATACCCAAGCCTTACAGTCCCATCTCAGCCACTTTCTCCACTTTCTAATGCCCATCTCCAACAGACTTCTTCTTCATTGTTATCTCTTGGTGGGTTTTATGTTTATTTGTTTGTTTGTTTTTGAAGACAGGATTTCTCTGTGTAGCATTGGTTGTTCTGGAGCTAGGTCTGTAGACCAGGCTGGCCTTAAACTCACAGTGATCCAACGGCCTCTGCCTCCCCAGTGCTGGGGTTAAAGGTGTGTGCCATCACCACCTGGCTTCTGCTGGTTTACCTTTCTTCTGCAACCATGGTGTGTGCTTTATGGGAAAGTGTTGTCCTATTTATGGCTTTATCTCTTGAACACACTTTATTATCAGGAAATATGTGACAAATAAATTAAGAGATCCTCTATCTCGGGAGGCAGAGGCAGGAGGATTTCTGAACTTGAGGCCAGCCTCGTCTACAAAGTGAGTTCCAGGACAGCCAGGGCTATACAAAGAAACCCTGTCTCGAAAAACAAAACAAAACAAACAAAAAAAAAACAAAAACAACAACAACAAACAAAAACAAAGAAAGAGAGATCCTCTATCTTCCATCTCATGTACCTTTTTGTACACTGTGCCATCTTTCACAATAGCCCGACCACTACCTCTCCATCCAAGTCAAGATCTTACACCTAGACTGTGGATTCCTTTCTATTTAGATCAACTGTTTAGGCCAAGTTTAGAGGTTCTCAGCATTGCCCATTCTTAGCCCTTCGGAGGTTAAGCAGTCATGTAGTGAGTTTGAGGTCAACCTGGGATACACAGAGTTCTGAAAAGAAGAAGGAGAGAAGGAAGGAGAGGGATAGGAAACAAGAGATAGAGGGAGAAGAAGGCAAAGAGGGATGCAGAATGGGTGAGAGGTGACAGTGAGACTCCTCAGGGTAACAGCTGCAAGAAGAGCCACTTGGTAAGTTCTGGTAAGGGACTAAACCTGTCCTCAAACAAACAGGCAGTCAGGTGTCATGACACGTGCCTTCAGTCCCAACACTTGGGAGGCAGCCTGGTTGGTCTACAAAATGAGTTCCAGGACAGCTAGGGCTAGCACCTTGTCTCAAACAAAATAAAACAAACAAAACAAAACCCAAAACAATAACAAAAAAAGCAAAGCCTAATGAGTAAGGTTTGATTTAGGACTGGAGTCTCTTGGTAACTCAAGAAGTGATCTGAAAGCCAGGCGTGGTGGCGCACGCCTTTAATCCCAGCGCTCAGGAGGCAGAGGCAGGTGGATTTCTGAGGCCAGCCTGGTCTACAAAGTGAGTTCCAGGACAGCCAGGGCTATACAAAGAAACCCTGTCTCAAAAAACCAAAAAAAAAAAAAAAAAAGTAAAAAAAAAAAAAAGTGATGTGAAGACTTCCCAGATCAATCAGTTACATGCCACACATTAAAACATAAATAAAAATAGTTGCTGTTTAACAAATGAGTACCTGATAAATATTTAAAACCAAACAATCTCTATTCCATTTTAGAAAACAATATTCTACATACTTGACTAAATCGATGCTTATAACTACAGTATATACACATAGAATTTTATACATATTTCAATTTTAAAATATTTATAATCATTTTACACAATTAAGTACCACTGTGTGTGTGTATGTGCAGTAATACACACTTGTATAGGAGAATATGTACTGGAGGACATCAAGAATCATGCTGTACCATTCTGCCTTATTGCACTGAGATAGAGTCTCTCACTGAACCTGGATCTAGGCTGCTGGCTTGCCAAGTTCAGTGATCCTCTTGTCTGTCCTCTTGTCCCATGGCACTGGGGTTACAGTTGCACATGGGGATCATGCCCAGTTTTCCCACGTATACTGCAGATGTGAACTCAGCTTTTAGTTGTTACATAACAAGCATGTTTGCATGCTGAATAATGTTCTCATAGCATCGGCAATTCTCAACTCCCTTGAATGGACTTGACCCTTCCTTCTGAATCATCATGTGACCCTTTATGCTGAGCATTTCATTTTTCGAAAGGATTCTGTTTGTTCCACTGTATGTTCTTTACTTCCCAGTTTGAACTTCCTGGCATCAGCATGTGAGAGGTCATTGCTGGAAGTTCCCCATAAATGGTGGGCTGCCCATCCTCAGCTGTGAGTTCTTGAGGCAAGGAGCCTAGCAAGGCACTCGGCACATTCTCAGATCTCACACACTGTGAGAGAAACAGGCTGGGATAACTCGGGCTTTCCTCCCAAGAGGAAATGACTCATTCCTAGTACACAGTTTTTGTTAAATAAAAATATGATTGCGAAGTAACAGCAACTTCTGCATTGTTGGCACTCTGTTAATTGGGAAAAAAAGGCTCCTAAAAAACTGAGTGGGTAAGCAAGGATTCTCAGGTCCTTGACTTTACATAGAAAGACACAGATGTGACCGTTAAATGAGAATCAGATAGTATAAAGGCAAGAACAGGTCTGAGGACTACCCTTGGGTAGTCCAAAGAAGGAAACAGCCAGTATAGAGGCAAAAGAATAGTCAAAAACAAACCTGCTCAGCCCCAGGTAACTCTCCACAACCTATCAATTGTATTGTGTTTTTTATTACATTTAGGTCATTTTAGGTCATTTCTTTGTATCTAAAATCCTTGTTAATTCCATGGACATATTTAGACTCTAAAATGCCTCAGAAATTTCACCTGTCCTTGAGTAACTTTCATTTCTGTTGGAATAATAAGGTTGTCTATTTCTCATTAAGAGAATTAACCCAAATACATGGCCCAGGCCAGCCCAGTGTCAACCGAGTGAGCCACTGACTTCATCCCCACCTCTGTGATTTTTCCCTAAAAGAGAGACCATTGCAGTTGAGTTGCTACATGTGGCCCAGCCTGGTTCTGGCCAGTGTTCTATAAGCAGTCCAGTCTGTCAATCACCTCGAAGTAACAGCCCAATGAGCAGACACACAGCAAAAGGCACAGCCAACACCTAACTCCAGGTACCCAGATCTCATAGGAAGACCTCAAGCAGCATGAAAAACAAAGACACTACATCCTCACACAACCCAAGTAGGATGACTTAGATGAAATAGAAGACACAGACTTCAAATAGTAATTGCAAAAATATTCAAAAAATTCATAAACAGTTCAGATAGATCAGGAATAAATTGACTGAAGCTCAAGAGAGAAACAAAAAGCTGAATGAAATAAGGAAGTCAATTTATGTTATAAAAATCAAATTTCATAAAGAAATAGAAATGCTGAAGAAAGCATTGACTGAAATGAAGCTGAAAAAGAAAAATTCAACTAGTCAAATGGAAATGGAAAACTTCACTAGCAGAAGGCACAGTTTTCAGGAATAAAGGATGACACAGAGGAAGTGTGTCATACACCTGAAGAAAATCCCATAAATGGAACAAGGCAGATCTTTGAGATTTCATGGAAAACTGCAATCAACAAAGTATGGGCAAAGCTAGGGAAGAATGCCAGGACAAAAGCATAGATATTATTTTCAATAGAATCATAAGAGAAATCTCCCCAAATCTCAGGAAAGTGGTTTCTTCTATAGAACACCAAAGAAACAGGACCAGAAAAGAAATGCCTCATGGCACAGAGTTTAAACACAAGAGCCACAAAACAAGAAAAGGATGCTGAAAAGGGACCAGAGAAGGTCCAAGTCACACCCAAAGGCAGGCCTATGGGAATAGTGGCGGATTCTGACCTAGAAACTTTCAAAGCTGAGGGCTTGGAAAGATGTATTCCAAACTCTTAAAGATCCCAACTCTCAACAAGATTGTTATGCCTCCCAAAGCTATCTTTTATAAGTGAAGAGGAAATAAAAATTTCCCATGATGAAAAAACAAACTACACACTTGTGAGTTGGAATGAGTAAGCCATGTAAAATATATAGATTTTTGGTCTGTAATTTAACTTTGACAAAGAAGTTATGTAATTGTTTTACTAATATCTTTCTGTTGTGATCTTTTGGTGGCCCCCGGATTGGAATCACTCCTGCCTCCCCACTTACAAGTACACCCTAAGTATCTGGAAGACTGGACTTCAAGCATTTCCTATCAGATATAAAATCAGCTGAGATAAGAGAGTAGAAAACAAAACAAACAAAAGCAACAATGCCAGAAAAACAACAACAACAACCAGAACCAAACTTCTACTCAACCTACATAAAAACAGACACAATATAAGAAACCAAGAAAATATGTTCTCCCAAAAGATAATCAATCCTATGATACTACTCCTCAAGGAGAACAGCCCAGATAACTGTCAGGACACAAAGTTTAAAGGAACAGTTACCAACACATTCAAAGTGTTCAAGGAAGTTAATAAATAAAGTCCTGAATGAACTTAATGGGGACATTAATAAACAGATGGAGGTCCGAGAAAACAGAAAGAAAAGACGGAAAGAATGAATAGAATTCAGGATATGAAAAATGTACTGAAGAAAAGCCAACTGAAATGAAGACAGAAAGGAAGATTTAAACAGCCCAATCAAAAAACTAAGTGAGAATTTCAATAACAGAATGGATTACCTAGAAGACAGAATATCAGGGCTTGAACAATTGGACCACTCAGTCAAAGCAAAGTGAAAAGTTTATTAAAAATCATGAATGGGATTGAAGGGAATTTTGGGGCACCATACAAAGATACAAATCTATGAATAATGAGAACAGAAGAAGGGGAAGAGTTCCTAGTTAAAAGTATACACTAGATATTCAGTAGAATAATAAAAGAAAAATTTCCAAAACTATAGGAGACGCTCATTCAGGTCAAAGAACCATACAGAACACCAAAAAGACAGGACCAGAAAAGAAATCCCTTATATGATATTATAGTTACAACAGTAAATATTGAGAAAAAAGAAAGCCTGTCGCAAACTACAAGAGAGAAGTCAAATATCTTTCATGAAGGCCATGGAAACTTTAATAAAAGCCAGAGGAGCTTGGTATAATGTGCCTTATGATTTAAAAGATGATGGCTGCCAGCCAAGACTAATTTATCCAGCATAACTATCTGTCACAATTGCAGGAGAAATAGAAAACAAAGAAAAGCTCTATGATGTCAACAAACCAAAGAAACTCACAGCCACTAAGCCATTCATCCGGAGAATACCGAGAAGGATAGATAGATAGACAGACAGACAGACAGACAGATAGATAAAGATTGATAGATGGATAGATATAGTTATATACTTTTAAAACTTTCTTAAACAATTTAACATATATGGTAAAATTAATATATACCCTCAGATAATAGATATTGGTGTCTATATATATCTATATATGTATATATACATATATATGTTCAATTTTATTTATTCCACATGGGGCCTTTTATAAAATCAAATTTATTTATTTATTCACTTTACAACCCAATATCAGCCTTCCTCTCTTCCCAGTACCCCCTCACATAAGTTCTCCTCTCATTCCCTTTAAAAGGGGAAGCCTTCTCTGGGTGTCAATACCCCTACTCCCCACCCCAGTCCCCCAATCTGTACATCAAGTTGCTATGGGACTAGGCACATCCTCTCCCACTGAGACCAGATAAAGTTGACAGTTCAGGGGTGCAGGATCCACAGGAAGACAGGTAGGCAACAGGCTTAGGGATAGCTCCCGCACCAGTTGTTAGTGACCCACACGAAGACCAAGCTACTCATCTGCTACACTTGTGCAGGAAGCCTAGGTCTAGCCGTGCTTGCACTTTGGTTGGTGATTAAGATTCTGGCAGCCCCCAAGGGTCTAGGTTAGTTGACTCTGTTGGTCTTCATGTGGAGTCCCTGTCCTGTTCTGATCCCTCAATCTTTCTCCCAACTCTTCTGTAAGACTCCCGAGTTCCATCTACTGTTTGGGTGTGAGTCTCTGCATCTCTTTCCATTGGCTACATGGTGGAGCCTCTCAGAGTACAGTTATGCTAGGTTCCTGTCTGCAAGCATAAGGAGTGTCATTAGTAGTGTTTGGGGATTGGTTCTTGCCCATTGGATAGGTCTCAATTTGAGGCAGCCATTGGTTAGCCATTTCCCCAGACTTTGCTCTATCTTTGTCCTTGAACATCTTGTAGGCAGGACATATTTCGTGTTTGAAGGCTTTGTGGGTGAGTTGCTGTCCTTATCCTTCTACTGGGAGTCCTGCCTAGCAACAGAAGTGGCCACTTCAGGATCTGTACCCCCACTGCTAGAAATCTCAGCTAGAGTTGCCCCCTTAGACCCTTTCAGCCCTCACTTCATCTCAGGTCTCTGGAATGTCCTAGACCCCCACACCCAGTCAATCTCCCTTCTCTCTCCCTTGCTCTCTCTACATGTGACCCCTCTACTCCTCTCCCCTCCCCGTCTCCTCTTCTACCCAGGTCCCTCCTTCTATCAACCTCCAATATTTATTTTGTTTCCCCTTCTGAGAAAGACTCAACTATTCTCCCTTGTGCTCTCCTTGTTATTTGACTTCTTTGGCTCTAATGATTTATATATAGCATGGTTATCCTGTATTTTATGGCTAATATCCACTTATAGGTGAGTACATACCATACATGTCATTTTGGGTCTGGGTTACTTCACTCATGGTAGTTTTCTAGCTCCATCCATTTGCTTGTGAAATTCATAGTGTCCTTGTTTTTAATGGCTGAGTAGTATTCCATCATGTAGATATATTACATTTTCTGTATCCATTCTTCTGTTGAGAGATATCTAGATTGTTTCCAGTTTCTGGCTATTATGGATAGGACAGCTATAAACATAGTTGAGCAAGTGTCCTTGTGGGGTAGTAGAGCATCTTTTGGGTATATGGGTTGCTTTTCAGAGTGGTTGTACAAGTTTTCACTCCCACCAACAGTGAAGGAGTGTTCTCGCTTGCTCTACAACCTCTCCAGTATGTGCTGCCCTTTGAGATTTTAATCTTAGCCATTCTGATTGGTATAAGGTGGAATGTCAGAGTTGTTTTGATTTGCATCCCCAGATGACTAAGGGCACTGAACATTTCTTTAAGTGCTTCCCTGTCATTCAAAATTCCTCTGTTGAGATCTCTCTGTTTAGCTCTATACCCCATTTTTTAAAATTGGGTTATTTGGATTGTGACTAACTTCTTGAGTTCTTTATACATTTTGAATATTAGCCCTCTGTTGGATGAAGGGTTCTATATGGAGTCTTAATATTAGTCTCAGAAACCATATAGACCAGTCAACAGAAGTCCAACCCCAGGCATTGAATACCTCATTTTAAATTATTGTCAGGGGTCAAGATAGGTGGTTCAAAAGACCCCACCAATACAGTACAAATTATTGCCATTTTATTTGGCTGTCCACACATACCTCAATCTTTTATTTGGTTGTCTACAAGACCCCATTGATGAAAACACCACACAACACAGTCATAGGGCATGGAGAAGTCAGTTGGCATTGAACTGAAAACCTCCTCGCTAATGGTTATTGCTCATATTCTATAGGGTACTGGGCAGGCTGACCAAGACATAAAGCACAACTAGTTCTTACCCATCTGTGAACTACATTAACATCTTACCTGGTGAGGCATGCTCGTTTGTGTAATAGTGGCATGAATGTCTCTGGAGATAATCAGCAGCAGGCTGTTTGTCTTTAAGGCTGGCTCAATAGGAGGGAACTCATTCCTGGCACCATAAACCAGGCCAGGAATCCATGGCTCTGGAGGCTATGGGCCTTAGAAGAGATTCTAGTAGTATCAGTTTGCTAAGTTGATGTAGTATCTCTTTTAAATACTTACCCTCTACTCATAGATTAGTTCATCACACACCCCTCATTAAATAAGCTTCTTTTGGCAGTGAATGGAGACTAACACAAAAAACCAAAGTACAGAGAATAATTGTCAGCAGTGTGTTCATCCTCAGATAGGACATCATTATTACTTCCTCTTCCCACAGGGCTCAGGGAACACTGTGCAGAAGGAAGCAGAAAGATTATTAAGAGCCAGAGGTCAGAAGAACAGTTGCAAAACAGTATCTTCTGCACACCACAGGCCACTGCACTCATGAACTCTCAACAGCTGTTTATGCTGCGTAAGACCTGCAAAGCATCAGTCTAAGTCAATGTTCCAGCAGGGATGGTGGAGCTCACAGAGCCCAACTCTTCTGTCAGAGGCAAAATCATCTGATAGCAGCTAGGGGAGAGAATGTCAGTTTTCTTCTAAGATGGAAAACTATGGATTGTTTATGCTATAGTGAATGCCTTGTACCCATGTGCATGTGGCTAGCAAACTGGACTCAATACATTATATATGTTTATATATGTACATATTTGTATATGTATATGTATATGATGAGAGGGAGGAAGGGATGGAGAGAGGGGGACAGAGACAAAGAGACACACACAGAGAAAAACAGAGAGACACAGAAAGAAAGACAGACAGAGAGAAAGCAAACATGAAGGTAGGAGAAGGAGATGAAGTGGGAAACCCAAGAGGAGACAGAGGCGGGAATAAGGGCTGAATTTCATATGGATAAAGTGAATGTATGTATCAAGGGGAAAATCTTTGAAAACCATTTAAACAAATTAAAGGTATGTAAAACTAGTAATTCAGTACTATGGGAGACCCTGGAAGAAATACATCAGACTAAAGAATAAACATATCAAAAAGGTCACAGGTTTAAAAAGAAAAAAAGGTGCCACTAGGGCAGCTGATCATATGATGTCTGTCTAAGAGGACACCACATTGTCATCAACGTAACCAGAATTAATACACATCTTTCATATTAACTCAGAATATTAATGATTGCAGTTTCCTAATAGGAAAACACAACTAACCGATTGGAGTAGAAAGCAGGATCCATTTTTTTTTGCCGTACCCTCAAAATATACTTCATCATCAACTATAGATAATAGATACAACATTAAAGTAAAAGGGCAGAAAAAGATATCTATCTAAGCAAATAGAACTAGAAAGCAAGTGGGCATTCTAATAGTTGACAAAGTAGATTTCAAACCAAAACAGAGGAGATTAAGAACCCCATGTCATACATATTAAAGAAATAACCCATCAAGAAAACATCAAAATAGTAAAATGTATACACCAAACATATGCATATTTAATTTTATAAAACAAATACTACTAGGTATAACACCACAAATTAACTCAATAACTGGGGAGAGGATCCAACATCCCATTTTCCCCAATAGACAGACTATCCAAACAAAAAACAGGCAAACATTATAGTGAAATGACTTCATAAAAAATGGGTTTAAGTTCATAGATTATTGGTAAAATATTTGAAAACTGAATTCTAGAAGACACCAAAAGGGAGTGTTCAACATAGAATAGAGAACCAGATGTAAGTACATATACAATCATAGTTGTTTTTGTTCGGTTTGTTTGTTTGTTTGTTTTACAAATAAACAAAAATATATACTGGCGGAAAAAGAGCATCTTTAGCATATGATATTCAAAAATCTGTCTATCAATATATAGAAATAATAAAACTGCATTCTTATACCTTACCACACACAGATGTCTACAAAACATTCATCCAAATACTAAGAAATAGAATGTTCTATTTTAGATCACATTTTAGGTCAGAAATAAAACCTTAACAAATATAGGAAAACTGAAGTAACAGCCTGAATTCTGTCTGACCACTATGAAATAAAGTTGGATCTCACAGCAATAGAAATGACAGAAGTACAGAGACATGTGGAGACTAACAGTACACTCCTCAATAAGAACTGGGTCACTGAAGAAATCAGGAAGGAAACTTTGAAAAATTCCAGAATTGAATGTCAAGAAAATACCCAAATCCACCAACCACAGCAAAGGCAGTAGTAAATTTGTAGTACTAAACACCTGCATCAAAACCAAACCAAACACAAAAGTAAGAAATTCCCTACAGATAACTAAAGGATGCATCTTAAATCCCTGGGAAATGAAGAATAAACAGAACTCAAAAGTAGCAGATAGGGATAGATCATTAAGATTAAGGCACAAATTAATGAAACAACAATAACAGCAAAAAAATATATAGAATCAAGGAAAAAAAAGAGTTGGTTCTTTGCAAAGATAAATAAGATTGGTGAATTCTTGGATAAACTAACCAAAAGAAAGCAAAAGAATCCCCAAATGGATAGGATTAGAGATGAAAAGATGCCATTACAACAAATGCCAATGAAAAATTAAAAGCCTATATCCTATTAGGTTGGAAATATAAAGAAATGGCTGAATTCATAGGGTACATTTGACCTATTAAAATCAAACCAAGATGACATAAGTGATTTAAATGGACCTGTAACCATCAATAAAATTAAAACTGTAATAAAACTGTCCCAACCAAAAAATAGCAAAATAAAGCCTCCAAAGGAAAACAAACAAACAACCAAACAATAAAGAACCAAAAAACTCAGGACTAGGTAGATTCACTGTGGAATTCCACTAGCTCTTCAAAGAAGAAATCATTCTGATAATCTTTAAATTATTCTACAAAATAGAATAAGGGACTAGTAGTGTGAAAATCATTTTACAAAGACATCATTACCCCATCAAAAGAACCCCACCAAGGTAGAGTCCTGGGTGCTAGGAGAAAAAAAAACCCAGTGCCAGGAGAGATAGATCCATTGGAAGTATGGGTTATTAAGGACAGAGAGGCCCACAGAACACTTCAGCTTCCTAATATTCTTCTTAGTTACCCATCAGGACCCAATGATGAAAACCCACTACTGAGAACACCTTATACCTTGGATGTATGATATGGAGAAATTGTAGGCTCATATTTTTCAAAACTTACCCACCACCCACCAAAGGTAGTGGAAAGGAAGGGTTAATAGGGAAAAGGAGGATGTGGACCTGTTTAGAAATAGTTCTTTAGAGTGAATCCAATCTGTGTTGTCAAGATAGTAGCAGTTCAGTTCACATGAATCCACAGTTGTAGTTTGATCCACTCACAAATACCATTCATGAATCAGCAACAGAAATTCGATCCAGAAGAAACCACAAGGCTCTGCCAATAGGCCCAGTCTGTGGAATGGCAAGAATCTGCCAGAACACCACCAGAAGCTCTTTGGTGTATTTTTTTAATTAGATATTTTCTTTATTTAAATTTCAAATGTTATCCTCTTTCCTGGTTTCCCCTCCAAAAACCCCCTATCCCCTTCCCCTCCCCCTGCTCACCAACCCATCTACTCCTGCTTCCTGGCCCTGGCATTCCCCTATACTGGGGCATAGAACCTTCACAGGATCAAGGGCCTCTCCTCCCGTTGATGACCAACTAGGCCATCCTCTGCTACATATGCAGCTAGAGCCATGAGTCCCACCATGTTTTCTTGGGTTGGTGGTTTAGTCCCAGGGAGCTCTGGGGGTACTGGTTAGTTCAAATTGTTGTTCCTCCTATGGGGCTGCAACCCCCTTCAGCTCCTTGGGTACTTTCTTTAGAAGTCATGACTAACCAGGGCCAGCAAAGGATGGCAAGAATGAACCAATACCATACAGGGTCATCAGCAAAGATCCAGCACTAGCAAAGCCCAACAATGACCAGCAAAGAATGTTAAGGCATACCAATACCACATAGTATCTGCCACAGTCTGTTGGGTTATATTTATACCTTTTTCAAACATCATGGGTTCTATCAAGACTGTTATAACAAAACATCATATGCCCCTTTTCTTAGCTGCTTCCAGAAAATAATCACATGTCTGTTCTCAGAAAAACAGCCCCCCACATATCTGCTTCAGCAAAACATCCTCTCATGAGACAATTTCCAGAAAAATATGACAAGACACACTGAGTCTCCAAAGATACCAACTTTTCCAGTTCAAGGAATCAAACTGGAAATGAGGCAGAAGCTTCTTCAGTTCTGGCTACCATGCACACCATCAGGTGGCATTGCACAGGTGGCATTACACAGGTGGCATTACACAGGTCCATGCACACCATCAGGTGGCATTGCACAGGTGGCATTACACAGGTCCATGCACACCATCAGGTGGCATTGCACAGGTGGCATTACACAGGTCCATGCACACCATCAGGTGGCGTTACACAGGTCCATGCACACCATCAGGTGGCATTACACAGGTTGCTGTGGGGGGTGAAGATACAGCACCCATAGTCTTACCCAGCTGTGAGCTCCAGAACTGCAGTACAAACCTGCCAGGTATGATGAACTAATTGGTGCAATGACAGAGTGACAATTATGGGAATAAATAACCTTTGTTTGATTGAATTTGAGGCCATCTCTACAAGAAGTAATCCATGCTTAATACTGATAACCCCATCCAAAGCCCACGACTGAAAAGGGCTTGGGGCCTAGAGGAGAACCTAATTTCCTAAGCGCCTCCTTTGTTTGTTTGTTTGTTTGTTTGTTTAATGTATGTGTAATGACTATTTGGCCTATTATATGTGTCTATATACCAGTTCTCAAAGAAGTCAAAAGAAAACATAGGAGTCTCTGTAACTGGAATTACAGGTTGTTATGAGCTACCATATGGGTGCTGGGAATCAACCCTGGGTCTTCTGGAAGAACAGTGAATATTCCTAGACTACTGAAGCATCTTCCCAGCTCCTAAATATCTATTAAATATTTATGGCTACACCAACAGGCAAACCCTACCTTCAGCTTTAGTCAGAAAAACATCCCCGAACAGAGGTGAATACAGAGACTCATGGCTGTGCAAACTGCCAAGAATGAGGGAAAGCTGAGGGTTTATACCCACAAAGACAGTGACTCCAGCCCCTAAGGCGCAAGGAACATTAGGAAGAAGGGACAGAAAGAACATAAGAATTGAAAGATTGGAAAAAGGCTGCTAAATGCCATCATTCAAATGCAACAGGCCATGCCAATTGAGAAAGCCTAGTGGGCAGTCTCCAGGCAGTGGGTCCATGTAAGCCAGGCATAGTATTTAGTTGTATGCCCACACATTTAGTTGTGAGCCCACTAGGCTTTGATAGTTCTAAATCAGGATCACACAGTATGTCCTGTTAAAGTGTGTGAGATACTAAACAGACAAAACTAATAATATGAGAAATAGGTTTCTGAGGGAGAAGCAGGGCTGGCAGAGGGGAGAAGGAAATAAAGGGTATTATTGAAGGTAAACAAAATATATTACATATGTACAAGAAATTGTAAAAGATCAAATTCATTAATAAAAGGAGGAGTTGGCATAGCAAGAAGTTTCAAGCTGCCTTCTTCCATGTTAAATCATCTCTAGACTTGGAAGTAAAGAAGTTCTACGACATGATTGTAGACTCAGACAAAGTTACTCAACTGAAAAGATTGTACAAAATCTACCAACTTGTGAGTATTGTTTAGCACATTTAACTTAAGCAGTTTTGTTCTGTATGTGTTTTCAAACAATGCAGTCCCATTTAGATCATCATGCACAGATACACCTGACTTCTGAATCTTCAACCTCATGTAGACTAGGTTGGCCTCAGTGTCTTGATAACACTGATGGAGGAGGATCAAGGCTGTGAGGCTAGCCTGGTCTACACAAGTTTGAGGCTAGTATAAGTTATACAGCAAGACTGTCTTGAGATAAAATAAAACACAATAATGTACTGCAGGTCTGGGCCTCAGAGACTTGCATCAGGTCCTACATTGTTGTGTAGGTTTGAGTCTCATTTCCTGAGGAACCAGTAATGTCATCAGATAGGCACTAATCTTCACTTAAAATCTTTGCTCTTATGAAAGACTTTATACCCTGTGGTAGATTCAGAGAGGCAGAGAAACACTAGCCAATCCTGATCTCTGCCATTTATTAATATATAAATTATTTGAAGTCTTTTGTCCTGCAAAAATAAACTCTACTTAGTTTCTAAATCTCTTCCATTGGGATAGTAACCTATACAGATTTCAGGGAGGTTGCAGAGATTGACTGGGAAAGTGTACGTGGGGTGGTAGTATTCACACAGCCTGGAGTAGCACGGTCAAGTCAAAGCTGAAGTTTCATGGCATACAAATCATGGAAGCCCTGATGCCCTTAAAATTCCTCGGAGGCTTTTCAGCATGTGACCATCTGCCACAGGAAGCCACTTCTTCCTGGGTAACAAACTAGACTCCATCAGGGAGAGTGACTCCAAGTGAAGCCTCCTCTTCTGGTGTGATAGGAGTCTGACATAAGCATTTCAATTAGATTCATTAAGACAGTTATTACTTGATAATTGAATAGCAACAGATTGCAAAGGAACACTTACTGAGGTCTAATAAGTATGTAGGGGAGAGATCTTCTCCTTCCCTAATTCCATCAGCTGTAAACCAGTGTAATTAGAGTCTTACTAACACATTCAAATTGAAGGGAATGTTGAGGCGTATAATTGACACTTAGGAAGAAACCTGCATTTTGTTAAGGTGCTTCCATTTACATACTTATGAAGTGTCTGTTTAAGCTGTTAAATAATTGAGATGAGTGGACAGTAGTAGGTCAAGTGGGTAAATAAGAACTAAATTCTTAAACAAGTTAATAAACTAGGGAAAGCTGCACTTGAAAATACAAAATACTACTTCAGTGTATCTATCACTTTGCATCAACACAAGTAATAATTCAAAACTGCCCACAAAATAGCTCAAGTCTCTGAATTGATTCTGTCAAAGACAATGGATTCAATCAATGATTTGACATTTGTAACCATCTCTTGAGCAACTATTGGTAACATAGACAATCATGGTGCTGGCCACTATTTGGATGGTGGAGATGAGATAAGCCTCCAGCTGGTTTCAGAATCAAAGCATGCTGGGAGAGCAGACACAGAAAACCAAGAACTGTCTCTTAGCCCTTGGCAAGACAGAGTCCTCTGTTAAATTTTCGGTTGGACCAGTGGTATCAGGACACTCTGGCACCTCTGAACTCAGAGCACAAGTTTCAGAGGCAGAACCATATTTATTGTCTTCACTTCAAAGATTGCTGGGTTCTATGTGCACGGCAAGGAAAAAAATGTTAAGTTCTTAAAATTCTTAAATAATGTTTTGTAATGAAAATGTATTTTTTAAAGAATTTACCTTTTGTGGTATTTCATTAATAAACAATGAGAATTTGAATAATTTGTCTCTCTTGAAACCATCAGTAAGAAAAGAAATTCTATTTATCATCTATCATCTATCAGTTTTGTTCTGTATGTGTTTTCAAACAATGCAGTCCCATTTAGATCATCATACACAGGTACACCTGACTTCTGAATCTTCAACCTCATGTAGACTAGGTTGGCCTCAGTGTATCATGTATCCATCTATCTATACTTATCATCTATCTATCTATCTATCTATCTATCTATCTATCTATCTATCTATCAATCTTTCTTTTTTCTTTCTCTCTTTCCTTCTATCTACCATCTATCTATCTATCTATCTATCTATCTATCTATCTATCTATCTATCTATCTATCTATCTACCTACCTACCTACCTATCCATCCATCCATCCATCCATCCATCCATCCATCCATCCATCCATCCATCCATCTATCTACCTACCTACCTACCTACCTACCTACCTACCTACCTACCTATCAACATGCCTGTCTATATAATAGATGAAGGCTGGGGAGGTCTCTAACACAGACCAGTATGAAGTCTCTATGCAGAGTTTCTGGGCTCTGTCTCTATCAGAGAAAAATACATAAAGGAAGCAGAGTAAATAATCAAGAGGAATTTTGTTACAGAATAAAGGTACAGACCTGATGGGCGAATGTGCTTCTTAAAGCATGATGGAGTGTGGGTGTGGCTGGCTTCATAAGCGAACTTTAATGGAAGACTATCACCCATGAGTTAAAGTGGGGTGGGTGAGAGATTCCAGAAATGGGTCAAGACTTTCCCAGAATAAGATCCATTTCTTTTTAACCTGCCCTTTGAATGTGCCATGGAGGCAGATGCATGATGGGAAAAGATAGTTTCTCCAGGTTTTGATTAGAAAAGGTCATTGCAAAAAAGCAAAGGACAACTAGCTACTGTGTCAGTCTGCCATGTTTTTGAAGATTTTTGTGAAATAAAGCACAGCAATTGCGATTTGCTTATTTTTTTTCTATGCCTAACTAGTCTACACTGTGTGTGTGAGTATGTGTTAGTGTATATGTGTCAGTGTATGCATGTGTGTATTGTATGAGTGTGTGTGTGTGTGTGTGTGTGTGTGTGTATACCTGTGTGTCTGTGTGAATGTGTGTGTGGATGTGTGCATCTGTGTCTGTGTGTAAGTGTGTATATGAGTGTGTCTCTGTGTTATTATGTGTGTGTGTGTGTGTGTGTGTGTGTGCATATTTTGAATATAAGAACCTATCCAAGCCCCAGGAAACATAGGACAATAAAAGCTAAACTGTGCACATCCATAATTGTTGCTAATGGTCTAGTCTGTATTTATAACACAAATTCATAAGGCATTTGCCTCCTATTAAAAAGCACTTTAAAGTAGTACTTTTGTTACAAAAGCCCTTAGGAAGAGACGATGACAACCACTATGGTGCCTTCTTTTCTGCTCACATCGAAAGGTAGGACTGGGTAGCATCTAACTTTGATAGATGCTAATGAGTAAACTTGGGCAGGACAGGAACAAGTTTGTGAATGTCTTTATTGTTGTGACAGTTCCCCCTCTGCTTGCTGTTCATCTCTCTGCTTGTGTAGATGAGGAAAGAGGGGAAGAGAAAATGTCTTCCCTGCTACTCTGGCATCATTTTACCTTTACTCTCCAAGCCAGTCATGCCATGCTTGTATTTATAAATCCAACCAAATGTCTAGGAGGTCGACCTCTGCCTTCTCCCTCTTTGTCAGAGATACCATAGTCTCCCTCATCTTTCATAGTGGCTATCACAGGCCAACATCTGACACCCCCTTTCTCCTGTCACTGAGAAATGTACGTCCCTAAGCCTCATCTTTTCCTGCTATAGCATCTCTAAAGCACCAACCCAGATCCTGCCTCTAAATTCCCTCCCCATCAGGCTTCTATCCCATGTGAAGACACATGGGCTGATGTTTCAACCAGAGGGGTTTATCTAGAATCTGAGAGAATCTCTTTACCATGAACCACTGGGAAACCTCTCTAAGCTATTCTGTGGTGAGCTTAAGAATGCCAAATAATCAGCCCTAAAAACATATATACATTATACACACTGAGAAGATTATATTGAGGTATATATATATATATTATACATATATAATGTATGTGTATGTATATGTATAATGTATATGTATTCATGTAATAATAATTAGTGAAAACAGAGGTCATTCATAAATTTGAAGGAGAGAGAGAGGGATATAGGAGAAGGTTTGGAGGGAAAAAAGAGAAGAGACAAATGATGTAATTATATAAATTCATTTTTTTCTAAAAGAAAAGTCTGATAAAGGAAGGGGGGAAGACTGACTCACCATTGTCAGTGAACACTTCATGTGACCTGCCAATCGCTCTTACCCTGTGTATTGCTCTGCCGTTCTCACCAGGGTCCCAGGTTCAACTTACATCTGCCTTTCTTGTTTCTCCCTCAACCAAGTAAATGAATTTCTAAGCTTCTGATAACTTCTCTGTGTGGAAAGAAAACAAATTATTTTTTCCTTTGATCACATATCAACACAAGAGTCTTCTGTGGCGTCAAAAGGGATAGGGACTCCTCCTTCCAGAGAGCAAGCAGCTGGGCAGGAGAAGCAACCTCGATGTCTTCTGGATGGATTCTGTCTGGATGGAGGGTTTGGTTACCATAACTGCCTACACTTTGGGCCTAAGCACAAGTCTACACTTCTGAAACTTCTGACCAATAAAGACTAAGGTTTCACAGTCCCAAGTTTGATGAATTTCTTGGAGTGACTCATAGACCTCAGGAGAAAAACTGGGCTTACAATTCTTAATTTTCTATAAAGGATACCAATAAAGCTGGCCAATGATGAGGTAGCCACTGAGGAGAGTATAGGCACTATAGCCTTGTGTCCTCAGGGAACTCCAGTTCCCAGGGGTGGATGTGTCTTACCTGACTTCTTGTATGAGCCTTACAATCTACTTTTTGGAAGCTGGAAACCCCAGACCCTCTGCATTTTATGGACGTTTTACTGCATATCAGATGTGACAAAAGGATGCCTAGAAAAGTGGGCAAAGCCTCCTTGCCTCAAGCACTCTTCTTAGCTTTTCTGAGCAGCATTCCTTCCCTCAGGGGTATGGACCGGAAGCTTCTGGAATGCCAGGGTCAGAAGATCCACCATTACCAAAGGGTAGATTAGAGAATGTCTTTATAGCCAGTTCAAAGACAGATTGGAGGGAAGATTAGAACTTGGTTGACCTCTCATTTCAAGGAAAACTTATGTCTTATGTGTCCTGTGGCTTGCCTTGGAAAACAGGGGGTACTTCAGGAGCCCCAACCCCCCAATACATGTGCTGCAACATTCATTTTAAAGCCATCTATGACTATTTCAAAGAATTGCCATTCATTAAGCACCTATGACATGGCAGACACTGTTATAACCATACTCTGTAGTAGTACCTTACTTGATCTCACTGCAGCTGTACAAGGCAGTTACTGCCATTACCCTGGTTCTGGATTGGAGAAATTAGATCTGGTTTAAACACCTTGCCTAAGGTCACATGGAAATGAAAGGTGGAAACCTACTGTTACTCTGGGAGCTGGCATCAAAGGCCCTCCTTTTAGTCCTTGCGTTTAGGAGCCACTTGATTAAATACAGGCTTGTTTCTATAGAGTGGACAGTTTGCTGATTACCCATTCAATATTCAACTTCTCCCCTTCTTCTTAAAAACACATTGTTTATTCATTCATTCATTCATTTGTGGGGTGTGTGTGTGTGTAGTATGTATAGTTTATACATACACACAAGTACAGGAGCATATATGCCAAGGTGTGCACATGTGTAGGTCAGAGAACAACTCTGAGAAGTGGGTTCTTTTCTGTCACCTTCTGGGATTCAGAGATTGAACTCATATCACGGTGCCTGAGCACCAGGACCTCTGCCCGCTGAGCCATTTTAAAATCACCAGCCTTTTAAAACCTATTTAAAAACAATACCCAGTTTTTATGGAGGAGATTGTTCCAACCACTAATGAGAAATCACCCCCTTCACAGCTGAAACAGTGAGGCCTTGTGAATGAAACCAGTCAAAGTGTTCACGTTCCTTGGTCATGCAGGGTGAAGGCCAGTGGGCACAAGATATAAGTACCAGAGCCTTGGAATTCTCACTTGGAATGCTGGGGCAGACTGCTGTTTCTGTTGCTGACTGAGAAAGGAAGCCCAGAACTCCCAAAGCTACTGGTGTCCTTCCAACAACCACTAGATGCAACTACAGGAAAAAAGGAGATATTAAAACACACTAGTAAAACCAATTAGAGGCTCATCCAACTCCTGGACTGCTGGCCTTTCTGTTGTTTAGGCCAATGAAACACCTTCATTACTTAAGCCTGTATGTACTTGTGGTATGTGTGTGTGTGTGTGCGCGCGCGCGCGCGCGAGAGAGAGTGCCCTCAAGTAAACATTCACGTGTGTTTGTGTACATGTAGAAGTCAAAGAGCATCCTTGGATGACATTCTTGAGGGATTACTTGCCGTTTTTTCTAAGATAGGCTCTCTCCTAGGGATCCTGTACTCACCATTTAGACTAGGCTGGCTCCCAGCATCCCTCTAGCATCCCCCTGGCTCTGCCTCCAAAGCACCATGCTTGACTTGGGAGATCTGGAACATCCTTGATCTTAGAACTCTCAGAGTGAATACCTGTTGTCTTGGTATAATTATTAGAAGTGTCTCATTTCATACTCAGTATCCTTCTTTGGAGAATAAATTATATAGTTACCTTAATTTTTCTGTAACTTAGAACGCATCCTGACTAACTCAAGAAATTCTTCTTCAGTCTAACTTGATTTCTTCTTAGGCTTTTAGCAAATATCCCACAACGTGAAATGAGGGAAACAGAAAAGAAAAGACCTCCTAATAAATGCGATGAGGTAACTTTGACACCTCAAATTTGTAAATGCATCTTGCTTTTGCCCAGCTAAGTAAAGTTCTTTTGGGGTCTGGATCAAATAAAAATGCCATTTAGGGGTGTCAGATTCTCTAGTAAGCATCTGCCTACTGCAAGCCATATTGAAACACAGCTGATTACGGCGCGAAACATCAATGCCATGCCTCTAGAAGCATCTCACCCACATTCATTTTGTCAGCAGGTGAAGATTACACTGTTTCTTGCTGCTTAATAAACAGCCAAATGTATCCCTTAGAATAGAAACAGCCACGCATGGCTGAGCATCATATTGATGCCCTCAGCACAGTACATCCATGCACACCCTGGGATCCAGGCTGAAAAGGTGTTCTTGGCATCTCACTCAGAGCTGGAGCTGTGTGCTGGGTTAACTACAGGTCCCGGCTAGCAGTGCTAATTTTAGCTGGGCAAAAGAAAGAGAAAACGCAGGGGAAAATGGCTCCGAGGCAGACTAATAATTGGGAGCCGTGAATCGGTGTCTTAAAAGGCAGGCAGCGTGGTGTTGAGAACATGAGCATGGGGAGGAGAAGCAGAATGATTAAGAGAGAGGACACGGAAGGATGAAAGTGCCCCTGGCACCGGAATTCTTGCTGACCTTGAGCCTCCCTTCCTCCGGAGAGGAGCAATCTCCCAATACTTTGCTTCTTGTCTCCAGTGGACTCCTCACCACCCAATCACATTTTAACTTTAAAATCACCACAGTCACAACTTGAAAAGGTTGCTGTACAACAGTGTGTTCCTGGTGGGTGGAAGGAAGGGCTCTCTTACTTTGAGTTGACCCCCGTCCCATGAAAATAATCATGAGCACTAAAGACATGCTTAAAGCTCCATGTCTTAGGGTGTCCATTGCTGTGAAAAGATACTGTGACCAAGGCCGCTCTTAAAAAGTATAGCATTTAACTGGGGCTGGCTTACAGGTTCAACAGTTCAGTCCATTCTCATCAAGGCAGGAAGGTGGCAGTGTCCAGGCAGATGTGGGGATGGAGGAGCTGATGGCCACTAGGAGCAGACTGGCTCCTACATGGCTAGGAGGAGAGTCTCAAAGTCCACCCCCATAGTGACACACTTCCTCCCTACAAGGCCACATTTACTACAGCAAGGCCACACTTCCTAATAGCGCCATTCCCTGTACCAAGCATATTCAAACTACCATGCTCCTCTACAAGTTCAAATGCTCCGGTGGGAGGCACATGCCCAGGGTACTACATGTCTGCATATAAGTCATAGATGCCCACTGAAGTGTGTGGATAAGGAACAGGACTGACTAATAAAAAAAAAAATCACTCACCAAAATTAATCAGACTTCAAGTCTATACATCTTAGTGAATGAACTTCAATATATTTAGAATCAACATTCAGAACAGAAGCTCTGAAATGTTATATTAAATTTGTATGCTTTCAGTATTTAATATATGTAGTGAACTTACCCACCACCAAAACCAAGAAAGCCTATGACAGAATTGGAGCTAGAAAAACAACGAGCTTTATTTCTACCTTATTACTTATCATTACCTAGCTTTAGTTTTATTTATTTGCAAGTTTTTAATAAAGTTTTAAATAAAGTTTATGTACAAAAAAAAAAAAAAAAGAACAGGACTGAGGTCTTGAAAAGCCATATAAGATATAGACAGTCCTATAGAAGTTGTCCTTACCCACGGCTCCAAGGGGTGGCTTCTCTCTTCTCTCCAAGAAACACCCAAAAACTTGACAAGCTGAGAAACAACCATTACCTACAGGCCAAGAATTGATTTCCTTTCTGTGGGTCAGTAGTTGACTATGGAGTGGAATGGGATCTCTTGGTGGTAATTTAGATGGTGGCTGGGCTGAAGATAACAAATGACTGCACCCTGGCAGACTCATTCATTTCCCCACGACAAAATATTTAGCAGAAGTAGCTAGCGGGAGGAAGGGTTTATCTGGGCTCTCAGTTTCATGATAGGAAGGCATGGTGGTGTTCAGGACAGTGGGAGAGACTCCTGTCTATGATGGCCAGGAGTGCAATTTGGCTTGCTCACATCTTAGTGGATCAGGAAGCAGAGCTTGAGCCAACAGAGGAAACAGAGTGGAAGTGCCCCTAAGGGCGGAAGTCCTGCCAGGTAAGTCACATGCTAACGGGGCTCCACAAGCTTTAAAACAGCAGCATGACCTGGAGACAACATTTTAAAGCAGAGTAGCAGAGATGGCTTGAAGACTGGTCTCAGCAGGGTCCTCTTCCCTACCCTGCACTTTTACCTGGGAAATAGTTATTAGGCTTCTTATATGGTAGCATAACCAGTCCTTCTGAAGGCCAGGCATAAACATGGCAAAGATCACGTCCACACTGAGGGTTTCACACTCACTAGCCAACCCATATTCACAGCGAGCTTGCCAAAAAGCATATCACCATCCCCAACCTGTCACATCTGGGTACCCTAACTGTGGGGAAGGGTGTAAGTGTGCACGCATCTAAGATCAGATCTCTGATATCTTACGGGCTGTCTACCCACCATGTCTTGGGAATCCCCCTTCTGAGGCTGAAAGTGAAATCATTTCCTCCTTCATCTCCCACCACTGTTGCCCCAAGCATGTCTGATACAACACTTTAGAGCTTGCTCAGGGGAAGACAATGCCTGCTGATGTAATGGGGTAAGGAGAGCCAGTGGGTTGCAGACTCAGCGTTAGCATTCGAAGAGGAAAAGCAACATCAGTGACTGCAGAGGCCCAAGCTGAGTTTCCTCAGGAAACCCTGCTTTTCATCCCAACCTTCCTGGCCCAGCCCCCTTTCTTCTCTGTCTTAAAAAGAGTAGTCACAGGATAGATCTTGTAGCTGCCAGAGTCAGACAGCTTTCCTGATTGAACAGCTGGTTTTCAGTTCATGCAGACTTTAGAGGCCCACCTCCTAAAATCGGAGCCCTCTCTCCTTAGAAATGTCAGGTGACTTTTCAACGTCTTTCTAAAAAATGCAGAGCACAAGACTGAAATCTAATAGAGATATGAGACCAATTACTTGTGAAGTATGGAGTGGGGTACTCAACTAATATAAGCCACTGAAATTGGGTGTAAAAATCTCTCTGTGGGCCAAGGAGATGGCTCAGCAGGTAAAAGCTCTTGCCACCAAGTCTGACAACTTTGACTGTGTCTTTGGAAGCCATACAGTAGATAGAGGGAGAGAACTGTCTTTCTGACTTTGCATATATGCTGTGCCCTGCACTCTTAAATACACACACACACTCACACACACACACACACACACACAGAGAGAGAGAGAGAGAGAGAGAGAGAGAGATTAAGAACAACAACAACAATGTGCAATAACTCTCCCTTCACAATTTTGTCCTTGCTCATTGGCTAAGGTCTGTGATGAGTGTGTTTCGTAGCTATGATTTTATTTGCTGAAGTCCAGAAACAGTTAAAATAGTACCTTCTGCAGATGCACAACTTAGCAAAGGAAACGGAGCACACTGGAATTGCCCTGTAAGACGATCTCCTTTCTTCTGCTCCTCCAGGGGCTGGTTCAGCCCCAGGGTTTAGTGGGAGCACAGAGTCCTCCAGTTAGGAGGCTTTTGTAGCAGTCCCAGGGGCATCTCCAAAACAGGCCTGCTTCTTTCCCTAAAAGGCTGAGAAACCTTAGAGTTCCTTTCTCCCCTGGGCTCGAAGTTTTTAAATTGTAAGCATGAAACTTGAAAGGAATGGAAATTTGTAGGCATCTCTTGCTAGTGCCCTCTTTTGGCTTATTGCTCAGAAATATGAATGCTGTATTTCACTGTGATTGGTCCTGTCGTGAAGGGAGACTCACCGAAGGAAAGAGAGCTATTTGAAAGTGAAGTTTGTTTTCTGTTTCAACTTGGACTGGGGCTTAACTCGCTGTTCCTCAAGGAAGGGAAACATTCAAGCTTGTTGTGAATCCCAATGTACACGGTGATATCATGGGTGTTTCTGCTTTCCTTTCATTCTGTTTTCCTTTCCTAGGTAGGACAAGGTACCTTTCAGGTGCATGAATTATATATAGCACATGGACCCAGTACTATGGAGGGAGTGGCCAAGTCTGTAGGATGCCTATGTTTCTTTGGGTGGAAAGAAGTGTGGACAGATGTCAGAGACTCAAGTAGGGTCTTGAAGAATGGCACTGAGGCAGGATACGGAAGAGGAGAGCAGAGAGCAGGAGTCTGAGCTGCTCAGGGTAATTGTCACAATTCTATAAATGTAATTAGGCTGAAGGCAATGTGGGTAGTCTTAGTATTCGGCAAAGATGCAGTGGCGCTTGTAGGCACATGTCTTCTGTACTTGGCCTTATCTGAAAGATCACAAAGCCAAGGTACAAACCTTTAGAAACAATTTTACATTCTTTCCTTTTCTTTCTCTTCTACGTTAGACATTCTACATCTGGGTATTTATGGGTAAGAAATGAAGCAACTTCATAGTAGTTTTGTTCATAGTAGCCACAAACTATAAAGAACATCAGTGACTGACTGCACAAGGCAGCTGTAATATAACTCCGACAGCATGCTGTTCGAGAATAAAAGGAAGTGAGCCTCTGAATCCTGACTGGAATGCGTCTTACCAATGATGCTACGTGCAGCACATGAAAAAATGTCCTACAGCAAAAGGAGATCGGTTCTCCTGGGACTATGAGGGAAGAGAAGGACAGCAGAGGGGACCCTGTTCTGAGAAGTACATTCCTCAATTCTCGTGACAGCTTTTCAGCTTGAAGCAGCTGTCAGACGTAAGAAATTTTACTCTTCAAATGTGTGAAGCTCATCATGTGCTTGTTTTGCCTCAATAAAGCTGTTACTTTTAATATCTGACTGGTAGGTGAGCAGAGATGTCTGAAGCCCAGGAAAGGAACTTTCATCTAAGACAGAAAGACCAGTACTTTAGATATCCTCAAAATCTTAGATATGAGGAGCATAAGCATGAGGAAAAGAGAATATTTTAGTTCTGGTCTGGGCTGAAGCCCACTCCACTGAAAGAAGAACCCACGAAGGAAATGGTTCTCATTCTGGGAGCCAGAGATTTATCCACTCAACCCTGTCTTCTCCTTTTCACAAGGCTCTGTTGCTCTGGACTCAGTAAGAGGTGCTCTCTGTCGTGGAGGCACCACAGCAGTCCTCCTACAGCAGTTCCTGTCAGGCATGCTCCAAGCATGGTTCAAGTATGGATCCATGGATCTGGCACTCCCAACCTACACAAGCTGGTTTGCACATTCTCGTTACTAAACAGAGTAATTAACTTAGCAATAAGTGAACACAGAAATAAGGCTAACATTTGTCACATCCCATGTCATAATTTTCTTCAGTTCATGGGGGAAAGCCACTCAATAATTTAAAGTAATCGCTCTAAAGATTTTATAGCCCAATGGTGATGTAACAGAAATGGGGGTTGGGGGAGAATAAAAGAAAAAATCTCATTAAGTGTGGTGGTTTAAGTGAGAATGGGCCTCTTCATAGGCTCTTATGTTTGAATACTTGGTCCCCCCTGGTGGAATTTTTTGGGAAGGATTCAGAGACGTGACCTTATCAGAGGAAATGTGTCACTGGGTGTAGGCTTAGAGGTTTTAAAACTTGATGCTATTGCCAGTTAGTGCTCTCTACCTCATGGCTGCATCCCATATGTAAGCACTCAGCTACTGCTCCAGAGCCATGCCTGCCTGCCTGCCTGCCTGCCTGCTGCCATGCTCCTACTGTGGCGGCCATGGACTACAGCCCTCTGAAAATGTGAGCTCCAAGTAAGCTCTTTCTGATATAAGTTGCCTTCATCACGGTGTCTTATCATAGCAGTCAGAAAGGAACGAAGACAACAAGGTAGTTCATAGAACAACGAGTCCAGATGGTCACACAAGAACACTGGACTAGCATGAGAGCTTGCTTCAGACAATGTGTCAGGAGGTTGACCTCACAGTGAACAAAATCCTTAAATGTAAGCTCTAATAGAGAGGAAGATCGCCATGCTGTTCCTACGGAAAGGGAACTACAGATTCTCAGCCAGAAGAGTCAGTGAGGATAAATACAGTGAGACGAGCCCATGAGAAGAGTGGAGAGAGGAGGAGAATGGGAAAAAGACAGAGATGGAGATCTCACCCCTGTGTGGGCATTAACCTGATAGGTGGAAATCCAGTCTGAGAACTAGAAGCCTAGAATAATGGATCAAGGCGAATGGGTAGGTAGGGCAAGAGAGTTCTTCCCTGTGGTGCCTTCTCACTGAAGATGGCCTGGGAGCACGGAGAAAAGTAAGACTCTGGTAACTCCAAGCTGGGGCTTCTGCTTGTTCAGCCGCAGGGTGGGAATGCTCTGCGCTTGGCTGGGGAGTTTCACAGGACAGGAGCAAGCTGAGGCACGAGATACCTGGGAGATTTTGTTGAGCTTTAGATGAGCTATATCACTCTTTGAACACGGGACTTGAAGACTTGGAAATGCATCTATCTGCTTGTTTTGTTTTTTTCATCTGGGACCAAGGGAACAATCAGAAATCAGGTTTGCTGCCTAGATGGATAGCTAAGCAATGGAGGCTCAGTAGTCCACAGCTGAAATGCCAGGAGTTGAACAGGAGACAAAGTAGAGTAGCTGATCAGTGTCACTGGGCCGCACATCCCTGGGAGATGGAGAGACAACGAGTCTGCACGTAAGGAAAAGAAACAGATACTTAGTTATCGAAACGGAGAAACCATTTACAAACAGGCAGACATCTCACATCCCAAAAGACTAGGCGTTCTCCCCCTTCTCTTTTCCCTCCCCCCTGCCTCTTCCTGATCCCTCTCCCTCTCCATCCTGTCCTCCCTCCCTTAGTCCTCCCTTCCTTGGTCCCTCCTTCCTCCTCCTTCTAGATCCCCCTTCATCTCATTATCTCTGTATGTATGTGTGTCTGTTGAGGAGACAGAAACAATATTAGTCCTTGACTAACAAAGCATCTACAGACCACTAGTGATGGTATTAATATAAATGTCTTAGCAGCTATAGATGTATGGAGGAGCCGTGGGGACTGCTTAATGCTGGCCTTTTATTTGGGAGGTTAGATATGAGCTCAGAGCCTGCATTTCTTCCTGGTACAGCAGTGGGGAGGGAGTTAGCAGTCATTTAAAAGCCTTCTCGGGGTAGAGAGTGAGTTCAGCAGGTAAAAGCTCTTACTTCTCTTGCAGAGAGGACCTAGGTTCAATTCCCAGAGCCCTATGCCAACTCACTGCCATCAGGAACTCCAGTCCCAGGGGATTTGATGTTCTCTTCTGACCTCTGAGGTCTGTGGTGCACAAAATTCCATTCTGGACCCAGCTGGCTGAGGGGGCTTCCCAGGTAGAGAGACACATTTTAAATGAGAAGCCTCGTGTGGAATAGCTTCATGTTGCTGTGTTACATTTTGTGGTCTATTTCAAAGAAACTTGGGGACTTTTCAGTTTCTCCAGCTGCTGTAAGTGTTGCCTTTAACTACTTTCTTCCTTTCCAACCTACAGCCCATAATTCAGACGAAACAATACAAATGAAGCCTAACTGCTGTCTGCAACTCATAAACTAAAAGTAAGCAAACTCGATTATGCTAATGTCATGCGCTGCAGGTGGCTACAGACAAACTTTGTGGTACATTTAAATCAGAACTGTGCAGTGTAGTTTTATGCCCAACCCCTAAGCTTCTGATGGTACACTTCCCTGCTCTTCCACGTGTATATTAGACACTACAGCTTGTTAAATTTTTATTAGATATTTTATTTACATTTCAAATGTTATCCCCTTTCCTGATTTCCCCTCTGAAAATCCCCTATCCTCTCCCCACTCCCCCTGCTCTCCAACTCTCACACTCCCACTCCTGGTCCTGGCATTCCCCTACACTGGGGCATAGAGCTTTCACAGAACCTAGGGTCTCTCCTCCCATTGACGACCGACTAGCCACCCTCTGCTATATACAGCTAGAGCCAAAAGTTCCACCATAGTCTTTGTTGTTGTTGTTGTTTTGATTGGTGGTTTAGTTCCAAGGAGCTCTGGGGGGTACTGATTAGTTCATATTCATGTTCCTCCTATGGGGCTTCAAACCCCTTCAGCTCCTTGGGTCATTTCTCTAGCTCCTTCATTAAGGACCTTGTGCTCTGTCCAATGGATGATTGTGAGCATCCACTTCTGTATTGATTTTTAATAAGTGAGATACTGATTTGTTTTGCAAAAGTCTCCAGTGGGTAAATTTTAATTGATTAAAGACCTTGGCCAGCAAAAAGCTATCAGACCCCATAATTCCACTAGGAATTTGTCTTCTAACTTCAGGAGACATTAAAAAGCCTTCTTTGGGCTGGGGAAAGTTAGTTCAGTGGTTAAAAAAAAAAAGCACTGATTGCTCTTGCAGAAAGGACACTGGTTCGATTCCTAGCACCCACATGATTGCTCACAACCATCTGTAACTCTAGTCCTACAGGAACCCATGTCCCCATTCTGACTCTGAAAGAATCAAACAGGTTCATGGTTCACAGAAATACATGTAGGCAAAACACTCATTCAAATGAAATAATAACAAAAAAATGAATCTTTACAAAATGTTTTAAAAAGCATTCTCACCTCCAGGCCGTCCTTCATCCTCATTCCAAACACAAGCTTTGCGCACTCCCAGAAGTACTGTCCGATGAAATGCTGGCCTTTACAGGTTTGGGGGTGCCCAGCTCTGCCAGGAGCACTTGTTGGAAATTCAAAGCAGAAATATTTTTCTTGGGGGTGTCCCATAGGCGTTAGTTGGTTAATAGTGAAAATAAGATGAGGTATTGAAAGTGATGAGTTGACTAGCGCCTGTGGCAATCTTGCTTCAACGGCACTCTCTAAGGCAGCAGTTCTCAACTTTCCCAATGCTGGGACCTTTTAAAACAGTTCCTCATGCTGTGGTGACCCCCAGCCATAACATTATTTTCATTGCTATCTCATAACTATAATCTTGCTACTATTATGAATGAATTATAATTTTGATGGTCTTTGGTGACCGCTGTGAAAAGGTTGTTTGATCACCCAACAGGGTCTTGACCCCCAAGCTGAGAACCACTGCTCTATGGGGTATCTCTGTACTTACACTTCACTCTGAGATGTCTAGCTCATTGATGGCAAAAAAGGGAAACTGAGCAGATTATAAGGCTGCAGTGCACACTATGCAAATCTAGTGTCAGTCAGATAATTAATCATCAACTTTTGATACTCAGATTTAAATAAAGGTGCAGGCCATCTGGCCATGCAGAAAAAGCAGATTTATAGCTATAGTCTCTGTCCTGGGCTTTTACCTTCAGGATTTGAGACATTGATTAAATGTTTATGTTTCAGACTGTGGTAAAATTAGGACTGGGTCCCACTAACAAATTAACAAAGTAGCTCATAAACAAGTGAACTTAAGGGGACCCATGCTCCTGTCCCACCCATCCTCATGCTCCGAAGACATCCTGAGCAGATTAGCGGCAACATTTGGTAGTGGGTACAGGTAATTACTGTTTCCCTAATATGATTATTGTTTTCCTCCAGTTTGGCTTACCTGCTGTGATTGTGGTTATCCTGTCAACAGGAATTATTTCACACTGAGTAAAAAATTCAGTCGGGGCAGCATATGGCGCTATGCAAACCACACAAGGAGGCAGATCACCTCAGGTGGAGTCTAGCAGGTTGACATTGGCTGGTACCACAGAGCTGGGAACCCTAATTAAGCAAATTACCCAACAATTATTATTTGCAGGTAAACTAATTTTTTCTTTTTGTTTTCTATAAATATCTGTATACACATTCACTTACATCTTTTAGTAAAAGTAATAGCTGCTCATAGAAAAACTACAAGTGAGATAGAGTATGAGAAAGGAAGCAAACAATGGGTGTGAGGGCCTCAGCTAGAGACAGCCCCTCTACATTTCCTTACGGCTCTGGGACTATCCACGGAAGCATGATCAACCTACCAGGGGCCACACTTGTAAGAGAAAACTACTGTTCTCTCCTGAAGATGACAACTGCCAGCAGTCCCCCAGTGAGGCACAGAGGCTCATAAGACGCTCCCCACCAAGAACTAACATATTGACTGCCTTAATGGTGCGCTGGTCTTGCCTAGGCAGCCACAGCTGCTGGGAGGTATGAGGACAGTGGTCCTCTCATGTCCAGAAGACACTATTTTTCCCAGGCCCTCCCCTCTTAACAACCTCTCTTCCCATATCAGTGGCAGTCTCTGAGCCTTGAATTTTATTTACCTGTAAAGAAAACCAAAATTATAAAATTTATAGTTGAGTGAAATAAAAATGGTAAATATTATACCGAGGGAAGTATCCAGTACCCAGCAAAGACAAGGGTCCCATGACCTCACTCCTGTGTGGATCCTTGTATTGAATCCTTACATTTGAGTGTTTAACTGGTAGCACCTGTAGAATGAAGGGAGCTAAAAAGGGACCTTTAGTGGAAGGGGGATATAGATCTTAAGGAGACTGGTGTGGTGGTTTGAAAATGCTTGGCCAAGGGAATAGCACTATTAGGAGGTGTGGCCTTGCTGGAGGAGGTGTGGCCTTGTTGAAGGAAGTGTGTCATTGTGGGAGTAGGCTTTGAGAGAGCTTCTTCCTAACTGCCTGGAAGCCAGTCTCTTCCTATTTGTTTTCAGATCAAAATGTAGAACTTTCAGCTCCTCCTGCACCACCCTTGCCTGGATGCTGCCATACTCCCCACCTTGATGATAATGAACTGAACTTCTGAACCTGTAAGCCAGTCCCAATTAAGAGTTTTCCTTATAGAAGTTGCCTTGGTCATGGTTTCTGTTCACAGCAGTAAAACCCTAACCATGACAAAGGGATAGGAGAAAGGGAGAAAAATAGAGGAGGAGTGCGGAGGAGTGACTGAGGGAGAAAGATGGGTAATGCACTGTTTTAAAAAGTCATGTGGAAACCTGTTTTCAAACTTCATCTATATATATCACACATATATAACACATATACACACAAACACACACACACATATACAATAAAATAGTTTACTTGGGGCATGGAGAGATGGCTCAACAGTTACAGCACTGGCTGCTCTTCCAGAAAACCTGGATTCAATTCCAAGTACTTACAGCAGCTTACAATTGTAATTCCAGTTTCAGGGCATATGAAATACTCTGTTGATCTCAGTGGGCACCAGATATTCATATAGTACAAAGACTTACATGTAGACAAAACACCCCTACATATTAAGAAAACATTTAATTTTTTAAAATAGAGTTTAATTGGAAATAGTCTATACAAGACATAATGTTCCTTCAGAAGCCAGACACAAGTTCCAGTGTCAGGTATGGGATATGTTTGCTCCAGTTTTGCTCAGAGACGTCCCAGAGACATCACCCCCCAAACTGTACAAGCTTTTGCCATTGTTCTTGTTTCCTGCAATAACTTGTGTGTGTGTGTGTGTTTGTGTGTATATGTGTTATATATGTGTGATATATATATATAGATGAAGTTTGAAATATCCTCTTGCTGAAGTTACTGTCTACTTTGGTCACAGGACTCGGAGAACTCAAGCTGGTTCCACCTTACAAGCTTCCTTTGTGCTATCGAGCTTTCATAGTACTGGACGGGGCTTCTGCAGGGAAGACTAGTGATGACTGGTCTTATTCAACTATGAATCTTGTGAACTGCAATGTCTCTACTGTACTGAGATGTACCTGTGAGTGTAACAATGAATAAATGCTGTAGGGAAACCAACCATTTTCTGGTTAGACTGTCTGAGAATACATTCCTGCTTCTAGGAATCTGGCCAAGAACCTATGGTTTGGGAACTCAGGCTTCAGGGGTTAAACTATTAATATTGTTTGTCCAATATCAAACTGTTTTATAAACTTATATCTTTCGATCCATAGATTACTGCAAATCTCAGACCTCATCTGGAATTTTCATTTTTGCAGTGAATGAAAGCTAATGTAACCCTGCTCAAGTGGGGAGAATAAGTGTCTATGAAGTGCTCAGCCATAAATGGGTCGCTCATGCAAGATGTGTCTCTAGAGCATTTAAAAATAAAATCTCCAGTTGCCAGGTATAGTTGCTCACTCCAATAATCCTAGTATTTTCTTACAGAAGAAGGAAAATATAGGGAGGGTTGTGAGTTCAAGGCCAGGCTGGACTACATAGAGAGTACCTGTCTAGGGGCACATACCTGTAATCCTGTCATTCCAGAAGCAAAAATAGGGGTGCAACTAGTTCTGGACTAGCCTGGTTATAAAGAAATTTATGGGGCGGCCTGGACTACATAGCTACATGGTAAGACCTGTTTCAAAGAATAGAGAGAGAAGGAGGGAGAGAGAGAGAGAGAGAGAGAGAGAGAGAAAGAGAGAAAAGAAAGAAAGAAAGAAAGAAAGAAAGAAAGAAAGAAAGAAAGAAAGAAAGAAAGAAAGGCAGGCAGGCAGGCAGGCAGAAAGAAAGAAAGAAAGAAAGAAAGAAAGAAAGAAAGAAAGAAAGAAAGAAAGAAAGAAAGAAGACAGACAGGAAGGAAGGAAGGAGGAAAGAAGGAAAGAAAGAAAGAAAGAAAGAAAGAAAGACAGGAAGGAAGGAAGGAAAGAAAGAAAGAAAGAAAGAAAGAAAGAAAGGAAGGAAGAAAGAGAGAGAGAGAGAGAAAGAGAGAGAGAAGTGGGGAGAAAGAAAATGAAAGAGGATGGAGAAAGTAAAGGGGGTGGAGGGAAGGAAGGGGAAGGAAAAAGGAAGGAAGGGAAGAAAGAAGAAAGAAAGGAAGAGAAAAGGGAAAGAAGGAAGAGAGGAAGGAAGGGAGGGAAGGAAGAAGAAAGGAAGGGAGGAAGGAAGAGAGAAAGGAAGACAGGAAAGGAAGGAAGAGGGAGAAAGGAGAAAGGAGGCTGGCTACCATGGCCTTTGACAGTTTTTCTTGATTTTTGCTAAGAAGTACAAGCATGCCGTATCCTGTCTGTGTTATTTGTTCCGAGTCATCTGGTCCAGTCATACTATTCCAGAGGTCAGCAGAATGAAAAGGCATTTCTCTAAGTCTAACATGTTAATGCTAAAATGCCAATTGTTAAGTGAAATTATATTGTTTCCTCCCACCCTAGCAAATATGTCTTCATTAAGTAAAACTGAAAAAATAACTATACTACTATGTTTGCTAGTCCTTTTTCTTGTTTTTTTTGGGGGGGGGAGTGTAGTAGATGGGTGATTGTTCTCTCTCTCTCTCTCTCTCTCTCTCTCTCTCTCTCTCTCTCTCTCTCTCTCTTCCTTCCTTCCTTCCTTTCTCTCTTTCTTTCGTAGTACTCAGACTCAAACTGACATTCAGTTTTAAAATATTGCTAGGAGTGGTAAACTATCTCAGACAAGTGAATGCAATTATTTTTATTGCTACAGATGTGCTTCAGTATATAAATTCGCTATTGAAATAAAGGTATGTCTAACTTACTGAGTATAATATTTATACTTTGGCAAAATCCTATATTGTTTTTATATAATTGTGTCCTCATGTGTGTCTCACTGTTAGTAAAGTGACATTGAATCAGAAGTGTGACACACTGGTGGCTTTTCTTGTTCTTTTCATCACAAGTACACTAGCAATTTGCATGCTTAGTTTCATTTTTTAAAATAAATTTTATTTTGTATTTTGTTCTGAAAACTACTGAAGATCCAACTGTTGGGTCCCATATGTATTATTGACATCTGTCACCTCCTGTTCTAGGTAGGTTGGGATGTAGGATGCTAACAAGGATGCAGGAGTTTAGCCATCCTAAAACTTGCCTAGGGGTCAGACAGAAGGCTCAGTGACTAAAGGCGCCTGCTACCCTTGCACAGGACCTAAGTTCAGTTCCCATCACCCATGTGACAACCCACAACAGTCTGTAACTCTCATTTCAGTGGCTCTGATGCCCTCTTTTGGCCTCCTTGGCAACCAGGAATGCATGTGGTACTGAAACAAAAACATACACACAGGCAAATCACCCATATACATAAAAGAAATTAATTTAGTTTATTTAATTTACAAAAACCTACTGGCTACCACTGGCAGAAAGTATCCATGATTGAATATCAGAAAAGATGATTAGATGACTCCCAGTCATCTTAAATTCCAGCTCCAGGGGACTGAGCTCTTTTGACATCTTTTGGCACCTTCATACATGTGCCACATGTTCATACAAATACATTTAAAAAAATGGGTAGGCAGTATCATTTAAATTTGTTGGTTACCATAATGCATGTCTGTAAAAATTTGCACCAGTGCATGGGACCTCTTGTCTATAAAGCAGCCTCTTAGCACAGCCTAAGAACATCCCAGTTTGGAGTCAACATCCATTGTTCCTCCAACAGCACGAGAGCAGAAGAGTCTCCTGTGAGCCAGTTTCCTCCTCTCTCCACTTCCAATAACATGAGGTGGGCATAGAACCTGGACCCTCTGCTCCCCAAGGCGATGCTCACTGGTTGAGCGATAGTGTGCTCCCTTTCAGAGGGTTCAGACACTGAGAGAGAGGGATCAGAATATGTTGTTCCAAACATATTTATTTGACATGTTTTCAATTGCCTATTGTAATTCCAGATCTCAGCATATGCAGGAAGAACTCTGAAGGGCTGTCCTTTTGGAAACAGAACTCTAAACATCTCTAGGGCAGTGATAGCTTAGCAAGAATTTTTCCCCCCACAGGAAGAAGAGTAGAGATCCAACACCTGGCCCAGTTAGAGATGACCACAGGTGGCTGGCTGGGACACTTAGCTCCATCACAGGACACCCCTTGAGGCTGTCCTCCTCCTCTCTGCAACTGCTCAGAGCATACTCTTACTTCCAGCAGCCCCATTGATGTCCCTTTGTTTATCCCTCTTTAATGACCAGCTACTGTCTGGCCCCTTTGGATCCCACACTTCTTCTGTGACTCCCATACTCAGACATGTTGACAGCTGTTACCGTTTTTTTCCCTGTTTATCTATGCATTGTCAGCTCAACCCAAAGACTAAAATTATTAAAATTTCAGAAGGAAAAGGGTAAATCTAAGACATCCCTGCACCATTGCCCACCACGCAATTCCTTTTGTCTCACATCTAGCCTCTGCACAGCCACCTCAGGCACAAATTGTGACATTTTCTGTCCCAGCATCTTCCCCTGCCTCTTGGCACCCAGCTTCATGACCCTAGGTGCCTCCTGTGTGTTCTTTCTTTGCATTATCTTGTCTCCCCTCCACCACCACCACCCTGCCCCCTGTCGCTAGCTGTCATTCAGCTCTCCACATTTCCTGGGGTTATTATCCAGAAGATAACACCAGTCTCACTTGGGGGTGCATTTTATTTCAATAGTGCGTACTTCAGACACATCTTCAGCACCTCAAAAGAATACACCATAAAAATGAATTTTATGCAGGTGACCCTATCTGGTAGGACCCACCATATCCCAAAGCCAGGAGGACTTGGGGAGCTCTGGCTTTTTTGTTCCTTCTGTTACCTCCTTACTCACAGCCTGGTTTCCAAATCAAAGTTCACACCCATCTCCCCATCTCCCCTCCAGACTCCACCTCAGCTTGCAGCCCTTCTGCTACTGTGCCCCAGCCCGGAACACCTTTTGTGCTCACCTCAGCTTCTGGCAAGTGTGCTTTCCAGTCCCATCTTCTCTGACTTCCCTGAGTTTTCTCTAAGTTTGGGGAAGACAGGCTCCACGTTTTCTCTCAGTCTTATGTCCCTTCCACACCCACATCCTTCCCATTCCCTGTGAGACTTCAAAGGCAAGCCTTATGCACTGTGCCTTCTTGGTGTTGGGAGTGAGGGTTGTGGTTGACAGCTTTGATGCAACAGGGACTATTTGGTTCTCAGCCCAAGCTTTGGTACTTTGGCATCCAATTGTTTGCTTATTAAAAAAAAAAAAAAAAAGATGCGCTTTGGGCTAGGGAGCTGGGTCAGTTGGTAAGGTACTTGCAACAAGACCATAAGAACCTGAATTTGGATACCTAGCACTCATGTTAAAACCCTGGCACAGACAGAGCTGCACACCCAGAGGCTGGAGAGATAGAGGCAGGATTATTCCTGAAGCTTGCCAGCCAGGCAATCTAGAAAAGTCAGTGAGCTGAAGATTCACCAAGACTCTGCCTCAGGAAACAAAGTAGATAGAAATAGAAGAAAATACCACTAGCCTCTGGTTTTCAGAAACAAGGAAACACCTGTACACATGTGCCTGTATACAAACAATAGTGACACTTACCTGGGCCTATCAGCTCGGGACTGTAAGCCCAGCTAAATGTGAGGCTGAGGTGATGGATCACAAGGTTTGAGGCCTACCAATGCTACAGTGAACTCAGGGACAGCCTGGGGAACTTTACACAAACTTTGTGCTTAAGCAAAAAGCACAAAAAGTCTGGGAATATAGCTATATGGTAAAATACTTGCTTGGTATGCATGAGGCTCAATCCCCAGTGTGACAAGAGGACAGACAGACAGACAGAGACAGAGAGACAGACAGACAGACAGAGATAGAGAGAGAAGTAACACTAAGTTCTTGGCATTAATTAAAGTAACACTAAGTTCTTGGCATTAATTAACTCCGTGTGCTTGGCCAAGCCAGTTATACTTCTCTGAACCTCTATTTCCTCAAATGGGTGTGTGCTAAACCCATTCCCATCAACAGACTGTTATGTGAGCTATGCTGAAGACTGTCAGGAATGAATATTTCCTTCATGATATGATAAGAAGAGTGGGTTGTTTTGGAAAGCACTGTTGACATAAGTTTGTGCAAATAAATGAGCATTCCCATCTCTGCTGACTCACATGGCCGGCTGAGAACAGGAGTTTGCATGGCAACCTGAGAGGGGGTGAAGGGCGTGCTTTCCAGGGCTTCACGCTTCACGGTGGGAACGCTATGCCCACTTCTCCGGGAGCACTCAGCACAGCTGGCCACTCCCTCTACTGCCTGAGACAGTCAGAGATGAACTCTCTGGACAACTGCGGGCTCAAGGATGGTTATCAACGCACTGGGGACAGCATCGAGTGTGTCTTCCTCTTACCTTTGTTCATCATTGAAGCTGAAACCTAGAAGAAACCCTAAAGGAAATGAGAAGGAGAGAGACAAAAAAGGCCCGAAGCACTTCCCCTGGACTTCTGTCTTATCCAGCTCTCGGGAGTCCTAGGGAATACCTGCTTCTAAGTCAGTGAGCGACCTTAGACATTGCCTCTTCTCTCTCCCTAGCCTTCCCCTTCACTCTACCCACACTTTGCTCCTGAGCTACACTCTAAGGCTCAGATCCCTGACCTAGCAATGATCCTAGCCACACCTGGAGCTGTAAGAGAGGCTGACAATGTCTCCCAGCTGCTCCTCTTCCCCAGAAAACTGCCTCTGAGGACAAGAATCATCTTGCTTTAAAGGGTAAAAGAAAAAAAAAAAAAAAAAACAAAACCCTCCTCCCTAGAAATGTGCAGCCAGCAGGTGTGAGAGATAAGAGCCAAGTTCCTTGCCTAGAAGGCAGAGCTGTGCGGACTGTGGCCTGTGTTCTAGAACCTTCCTTCCATGAATCAAAACACAGCTCACCCACACCCTCCCATGTCCTACCCTGAGTCAGGCTCTGACTAAGAAACACCGCCTGCTTCGTTTCTACTTTTCTCTGACATCCTCTATATCGCCTTTGTAGAAAATCCACTTTAACTAGAGCGCAGGTTAAGTGTCTGCTCACTCAGGTTGAGTGTCTGCTCAGCCACACTTGGGAGGCGGATCACTAATTTCCGGGTTGCTGGCCCTAGGTACCTGACAAGAAGCACAGTAAGCAAGGAAGATTTATTGTGGTTTATAAGCCCAGGGCAAGGCATGGCGGCGGAAGTGTAAGGCAGCTGGTCGAATTGTATCTAAGGTCAGGAAGCAGAGAGCAGACAGGAAGTGGGGCTAGACGGTAAAACCTCAGGCCCACCCTTCCAGGGGGTGCCCTTTCTCTGTACAGGGTCTACGCACTTCCTAAAGGTGCACTTCCAAAATACCACTGCCAGGTAGGTGACCATGTACTCAAGCATGCGGGGGGGCACTTCATATTCTAACCAGAGGGGGTTGCACAATCCTGACATGCTTGCCTATAGTTGAAGGCTCGCACATCAAAAGGCAGAAGTGAGGTACTGCCTAAAGGAGGGGCACTGGCTTTGATTTACAGGGACTCCTTTGGCTGAGTTCTTCCAAAACTCCCTTTCTCAGGAATAAGTCGGTTTAGCTCTCTATGCAGTTTACCGCTCTGCCAAATGGGGGAAGGGGACAGATTAAACCTTAAAGTCTCTTTCTATTTTTTTTTTTTCATTCTAGGATTTTGTGACCGATTTTTCTCTTTCCATTTTGACTCAGGGGGAGCGCACAGGAGCGATGTGTGCCCTTCGGCTCAGTGACTCCCTCTCTGTCACCCCAGCAAGGAAGCCCCACAAGCATTGCACTTCGGGTATTTATTCAGCACATAGTGCTTTCAAAGAACCGCTTTTGAATAAAATGGTCCAAGCACCTACTTTTTGGTGGGAAGCTGGCAGCGGAGCTTGCTCATTTCACTCTGGCAACCACTCAACATCCGCTCTTCTTGGCTTTCTGCATTCATAAAATGATGTGAGAGTCTGCTGGAAAAGACAAAACCTGCTCAGATCAGTGCAGAACTCATTTGTAAAAAGGAGGGCGCTTGTTGAATCAATCGTAAGCCACATTGTTCATTTGAGAAGTGAGGAGTTCACTTGCCTTGCTTTTTAACTTCAAAACGTCTTTGCATCCAGTCCTTGTTCTGCCTTTCCTGACGCTCTTGTAAGATAGCATTTTTTTTTCCTACTTGGAAAATGAAGAAACTAAGTCAGAGTGTGGGTGTGTGACTTGATTTTAAAGTGACAGAGAATTGATGTCACAAGCAGGCCTGGAGCACAATGCTTACTTAGTTCTTAGCTGCCAGAATTCAAGCCTGTTACATGTCACTTCAAGAGAGTCTAGAGGTGGCATATTTTCTATGCGAGCAGTGCCTCAGATGGTGGGTTATTGTTACACAAAGAGGAATGGTATATAATAAAAAACTTTTGAGAGACACTGGGTTATGTAGAATTCTTGAAAATAAGGCACATGGGAGCAAGAGCGATGGTGCAGTGATGAAGAGGACCTAGTGCTTGCAGAAGACCTATGCTCAGGTCCCAGTGTGCATGTCAGGCAACTCCCAGGAGCTGGAATTCAAGGGAATCTGATATTCTGGCCTATTTGGGCATTGCACAAATATGTGCAAGCGTGTGTGCATGCACACACACACTTACAGGCACTTAAAATGAATTTAAAATACTTTAAAAATAATATACCTCGGTGCCTTGTTCTTGAAGCCTTCTGCTCAAGGCAGTGTATATAGTGTCCTTGGCCACACAAATCTGACTTCCAGAGGACATTGCATCCTGATATTTATGGTACTCACAGTTGGGCTAATTGAATAACTTCTGGTACCAGATAGATAGAGCCTATTAGCTCAACTATTAGAGCAAATCAGTGCTCTAATAACCATGTTTTCGAGGTGGACTGTGGGCACACATGTGAACCAGTAAACCCTGATTGGCTGCAATGTTATGTGTGATCTCCAAACATTTTGGCTTTGCGAAATGTATTCACAAAGGACTTACAGTCACTCTGATTTTATCGTGATAATGTTTCCAGTAAGCTGGATGAGTTTTGAAATATCCAACAGTCTGAGAAGTGAAGGTACAGCAGTTCTGACACAGCCTGCACTCTTAGTTAGAGACCTCATTCATCCTGCTTCTCCTGAGCAGTTCCATGACCCTCCAACCTTCTATGATAATAAGTATTTGGTTCTCCACATATAACAAAATCCCAAGGCTAACTGTCATCTCCATGCAGATGCTAGAACTCTTACAATTAAATACTGAGTATTTAAGTTGGAATCAGTTTATGGCTCTTTCCTGATATCTGCTCTAGACCTTGATTTTGACCAAATTTGGACATCAAATTGCCTCTTCTCACGGATAGCAGCTCAGGTGCCCTCTTTGGAGCTTCTTATACAAATCCCTCTCATTTGGAGGAGTAAATGGCTCACTCAGAAGGACTGAGTCACAAAGGCTGGCAATGGAAGTATGTGGGGATTAGCATCAGTGAGACATACCTGGTGAGCAGAGAAAGGAGCAGAGAGACATCAACAGGCAAACTGCCCCCCCTTTTCTCCCTGATTCCTTTGCAGAGCAGAGGAGCCCCTTGGCACATACAGAGCCCTGCAAGTAGCCAGCTGGTGTTCTTTGCACACCTGGGGCTGCCTGAGAAGCCACTGCACTTCACTCGCTTTGCCCGCTCTCGTGACACACTCTTTATACCCCCATGGTCTACCTCGGTGAAACACCAGCACTTAGACACTGCCTTAGGTCTGCTCTAGGGGATCTGGCTGATAATTCTGTTTGTTCAAGGGTTTTGCCCCTATTGAAGAAATCATACCTTATAAACAAAGAACCTTACTCTGTCAACTCCTCATACAGCACTTCTCCTTACCCAGTTGAATATTTGGATTTATTTCTTACAGTTTTTCTTCTTTTATATAAGCTTGCTATGTAGGATAGGCTGGCCTGGAATCTGAGATCCTCCTGCTTTAGCTGAGTGCTGGGTTTGGGGCGTGTCACCACACCTGGGCCCTCTGGAAGGTAGGAAAATGCTGACAGTTTGCTGTTTATAGCCTTGTGTTTGTTTCTATCGGTTCTAAAATAGATCTGTTCCCACATCTTTTGTGTTAGCGACAAATGTAAAAAGAGTCCATTACAAAACCAATTACACTCTAGACAACATATTGCTAGATTTCATCATCACTGAGGCATGAGGAGATCATGACCTTCTGCCCGAATCTTGTTCAAAGGATGATCTGTATTCTAGCAAAGAGGGGAAACGAGAAATACATACATTTTGTAGAGGGATATTACACACAAGCATAGGGAGAAAGAAAGACTAATAATTGTAAGTTTTAATAGTGTAGTTGAAAAAAAACCGGCTAAGTCTTTTTCCTTTCACTGAAGATTCACATAAAGCCACTTTTAAAATATGTTTTTCCTTTCCCGTGGCAGAGATAATATAGGGCCCCTGGATCGGACTTGAGGCATTTTCAAACGCTCATTTAGAAAGACATTTCTGTCAAGATAAATCACTCTTACAGAAAGGACATAGCAGTTGTAGGTCCCTTCTTCTGAGGAGGGACCGTACATCACATTGAATAGGATATGCTTTGCTGCAGTAACAAATGAGCCGGCTCTCTCAGGACCCTATAACAGCAAAGCTTTCTCATCACTTCCTCTGCATGCCCATCCAAGGTGGGCAGCAAAACACTATCCTAAGTCACTCTCAAGCTGTAAGCGGACATCATCTGGACCACTGCCAGTCACACACACTGGTAAGATGTGTGAATTTTGTGGACACTCTTAAAACTTCAACAAGAGAATAACTCCATTTTTTGCCACCTACTTTTACTGAAATTTAGTGTCAGGTACTCAGATCCATAACAGCTTCTCCTAAGGGTGACAGGGAATGTATCTGCTGAAGATGTTAAGGAAGGAATGTCTTAAGACCTGCTTCTAGCTCTAATGATCACGGTCCTTACTGTCAAAGAACCAAACTGAGTCTTGGTAGAGCATTTTCTTCCGAATGCAACTTTGTTCCTCTGAGGTCCTCAGACTTGGAAGGTAATGTTGCCACATGCGCACATACACCATACACACTTTCTGTGTCTCTGTATGTCTGTCTCTCTCTTTCCTCTCTCTCTCTCTCTCTCTCTCTCTCTCTCTCTCTCTCTCTCTCTCTCTCTCTCTCTCTCTCTCCCTGACTTTTGCAAGTCACCTGGGATAAATGCCTTCTTAAAATGCTCCTCCCTGGGTTGAGCAGCCAAGGGGGGAAGATGTACAAACTTTCCAGGATCATTCTGGCAGCAAACATGATCTTCAGAAAGCTGTGCTGATGCTGTACACCCTGGTGCTGTGGCTCACTTCTCTGCAGAACCCGAAGCAGCAGAAGGAGCTCCCCAATGAGTCGGCATTCAGAGCTCGTGCATTGCATCCTGATTCACTGGGTTGCTCTGCAAACCTTTCTAAATGCAACCCCCAAGTTCTCTGCAGACAGCCTCCTGTCAACCTGGGAGTTGGCTTGTTTTCTGTGATGCTTTCTTAGCACGGGGAAAAAAAGCCATTTCCCAGGAGTTTCTTTGACTGGTTTCTATAAATCAGAATTGAAAGACATCGTGGCCAGGAGCCTTTTAAAGAAATGTCTGGTCTTTCCTCTCTAGGCTTTTAAAAGACCTAGAGACATCTTCAGAAGCCATTTTCTTTATCTATCTATGGCTAAGTTGAGAGTCCTATACAGCAGAGAGAAGAGAATTTTTAAAAGGAAAGAAAGAATGTATCATAGGGAGTTTTTAGGTGTAGGAACCCTGGAGTTTCGATGTTGGGTACATTTTTATCACACTATAGATGTCTCTGCTTCTTCAACCCCATTAAGTGGGGCAGAGAACAAAAGCATGGTTTCTTCCTTCTCCTCTGAGATCATACCCCAACCCCACCCCCTGCTATGGTGCCCCTGTACCTGGAGGTCAGTGCATTAGCACCACCAAGCCCCCCAGAACATCTTAGTGCTCTGCTCAGCGCCTCTCTAGCTGCTTGGAAAGCAGACTGCGGCTTAATGAGACAAGCTGTCCTTGGAGACGTCTCTCTCCTCTAGGAATTCTGTAAGTGCTTTATATAAAGCAGTAATAGGATGGTTCAGCCAGACTCTCTGGCTCAGATACACTAAGGGGTGTTCCCTTTGGGAAGGAGAGACAGGTAGCCGAGTGATAAGGCCATTAGGACTGACTGTGCCCTGTGAGCTGGTAGTCCCAGAAGCCACCAGTGAGCGTGAAAGGGAGAAAGGCTGATCAGACTTCCTGGTGGGTTATAGTGTTGTCTATGGACAGAGTCTGGATAGTAATGTGCTGGGAGTGATTTACTGCCATGATTACTGCTAAGCAGGGGAGAGAAGCTCAGGGGAGCTGCAGAGGTGTGATGGGTGAGATGTCATGCTGGCCCCACATTGATAAATTACCCACCCTTTTCAAGAGCCAAGGGAGTCCTCTGGGAAGCCATAGCAACAATTCCGGGAACTCAAGGCTGCTGCAGATCAGAGGAGAATCCCATGAGCAGAAAGAGAACACTTCTCTCACTTTCATGCCTACTTCTCCTTTGTCCTCTGGCTTCATGGGGGTTGTGGAGAGGGGTGAGCAGGGCTTTCCACTCCATGTTTTAGGGTCATCCGAGTCTATCTGTATTGGACTCTTTTTAACCATAGGTTGAACATGGTGCTGAGATTTATTAATGGAAGATCAACAATAGTGAGTCATGGTAGGAAGAGGGTAATTAAAGCTACAAGTGAGGTTGAAGTAACACAGGGGTGGGCCTGTGGCTTGGAAGGCCAGTTATCAGGGATAAACAAAAGGAGGATTAAGAGAGAGACCTAAGCAGACTTAAGAGATTGCAGTTTGCCTTTCATATCCTTCTGCACAAATCAAAACTTCTATTCAGCCAGTGGGATGATTGTAAAAATGTACCTATAATTTTCCCCATTTAAGAGATGGGGACTGTTTTCTCTCCTTTAATATGGGCCTGACTCGGTGAGTTGACTCTGACAAATGGAATGAGGCAAGCACAACAGCCTATGGCTTTAAATACTAAGTCACAGAAATCACTGGCACTGGCTTCTCCCTTATTCTCCTCAGGCCCTCACATTCTGGGGGATGCCAGCTGCCACATTTGAGAGCTCTCCACACAAAGAGGAATATACTCAACGAGGAACTGAGACCTCCTGTCCACAGAGACATGAGTGCCCCATCTTGAATCTAATCATCTGCTCACAGTGAGGCCTTCAGATGTCTGCCACCCGTATAGACATCTTGATGGCAACTTATAAGTGACCCAGAACCTGGGTATCCAGTTAAAGACTCAAATTCTTGACCCATGGAAAGAGTTGTCATGTCCAGCCATTACGTTCTGAGGTGATTTGGTACCCAACATTAGATAACTCAGACAACTAGGAAGAGGGTCACTATGGCACACAGGTCCAAAGTAAAGTCTGCCCTGATGCTCCTCCAGCATCACTGCAGCTTACTAACACTTGCTTACACAACTCTCAGAATCTCTGAAAGGGAGAAAAAGAAAAACAAGCCCAAAGCTTCCTGATTCTGTACCTGGTTTGGGGAATGGACGTACTATCTGAACATGCCTCAAAATTGTTCTCTTACATACAGTATTGAGCCAAGTGAGAATGACAACAAAGAAAATGTCAATGACGACAACAAAAGGACCGCAAAAAATGTTATAATTAAGATGCATTTGTCTGACTGTCACCCCAAAGTGATTTAGAAGATCTATTTCTCTCTCCTAGGATAAAGAATAAATGTAGGCAAATATGAGCAACAAATACCCATGAGTGTGGTGGTGCACACCTGCAATCCCAGCACTTGGGAGGTAGAGGCAGGAGAATCGGGAGTTCAAAGTGATCCTCAGCCTCACAGTAAGTTCAAAGCCAGCTGAGGCTACATGACAGCCCTTCTAAAACCATCAAGGAAGAAGAGAGAGCAGGAGAGAAGGAGGAAATGGTGTCTATAGTTTATACTACCTTCTCTGAGCAGCTTCAAAAGAGTTAAGGAATTTCTCATTCTAGCACCTGGAGAACGGCTTCCTCCTACAGGTCAACTTTTTATAAATATCGTCCTGAAGCTTTTCATACTCACCTAGATTTATTAGTCTTTCATGGCACTATATCTTGTAGACTTGCCAGAGGAACACAGTGCAATAAAATACTTGGTAAAAAAATGCCAGATCCCATTGTGAAATATCTTCAGCTTATTATGAGATATCTTCAGTCTATTACAAAGTATCTTCAGTTTTCAACTCAATGGAAAGTAAACACGTAAATGGTTTGCTTTGCTGCCAGAACATGGAGTCTCTAGGAAGCTTTAGGAGTCTCAGACTAGTGGGCCTGTGAGGTCCTGGCTTTAGCTGAGGTTAGCTGGGTGGGTGAGGGAAGTATCAGGTGCCAATGCTCTTGTTTTCTCCCTGAGGTGGTTATTTTTCTGTTTCCAAGCAATGCTTTTCTGATGCTGTTAAGGAGTCATTGATAAATTGACATTACATCAACAAGTTACAATTGCTTAATTTCTGCAAAAATGCCTAGTTCCATTTCCATGCCAACTTTTCAGTCCTATCACATACACATGGATCACCCACACACACACTCACAAACACAGAGATACACAGACATGTAGGCACATCACATACCTGCATACACAGACAGACAGACAGACAGACAGACAGACAGACATGTAGGCACACCATGTACATGCATACACACAGACAGATACACATACACACACACATAGAGAAACACAAACACATACACACACCACATACATGCACACACAGACACAGACACACACACACACACACAAGCCACCCTTTCCACCCTCCATCCCTATCCAAGGATATAAAAAGACAAAGTACTAATGTGGCCACCTACAGCTGCTTTCAGTATCACTTAGCCAGCTGCATCTTCAAGTGGAAGAATTCCTTTTTGTGACTGTACATTGGCCTGAACATAAGATGCAGATCTGGGAAATCTTTGTATTCACCAAATATAAAATAACACCTGGTGACAGAAAGCTAGACAACTCACTCAGTGACTAGTTTCAGAATTTTTCAGTAAGGCGCTTTACGGAGCCAATGTGTGGGTACCAATTAGAACCCTGACTGACAGGATGGTATGTCTGGACCATGACTGCAAACAAGCACATAATAGTTTTGAGTACAGTGAGCATCTGCCATAAGCTCTGAATGACTCAGAGCCAGATGATTCTACAGCAACACATACGGAGAAACTGAGGTCAAACATGGGGAATAAATCTGGTTACTGTCTCACATAAATGATATCGTGTACTACACACAATTGAGCTGTGGGAAGGAGAAAAGCAGCAAAGAGAAATGCTTGCACAGCCGCTGTAGGTTGGCTTGTAGAGATTCAGAAATTAGCCAGGACAGGGTATTTCAGCTATGGCTGGCATCTGCCATCTGAATCATTTGAATTATCACGACTTGGTTTGGTACCTGAAAAGTTGTCTTTTCTCCTTCTCCTTCTCCTTCTCCTTCTCCTTCTCCTTCTCCTTCTCCTTCTCCTTCTCCTTCTCCTTCTCCTTCTCCTTCTCCTTCTCCTTCTCCTTCTCCTTCTCCTTCTCCTTCTCCTCCTCCTCCTCCTCCTCCTCCTCCTCCTCCTCCTCCTCCTCCTCCTCCTCCTCCTTCTCCTTCTCCTTCTTCTCCTCCTCCTCCTTGTTCTCATTCTCATTCTTGTTCTTGTTCTTGTTCTTGTTCTTCTTGTTCTTCTTCTTCTTCCTTCTTCTTCTTCTTCTTCCTTCTTCTTCTTCTTCTTCCTTCTTCTTCTTCTTCTTCTTCTTCTTCTTCTTCTTCTTCTTCTTCTTCTTCTTCCTCCTCCTCCTCCTCCTCCTCCTCCTCCTCTTCTTGTTGTTCTTGTTCTTGTTGTTCTTGTTGTTCTTGTTGTTCTTGTTGTTCTTGTTGTTGTTGTTGTTGTTCTTGTTGTTGTTGTTGTTGTTGTTGTTCTTCTTCTTCTTCTTCTTCTTCTTCTTCTTCTTCTTCTTCTTCTTCTTCTTCTTCCAAAATGAGCTCTGTGATTGAACTTTTAAAACATTTTTTTTCTAGAAGGCACAATGCTGGGCACACAAAAGGCACTCAATGATTGCCCAAAGCAACACAGAATGGTTTTCATTTTGTTGACCTCACTTTCTGCATTAGCTGAGTCCTCACACTTTTTGCTGAAGGAAGACAGAAAGCCACCCCCCTCTTCCCTAAATCTTTTCTGAAGCACACTCAGAGCCCACGGGATACCCTAACAGCCCAGCATTTCCATCTCTCCCCTTCATGAGGCTTCTTCATCTTCATCAGTCTCTCATTTTAATTTCACCTCTATGAACACCAGGTTTCTTAAGGTTTCCATGGGGGAGCCAGGCAAGGGAATCAGGGAGGAACACAGCCTCTATTTTATCCTTCTTTTCCTCTGGGAGCCAAATTATGTAATTTTTGTAAAAGCATCTTTTCTTCTTTCCTACTGTGGGCCCCAGCCATTCCTTTTAGCTGATGGCAGAGCCCCATAATGTGAAAGCTGCTTATCTTAGTGGGAATCTCGGGGTGGGCTTTTAAAGTTGTCCCAAGCTGTGCCTGTCTGTAATTCTTAGTGCTACTCATTTATGGAGATTGGGGGAAGAAGGAGGAAGATGCGGCCTGACTGGCTCCCCTGGTGCACTGATGGAGAAATTGCTAGTGAACGTTTTCATTTTCAGCCCCAGTTACTTAATCCATCACAGTGGAAGAAACACAGCCAGGCGGTAAACCTGAAGCCTCCCAGGCCCTGCATCATTCCTGAAAATTTTTATAAATATTGTAATATGGTGGCAGGACAGTAAGACAAAGGCAAGAGAGACCATCTAAAGATGGCCCAAGAGTACTCCAAAAAGTGGATTTTCTTGTGACAAATGGCTATCCTTTTTATTAAATCTGTTTTAAAAGACTCATCTGAGTTTGAGTCCCCTTGGGCTCAGCCTGCAAGCTTCCAGACTAGGTAGTCATACTCAATCCTGCTCCTGTGAAATAGCATCACCAATGGGTCAGAAGCCATATGGAAGAGGAGACTGCCACCATAGCAAACTAAGGGCCCTGGAGACTACAGCCAAGAACAAGCAGTCTTGGTGTTTCCTTGTTTGACATGAAAGTGTTGGCAATGCCTATTTTAAAACTGATTTGAGGGATCAAGGTTCAGAAAACCTGATCTGGAAAACATGAAATGAAGTTAAATGTAGCAGACTAGAGAATGCTGGTCCTGAGAAAGCTGATCCTAGGACCTCACAGATTAGAAGAAACTGAAGAGTCTGAAGGGTGAGGGTAAGGCACACGGAAACTGTACATTCTTAGAAACACCCCAAAGAGTACCAAAGATGTATTCAGTTCAATTAGGAATGCATTTACTTTAATGTCAAAGCCATCACTAACATGTAAGTCCACAACTTGAGATTTACTGTTCAGTGACCATTAAAATGGCCTCTGTTAGTGGCAAACACAGCAGCCATCTTGCCCTGGGAGCATATTGGTAGCCTGGGTACAAGTAGACCACACACCTAGTTTTAGAAACACTCCATCAGTCTGAGTCTCCAGTCTTCCACAATAATCGGCAAGGCTCAACTCCACAACTGCTCCTTTAATCATCTCCAATCTTCTTGGTTGTGTAGCAGTCAGCAAAGCTGGCGATGAAGGTCCTGTGGAGCCTGGTGGCTATTCTGACAGTCATCAGCTCTGCAGCAAAAAAGAGCAATGGTGTATTGAATTGATTACTTCCACCAATGAATAAACAGGCCAAACCAGGAATAAAAGTCCTATTCCTGGATCACCATTAAGCTGCAGTGCAATGATTGGTGGATGGCATTAAGGTAACACTGTGTTGAATGTGTGATGTTGCAAGGTATGCTGCTTTCTGCTGTATGCTCTTCCAATTTACAGCATAACACTGTGATTTCATTTGTCATTAAAGCAGATAAAACATTGTTTCCTCCTTGCCCGGAGACATCAAGAAATCACTTCAGTTTGCCTTTGTTCTTTGAGTTGCTTTTTTTGAGGGGAGGACCTAATTGTGTTCTTGTTTATTATGTAGACCTGGATTTGCATAGCGAGCATGAGCTTTGATAAATGCATGCATTGGGTTGATACTCTAAGCAGGATGCAGAGTAACCTGTCACTGCTGAAACGTCCCTGCATCTCTTTGTAGTTGTTCACAAATACCTTGACTTTCTGCAAGAAACTTGCTATTTTGATGTCAAAGGTAGTTTTGCCAGTTCTTGAACTTCATATAAATAGAAGCAATATAGACTTTGGCATCTGATTCTTCTGTGAAACAAATGTTAATAGTCATGTTGATGCCTGCATTAGTGGTCTGTTTGTTTTTATTGCTTAACTGTGCCCCAGACTATAAATGCACTACAATATATATATATATATATATATTCACTCTGGCACTGACAGACTTTTGGGGCGTTTCCAGTTTAAAGCTATTGTGAATAAAGCTGCCATGAAGAACCTTTTGCAAATCCTTTGCGGTTAAGTTTTATTTCTCTTGGGTAGGAGTAGAATTACAAGATCAAAGTGGCAATGTATATGTAACATACAAGGAGCTGCCGAAGCTACATTTTACACTGCTGTCAGCAGTACACGGGAACTCTGTCTGCTCCCTGCTCTCTGACTTCCACTCGGGTGTTGTGGGAGCCATGGAATCTCACCTCAATGTGGATTGAAATTTCCCTGATGAAATGAAGCTTTTTTTCATGTGATTATTGTCTGCTTGTTTATCTTCTTTTGACGAATATCTTTTCAAAGCTTTCCCCATATCATTATGAAAATATCTTATTAGGGAGTGGCCTGTAGTCATGTCTATATGGAGACATACATTCCTTAGTCACCTTGTGGCTATGTTCTCTGGTGTGCGGTGTGCCTTTTTATTCTTTAAACAGCAGTTAAGAAACTTTTAACTTGGTGAAATCCAGTTTTTCAACTTTTTTCTTTTACTTGCCTTCCTGTTTGAATGGCTTTTTAGCATAAACTTTCAAAAGCCCACCTAAAAGTATTTTCAATTAAAAATTTATTTTCAATAAAATTTTTCTGATTGGTCATACTTGGAAAACATTTCTTTCATTTTATAATTTTATTTTAATTATCCAAACACAGTAGTATTCTGATAAGCAATTTTCAATGAAGACAGAAAATAAGCCTAGCTTGATTCTATTTTGAGCTATCAGTAGTTAAAACATTGATTTACAACATTTCTGAATCTTGGACAGTCAGCTTTCTTTAGCATTATGAGCCCTTCCAGTATACACAGTTTGTGTTTTACCAGGATTGAACACAAGCCTTTATCCATGAGAGGCACATGCTCAAAACAATGATCTTTAAAATTTGCACAGAATCTTGCTTTCTAAGGCTAACTTTGAACCTGTCACTTCTTCATCTCTATCTTCCCTGATAACTGGGATTGTTCTTCTGTCCAGAAGTCAAAATAGACACTTGACCACCCAAATTGAGGTGTCTGTGGCCATGACCAACTTCAGAACCTGATTTGACTACCAGCTGTACAATACCCAGAATTGTAGACAAAATGGTTAGACAAAATGGGGGCTGATATCTATCATTGTGGTAAATTAGTGTAAGAACAGCTGTGTCTGAGGACTTACCCAGCTGCTGGGGAGATCTGTTGAAAAAAATAAAAGGAGATGGTGTGAGATTGGAGTACATCATAAAGTTAGAAGATGGGTAATTTGATCATAGACCAACAGAGCTAGATAGAAACTAAGGAAATGGCTCCTGGAAAGTACCAGGTTCCGTGCACAGATCTCATGTTGAGCTCATTTGACCAAAGAATTAAACCACAAAGCCCAGGGAGAGGAAAAGAGGACATGTGCATGCAGTGTGTAGCCACTGTGGCCTGGCCGTGTGGTTAATTTGATGACAGGGAAAATGACTGTGTAGGAGTTGGGGAGATGTCTCAGTTTGTAAAGTACTTTTTACACAAATTAGAGGACCTTAATCTCATTAACAGAATTCACGGAAAGAGCCAAACATGGTGGTACTTGCCTGCAATCTCAGCATAGGGGAGGTAGAGACAAATGTATTCCTGAGGCTTTCTGTCCAGCCAAACCAAACATTTCTCTGGGCTCTAGGTCCTAGTAAAATGCCTTGTCTCAATAAATAAGGGAGAGTCCTGAGGAATGACACCCAAGTTTGACCATTGATGTACACACACATATACACATAGTGGAGTCACTGTAGAATATATGGCTTAAGTTATAGGAACAGTCTCATAGATTACTTTCTTCTCATCAATAAATTTAGGACATTTACATTCATCTCCTCCTATATATAACTGTAAAAGGAAAGTGGTATTTCATAGAGTCTACAGAGAATGCACAAATCAGAGTAGACGAATTCTTAAGAGCAATGATAAAGCCAGTTCATGGGAAATTGGCTTAGAAAGCCTTTATTTTGGGGACCTGACTCAGTGAATAAAAATGAGTAGCCTCACATACCTGGCCACCTGAGTTCAACTTTTGGAAGCCATATAAAAAGCCATATGGAAGCATATCTGAAATCCCAGGACTGCTGCAGGCTATGGAGACAGAAGAAGCTCACAGGCCAACTAGCCTTCAGTCCAACCTACAGCAGCAAAATCAGGGGACCCTGTTCAAGAAGGTGGAAAGCAAGATATTGTCCTCTGACCTCTACATATGTGCTGTGGCATTTCACTCTCCCAGTCCCTGTACCTTTTTTCTGTGTATAAGTGTCTCTCTCATATAAATAAATAAATAGTAAATACATAAATAAAACTTGTATTTTTACAAAGGTGTTTTAACCAATTATACACTGAAATTTAAAGTTATTTAGTCTCTACATATTAATGTTATTTTACTTTTCATTCAGTAAATTATATATTTAAATATACATATTTAAATTATTTTGAATAATAAAAGAAAATGAACCTACCTAACAGACTCCCCAGTGTGGTGTCTGCTGCTCTTTTCTGAAGAATGTAACTTTCTCTATTTGTTGAGGGAACTTTTCTTCATTTCCAGTTCAGACAGTATTCTGTGTATTTTGTTTCTTGATCCCCAATAAAGAAGCTATACATAGGAAGTACAGTGGCCCAATGGATCATAATGAAAGCCTATCCAGAAAGACATTTAATGATGGAGATGACGTAACATGAGGCATAGATTAGCTAAGCATCAACCAGGAGTCTAGAAACAACCAGGATAAGAGAAAAGATGTCCAGAAATCAGGAACATGGAAATCAGGATCACATCTGAGCAAGATAGGAGAGGAGGGCTATGTAGAAACAAGTAGGTTGTAGTCAGAAGAATGATCTAGAAGAACTCAAAGCTTTTCTGGTGAGAACTTTAACCAAGAATGGTGTTCAGATTCTGCCACAGAACCTATTCAAGGATGAGGGGGTGTGAGGACATAACTGATATCTATGTTTAACCCTGCCATGCAATCACTGTTTGAGTCTTCCTTAGATTAACTCAGGCTGTGACTTGACTGGGGCACGATAGACCTGTGTATCCACTCCTATGTACTGAACTCTCCCTCCCACGACATGCTAGAGTGCAATAGGGTGTAGTGACAATTTTGGAATTTTAGTTTCTTAAAAAAAAAAAAAAACAAAGAAATCTTAAGAATATGTTTTTGTTTTAATCCCAGGTGTGGGTTATGAGGCTGCTTTGACTGTCCATAGCAGCTGACTGTGATTTGCCTACTGCTTTAGTAGGGGCATGATTTTGCCAGCTGCAGATAGTTTTTGTGATTGTGTGATGTTTGGATTTCTGGGGATTTTTTAGAGGGTATATAAATGCTGTGGCCCAGAGAGGCAGTGTGGGTTGTTGGTTGTTGGTTGTTTGCAGTTTATTAAGAAGTTGTACACGAAGAAGAAACAACAAGAAGAAATTAGATATCCTGTTGGTGAAGATCAAATGTGTCCCAAGTAACTCAAGGCTCCTAATCAGCAGGAAGTAGTCTAATGATACCATCTCCCTCTTTCCTTTCTCTCTCTCTCTCTCTCTCTCTCTCTCTCTCTCTCTCTCTCTCTCTCTCTCTCTGTCGTTCTTTCTTTCTTTCTTTCCTTCTTTCTTTTTAATATAGAATAGAGTTTATTAAGGGCATGGGGAGAGGAGTCAAGAGGGAAGTAGAGGCAGAGAAAGGCAGAGAGAGAGAGAGTAGAGAAGTAGAGGCCAGCCATGAGCATGTGGGGGAGGGGGAGGGGGAGGGGGAGAGAGAGGAGCAGGAAGGAAGAGCAAGAACAAGAAAGGAGCAAGAGAGCAAGAGCATCTCCCTCTTTTCAACTATTGATTTTATTAAGGGATTTCTTTCCTTTCCACTCTATCCTTTTTTTCTCTCTTATCTAGGGAGTTGAAAGGATAGAAGAAAAAGGGCAGAGAAGGAAGGAAGAAAGAAGGACTCAAGAAAGTAGTGAAGACAGCTACAGTAAGGTGGCATTTACATTACTATCTTTCAGCAGAACCCCTACAGAGTTTAATAAGACCTGTGTTCAGGAATCCTGTCCTCATTCAATGATGCTGACATTGAATATTAGTTTGTAATTCACGACTAAGTCACATAGGAAAGATGGTGATTCACAGTGAAGGTTCTGACAGTTCTGGTGCCTCAAAGTGGACTGACTGAAGTCCAGGGCAGACTGTGCCACCGCTTGAGTTGAAACGTTGCATGCCAAGGTGTCTTGTAATGACATCACATAATCCACCATCCATTTCTAGGTATTTAATTAAGAGAACTGAAAATGGGCTGGTGAGATGGCTCAGTGGGTAAGAGCACCCGACTGCTCTTCCAAAGGTCCGAAGTTCAAATCCCAGCAACCACATGGTGGCTCACAACCATCTGTAACGAGATCTGACTCCCTCTTCTGGAGTGTCTGAAGACAGCTACAGTGTACTTACATATAATAAGTAAATAAATCTTTAAAAAAAAAAGAGAGAGAACTGAAAATACACTTTCACAGTCTTGCGCAAGTGCCCATTGCATGTCTGCATGTAATAACTACAAACTGAAAACAACTAAATATTCCATTAATTTGGGAGCAGGCAGTGCTATATCCATACAATGAAAGACTAAGCAATCAAAAAGAACAAACTTTTCAATCCCCAAAAAACAATCTGGAGGAGACACAAACTACTTAGAACCTGCTAAGCAAGGGGAAAATCACACCTGGTATTGGAAATCTAGCCAATTACCTGGGGCTAGAGGGATCTTGGAGGAGAACCTACAACCACCACTTTACTAAACCACCGTAATCCCTTACTACATCTTAAATATTTACCTTTCTACCCACAGCTAAGTGTAGCTCTCAACCCTGAGCAAAGAGACTTCTCCTTGTAACAGACAGAGACCATTACAGAAAACCACAGTCAATTAAAATGCATAGGATAAGTATGTACATGGTGCCAGCCTCAGTTGAGTCATGTATAGCATAACTCCCTCAGCTAAGGTTCACAGAACATCAAGGAATAAGGGTGGGGAAGAATTGTAAGATCCACAGGACTGGGTTGTCTGCCATGAGGTTGTGTCTCCTAGAACTGTCAGGAAGCTGTAATCCATGAAGTCTGGACAACATGGCTGCCTAAACAATATCTGAACTAACATACATTTTAACATAGAAGTGGCAATCTCACAGGTGTCCCACCCTGGACAAAGAACTATAGACTACCAAGGATGCTCAGAGCAAGAGATGCAGTCTGCTCCCCAGAGGAGTCTCCCAAATTGGTTATCCAATCCCAAGTAGTCGGCCTAAAATTATATACATACAAGTAACATTATATGAACTGAACAGACTATGTGAGTGTATGAGTGTGTCTGTGGGTGAGTGAGTGTGTATGTGTGTGTGTGTGTGTGTGTGTGTGTGTGTGTGTGTAACAAAAAAGGCCAGAGACCAAGAGTTTGTGAGAAAAGATGGGGGTGGGGGTGGAGTACAAAGGAAGGGTTGGAGGGAGAAAAGGGAAAGCAGAATATGATGTAATTAATTTTTATTTTTAAAATTAAAAATGATTGTGAAAGAAGCCAACAAAAATTAAAAGGCAGTTTTGCTCCATTTACAGAGAAATCTGGAACATACAAACTTAGGAAGCAGATCAAAAGCTAAAGATCAGAGAAGAGGGGACCACAGAGGGCATGGGAAAATTTAGGGGATGATGGAGATATGAATTGTCTTGACTCTAGTGATGACTGTCTTTCTTGATGATAATTGGGTCAAATTTTATGTTTGCAGTTTATGGCATAGTTTTAGGGGGTAGGGTGGGAAGGCTGAAGGATGGCACTTGGTCCACATCTAGAAAAATGGGGACCAAAGGTGGTGACCCTGAGAGCCTTAGTGGGCAGCTGGAAGGTAGTCAGTGGAGAAAGCCCTGCTTCTCCTGAAAGCAGGACAGTGCACTGAACGAGAAGCCAGAATAGATCATCTCACAGGAGCTGTCCCCATAACCCTATACAAAGGATCAGGGCACCCAGCTAACTGACATTGCCTGAAGTCAGGTACCACTATCACATATCTAAGTACTCTAGTTTACTTGATGCTCATACTCTGTAACCTTGACTTCACAACTATGCTTTCACAGATACTTTGATATCTCAGTTTGAATTTAGAATTGTCAGGCATCCCCAAATGCTACCCCTGAATGTGCTTTGTGGGGAGACCCAACTTTCTGGCTCCATCTTCTCCTGTAGAAGACACTGTCTTTCCCACTGCCCAGACTCCATCATTCAGTAAGAAGGGTTTTAGTCATACCCGTGAATAGCTAAATTGTGTATGCAATCTTCCATCCCTTGCACATTAATAGTTGCCTTTTGGTGTAAGAGAATGGATTCCAGAAGTATTCTGCCATCGAAAGGTAGGCAGTGACATTTTGGGTGGCAATAAGGCCAGAAGTACCAGGGGGCCACCTAGCAGGGATAAGGAAGTGCCATACAGCCTCGTTTGCGTCATCTTCTTGCCTGTAGATGGAGAACACTTAGGTAAGACTCCGGGCTAACTCCCCCCCCCAGCTGTCCGTAATTAATAGTGGAGAATACAACATGGATTCCTAAAAACTTAAATGTTCAGGAAAAGCAGCATTTCCTAGTCTAGGAAACAAATCTCAAGAAACTTCTCACATGGAGAGGACCAGATGCTTCTTCCACATCCAGGAAATGTCAGCACCAGTCATGTAGATTTCTCTGGTACAGGCCATCAAGGGACAGAAAGACCAGAAGGAGGGATGGTAGAACCTCTGTGCCCTCTGTCCTGAGGCTTCATGTTCTGTTAGAAGGATGAAATCAATAGGTATTTTGTTTGTTTTTAACTATGAGTTTCTCTCTCTCTCTCTCTCTCTCTCTCTCTCTCTCTCTCTCTCTCTCTCTCTCTGTGTGTGTGTTTGGCAGTAGGCTGTACACAATGTGTGCAAGGCAAAGGTTGGCATTTGGTGTCTTTGACAGTTGTGACTCACCTCAGTTTTTGAGATAGGGTCTCTTGCAGAAGCAGAAGTTCACCAATTTTACAAGATTTTATGAGCTTCACCCTCAAGGATCATGACTCCTCCACCTCCAGGGCAGTGGGGTCATAGGCCTGTACCACTACACTCTGACCTTATGTAAATGCTAAAAATCAAACTTGGAACCTCAGGCTTTTCCAATGAAATTTTCTCCCCAAAGCCCAGGGTTTGTTGTTGTTGTTGTTGTTGTTGTTGTTGTTGTTTAAATATGAAAAAAGCTACAAAATCTCTGAGCAGGGAAGACTATAGAGTGGATTTGCAGGGGAGTGACTGAAAACAGTGAAATAGCTTCCAACTTTACTACACACACACACACACACACACGCACACAATACACACAATACACTTACAGCACACACACACACACACACACACACACATATAAATATACATGTGTAACATATATATTTATTCACATATACATGTTATATTTGTGTATAAATTATATATGAATTATATGTAATATATGATATATGTCAAATTCTTGTATCTAACTTATACCTGGCTTATATGAATCAATACATTCTGCATTTTGTTCAAAGTAGTGTAGAGTTTTGGTTTCTATAATCTAAAAATATAAACACATTGTATTTATAAATTTTCAGATCTAATAACCATTTCTAGACAGTCTTAAGAAAGACCTGACTCAAGAATCTCAAACTAATCCTGATTAAAAAGGAAAAAAATCAAAATAAAACTGGCATTAGAGTAAGAGATTACCCTTTGGAAAGTAATGGAGACAAAATGCCTTTTCTTTTCTGACAAGAAGGTAAGTTTCAAGGGTGACTGGGATTCTGTGAAGAAGGATACCTGAAAGTTACGGAGAGCAGACACCTTGAACAGTCGTCGGCTTGGCAGGACCCCAGTCAAGTTATCTCTGTGGATGGAGAAATCGTCAAAGAGAAGAAGGAATGCCCAGGAGGAATGACCTATTAGATCATCCCAAAGTCACAATGCTCCAGGTGAGTGTGCAAAGCACTGCACTGCTGACAGAGCTAGATATTATATGAAAGCTACAGAGAGAGGACCGGAATTGGACTATGTGTGACTTTCTGAAAAAAAAAAAATTTCCAGGGAACTAAAGACAGCCTCTTTTTTCTCAGCTTTGTGACTGAAGAATTAAACCAAATCAAGAGAACCACGGAGATGTATCCTGATTATAAAAAGGCTTCCATACAGAGTTCTGCAAACCAAAGCTTCAAATATCGCCAGGAAAGGTCATGGTGGGAGCGAGATTCATTACAAACCTGAAGTATGAACTGAACTCCACTCTGCAGAGTGGAGAGCTCTCAATACCAGCAACTCTATGAAGAGCTGGCTTCATATCTCTCCTCCCCAGAGCAATCTGCCCTTCACTGGATGGCCTTTGCTGTCCCAAAACATAGCTCCACCAGACAGATGGAGCAGGCATGATAGGCAGAGGGATTCAACATGTCTGAAGGCCTTAGGGGGGTTGATGAAGGCAAAGCAAGAAAGCACATCAAGCAGCCACCATGCCCCCTACTGTGCCAGAATTCTTCTGGAAACTCCTGGATCAGAAGACCACTCTAAGGTGGAAGCCATCTCCTTGTGTGCCTCTGGATTCTAGGACTAGGACAGACAGAGTCACCTTTGTTACCAGGGAAGTGTGAAGTTGCCGTTCAGTGAGGGAAGGCAGGCAGGGAAAGCAAAGGAGAAAGGGGAAGATGTCTGTTCTCTGATAAGAAGTTAGAATATGAAGGCTGAAGGGTAAGGAACTGCAACAAGCCCTAGGGGTTTGTTGCATGTACTCCTGTGGAGGGTCCTGCCAACCTAGGTAACTGGAGAGATCATCTCGTGAGGTCTGGCCTGACCTAAAATACTATTTTTATGTCTCTGCCTTGGGGTTAGGATGCTTCTATTTTACAATATGGCAAGTGTGCTTGAGCAACCGGAGGCCCAAACAGTAAGTGAGAAGCAGCTCTTGACTGTGAGGGAGTCAAAAATTGAGATAAAATAAATTTGTCAATAAACCCTTTTTGAAATAGCTTTCAAAACCAACAGAAATAAACCAGAGTTGAAACCTTCTTCAAGCCACGTGACCCAAAGCTTTGGAGCAGACGGATAGCACACAGCTCCCTCACTCTCTCCTCTCTTTCCCTCCCAGGGAATTGTGACAAGGGTTATAAACCAGTTCCCTAAACTTTGAAACTACAAGGATGGAGTTGAAGGGCTGATGTGCCAACCCTGAGCTGAGGCTGAAGGGGCTGCTCTTGTCTTTCTTTCTCCCACAAACCTGACAGTATCCTAACACCAAACCCGAGTCACTTAAGGGAAGAGGAGACCACGTGGAGGAAATAGATGTTTCTCACTGAAATGGAAAGGAGCAGCATCAGATAGACCACCGTTTTAGCTGGGAATCCCAGCAAGGCATTATGGGAAACGCCTCCCTGGGGCTAGCCAGAGTGAATGTTGGAATAGAGAACAGATACGAGCGAGTACAGCTGCTGTAGGCGAGACGAAGTTTCCATTCCACTGAAACTTAGAAGCACTCAAATCGAATTTTCATGTTGGTGTGGCAATGGTGCTTTGCCAAGAAATTAAACTTAGTAACAGGCAGGTGTTTCCGGGGTGCTTTCAAATTACACTGCCTTGAGAGTCTTAGAGGAAGCAGATAGCATACGAATAATCAAGAAATAACCAGAGAAACGGGAAGAAAAATAAAAATAGTGCTGCCTTCCTCGTATTGTTTGCCGTTGCTCCCCTCCCCACGTCCTGTTATTGCCAGAATGCTAAGTGACCTTTTCTGTGTTTAATTACCCAAAAGAAACAAGAAATGAATGTCAGGGAAAGAGAGGGGCTCCTATCCGGAATAGCTTGTCAAAATAACAGCCCCCAGGGTCTTTCCTCTTTCTGGAGGATATTCAATATTAGCTTGAAACAAGTGGAGATTAAAATGGGAAAAGGCATATGTCTGAGACACCAGGGAAGGTAGAATATGCTCAGGATTGAAAACAGTCAAGCAACGCCATGTCTCAGAAAGTAAAGGCTCTCTGTTATTCTTTGGAAGAGGGCAGTTCTTGTAGGGTACAATGTTGCTGAGAATTTTAAAGCCAAGTTAAAGTGAGATGCTCCTATTCAGAAAGTTCTTGTGATGATATCCACTTCCCAGCAATATAATCATTTCCACTGGCTATCGCGCAAACAGAGCTTCTTATATAAACAAGCTGCAGAGAGTAAGAAAAATGCTCAGAGTTCCTGACATGCAGTCCTCTGTCACACACCATTCTCTCCAAATGGCCACAGAGAAAATAATACTAATCTCCCTGCTGCTCATTACTTTATTAGCATCTGATGCCTTAGGTCCCTAATGAAATCCACTTTACTGCCCTGGATTATTTCCTGACTCAGTGACTTTTTTCATTTCACTATTATGGGGCTTGATAAGAGCTCTGGGGAGTGACATAAGGGAACCTCCATTTGAATTATAAGACTTCCCATTTGCAATTTGGACACTGAGCCTGGACACCTAGACTCCCTTTTCGGTCTTCCAGTCAGTGTCTACATAAACAGAGATGGCGCAGGGTCCTGGAATGGGTGCACCATTTAAGTCTAGACCAGTTGTTCTTAACCTTCCTGATGCTGTGACCCTATAATTCCTTATGTTGTGGGGACCCCAACCATAAAATTATTTTCATTGCAACATCAAAACTGTAATTTTGCTACAGCTATGAATTAAAATGTAAAAGTCTGATATGCAGGATACCTGATAGTCACGTGAAAAGATTGTTCTGACCCCCAAAAGGGGTGGAGACCCACAGGCTGACAACCAGTGGCCTAGGAAAAAGAATGTATTTGCTGAATTGTGCATGGAGGGGAGAGGGAGGAGGGAATGACAGGATCATGTCTCTTTTAAGGACTTAGTGGTTGTTTGTTTGTTTGGGTCTTGTTTAGTAATCTACTCAGAGAGTTTTAGGGCTAGATAGGTCTAGAACTCCTCAACTGAAGCCAATCACAGAAGGGATGTTTTCCACACAGAGATCTGTCATCTTCCAAGTTCAAGAGAGCACTATTCCAAAAATTCTATCTGAAGTTACCTCAAACTCAGCTTAAGCCCTACAGAGTTACTTGTCTGGTTTGCTTTCTATTGTGATAGAACAGTCCATGACCAAAAACAACGTGGGGAGGAAAGGGTTTATTCGCCTTATTTGTCAGAATCACAGCCCATCACTAAAGGATGCTGAAGTTCAAGGAGGGCTGGAACTCAAGCAGGAACCTGGGCAGGAACTCCTGTAGAGATCAAAGAGTAATGCTCTATACTGACTTGCACCGAGTATGCTTATACCACCCAGGGGTGACAGCTCACCACAGTGACCTGGATCTCCCACATCATCACTAATAAAAGCAATATCCCCTAGACCTTCTTATAGGAAATCTAATGAGGATATCTTCTCAATTAGTTTCCTTTTCCAAAATGACTGTAGTTTGTTCCAACTTGACCACAACAAACCAGTATAATTTCTTTTACTTTCCATAGACAGGCAGACAGACAGACAGACAGACAGACAGACAGACACACACACACACACACACACACACACACACACACACCATACTACTAGTTTCAGGTTTCTAAGCACTGAAGTGTTTCTTTTTATAATGCTGTCCACAGACCAAAGCCCAGAATGACAAACACCAGGACTCTGTGCTGCGCTAACTGCATGGGTCCTCACCTAACTATTTATGCTCAACCTAAACCCACACAGAAATCATGCCAGCTCAGTGGAATAATAACAAGAGGCCTTTAGAGCGTGTTAAGTGATGAAGAATAAGCCCTCATGAACAATATTGGTGTCCACAGAGCCCCATTGTCCTACCATGTGACCACTGGGTAAGAAGATGGCAGCCTGCGAACTAGGAACTGAGCTATTCCCCACCACAGAATCTGCCTTGAAACTGGCTCCATAATCCATCTATCAGAAATGAGTGTCTGCTGTTTAGAAGCCATCTACTTTACTGTGTAGCCACAATAGATTAAACGAGCCAGTGACTAACCAGACCTATGAAGTCCATCTAATGAAAGCCTGCTGTGGCCTGATTCCCTTGTCTATATGCATGCATTTACTCCCTTCCAAAGACCTATTTGATCTACTTCAAACTTCTTTCCTTCTTCCTTCTTTCTTTTTCTCTCTCTTTCTTCTCTTTTCCTTCCTTCCTTCCTTCCTTCCTTCCTTTCTTCCTTTCTCTCTCTCTCTCTCTCTCTCTCTCTCTCTCTCTCTCTCTCTCTCTCTCCCTCCCTCCCTCCCTCCCTCCCTCCCTCCCTCCCTCCCTCCCTTCCTTCCTTCCTTCCTTCCTTCCTTCCTTCCTTCCTTCCTTCCTTTTCCTTTCTTTTCCAGCTTAGCTGTTGAAAAAAGAAAGAAAGAAATGAACTACTTCATCTATCTACTTTTAGTACTTTATTGGCAATGGCCAAGCAACTTCTTGATAGGACCCCTGACCCTAACTTGTGGATCAGAAAAATAGGTAGTCCAGTCTTCAAGTGGTAGTCTGGAAAAGATCAAATGTGGAGACAGCTCATGAAATGTGACTTTAGCATCTCTCTCTCAAAAGGTGTCAGTTCCTAAGCTAGCCAACAATGTGGATTTCACGGACTGAAAGTGTCATTTCAACTGTGCCAAGGAAGCAAATCCCTTTTCTCCAATTTGTCTCTTTTTTATTATTATTTTTTCAGATGATAACTTGCTTTTGCCTATAGATAGCATGGCCTTCAGTGTCATGGGTAACTTGCTTTGGGCATGAGATGTGTTGAGAACAGGCTTCATAGTATCTACCTTCACACCACCAGCTCCCAAACCAGAGTCCACATTCAAGAATACCACTTTTCATGTCTCAGCTTGAGGTCCTTGATTTAAGTCCCAATTTGTTTTTCCTTCCCTCCCCAGTGCTAATGTAGAAAGGTTCAGACTTGTTTTCATGCACACTGAGATGTCAGAGAAAATTTTTAAAGAGGCAGATTTTTTTGTATCAGTCAGTTAAAGACTAATTACAACTGTGCTTTCCAGCAAACCAGTGATTGTAGGCTAATTTTCGGTTATGAAATAGAAACTGAGGTTAATGAGGCTAATTGTGTTTACCAGCATTTTTGAACAAAAGAAAAGAAGCCAACTCAATTTTGAAGAGAATTCTTTGTCAGGAACAAATTGGAGAAAATTGCTACAGTCGTATCAGCATTTCCTAGAACCATTTAGTGCCATGCTTGGGAAACGTACTCAAACGCAAGCCAGCAGTCCAGAAAATCGAGTCCTTAGACAGCGGGGGCTCTTCTGATCCGAAGGGCACCATTGCGTGACAATGAATGCTTCAGTCTTGACAGTAATGTGACACAGAGACATTCAAGTAGTCAGACCTTGCTCTGTCCCCTTGTATGTGAGAGCAGCTGGAGAATCGGGATGTGCTGATGTCTGACATTCAGAGATTTTGTAGGTTTTAGTGGGGGATGGGGCACAAGCATCGAACCTCTGAGAAGGCTTGCCAGCAATGGCTTCTGAGTGCTTAATCCCATCCTGCCAAGTTGATTCCAACAAACAAGAAGACTGGCCAGAGTAGCTACCAGGAAAGACCTTCAGTCAAGGAGCTTAGCATGCAACAGAACACATAATGTTTGAATATAAAGAACACAGAATAAATATAAATTAGATGCCTACCTTTCTCAGAAAATGGGCTTGCCTGTTTGATGTCAAAACACCACTTCCTGGACCATAAGACGACTGTGTTCTAGAAGAGGTTGATCTGAGACCACAAGTTACTTCAGATTTAAATTTAGACCTCGACATATCAGCATCTCTAAGGGCTCCACAGAGCATCTCTAGAAACTCTAGGCAGATGGTGAGAAGGTGCTTTAGAGAGAACAGTCATATTTGAAATGTATTGCAATGACTGCAATTATTCTGTGCAAAGCATCATGTTTTATTTGTGTGTGGTGAAGTACATGTGCATGTTTGTGTGTGTGTGTCTATGTGTGAACATGCACAACCCTGGGGAAAATGTTGGATATCCTCTGTGTGTGTGTGTATGTGTGTATATATATATATATATATATTGGCTCTCTCACTGAATCTGAAGCTGCCATTTCAGCTAGATTGGTCAGCCAGTGAGCTCTGGGCATCCACCTGTCTCCACCCATGACACTGGGGCTATAGACATATGTTGCCATGCTCAGCTTTCACGTGATACTAAGGATTTGACCTCAGGCCCTCCTGTTTTCACAAGCACTCTTAGCCACTGAGCTGTCTTTCCAGCCTGGAACACCCTATTTTAAGGAAGCCAGGCATCCTTAACCTTCAGGTGGCTTGGAGCAATTATAAACCCATCATATTCCTGTTTGCGATGACATATTCCTGATCTCTGATGTACGTGGATGAACCAAGCATGTGCTGTCTGCTGCAGTCTGTGAGAACATGTCAGGGCGGGGCCCACACTGGAGGTGCTTACTCTCTTTCCAACATCAGACTTGCCACAGTTGACAAAGCTGCTCATATGGCTTATGAGTGCTGCACTACGTCATTAAATGCCTCAAATAGGATCAAAGTGTGAAAAACTATAGAAAATCCAAAGCCATTTATATTAAGCTCAAAGGCAGCCATTTTGTGGTGTCTCTTGGTTTCCCAGTGTCACTCTGAATTTTTAGGGTTCACACACATAGGGCTGCGAGTGTGATTTGATGCATTTCTCAGAGCTGTTTTTGCATAATTGTCTTTCTAAATCTTCTCTCCTTGCCGTTGTAGGATCTTAGATGATGGGATGTTTACACCATGTTCCTCACAGCATTTAATGATGACCTAAGACCATCATCCTAAACTATCTGTGGAAACACAAACAAAGGGAGGGGATATTTGTGTTTTCTTGAAGTAAAAGCCAGGGCCTCAAAGGCAAGAAAGGTAAAGATTTAGATAAAGGAGGCTACTGTAGGAAAGGACAGAGGGAGCAAATATAAAAGTGACACACTTGATTGGGTGACAGAGCTTCAAAGGGAAGAAGCAGGTGCTGTGCTCACGAATGAGGAGCTGTCACAGATGGATGAGGAAGGCTGAGACATACTTTGGAGAAACTGGTTAAAGTATAAGGAGCTTACACTTGCCAAGGGTCGGCTCACTGCTCCCTTACGCCTCTGTGAAATGCATGCTGAAGTTTCTGGGGTGGTTTATGGGAGCTGAGAAAAGTGTTTATGGTGGTGAGCTTGCAAGGTTGGAAGCCTCCTGCCTAAGTTTTTTGAAGGCTGGAAGAGCGTGGCATTTAGGTCAGAAGCAAAGATTTAGAGCTAATCCTATGTATAAGCACACAGCCCTTTATCAAAAGTCAGGCCAAGAAACTATGTGTCATGGGGACCCAGGCTGGGTCTGCATGTACAATACAGTGTGACCGCTGGACTATTCTAACCTTTAGGAGAGCCATCGTGGTCTTGGCTCTTCAGATCCTATTAGTGGCTCTCCAGAATCAATAGAATTAATCAGTCCGTTTTTTACCGTGCTAGCTTGGGGATACCACAGCTGCCCAGGGTTCAGGTTTTCACTTTGGGTTTTCCATTTTCCCCATGGGATTCACAACCCCAACTCGGGAGATAAACCCACACCCATGCTGCTACTGAGACCTACAGAACCCTTCCAAGATGATGGGACAACTCTTTTTCTGTGGCCACAGGCCTGCCTGTGAGCATCTGCCTCCATGCTAAGGGCAACTTTACTACAATAGGGCTTTGAGGTAGTTACTTGAATTTGGACATTCTACCCAGCACTGCCCAGAGCCACCACCCACAGCAGATCCTGCCCCATGGGGCACACAGTATACAGAGCTCAGCTCAGTAACCTTGGGTATGTATGAAATAGCTACGTCTTGTTTCTGAATAGGAAACTGGTACTGAGTGGCACCCAATATCACCATGCTTGGACAATCTATGCACTGTTGTTTGCAAAATCATAACAAAAAGCATTCTTATATTTTATAACAGAGGAGAAAGGAGTGGAGGAGAGGGAGGAGGAGGCCATAAATGCCCCCACAACTACCAAAATGTGACATAGTTGTTTTTCTTATTCTAGAAGACTTTATAGTCTCTCCATCTGCAGACGGATTTTTGGTTTTAATTCTAAAGGTTAGGGGGAGACAGGAAAATCCCTAGGACAAAAATACCCAGGCCCTTATTCTTCTCAAAATCTGCCACCCATGGCTTCAAAACCATCTCTCCAGAGCTCAGTTACTTTATCACCTGTTGCCCTACATACAGTACGATTTCTGCCTTATCCTCCCAGCCTGTGTTACAGCCCCCACCCTCCCTCTGCCAACTGCCAGGAGTGCCCAGCATTCCTGAAAGCCTGGCTCAAAGCCCACCTCCTCCGCGAGCTTTCACTCCCTCCCCAGCATGCCCACCACATGACACCACACATTATCCAGTCTGTGAATTACAATCTTATAGTGAGGGCAGTGTTTTAAAAAAAAAATGTGTCCCTGCCTACATGAAATGAATTTTACTCTCTGTGCTGTGGCTAGCATAATGTGGGTGATCGGAAAAGTTTTACAAATGAACAAATGAAAGAGTGAATTAGTAAAACTAAAAGAGAAAGGGGCTGTATATTCACCTAAGTGAAATTATTTCTAATAGGATAGTATTCAGCACCCTGCAGTTTCTCCTATGATTTACACTACAGAGCTAGTGCCCTTGAGATGAGTCTTTGAATGTGTCCTCTCCAGCAGCTGAGAGGCCAGGAAGAGCCTATGAAGAGCTAAGAGAACCAAAGGTACCTAGGCTAGAAACCAAAGGTTACCTAGGCTTGAAAAAGACAAGTGTTACTGTAGTAGAGCAGGATCCCGTTGCAGTTGTTTGCTGGTTTGAGTGTGTTCATCCTTGTGGGAAGGCACTGTATGGCCAGAGAGAGGGAGGCAGTCTATGACTGAAGAGTGTGGACCACTGAGTTGAAAGAGGAAGACTCTCTCCACAAACAGAGAAAGCACTTGACATTGAAAATAATCATACCAAAATGCCAAAAGTGAACTTGCCAATTTCTAGAAATAGCCTGTGTTAGTTACCTTTCTGTCATTAAGATAAAGCACCATGAGCAAGGTAGCTCATGGAAGAGACTTAGGGTTGGAACTTTGGTTCTAGAGGGATGCTGAGAGTGTCCACTATAGCAGGAGGCATGGCAACAAGCTGCAAGTATAAGAGTGAGAGCTGGAGCCTGGCGTGGTGGCGCATGCCTTTAATCCCAGCACTTGGGAGGCAGACACAGGTGGATTCTGAGTTCAAGGCCAGCCTGGTCTACAGAGTGAGTTCCAGGACAGCCAGGACTATACAGAGAAACCCTGTCTCGAGAAACAACAACAACAACCACAAAAAGAGTGGGAGCTGGAACCTGAGATCTCACATCTTCTAACACAAGCATGGAGAGAGGGAGCTGGATGTGGTTTGCACAGCCTTTCCCCGGTGACAGACTTCCTCCAGCAAGGCTCCACCACCTAGAACACCACCAAGCAATGCCATCACTTGGAGACCAAGTGTTTAAGTGCATGAGACTCTGGGGGTATTTCGAATATAAACCACCACACAACTGTAACTTTAGTACTTCAGCAAAGCACTAAGAAATGCCCACTGCTGTACTCTTCTTTTTATCATTGGATGTCTATGTGTTCTTCAACATTAAAAAAGCACTAATGCTTTATTGCCATTAATCTCTGGCTGGGCTGAACTTTGTGTAGACAAGAAGTCGGCAAACAGGCCTGGCCTTCACCAAGGCTGTGGCCAACAGCAATCACAAGCACATTGCATCCTGCAAGAACCTAACAAGCTAGCAGTAGATACCATGGTAAGTCATCATTTGCTAGCCTTGCAGAGTTTTATAACGCAGAATTTTTCCTTATTGGAAATAGTAATGATTTCTTCATGATGCTAGCATTTCATTAACAAAACTAAACAAAAAAGAGCTACTGTCACTCACATGTGTTGTGTAGTCAATTGATATTATAGATGAACATAACATGCTGTGGAGGGTAAAATTCATAGGTAACAATGGGTTAAAGAGAATCCTGGCCCCTTGTTTTTATTCTCTCTGCAGGCATGTGTGGTTATAGTGAAAAGTGTATTTGCTAGGACAATAAAATGTCAGCTAGAGCATTTTCTATTGCCAGATGAGAGTCCAAAAGAAAATACTGATTGTTGGAAGAATGTTGCAAGATTAATTCAATTATAGAATCTCCTGGTTCAAAGCCACTTGAAAGATCATCTGATCGTAGCTTTCAGGGAATTATTGAATCCTGGCCCAAGTGGGCATCAGCCTCCGCCTGGCTCTTTTCATAAAAAAAAAAAAAAGATCTGCAGAACAGGGCACTTTATTGTTTAAAGTCCTCAAAGCAATCTGCCCCTTGAAATTCCATTCTAGTTCTGTGTTCTGGAGGGACACAAATGCTTCCTCTCTTGTACATTGGCCCTAAAAGTACCAGGTATGCAAGTTTCCAAGGATGTCCCATCTAAGGAATCATATCCTACCTGACATCCTGGTACCCTAGAATAAGAAAATTAAGTTTGTGGTTTGCAGAGATAAGCTTTGCAAACCAACTGGGGAGTGGATACTTGTGTGTCCAAAAAACCGCATATGAGAAGAAACTTAGCCTTCCATTGGGTGTTTAGAGATGTGCTCTCTAGACAGCAATTAGACTTGAATGATATCGTGAGGACAGGGACCAAAGAAAAAGACTAGTGGCCTTATAAGGTGAAGCAAGGGAACAAGAGCTCCCCCCCCCCACCTCCTATCCCTTTCTTCTTGCCCTCTCTCCCTTCCTTGCCCTCTCTGCTCTCTAAAGACAAGGCTAAAAGGCAGCCAGAAAAAAAAAAAAAAAAAAAAACCTAGCCATAATGCCACTCTAGTATGGAAAGTTAGGTATCTGTAGTTTAGGTCCCCTAGTCTGTGGCTTCTTATTACAAACACCCAACCACATAATGCAGGAAATCTGAAAGGCTTTCCAATAATGGAGTCACTTAGCAGCCTTAGTGATTATAAGGTAATTCAAATGTAAGTGGCATGAACTTGGAGTTACTGCCTGTATAACACAGTAACTTGTGAGGGTTTCTTTGAAAAATGAGGTAAAGTGTCTCATAACTTTCTGTATTGGCTACATATTAAAATAGTAATATTTCTGACATGTTGGATAAATCAAATAAACTGTATCAAAATTAATGTCATCAGTTTCTCTTATGCTTTATAATGGAGCTAATAAACAATCTAAACTCATATACATGTGGTGGCTGGAGAGATGGCTCCGGAGTTAGGGGCACTTGATGTTCTTATACAGATTTGAGTTTGCTCCCCGGCATTTAGACTCTCTGTAACTCTAGCTTCAGGGCTTCCAGTGCCCTCTTCTGGTCTCTGTGGGTACCTGCACTTATGTGCACCACACACACAAACACACACACACACACACACACACACACACACACACACACAAACACACACACACACAAACACACACGCACACACGCGAGCACAGATATACATGCATACACATAAATAAATAAAAATAAATTTTAAAAGAAAAAATAAAATCATGATGTGGCTTTCAAACTTTCCTAGCATAGTGCTCTGTGGGCAAGGAGCTATGTGAAGCTCTGTCACATCAAGAGTCACCTTGAGTCTGTGCTAGCTTGCCATTCTTGCCTTTCTTTCATCCTGTTACCTTGAATTCTTTCTCTTCCATGTGCTTGCAGCATGGTGTGGCCTATCTTCAAGAGTGACCAACAAACTTTAATTTTTTTTGTGTGTGTCATATTTTAAGTTACCACCCAGAAAACTGTTTTCACTGACTCTAATAAACTGGCCTCCACTATCTGTACCCCATTCATAGAAATAGTGCACAGCTGCGTCCATTTGCTTTGTTTTCTCATTCACTTTGTTTTTCTGTAGTCAATGACTGACAGAAGCAGCAGCAGGCAGGAAGGATTCATTCTGACTTATGGTTTCAGTGGCTCTCAGTCCATCATTATGGGGAAGGTATGGCAGTGGGAAAGATTCATCGCATGAGCATAGGACTTTGTGGTGACGATTGTTGCCATGGTGGAGACCAGGAAGATGAGAGAAATAGAAGCAAGTGTTACCCTCCTCTAAGGAGCAGCTACTGCAGGCCAGGCTCACTTTAACCAGGTTCCCATGCCTTCAGACAGGCACTATGACTGGTGTGAGGACTGAGTGTTCAAACCATAAAATCATGATAGCTGGTTATTTCAAATTTGAAGCATAACATTACTATTTATGAGGTGCTGTTCTCAGTACTGAGAATAGAAACATGAGTGAGATGCAATTCCTTCCAGCATAGAACTCATATTTGAGTATCAAACACACACACACACACACACACACACACACACACACACACACACACACTCACTCACAAACATAGACGATCACACAGTGGTTCAAGTGCTGATGCATTCCACGTACCAGTTGTGTTAGTGGGGTTTCTAGTTGACATTTCAGCCACAGACAAAAAACCTTAAGGAAGTGACAATGAAGGAGTGGTTAATAGGGAGGAAGTTGGGGCGTCATCTAACAAAAGACTGGGGGAAGGAACTCTTCAAGTGTATGAAAGTTAAAAATTAATTCAGCCACGTTTAGCCAAGTGAAAGACAGCCACAGAGATAGAAAGAAAACAGGCCATGATGAGTCTCAGAGACATGTGGGCATGGACCACAGCCACACCAGACTCCTGTAAACCATACCATGACATTTAGGCTTCAAAGATACTGACCAGAATACCAAAGATACTGAAGTGGGTGGCTCATGACATTTGTTTTTTGTTGTTGTTGGGTTTTTTGTTTTGTTTTGTTTTTTAGGTTTCCATTTTTTATTTATTGCATTGTATGTTTCTAGGGCTCATATTTTGTTTTCTTTGTTTTTGTTTTTGTTTGTTTGTTTGTAGTTCTTTTTAATATTTTGTGTTATTTTTTTCTTAAATATTCTAAATATCAATTCTTAAGTTTAAGGTCAGATTCACTACCTATCTCTGTTTTTTTTATTAGATATTTTCTTCATTTACAGTTGAAATGCTATCCCGAATGTCCCCTATACCCTCCCCCGCCCTGCTCCTCAACCCACCCACTCCCACTTCCTGGCCCTGGCATTCCCCTGTATTGGGGCAAATGATCTTCCCAAGACCAAGGGCCTCTCCTCCCATTGATGGCCGACTAGACCATCCTCTGCTACATATGCAACTAGAGACACAGTTTTGTGGGGTACTGGTTAGTTCATATTGTTGATTCTCCTATAGGGTTGCTGACCCCTTTAGCTCCTTGGGTACTTTCTCTAGCTCCTTCATTGGGGGCCCTGTGTTCCATCCAATAGATGACTGTGAGCATCCATTTCTGTATTTGCCAGGCACTGACATAGCCTCACAAGAGACAGCTATATCAGGGTCCTTTCAGCAAAATCTTGCTGGCATATGCAATGGTGTCTGTGTTTGGTGATTGTATATGAGGAACTCGAGAAGATGGACTCTGTAAAATCAAATAACCCTATTAAAAAACGAGGTACAGAGCTAAACAAAGAATTCTCAAATGGCTGAGAATACCAAATGGCTGAGAAACACCTAAAAAAATATTCAACATCCTTAATCATCAGGGAAATGCAAATTAAAACAATCCTGAGATTCCACCTAACACCAGTTAGAATGGCTACGATCAAAAATTCAGGTGACAGCAGATGCTGGCGAGGATGTGGAGAAAGAGGAACACTCCATTGTTGATGGGATTGCAAGCTTGTACAACCACTCTGAAAATCAGTCTGGCGGTTCCTCAGAAAATTGGACATAGTACTACCTGAGGATCCCGGAATACCTCTCCTGAGCATATACCCAGAAGATGTTCCAACTGGTAATAAGTCACATGCTCCACTATGTTCATAGCAGCTTTATTTATAATAGCCAGAAGCTGGAAAGAACCCAGATGTCCCTCAACAGAGGAATGGATACAGAAAATGTGGTACATTTACACAATAGAGTATTATTCAGCAATTAAAAACAATGAATTTATGAAATTCCTAGGCAAATGGATGGATCTGAAGGATATCACCCTGAGTGAGTAAACCAATCACAAAAGAACACACACGATATGCACACACTGATAAGCGGATATTAACCCTGATACATAGGCTAGCCAAGATACATTTTGCAAAACACATGAAACTCAAGAAGAAGGAAGACCAAAATGTGGATACTTCGTTCCTTCTTAGAATGGGGAACAAAATACCCATGGAAGGAGTTACAGAGACAAAGTTTGGAGCTGAGACGGAAGAAAGAACCATCCAGAGACTGCCCTACAGGGGGATCCATCCCATATGACATTTGTTTTTAAAGGTTAGTCTAGTGGCTGTGTGCACCGTGGAATGCAAGTGTCCAATAAAGGAAGTGAGAATCTCTTGAGGCTTTTGTCATTCACACGAAGAGTGTGGGTGGCAGAGTCTCTACAAATAGAGATGTACAGAGTGGGTGGAGCTAATACTTACAGACCCTGGGCTAGATGGGAAGCTCAGTGGAGAGTATACAAGTAAACAAAGATCAAGTACTCTTCAGGGGCCTTAGGCTTCAGCATTGCAGGGAATGACGTTCTTTTTGTGTAGGAGACAGATTGATGGAATAGAGGAAAGAAAAAAAATCAAGAATCAATTTAGAAACTCTGTTGTTAGCAAGAGATATAGAATATGATGTAAAAGGGCGAGAATGGAGTTGAGGTCAAGGATTTCTGAGAAGCTGCTGATGTTAGCCATGGTCCTCCTCACTGGGAAAAGAAGCAAACTTCTAAGCATCTTCTATATTAACAGTAGGAAAAAAGAAAGCTTGTCTAGTTAAAGTTTGAAGCGGGATCTCAGAAAGCATTGGGAGTCCATATGACCTTAGACCAAGAGTGAATGGGTTTCGGGTAGGTTGTCAACAGTCCCATGTTCTGGCAGACATTGCCATCTCTTCCACTTCTTAGCCATTGGCATCACCCAAAGATTTTGGATTAGTTCTGCTGTTTGGTTTCCTGCACAGTGAGTGAATTTTTGTTCTCAGTAGAACTGTGTGTGTTTGCCTAAATGAAGCAGAGTTAACGTCAAGGCTACCTGGGGCCACCCAGAACACCTCTTTTTGTATCTAATGTTCCTTCTCCAATGTTTGCAAGGATGAGAAAGAATTGTGAGCCTAATATTATAAAGTACACATTGTGTCAAAGTTAAACACTAGAAAGCACAGCTGAGTCTCTTAGGAAACTGGTATAAACTGGCTTATTTTGTGTGTCCTAGTAGAGGACAATCCCACCCAAGTAACCTGGAGCCCTTCCTAACTCTCATGCTGTTGAATGTAAAGAAGATTGAGGGAACCACCACCAAGTTCCAAGGAAATCAAATGCATTCGTGCCGGCTATACCTTTCTTAGTGACAACAAATGCCCTATAGGGTAAAAGAAACCACATGAGTAGCCAACCAGAGGGCAGGTCACAGAAGACTGCAGATAACTTAAGAAGTCCCTAGGAGGAAGGTCCCCTTTGGTTCCTATTGCATTGACTGTCGAGGCTGAAGCTTCTACTCTGGCACTGTCTTGGCATAGCACTTTGGTTTCTTTCTACTTTTATACTTCTTTAAATCTGTCCATGGATGTGGATCTTGGGGGCAGGTTTTCAACAATCCTTTATTCTAGTAGACTTTGGCCACCTACCCCACCTCCTAGTCATGGATATCTTCCAAAGATTTTAGATGAGTTGTGCCGTTTTTCTTCACAGTGTAAAAACTTCAGGTTACCTACGCTATCTGTGCACACCCACACGTCTTAAATAAATATGTAATTTTCCAAAAATGAGGATTTAAAATTGCCTACAAGCAGTTATGAAACATGTCAGGCACACAATGGAGATTAGTCAAGTCTGAAACAGTAAGGAGGAACAGTGTCATTAAGCAGACAAACTGACCCAAATTCAGTAAGTTGTTCCCCATTGTTAGGGTTTCGTAATGATCGTATTGGTTCCATCTTGTCAAGGTTGATTCATCTTTATGCAACACATTGTTCTACAGAGAAGAATTAATTGTGGGACTCAATAACTTTCATCATAGTAAGGTGCTTGGCTGAAGAATATAGTTTTCTACTCAGGCCTCTGCTGATATATTTTAAAATTGAAATCCGGGCAGCAATACCACCAAAATGCAAAATAAAGCAGCAAAAAACACTATACAATTTTAGATCTGACGAAAGAGATTAGAAAACATAGTGTTTCTTTAATAGTGAGTTCATTTATTTTTCACATATAAATGTTTGAAAATAATCTGTTTTGGGAATAATTTTCAGTGCAAAATAAGATAAATCATTGTTCTTTAACCATGAACATAATAATACTATAGACAAAATATTATACATTCTTTTAAAAATAATTCTCTAATCTGTTTCAAATGAAAATAAATATAGTTTTTTCTTTTCCCTATGAAACAAAGGAAAGAGAATATTATTTTGGCTATTTTCCATGAAAACATGCAGTGTCTTTTTGCTTTATGGAGTTATTCAGTCCTTTCTTGATATCTACAGGCAATGAGGCTTCTGTCCATGCCAAGATCAACAAACACACAAATCCATTTTATAAGTACACAAAATTTTAATAAAATAGACCTTCATACTCTTATGTGCCCTTAAAAATTGTACTTAGGACATAAATTACAAGGCAAATAGTATATAAATAGATGTTTTACTATATTATTTGGGGTCATTGACAAAAAAAGTACATATATGCACACCACACACACTTTTTGTTCTCCAAAGATTTGGCATCCACAGTTGGTTGAGTCTATGGATACAGAAATTGTAGTTGGAGGGTGGGCAGATGTTCATACATACACACACCAATGGCTTAGCATTTGCTGAAAGCCAGGGCTTCCTTCCTTTCACCTCTTCATCCTCAATGCTCACAGCTGTCCATTCACTTTTCTGAGTTGCTCTTGTACCTCTAGAAATAAAGTTGTTGCAGCATGTCTTGCTGAATTCAAAAGCTTTTCTATTAGCTTCCGGATATAACACGTGGGCATGTTACTTCCTTTACCGTTTGTCTTCGTTAGGGTTTTACTGTTGTAAACAGACACCATGATCAAGGCAACTCTTATAAGGACAGCATTTAATTGGGGCTGGCTTACAGGTTCAGAGTTTCAGTCTATTATCATCAAGGTAGGAGCATGGCAGCCTCCAGGCAGGCATAGAGCAGGCAGAGCTGAGAGTTCTACATCTTCACTTGAAGGCTGCTAGTAGAAGACTGACTTCCAGGCAGCTAGAGTGAGGGTCTTAAGCCCACTCCCACAGTGGCCACCTATTCCAACAAAGCCACACCTCCTAATAGTGCCACTTCCCTGGGCCAAGCATATACAAACCATCACACTGTTCCCTTCTCATCTTCCAGCAGTGACAGTTCAAGTCAAGCACCTTCTGAGCAGTCTTTGTCACTGTAAATGCTTTTCCATTTCTTGACCCACTGATGTTGATGACCATCTTGTAATACGAAGAGGGCTTGTTCTCCCCGTCTCCTGCCCTGTATGAACAAGGCTCTCATCCCTGCACAGTGTGCTGTCAGTGCTGAGGATACTTACATTCTATGCTGCAAGCACAAGGAACAAACTTATACAAATAGGAAACACTGGAAATAGAGACAGAAAATATATCTGTCTTATTATAGCTCTGTAAATGGCTTCATCGCTATCTGGAACAGGGTGCTGGGGTTACATTCCCTGTTTTGCAAGGTTTGCTTATATCCCCAGTCAGTGGCAGAACCGGACCTATTACAAAGCTGAAAGCCTGTGTTCACAGTGCTTCTATTACCATAGCATGGATCCAATTCTGTTTTGCTTCAGAGTTGGACTACTATATCCCTTCTCTTATCTGTTTTTCTAATTTGTCTACATTAGGTTGTAATTTTTTCTTTTAACACATCACCAAATATGCCTAAGATATCTTGTGAAGATATAGATAGATGGATAGATAGATAGATAGATAGATAGATGGATGGATGGATGGATGGATGGATAGATAGATAGATAGATAGATAGATAGATAGATAGATAGATAATAGATAGATAGATAGATAGATTTCTAGTCAGAGTCTAAACTCTTTTTTTTAATTATTATTTATGGGGACTTCCTACAGGATAAGTCTGAGCAGAAGACCAACTTACTCCCATTGCAAACACACAATGTCTCCAGGCTGCTGTTTTCATCTCTCTTGTCTCTATACCATGACATATAGACTTGGGTCTACACCACAAGCAGTTTATCCGGGATTCAGCCATCAACTCTTGCTGCTCAGGAACTGAGTTTGGGAAATAATGACATACAGAAGGAAGAACTATAAAAAGTTCCTTCTAGGTGATGGTGGCAACAGTCAGTGTAATGAGAACCCATGGGCCCCCAACAGCAGCACAAGAATGTTCTCTGTGTGCATGCCAGCAGCTGTAGAGGAACAAGCTACCTGAAGAGCCTTCCAGAAGGTCGTGGCAGAAGCCTATCAGTATGAGCTGTAGCCTTTTTTGCAGATACCCAGGTGTTTCATAGCCTAGCAAGTCGCTAGTAAAGACATGATTGCTTCCTAAGTGTTTATGCTTTAAAAAGTTCCTTACCCACTCCCTGAATAGACACAAACATTATTCTTACTCAGAATCTGGAAGTTTTTGCTTCACTGTTTCTAGGCATCTAATGCTGCTTTTTGAGAAGGCTGGTCTCCATTGGTTCATTGTTCTTCTCAGGTTTTTCAAACATCATTTCTTCAGGGCCCAGAGGTCAGTACTAGAGGATTTCCCTAACAGCACAAGGTTTAGTCTGAAGTACTTAAAAACCTGAAAATTTTGGAGGCTGCTCCTCCAGCTCTCGAGACTGTGCCCAGAGGAGGGGGTCTCTCTATTCTTTGGAGTCAGTCATTATATTCTCTTTTCATAGGAAGATTCCAGAATTAGGGTTCTAGGGCAATTCGTTTTCTTCCTACCTCCTGTCCCCCCCAATCCTCTCCATTCTGAAGAGCTTATTGATTTGATGGCCACTTCTAAGATGCTTCCTTTCCCTACTTAAACAATCTTTTCTTGCATTTTCCTATCTTTTTAAATTCTCTTTTCTGAGAAATAGTTCAGATTTCAGTCTTTCGATTGTTTTAAGTTTTTTCTTATTTGGTTTTGGTTTCCAAAACAGCATCTTAGTGTGTGAGCCAAGCTGGTCTTGAACTGGCATTAACCCCATTTCTTCTGTTTCTTGATGCTGATGATCGTAGGTGTGTGTCACCACATCTGGCATGCGGTTATTCTGCTTTAATCAAAAGGAGCCTTTATTTGTCCTTTCTCTCAGTGCCTCTTTGTGTGGTATTGAAATCCTGTCTTCCAGATGTGTTTTCCTAATCGTTCTGAGCTTATTGTTTAGGAGCGGTTGAAACATTTCTCTTTTACTCACTTTTCTCTGCGGCCTCTTGTTGTGTATTTGGTCTCATAATTCTTTTTTGTTTTCTGCTTTTCTGTTTTCATGACTACTAACACAACCAGCTGTATAATGAGTGTTGAGCTCCCTTGATATTGTGAAAGTAAAACTTCAGCTTGCCAGAACACAACCCAATTCAAGTCCTTCAGGCCTCCTCTCCCGCTGGTTATCGGGAGCATGTAAACTTACAGTTAATGTTTGATCAAGGCAAGGTGCTTTCTGGAATGTGTGTGTGTATGTGTGTATGAGACTCACTGCTGAAAATCAGGTCAAGTCCATTGTGAAGCCAGAACACAGGCACAGATGCCAAAATAAACTCCACCTGGGCAGCTCCAGCACTATGGGTGTCCTGCTCACACCAAGGGCTGAGAATTGATGTCCCTTACTGGTGACAAGCCCTCCTGAGCTGACCTCTAATCTGCATCAATCACCCAGAAGCTACTGGAGGTAAACGGAGAGTTTGAATATCATCTAGGTTACAGATTGCTTTGCCAGTTGGGTAAGAAAGCTTCATTTTCACTCTCAAAAATAATAATATCTAAAAATAATCTCCACATATTATGGAGAGTGTGAGCCACCCATAGACATTGTAACTCAAACTGAGAAATCCTTTCCTGGGTTTTGTGAGGTCCAAGCTTTTTAAAGATATAGAGAACATAGCAGGCAATGTCTAAACACCATCTTAGCAAAATAGCCTGCTAGCAATATTTCAACAGAACCCAGACCTAAACTCAAAGCCAACCTTCTTTCTTCCCTCCCTTTCTTCCTTCCTTTCTTTCTTAAGTACTGGGAACAAAGTCCAAGATAGCACATACAAGACAAGTACTCTACCAGTGAGATGTATCATCATACTACAAAACAAATATTAACAAGCTAGAATTGAAAATTCTATAATAAAAGGAAGAAAGAACAAAAGAAAGAAAGAAAGACAGAGAGAGAGAGGAAGAGAGAAAGAAAGAAAGAAAGAAAGAAAGAAAGAAAGAAAGAAGAAAGGAAGAAAGAAAGAAAGAGAGAGAAAGAGAGGTAAGAAATCAAAAGTTGAAAATTCCTCCCCCTTTCCTTAGACAGTGAAATCTAAGCTGTGTAAACGGTATTTCCAGTTGGTTCTTAACTTGATCTAAAGCTTCTAGTCTGAGAAGAAACCACTTTCCCTATTTGGAGCACATAAACACCTCTTTGGAATAGGCAGAAAGCTGTTTTTGGTTGGTGGAAAAGTAGGGAACCACGTTCAGAGTATAGCCATCGGTTTGTCTGTGTTCAAGTTGGAGACATGGGTTCTTATTGTCCACACCAAAAAAAAAACAAAAAACAAAACAAAAAACAAAAAAAAAACAAAACTAATATCACAGCAAAGAACACATGTCATTCGAGAGTCCATGTAAAGACTTGATTTTTCTTCTTAAAGTTTGAACGCAGATATTTCAAAGTGCAAGTTGCCAAACAGGGACTTGACAGCATACAGATGCTCGCTCATTCTTCTTCCTGGATGAACTCAGTGTCTAAGTGCATCCCATCACAATCCTAAATAACGCTCTTTAACTGGGAGATGGGGGGAACCCGCATGATACTAGGAAACAACTCATTTAGGGACAACAGCTAACTTGCTCTGAAAACTTTAAATCGCTAATCAAAAGACTTTGCCTAGTAAAGGCCGACTTTTCCAACACCCACCTTGTATATGAGAGTTATCTGTGGAATCAGTGTGATCTGGAAGGATCCTCAGATCATTGGTAGATGGGAAAGACAGAGAACTTCCATGGGGTTATCTGGCTATATTCTATTGCCATGGCAGGAATTTGCTTGTGCCAGGACCTTGTGCCAGGAGCTGTTGACCTTTTACAAATGAGGCAGTTGCCTCAACAGTCAGTCCTGATAGAAAGGACTGTAATTGGTGTGCTTCAAATTGCAAAGCCTCAGAGCTCCCTCAAGCTTCCTCAGTTCAGAGAGGCATTTCTTTGTTGTTTTATCTCTTTGTTAGAAAGACTATTAAACCTACCTGGAGCTTTTACATCACCAACTAAAGTGTAAAACTGGAATGAATATAGCAGCTACCTCTAGTTGAGGGCAAGAATAGTTGTTTAGCTCAGCTCATAATGTTTATAAAACCCTTGATGTCTCTTCCACCCTGCCCCTAATAACCAATGTGGCAATAAGTGATTATTATCCTAGTTTGTTTCCTGTTGCTTTGACAAAAGCAATGACCAAAATCAACTTGAGCAGGCAAGGGTCTGTTGTATATGAAGAGAAGCTGGCACAGGAACACAAAAGCTCTTCTTACATGCAAAGATGGATTGAGCCTCCATTATACTGTCAGTGAGCCTGAGACTATGGTGTTTGTGCAGGTATGGACCTGTCACTCTTTGCTGCTCCCTTTGCACTCAGTCAAATATCAGTTAGAATGACTATGGATATGAACTAGAAAGCTCTATATTAGATTAAGGTTGAAGGTATGAAACAGGCATGACTATCATAACTTGAAGGTAGCTTCTTATGTGTGGAATACTGTGTAGAATCCTCCATCACCAGTTGTCTTAGTTAGGGTTTTACTGTTGTGGACAGACACTATGACCAAGCCAACTCTTAGAAAGGACAACACTTAATCGGGGCTACATTACAGGTTCAGAGGATCAGTCCATTTTCCTCATAGCAGGAAGCATGGCAACATCTAGGCAGGCATAGCACTGGAGGAAGGGAGAGTTCTACATCTTCATCCAAAGAAAACCAGAAACAGAATGTCCTCAGGCAGCTAGGAGGAGTGTCTAAAAACCCACCCCCACAGTGACACTCTCCCTCCAACAAGACTACACCTATTCCAACAAAGCCACTTCTCCTAATCGTGCCATTCCTTGGGCCAAGCATATTCAAACCACCACACTAGACAACAGGAGAACATAACACTAGGCACCCTCTGCTACCTGACCCTACATGGAGCTAATCCCCTTTAGACATGAGGTCAGCAGCCAAAAGGTTGAGACCACTGAAATGTAAGGGAGAGACACTAGAATCAGCCTCTGACAGAGGCTGCATGGCTGGGAAGGTCAGCTGTAAGACCTAAAGGGTGCTGTAAGGTCCAGAGATGCAAAGCACATCACCTCTTCCCCAGATGTGGATGCAAGTGTCTTCCTGGAAGGGCAATGTTTACATACCTGCCATTCTGCGACATGGACCAGGAAGTCATTTGCTTCCAGGAAAGTGATTCATTACCTCCTCACTCACAGCAGACTGTGATGATTTCATCTGGGTCTGCTTCAACCCAAGTGCACTTCGGCGACAGTGCCTTTTTTCCTGAAGATTTCCTATTCCTATCTTTTACGTCCCTTGCATATGGCAAGGAACAATAAGATAATATATGAGCAATGCTTTAAGCTCCTTTGGAAGGCAGACCTCTCTAAGTGCGTGATATTAATAACAGCAATATTTCTGTTGCCACGAAGACAAGCCGGGTCCATCTTTCACATGTCCTTTTAAGTCATTTTCCCTGAGGCTGCCTTTTCTGGTAAAATGGCTCTGAATGAGCCATACAAATCTCCAGTTTAAAAATACTCACTGGGGAAAGTGCTAGTTAGGCTCACCTACTCAGAAGGGGAATAGTCTTACAGTTCTTTCCTAAAATGATGATGGCTATAGTAGGTGAGAAGTGGGAGAGCCATTGGCCCATGCAACAGAGATGTTGGAGAGGCAGCCGATGTGGACAGTAACATCCCATAGATGGCCAGATCCCTGTGGTCAGAATTTCAGGCCCATTCCCTGAAGTGTAGTGATCTAGAGACCCACGCCTTTCCTGAGAGCTGTAACATAGTGTATCTAGATAACTGAAAGCTTCGCTTCTTTCAAAATAAACCTGGCATTGTTATCTAGAGTGGAGGTGAACAACTACGATAACAATGAGAGTGTTTGCCACGTATAAACATCTTGCTAAACTGTTTAATCCTCTCAGGACACTGCGTAGTGAATGCTACCTTCAGTTCTCTGAGATTTTTAGTGCCTGGCCCAGTGTTACACAGCAATCATTTGAGATTGGAGTTACAAGATAAAAGTTTGGTTTATTTTTTTAAGAGAACGAAAAGGAAAAGAACCTGTTCCTTTGCTGACACCCCTCTCATTCAGTCAGTACTTGTCATGGTAACTTCTGTGTGTCAACTTCACTGCACCATGGGATATCCAGATATCTGGTAAGATATTACGTGGGGTGTGTCTGAGGTTGTTACTGCCAGCATTGACAGTGGAATTGATGGAGTGAGACATTCAGATGTTCCTCCCTGAGTGGATAGCCATCATGCAATCCATGAATGGGACAAAAGGCAAAGGCAGGTTGCATTTGCTCTGACTGGCTTCCTTAGTTGGGGCCTTTTCTGTTGTTGATGCTGCTCCTCATTCTCAGGGCTTCAGAACTAGACAGGAAGCTACACCACCAACGCTCGAGCCTCGAGCCCACTCCAACTGTTAACTTAAGCCCCCAACGTGGCAGGAGAGATTTTAGGACTTCTTAGCCTCTGTAAACCTATGAGCCAAAACTACATACGAAACTTAGTCATGCAGGCATAAATAAACCCCCACCTCAAAAAACACTGAAAGAGAAGGGGACAGAAAGAGGCTAGATGCTATTGGTTCTTTAAATCTGGTGCCTTTAGGTCTGGGCTTACAACTGCTTATAAATAAAAGTATGTAATTTGGAGAATTAGGAGCCTGCCCCAGGGCTAACATGCTGTGTCTCTGAGCACAGAAGTCTTCCTGGTTCGCCACCAAGAAAACCATCTGAAGAATTACGTGAACTTGGGCTCCGTTCATGCTTCACTGCCCACCTTCCTTCATAAATAAAATTAAAGAGTGGGTGGAGCCAAGTTTTCGGTCAGGTCACCCTGGGCAGTAAAGAGCCCAACGCGTGGATGTATGTCAACTTTGTTTACTGCCTTCGACTCCACCAGCTTCTTGCCATGTGACCATGAGAAAATTCCAGTCTCTCTAGGCTTTAGTTGCTCACAGACTCAAGATAATACTGTCCATTGCATAGTGGTTAAAGCATTGAATTGGATGCTACATATTAGGGACCTAATAAGGGATTTGACAGCTGTACCAACCCTAAATTATAAATTATCTGAGTCTTGTAAAATCTAAGAATGTTCAAAACACCAAGGACTTAAGAATAAAACCTACTGAGATGAGTGAGGTGCCAGAGCGACTGTTCTACCCTCTGTGAAATTCCTAATATTCCTTTCTGAGGTGGCCACACTTGAGCAAGTGCCCCTGCACAGGGAGATTACTAATAAAACGAGAACAAAGGAAAGCATGAGGAAACCATCCATTCAGCAAGCAAATAAAGCCATTGCAAAGCCACCCACGGCCCTGACCACAACAGCCTGGCAGGTCATGAGGCAGGCATCCAAGGGCCACTGGAGAGAAGCCTTATTTCTAGACAGAGCCCAGGGAGATCCCATGCATTCACAGGCTGCAGGGGGGTCGGAGGGGAGCTCAGATTGTCCACCCTTCCCTAACAAGCCCTCACATCCTCAGGGGATTGACACAGCACGAGGCATAATTAAGAGGCTTCTAATTCACCCACTGCTGGGTCTTGTTCTAAGGAAACCAAGAGTGAACTTGGTATTATTTAATCTTAATGAAGGCAAACAAGGCTAGGTGTTAAAAAGCCTGTGACTTTCTTGTGTGAGGGCCTCGTATCTGGCCATAGTACTCACTAGACACACACTCTGTTGCTTCCCTCGCAGAAGAATGTCATTGTGAAGCAGACCAACTATGACAATGTAAATGTGTGCCCCAGGGCTAACGGAGCGTGGTGCCAAGAACTGTATTGATCCTGGTAGATACAGACAGCCAGGTCCTCAGCGGCAGGCCTGGGAAAAGGAGGCTCTGCTGCCCAAACACAAACAAAATAAGTCCTTTCGTCTAGAGTATTCTGTCAAGTGCCTTCTTTATTTATTCTGCCCTTTGTCACATTCAATCAGAAGCCCGAATATAAGAATCCATTCCATCCATCCCTACTGTCCTTGCTCTATGTTCTTTTTCTTCCTAAAGCATCTATGGGCTTCATTTTAAAATACCAAACAGATAAGCAAGGAAAATGAATTATTTTCCAGTTGAGCTATGAACTACCAGATTCTAACTAATTTGGCCATTCTGAGACAAATGGGAAGTGTAAGTAGTAATGAACTGTAGAAGTTCCGTAGATAACCTCTGTGACTGACCTCTGGGTGCCAATAGCCTTTCCTTCTTGAAGACGAGGTTCTGACTTGGTTCTGGTGTCTCTTCTTTGCATGGCTACAGGTGCATTCTGAATGGCCAAAGTGGTGGTAATGCTTTGCCTCGGTAGAAGCAAGGTAGAGGCAAATATGGACGCCAGTCCTCACCAGTGAACCATGAGAGGAGGCCACAGGGAGTCTTTAGGGAAAAGTTAACCTGGGTATTCTGTTACAAATCTGTTACAAACCTGTAATCCCAGCACTCTGGAGGCTGAGGCAGCAGGATCGTGAATTTGAGGCTGCCCTTGAACACACTTGATACATAACAAAACTTTGTGTTGACAGAGGGAAGGGAGTCTAAACAGGAGTGAACTAGGTCAGGAATTATCCTACTTGGTAAGATTTTGTGCTGTAAAATAGTATTTCTACTTAGTCCATAAGCCCATTGAGTTGGGAGGATTTTTTTTTTACTTGTGGTTGAAAACATTTAAACTGACAGATGATAACTATTCAAATCATTTTGTAGTCTTCTCTATGAAAATGCTGTCAAAATCAATTTAACAGCATCACAGGGAGATTTGTGCAGCAGGTGCAGGCTGCTTCTCCCCAGCTTCCTTCCCCCTTTCTCAGGTGAGTTGGTGCCTCCCTAACTTGAGTGTACAGAAGAATCATCTGGGGTCCTGTATAAAAGGAATTCTGATTGGGTAGGCATGAGGCATGCCTGAGTCCCCGAGGTTCTCAGTGTTGATGCTGACGCTCTTGCTCCTTCAGCCACCTTTTCTTTGACTGTTTGACTGTATATACTTCCCTGGAGGAACCAGCCACAGCCCATTCAAGGACCACATGCTCATTCAGAAACTGGACCTCATGTAGGATGAGCTAGTAAAGTGATAGATACCTGTTGAAGCCACTGAAGAAGATCTTCACCCTCAAAAAGATCTCCTGGGAGTTTCCAAAACATGAAGGTTGGGATCATGATAACCATTTCTGTTCAAATGAAGAGACACACACATGAGGACAAAGCCCTGAGGATCAGGGCTGCAGAAGCAAGGAGAAAGGACGCCTCCAGGCTGGCCTCTAGTTTAAAGCAGAGATTTTCTTCCAGCCTTCAAAGACACAAGCCTATATGCAACTTTTCCTCTTGGTAGAAATATTTGGGTAACTTTCTTGTCAACTATATTAAATATAGTTGGTGCTGGTCACATTGGTGCTCCAGATTATAGGAGAAGAAAAGAGATCAGAAGAGAGGTTGGAGGTGATATCTGCAAGATCTACCAAAAGCATCCTTTTCTGAGAGTCATTTTACCTTTTTATAAAAATTGGAGAGGACTACATAGGGGGAGGTGCAGGGAGAGAAGATCAGGAAGAAGTGTCCATAGCGGAGCGCCCACACGTGCCAGCCATCCCCGCATCTGTGTGGCAAGGACGGTCGTTTATGCCACACAGCCTTCTCGGTATTAAGTTAAGGATTCACACATAGGAAAACTGGTGTAGATTACTTGGGTTGACCTCAGTAGAACCACAGGTAAACAGAAGACAGAAGGCAACTTAACTACTAAAGAGAAAGCAATGTACTAGCATGGGAAGCAGGCATTGGTATGAAAGCCAGAGCACCAGCAGCCCCAAAGCTAGAGATGACTTGTACACTATGAGAATCAGCCTTGACCAATCTTGATTTTACCTTAAGAGCTGCTACCTTGGGAATTTAAGATAAATGTCTACCACTTTGGGCTCCTAACTTTATAGTAATGAGTTATATTGGCAATAAGAAACACACAACTAAGACTTAACAGTGGTGTTCGGAATCTTCCATCTTTTCCAAAATCCTTGTAGCAAATCTGGTTCCTTCTCTTCGTTAAGGCAGTTCTGACATGAATAGCCTACCAGTCTTAAAACACAGCCACCTGCATAAGGCTTGCCAATGCCTCTGGCATGGCAGCATTTTGAAATTCTGCTGCTGTTAACTTTCCTGACCCTTCTCATCCTCAAGGTAAACATGGTGTTTGCCTAGAGAGAGATATGGACCAACAAGCTTCTCAAGTTCCCTTTAACTCCATGCCGCTATGGTTTGATCTTGTGAAAAAGACTCAAAACATTGCACGTTGTTCTACCTAGGGGTACACATTTGTACCATACAATGCCAAGTGGCCTTGAAGGATAGGACACCTCAGTGCTATGGAGGAACAACTCTAGTCAGTCTGGCAGAGATTACTTTAGAAAACTAATAAATGTGTGTTCATTTCACCCATATATTCTCCTGGGAATTTACTGTAATCAGATTAAGTCAAATGTGCATGAAGATGCATTTTTTTTCAAATATGTTGATTCCAATTCAGTTTGTAGCTGCAAAAATGAGACAAAATGGACAATAATTTAATAAGAGACCCAGCAGGTATATTGTGATAACTTTGTATAATTGAATGATGTCATAAAAATTAATGACATGGGAAATACATGGGATTATGTAGAAAAAGAATCAGGTTACAAAACAATGTTTATGTAGCTTCCTACATATACATAGGCGAAAATAAATTATTGGACTAGCATACATTACAATGTTTAAAAAATTATTATTTCTTGGAAAGATTAGTGGTCACTTGTAGTTTTTTAACCCGTACCTATATATTAAAAAAATATGCCCACAGTAAGCGTGCTACTTGTGTGATCTAAATGAAAAAATAGTCGTTTACATATGTAAAGATTAGTCCAAGAATCGGGATCCTGACTCTCATCCTGAGCTCTATAAATACCAGTTGCATGACCATGGGGAAGATATCCCATTTCCTAGAATCCAATGTCCTCATCATTAAAACAACGGTAGGGATGCATGCAATTGGCCAAAGGAGGTGAAGTGGACAGATGTGTGGGTGCCCGTTCCTGCTTTGATTAGATCATTTGTACTTTTACCTAATTAGGCATTGATCTTATTTTTCTTTGAGGAGTGAGGATGAGATCATGTTTCAAGTGTTAGAAATGACTGACTTAGATAGGAAACCCCTTCTATGAATAGCGTTCTTTGACTTGTTTGCCATGATTTTCATATCCACTTCACATCTTGCACCATCTCTAAGTGGACATGAGAAAGGGTCAGAGTCCTGAAAAGATGATGGTAAAATTCCTCAAGCTGATTCTGGAACACAGGTGCTTCATGTGAAGGACTTTTTCCAAGTCTGGATTTGGCACCATCCATGAGTAAGGTCTGTGGCATGCGTGTGAGCACACTCTTCTGCTAGTGTGTGTCCTCTAGATTGACAAGATCCATCATCCAGTGTCTTACACATCATTTTGTTGACAACCAAAATTAACAGCCACGCACATGAAGAAAAATTCCCTCCAGAATAGTCCTACTCATCAGGTGCACACTTGAGTCTTACCTACTAGTCAAGCCTTCTTCTATATGGAGAATTTCCTAAAATTCACACATAGAAACCTAACTGCCAACAGCACAGGGAGGTGAGGCCATTAAGAAATAATTAGGTTATGAGGGAAGAGCCATCACCAATAGGATTATCTCCCTTATGAAGAGGCTTTAGAGAAATTTCTTTGCGTCTTTACCATCTGAAAACACAGCAGGAAGTTGCCATCTAAAAAGCAGAGAACTAAGACTGGAAAGATGCCTCAGCTGACAAGAGCACTGGGTGCCCCTCTAGAAGACCTATGTTTGATCCCCAGCATCCACATTGTAGTTTACAACTGACTGAAATCCCAGTTCCAGAGGATCTGAGCCCCTTTTCTGTCCTCTACAGATATTGCACGTGTGTGATGCACATATATACATATGTACATACATACTGACTTTGAAGCATCGTGACAGGCATTCGTCACCATATCTGGGTCAGAGCCACCAAGTTTTAAGCCCAAGTGTTAACATGTTTGGATTTTACTAGGGCAGTCCTAACTGAGAGAGTTGGAAACAGCATCCTGACCTAAGGAGATAAGTCTCCCTGTACCCTGAACTAGTCAGGACACAGTTACAGCAGCAACATTAAGAAGCCAGGCTTTGATGCAGCAAACAAACCTCTGCCCTGACTTTTCCTGATCTCTCTGGTGAATTAAAATTCTGGATCCAGACCTTGGGCCACTTGTTGTTCCCTGATTAGTGGTTCCACTGATATCTGCTGGGGGTGGGGGTGGGGGTTGCTGCATGCACTCTGTGGCAACAATCAGAACCTATCTCCCACAAGTTCCACAGGACACCTGTGTGATTGTGCTCTGCTCCTGCTGAGCACAACCTGCCTGTCTAGACTTCCTTCCTACCTGTCCGAGTTGTCTGAGCACCCCAGTGTGTGCGTGCTCAGGGTCTTGGCCTCCCAATCTGTTCTGTCTGAAACCAGCCAAGCCTTTGTTCTGGCTCCACATCAAATCTCTCCTAACTAAAATTGTCATGACATTGCCAACAACCATGAGTCAACTCAATGGCCATCAGCGATCTGTAGTCTCAGATACATCCCAAACTGGCTCCCTGGAGAAAGAAAAGGGAGGAGGCTTGGGCCCTAAATCCTTTGCTTATGACTTAAAGTCTCTTCTGGCACCTCTGGCATATAAGCTCCTCTGCTTGTGCCCAGCAAACAAAGGCACCATCTGCTGACTCATGGAGAGCCAGCGGCAGGAAGTCATCCTCTTGGCTGAGTGTCATAGTGCTGTATAATTTTGGGAAGCACTCTTCCCTCATCTGTACTTGGAGCTAATACTATTGGAACAGCTGAGGCTTATGCTGGAAAGTCACAGCCATGCCTGTTTACCGGGAAGAAAGCGCTTCTGCCCTAGCCAGTCACAAACTCTTCTGCAAGGCAGAGAATGATGCAAAGCCCATCATCTTCATCTACTTGGCCTTCTACCTACACAGAGTCAAAGCCAGGTGGATGACAGGAATCTCTCTCACCCTTATTTCCCCAAACTTCCCCTTCACCACTTCCTCACCTGGAGATCCCTGGTTTCATGTTCACAGACAATTACACCATCAATTCATGATGGCCATTTTCCTGAAGTTGTCCCAGTAGGATGTATGACTGAAGGTTCTTTTGTTCTATGATGACCATGACAGGCCAGCAAGTGGTAAGCAATCTCAGATCACTTTGTCAGTCTCCATGGCACCATGAACCGCCTCCTGCTGGCACCTCAGCCCCCATCTGCTTCCACTGCCTTCTTGCACTGTCAATCACAATCCTTCATTTCATCAAACCCTCATGGCTCAAACTGGCCAAGACGACCACACAGATCTTAAAGAACTCTTAAAGTTCCAGTAGAGAAAGAAGTTGTTTTGGAGTAACATGACTGGAGCCATGTGGGCCCATGGTGATGTTACATAGAAAAAGCAAGAGTCAGTATGAAAAGAATGTAAAAAGGCATAGAGAAGACTTCTGGAGGTGCCTAAGGTTTAATCCACTACAGGAGATTTAGAAGAGGGTTTTAAAAGAACAGGAGTAGTAATAGTAGTAGTGGTGGTAGTAGTAGTAGTAGTAGTAGTAGTAGTAGTAGTAGTAGTAGTAGTAGTGTGATGGGTGGTTAGGAAACTAAAGCAGGAGAAGAAATTAAAGTTTAGCAAGCATGTGGTCTGTACTGGCTAGTTTTCTGTTGACACAAGCTGGAGTTATTACAGAATAAGGAGCTTCAGTTGGGGAAATGTCTCCATGAGATCCCGTTGTGGGGCATTTTCTCAATTAGTGATCAAGGGGGAGAGGCCCCTTGTGGGTGGGACCATCTCTGGACTGGTAGTCTTGGTTCTATAAGAGAGCAGGCTGAGCAAGCCAGGGGAAGCAAGCCAGTAACATCCCTCCATAGCCTCTGCATCAGCTCCTGCTTCCTGACCTGCCTGAGTTCCAGTCCTGCATCCTTTGATGATCAACAGCAATGTAGAAAGTATAAGCTGAATAAACCCTTTCCTCCCCAACTTGGTTCTTGGTCATGATGTTTTGTCCAGGAATAGAAACCCTGACTAAGACATGGTCCAAGTTGGTATAGCTTTAGCCCAACCTCACAGAGACCCCCCACAGCAGAAATTGTACCTCAAGGTGATCAGTTAGTAGCTTTGACAAATCCTAGAATGGAGAGATATGTAACTTTTCAGGAAGGCAAGAAAGGCACAAACTGTCCCCAACCAACACTGCCACTAAGTAGGAAATGGACTGTCTGTAAGAAATGAAATGTCTATCAACAATGGCTCTGGGCAGGAAACCAAGAGCCCCAAGGCAGGGGGAGACAAAAAGCCCCAGAGAAAATAACAGGTGCTATTTTCATGAGTCTGGGTCCAGATCACTGCTTCTCCCTCAGTGGCTGCATTTTTCTTGGAAAATATTTATTATAACTTTATTTGGTCTGGTTGTTTAAATGAGAATGACTCCCATAGGTTCATGGATTTGAATACCTGGTCCACAGTTGATAGAATTGTCTGGGAAGGACTAGGTGGTATGGCTTTGTTGGAAAAGATGTGTCACTGAAGGTAGGATTTAAGGTTCCAAAAACCTTGTGTCATTTTGAGTAGGTTCTCTCTCTGCCTTATGGCTGTGTCTCAGAACACAAGCTCTCAGTTACTGTTCTTATTCCATGTCTGCTACCATGGTCATCAAGGATGGTCATGGATTCTAACCCTTTGAAAACGGAAGCCCCAAATTAAATGCTTTCTTTTACAAATTGTTTTGCTCATGGTGTCTTATCATACCAATAGAAGTAACTAAGACATTGGGTCATGTCTCTTCTCTTGTCAAATAGGAATAGTGGCATTAACTACTACTTAATGAGAAATGCACATAAAGTATTAACACAGAGGCTGATACCCGAACAGGGAAGGCAGCCTGAAGCCAGTTCCCAGGACACTGGACAAACTTACAGTGACCTCAGAGCAAGTCCCTGTCCCCCTATGCATGGAAAGAAAGGAAAAAAAAATAAACAAGAAGTCTCATGCATTACAGGGACTTTATATTACCAGAAACAAGGTCCCTAGAGAGGGCCTTCTCAGAGACACTTAGCCAGGAAGGAGGAGGGGCATGAGAGCAGACTTGCTTGTTGGACATTCCCTGGAGTGGTTTCTGAGGGTTCCTTTTTAAAGGCAAACACGGTAAACCATCCCCCTTAGGAGTGGCCCGATGTACCAAGGCTCTGAAAGCATGCAGATGGAATTTCTGGGACTGACGATGTAGCAATCAGTTGCTGTTCTTTTCTCAAGCAGTAGCCCCAAGGGCGTTCGCAGCAATCTTTCTCAACACCACGGAGAAGCAAAGAGCAGATGAGAGCAACTCTCCTGCCAGTCCCAGAGGTACAGATGACCAAGTAAGTGTTACAGCAGAATGCACAAAGGGACACAACTGGCATTTAAGCTAAGGACGCTTTCCAGCTCAGATCCTCTGCCCTTTGACCCTGCACTATATTCCAATAGGTCAGAGCAGACCTGGCTGACTTCCCTAATGCGAATTATCCTCCCTAGTCAATAAAATTTCCTTCTGCCTCTGCGCTGACAATAGATGCGGTTGTCTCATCCCCTCCAGCTACAGCGGTATCTCAGCTGTCAGTGGGAATTTAAATTAAAGATATAGGTAATCATTTCACTGCTTTTAGGCAAAAAAGGAAGGATTTTTTATTGCTTTGGCTGTAATCATCTTCTCCTAAGAAAAGTAAAAAGATCTCTAGTCCCCCTGGGGGACAGTATTTTAGTGCCCAAAGGGGACAAAAAACACATGGCAGCCTTAAGTGGTCGATTTCCTGAGAGAAATTCAAGCCACTGCATTTCTGGTTGAAAGCCACCTTCATCCAGGGCTTTCGCTGTCACACAGCATTGTATCCAGGGGACGGGAATCCGTAGTTGCAGTGAAAGGAATTTTGAGCAGAAGAAAAGGAAGGGAAGATGGCAGGGGAAATGGGAGGGAGGAGAAGCCACACTGAGGCCAGAGCACCTGGCCCAAGGGTGACTCTGCAGCTAGCCAGCACTGGGACTCTGCAGCTAGCCAGCACTGGGACTCTGGGTGGGTCCGTCAAACTCTGGGACTTGATGTTCCTATCAACAAAGTGATTTGAGATCAAAGTTCTTCAAGATCCTTGCTGCTTCCAGTATTCTCTGAGCTTCGTCATAACTTTGACTTCTAACTGTTTGGGGTGCACTGAGAGACCGTGCGGGAGGAGCAGAGAAGTGTGGTTCGTCCTCTGTATTCTCCGTCTCCTAAGGCTGAGCTGAATTGAAGCCCCACAGAATGTCTAGTTCAACCTGCTGATGATGGAGAAAGTCAAGTGAGTTTTCTACTTAACTTTTAAAACAAAGGAAAATTTCCTTCTGACTCCCTCCCTCTCTTTCTACCTCCTTTTCTCTTGATCTCTGTTATCAACAAGAGACCTTCAAATTCAGCACAAACATCAAGATGACAGAGAAAAGTATCGCTCAGGATCTATACTGTCCTGATGGCCTCCCAACATCCTCTGTTCTTGGAAACTGAGCAGGACTTGGCCTGGTTTGTTTTTGGACAGGAGAAATGGCTCTCTGAGCAGCTATCATGATTTTTTAAATGCAGCCAAAGCATTCACATTGTTTACTTTTTACAGGGAATTTCTAGGATAATTAAAGATTTAATTGCAAAATTCAAAACAAAGCAATGAATGCAAATACAGAGAAATGCGTGGCTAATCCTCACTGTGAGAATTTCAGAACATGGTGTGGAAAACAAAAATGTAAACAAATAAACCAATTAATTGTCATAACAGAAAAACCCAGCAGACACCACACCCAAATCACCTAAGGTTTATCGTAGAAGTCTAGCACTCTGGTGGGCGACCAGCATCATTATTTACTATTTCATCAAAATAGGAGCACACTTTACGAGAAATAAAATATTTGAATTGATAACTCACAGAAGAAATAAAAACATCCACCTCAATAATTACCAACTAAATCAATTTTAAAAGCTGTCAGATGTGCTTTGCTCATGAAATTGACAAGGCTTGTGACAATAGCTACACAGGTAAATGTGCTCAAATACTTCTGGAGCCTACATGACCAGGCAGAGCTAGCAGCATGGCATTACATTCAAGTTGAGTGGGTGCTTTGGCGTGAATGCCTACCCGAGAAAGTCCCTCACTGGTCATGCATTTCCAGGAAGTGTTTGGGATGGCTTACTAGAGCCCTTTTCGACACGTACTGCCTATCCACTGGTTCTAGCTGTTTGACATTCCAAGAGTGGTCGTGCTAGAGAGATGGAGAAAAGAAAGACCAGTCCTAGCTGGGGGCTACTGAAGAAGAGGGATGGACAGGTGGCGCAAGCCAGGGGTACTTTTAGGACAATGACATTTTTTTCTGAGTGATGGTAGAGTGTCAAACACTTGTCAGGGCACATGTCAAAATATACAACATTTGTCAAAACCAGTTGAATGTGCATCACAAAGAGTGAGAACTCCTGTAGACTAAGAATGCCAGTTAATGACCATCAGTCTGTCAGCTTCTAAGAGATACACCACACTCATACGAGGGGTAAAGAGGAGGATGGGAGCAGGGTGTGGAGGAGAAATGTGAGACAAACCTTTAGGAACTTCTCATTCTTCAGCAAACTTCAAACTACTCAAAAGTAATATTTACTGCCTTGTTTTAAAAATACGTATAGAATGGCAGAAGACACTATTTCCCTCACCCGTCCATCCCTCTTTGCCCCAGGCACTGAAAGGGCTTGAGAAGCTTAAGAGGTGGGTATCTTAACCGACCTTCACCCCCGGGCATCCCTGCAGGGACAACCCTCCTGTACGCAGGCCACGCACAGTCAATGCAGCTGAGGTTCAGCTCGCTCTAATACCGCCTCTTAAACATTGCCCTGCAGAGAACTGCAGCTACCTACCACATCTATCCCATCAGAGTTCAGCGCAGAAGTGAAGAAAAGATTAACCGTAGCCCCTCTATGGCAAGTCAGTATGGGATACACCTCAGAAAAAGGATGAGCCGCCTCTCTCTCTCTTTTTTTTTGACATTTTTTTTGTTTTTTTTAATTTATTTTATTGGGTATTTATTTCATTTACATTTCCAGTGCTATCCCAAAAGTCCTCCACACGCTCCCCCACCCACTCCCCCACCCACCCACTCCCACTTCTTGGCCCTGTCGTTCCCCTGTACTGAGGCATATAAAGTTTGCACGACCAATGGGGATCCATCCCATAATCAGTTTCCAAACGCTGACACCATTGCATACACTAGCAAGATTCTGCTGAAAGGACCCAGATATAGCTGTCTCTTGTGAGACTATGCCCGGGCCTAGTAAACACAGAAGTGGATGCTCACAGTCAGCTATTGGATGGATCGCAGGGCCCCCAATGGAGGAGCTAGAGAAAGTACCCAAGGAGCTAAAGGGAGCTGCAATCCTATAGGTGGAACAACATTATGAACTAACCAGTACCCCCCCTTGAGCTCGTCTCTCTAGCTGCATATGAATCAGAAGATGGCTTAGTCGGCTCTCTTATGCCACCTTTGTTCTCTAAATCTCTGATGCAGGCGAGTTGGTACTTACAGAGTGGTTTCACTCAGAGGCCAGTGGTAATGAGACAGAAAGGAAGCTGACAAGCAGCTCTTCGAGGCGTTCAAGCTGGTTGTTCACAGGGTTTTGTTTTGTTTTTTTTTTTTAACTATAATTCATTCATAGAGATCCCTTGTCTTTCAGAAGAGAGAGATCTGATTCTTTACTTTGATGCTTTATGAATGCTGCCAGGAATCTGTTACATAACATGAAGATCAAAATTTCAAAGCCCTTCCTGTTCGGGCTCTGCACCAGCCACACTTCCTGGTCATCAGACTGCCACATGGCAAGGCAAGGCGAGTTTCCTCATGTCCAGTTGGCAGCTTGGCTGACCCTGGCTGCTCATCCCGTCCTCCTGCCCTACAGCTGGCTCTCTGGCCAGTGTGCAGAAGCATTTCATCTGGCATGGAAGGGCATGGCACAACAGGGCCATCCTGCTTCCACTTTTCCTTTGGACTAACAGACACAGGCATTCATTGCCAGTGCCACTCTGTCCCTTAGGGGAAAAGTAATAAACCCACTTGGAAAAAGACCTCATGTTGTTTTCAGGCACGACAGCCAAACTGGTTTTGGGTTATTAGAAATTTACCGTAGATATTGGGTCTTCAAAAAAATCTACTTTTATGCCTTAGCTCTGTACAAAGCCCTGGTCCTGTTGTACAAATAGATTCATAGTTGGGGGATGGAAATGTCAGAGGTCAAGTAACATGGCTACTCTGTACCTTTTCACTAATAAAATTACTTCACCATAGCAATAATGAATGGAATCTTATTCTAAGTAGCCATAGTTAATTAACCTTCCAAACACCAAACTTCCTCCAAGTAGAAATACAGACATACATATGATTGTAAGATGCACATAGCCTATTATATACCCTGTCCAGGCTCCCAGCAGCCAATGGGAGCTGGACTTGTCGTCCTTTGATGACATCACACCAACTCATGTTCTCTTGAGTAGGTTCACATTTACAAACTCATAACTCGAATAGCAAGTGTAGTCTTTGAACTGGGACTTTCAAAGCTGGTGCCAACAGAACACATCACTCTGGATCAACTCAGTCTCTCTCAACAATCCAGAAGGATCTGCCTCAGGCAGCTCAGGAATCAGGGGTACGGTGCAATAGTATGAGGACTCACTGCTGCATTGCAAAGATGCAGGGCTGTGAATCGAGCCTTTCCTCCTGAATGTCTGGAAAACAGTATTCAAAGACTGATGTAGTCAAATGGCTAAAGTGTTTCCTTTCCATTCTAAGTTGTTTGTGAGAGGAAAGAATTATGTTAGGAAAGCCCAGGGAGCTGCTAAGTTAGTGTATACATGTCAAGGTTTGCATGGGGAGGGCGAGTGTTTCCTCTCCCAGACACAGATGCATTCAGCCCTACTGATTAAGTTGGCCCTAAGGAGCTCTGGCCCCAACTTTCATATTCATATTTCTGGCTCTATTAACCACTGTCTCTGTGTCCAGTTGTGTTAGCAGGTGACAGACAGAAAGGGCCATGCAATTCTGCTGCCAGTCAAAGTCTCACATCCTGCCAAATGTCCTGGTTTCATGGGTCTGGCTTTTTTTTTGTGCCAATTGGTTTTAGTGACATAATTATTCATCCCAGTTTCAGTATATAATTGGATGATTATTTTTTTTTTGGGTAATCTGCAACTGTGAGTCTGTTATTTCTCTGACGTTAGTTGTATGGAAAGGTTGAAAGTATAATTCTGTTTCTGCTCTGTCTTAAAGGAAGCAGGAATGAAAGTCACAAGGAGGAAAGGGAGAAGGATATGATTAGTCAAACTCAGTTTGGGAAGATAAATGAGTGCCATCAAATGCATGAGAGCCTGCATGATCCCAGGGCTCCGAAGCACAGTTAGCGCAGGCTGTGTTCAGTGTCTGACAGCAGATTGCACTGGTCTCAAGCAAACCACAAATGGTGGAGAGGGGGTCCCAATGGTCACCCTGCTTTAAGCAATGACTGTCTTCCTTTGTGTTCACTGAGGCCACTCCCAGTGTGGGGAACATCTAGATGCAAAATGATGAGGCTACTAAACATATGGCTTTGCATCCAGATGAGTCCGTGTCACTGAAAACTGGCATTTCAGAGGCCAAAGAGGAAATCCTGGAAAATATACTCCTCTAGTTGTATTTTTCCATCTGTTTGACATAAAAATATTCCAGAAGCCAGAGATCACAACCCCTTTTGACTGTTAAATATTTGCTCTGAATCTCTTGTTTTTCCAGTGGTGAATGTTTTGTTTTGTTTTGTTTTTCTTCCTTGAAGGCTGCCTGTTATTGTCTGAATAAGAATCCTGAAAAAAGTGCTTCTACCCATCCTGAACTTATAAAGTAGGAACTTCTCAATTAGCAAAGCACTCATTAGAAGTTGAAGAATGAGTCTTCGGAATTCTTCTTCAAATATCTAAACCCACGTCATAACAGGAAGTGGAACAGGAGTTTCTTAGTGCCTACGTGCTTTAGGGGGAGTAATAATTATATCATACAGAGACCCGGATGGCCACAGATAACCATGCACTCAGCAGAAGTCCTGTTTGAATTTTCATGTAATGATCCAATGCTCACCTAATTATCATATCTGGCCAATCCATGTTGGAGCATACCACAGTATATTGAGTACTTGATTGACAAATGATTTACACTGCGAAATTGTTTTTTAAAAAAAAAGATAGTAGCAATTTAGAAACTTATCAGTGCAGTTTGTTTGTTGTGCCAAATCACTCAAAATATTGTTCCCCGTTTTCTTGTAATGGTTTTACTAAAATGATTTGAATATTCTATCATCAGTTATCCATCCTTGACAATTTGTTTTCAGAAGCTACATTTTTTTTAATTTAAGGAGTAGAGATGATATCAAGCCGCATACACAGAAATCTGTTCTTATTTTCCATAAGGCATTTCTCTGTAGTTTTCTCTGTAGGCAGTTTATATGATGTGATAGTACTCAAACTGGGAAGAGACTTGGTGAAGTATAATAGTGTTTGGCTATGCTGAGCTTAGATGTCCCTGATAAACAGAATTACCAAATAAAAGTTTACCCTAAAATAAAATGTTATCCTCTGTATTACACAGGAACTAGGGAGGCATTTAAAGAAACTGATTTAAAAACAAAACAAAACAAAACAATCTGGGAGAGGTACACTAATCAGCTTGAAAACTGAATTTATAATTACTAATACAGCTGAAGCCATTAGAGGGATAATATACTACAGGTATTGTGCCGGTTAGTCTTATTAACTTGAATCATAAGTTTGAGTTACCTTGGAGAACAGAACCTCTGCTGAGGAGTCAGATCTATCAGGTTGGTCTGTTGGCATGTCTGTGGGGCATTCTCTTGATTACTGATTGACATGAGGCGGGCTAGGCCATTGTCAGTTGTCCAAAGCAGGCACCTTTGACCTGTATAAGAACTGTAGCCAAAGAAGCCAAAGAGAACACGTTAGTAAGCAACGTTCTACTTTTCCTCTGTAGTCACTATTTCAGTTCCAGTCTCCAGGCATCCACCTAGATTGAGCTCCTGCCTTGACTGGTCTCAACAAAGGACTATAAAGTGTAAAATAAAATAAACCCCTTCTGGCCAAGTTGCTCTTATTAGTGTTTTATCACAGCAACATAAAGCAAACTAAGTATCAGAAGAGTGGAGTATTGCTGTGAGGAATCTGACCGTGTTTCACGGGAGGGTCATGGAAACACTTGGAACTTGGGGCAGGAAATGCTTAATGAGCTGTTCTGTAGAAACGTGCAAGATAATTCCAAGAGCCATGCTGGCAATAGAAGCCTGGCCTATGGAGTTTCACAGAGAAGGTTAAAAATCCATCAAAAACTGGGGTTTCCACACCAGATTTATAAAAGGAGGACATGACCACTCCCAGGTATGGTTGAGGAGAAGGCTTTATTATGGATGTGAGGGAAAGAACACCCCTGGGCATCTGGAAAACTCTAGAGCAGGGAAAGAAAGGAGTGGACTAAATATGATCAGAACCTGGCCGTGAGAAGAGAGATGATGGACAGCCATAAGTGAGGGAAGAGATGAAGAGAATGCTGACAAGGAGACCAAGAAAGAGGAGGGAATGACAGCACGAGGTTGAACTGGCAGGGCTCTATGGGAGTAAGGAGCTGGGAAAGGAAGTCTATGAGCTGGAGAAGTAGGAGGTGGGGTGAGAAGAGCTAGGAAGGACCACAGGTACTGATTGAGCCACCACCAGCATGGGTTGTTGGGATGCTAAGAGTTACCAAAATTGACCATTTGTCCTGAGATTCCTTTGGACCTAACAATTCCTAGGAAATTTTGAATTCAGAATCTGTGGGTCTGGCCAACTAGGGTTGACAATTCAGCTGTGCGTCCAGCACCATTGAAGAAAACCGTTGCTTTATTGGGACAATTGATACTAGTTACCTGGGGCTGAGAAATCACCCAATTAAGAGACCAACATCGTTGAGATGAAATCTGGGAAGTGTTTTCTCAGGATCAGCACACATAAGCTATGGTCTGGTGGAGGGTGAGGGTGGGGTGTGAAGCTGTACTTTGTGCTAATGTTTGAGTCTCTCCACTGTGGTACTGGTTTTTGTAGGCATGACAGGGTCCTGGAGAGCAGCGGAAAGTTGGTACTGTTCAAGGTTAGGAGATGTTGCTGAAGGTGCAGCTTCAGTTGAAGTAAAGAATGAAGAATTGATAGGCTCCTGGGGAGAAGCTGAGGCTTTTGGCAGGGTGGGAGTCCCTGGATAGAGGCCAGGAGGCTATTGGTGAAGTTGTAGCCTCTGCCTCAGTAAAGACTCCAAAATACTGGATGCTAAGACTGTGAGGTGAAAACAAAGGACACAACTAACTGTTAAGTGGAACCAGCCAATCCCACAAGATGACCTATGCATTCTATTGATAGCAGAGTCATAGAAGTAGAACTGCCCAAACCCTTGGGAATCCAGAAGTTTATGAAAGAGTCCCAGACATTGGACACTGGGATATCTGCACTGTTAGATGATGGTTTCTTTTTGATTTGAGTATGACCATGCCCTCCCTGGTTTTTTCCTATTAGAATTAGAAAGTATTAAATTTATTTTTGGTTTAACTGGATCAGTTAAGAGACTTTGGATTTTAAAGAGATCATGGACTGATGTTAAAACCATTAAAGACTATAGAACCTCAAAAGTTGGACTGTTTTTTTACTGTGATAATAATAAGATGATGGAGATAAACAAGATTATGAGGATAAATAAGAAAGGAAAGACTATAGTTTATAAGTGATATGTGTGTTAAGTTGATAAGAAGTCAGTGTTGCTGGTTAGTTTTTTTCAACTATACACATACTAGATTTTCTTGACAAGAAGGAAACCTCAGTGGAGGAACTGCCTTTAAAGGTGGTCTGTGGGTACATCTACGTGGCATTTTCTTGATTAGTGATTGAGATAGGAGGGCATAGTCCACTGTAGGCAGTGCTATACATAGACATATGGGCCTGAGATGCATAAGAAAGGTAAATGAGCAAGCCATCCATGATCTCTGCTTTACCTCCTGCCTCCAAGATCCTGCCTAGAGTTCCTGCCTTGACTTCCTTCAGTAATGGACCTGTGAGCTGAAATAAATCCTTTCCTTCCCATGGTATTTTTCATCAGTGTCTTATCACAGCAACAAAGATGCTAACTAGAATAGAAGGAAAACAAGAGCTTTTGGGGAAAAAAAGATCAATTGAAAGAAAAATGAAGTAGCTAATTGAAGGGGTATGATTTAGAAATACACACACACACACACACACACACACACACACACACACATATATATATATATATATATATATATTCAGAAGAATATACAGCACAGCATTCAGAAATGCAGAGATGTCTAATGCAGTCAGTGCACAATGAAAAGTGGAATAGGATTGGAAAGTGGGTCTAAAAAGGGTGAAGGGCAAATCACACACCTTGTTTAAGCATTCTGCTCTTTATTCTAAGAGCAATGAACAGCCACTAAAGGGGTTCTTTAAGCATGATCACATTTGCATTTAGATTACCCTGACTTTATGTAGGAAATGAACTGGAAGAGGCCAGTTATTGAGCCTGCTGAGTTACCCAGGTGATAGATAATGGTAGCCTGGATCAAAATAGGATGGGAGAGAGGAAGACTAGGGGACAGGTTCAAGAAGGTATGTGACTATTAGGCTTGCTGAAGGATATCACCAAGTCCTGAGATATGCAAAGGGAAATGATGCTATTTGCTCATTTGTAAAACAGTGCTGTGGTTCAAATGGGAACTCATCCCCCATAGGTTCATGAGTTCGGATACTGGACTCCCAGCTGATGGTGATGCTTTGGGAAGGTACTGTACCCTTAAAACACAGTCACTCCAGAGGAAGGGGATCTTGGGGTTTGTAGCAGTGCTTATTTCTTATCCAGTTTCTGCTGCCTGTTCCCCTGAGGTATGACCAATCCACCTCCACACAGTCTCACTGTATTTTGCTAGCATGTAATCCTTACCAAGATGGGCTATCTCTCCTCAACTATGAGCCCCAATAAACTTCTCGCTTACACGTATCTTCTTATACATTATTTTGTCACAATCACACACACACAAATAACTAACACAGAGAATATCAGCACCAAGAAATGGGGCCACTGCTGTGATAAACCTAACTGTGTGGTTTATAGTTCTTTAGAACTGGTTTTATGAGAGGAACGCTGAAGTCTTTTGGAGCTGCAAAGCAAGAGAAACCTAGAAAGCCATAAAAAGAACTTAGTGGACTGTGGGGGTAGGCATTTAGTAGGAATCTGGTCATTAAAGACAGTGCCCATGAGGCTTTAGAAGGGGACAAGACTCTACAAGGAAATGAGCCTCAGACCATTTGCCTTATATTCTGGCAAAGACTATGGCTGTGTGTGGCACCATCCTGCCGATGAAAACTTGAATGGTATTAAATTCAAAAGTAACTGTCTGAACTCTTTGGTGAAGCACATGTCGAGACAATATAACATCAGGTTGAGGCATGGGTATTGCTTGCTGCATTTACCCAAATTTCCAATGAGACAGAGCAGAAAAATATGAACAGGTAGAGGAAAAGGGACATGAATACAGTTAACATTGAAGACAGAAGAGGAATGTATAGCTCGAGACTAAGTCCATTATAGAGAAATGGTGCACTTGGTGTGAAGCCAATAAGAAGGATGCATGGAGGATGAGAGTCCACCCAGAGACCCATGGTGCAACCACACAGATTAACTTTAAAGGAAAATATCCAAAAAGATGATCCTTCAAGGGTGTGCTGGGGAAAACTGATCCCTAGGAAGATACTTTCCCCAGGAATAGCTGTGAAGGCACAGAGAGGCCACTGCAGTTGCAGTCAAAGGAACCAGGCTGTATCTCAAGAAGGCAGCAGAACTTGGCATCATCCGGATGGTGCTTCTTTTGCAGACCTGTAAGAATGAGGTAGCTATAGAGGCTTGAGCTAAAGTTCCAGAGAGCCAGGGAGACTAGAAAACAAGTGACAGTGTCAGCTTCTCTGCACAGAGTTCTTGAAAAGGTTGTCATTCCTTCTTAGAATAGGGCACAAAACACTCATGAAAGGAGTTACAGAGACAAAGTCTGGAGCTAAGACAAAAGGATGGACCATCCAGAGACTGCCCCACCTGTGGATCCATCCCATAATCAGCCACCAAACCCAGACACTAATGCATATGCCAGCCAGATTTTGCTGAAGGGACCCCTGTCTTGTATGAGGCTATGCCAGTGCTTGGCAAATACAGAAGTGGATGCTCACAGTCATCTATAGGATGGAACACAGGGCCCCCAATGGAGAAGCTAGAGAAAACACACAAGGAGCTGAAGGGGTCTGCAACCCTATAGGTGGAACAACAATATGAACTAACCAGTACCCCCAGAGCTCATGTCTCTAGCTGCATAAGTAGCAGAAGATTAGTCGGCCATCATTGGGAAGAGAGGCCCCTTGGTATTGCAAACTTTATATGCCCCAGTACAGGGGAATGTCAGGGCCAAGAAGTGGGAGTGGGTGGGTAGGGGAGCAGGGTGGGGGGAGGGTACAGGGAACTTTCAGGATAGCATTTGAAATGTAAATAAAGAAAATATCTAATGAAAAAAGAAAAGAAAAGGTTGTGCATGAAACAATAGAGCCCTAAATTAAATTAAAGAGGCTTTAGAAGATTGTAGATACCCAACACAAAGAGTATTTTCAGTGGACAGCTGTAGGCACCAAATAGACACAGATTTTTATGTTGCTAAGATAAAAATCATGACCAAAAACAACTTAGAAAGGAAAGGGTTTATGTCAACTAACATTTACACATCACAGTGCATCACGGAGGGAATTTAAATCAAGCACTCAAACAGAGGAACCTGAAAACATGAACTGATGCAGAGGCCATGGGGAGTTGGCTGTTTACTGGCTTGCTCAACATAGCTTGCTCAGTCTGCTTTCTTATAGCACCCAGAACTGCCACCCCAGGGATGGCAGTGCCTGTAGTGAACTGGTCATTCTCACATCAATCATCAATCAAGAAAATGCAACATAGGCTCCTCCACAGGCCAATCTGGTGGGGGAATTTCCTCAGTTGAGGTTCCAAATTACCATATGAATCTAACTTATGCCAATTTGATATGTAAGCAACCAGTATAGCATGCATGCTGTGAGTCAGAGTTGGAGGATCGGGGCTACTCTGACGCCCTGGAGCTACCACAAGTGGTAGGACTTGATGGTTGTCCTATGAGGCTTTGGTCCTTTGGCACAAGTTTTCATTGCTGTCCTCCCAATGTTCTCTCTGAGAATATGAATGGTTACCCTGTGCCATTGTACATTAAATGTCTATAATTTGACTTTTAATTTCACAAGACTGCACAAAAGAGATTATCTGGAGTCTCAGAACAGGGCTTCTGAACTTTGCCCTTTTAAAAGGGGTTGGGACTATAAGACTATGGGAACTTTTGAAGTCAGTCACAATGTACTTTGCTATGTGAGCTGGTCATGAACCCACCGTGGGCTGTAATTGAATATCTTTTAAATGTTCTCTCTAGACTCATGTCTCTGAACACTTGGTCTCCAGATGACTGTGCTATTTGGGGAGGGCATGGACCCTTTTGGAGTCAAAATCTCACAAAGGAAGCGGGTGTCAGGAAGTGGGTCTTGACTTCTTACAACCTAGCCATTTTTCTTGAGCAGTCTTGACGTTCTATTCTCTGAGATGTGAATATTGGCTGAAGCTTCCTTCCTCTGTCGCAGAGCCAGTGACATCCATTCCTTCTCCAAACTAATGCAGTGTATACTTTCAAACAATGAACGAAAACCAATCTCCTCTGCCTTAAGCTGATTCTGATCATATATTCAATCACATCAGTGAAAAGGCGACTAGAGGAAAGAGGGTGTCTGTGCTTTTCAGAGCTTCAGACCTCTGAAAGAGGATCAGTTTGGGAGGAAGTATGAACGTATTGGGGGTAAGTTTGTTCAAATGCCCTAGAGACATCTTAAAGAAGATAGAGTTTAGTTAATAGTTCCATGATAAGATAGGGATTACTGGTGAATATAGATATTATTTGTACTGGCTGGTTTTGTGTGTCAACTTGACACAAGCTGGAGTTAGCACAGGGAAAGGAGCCTCCCTTGAGGAAATGCCTCCATGAGATCCAGCTATAATGCATTTTCTCAATTAGTGATCAAGGGAGGGAGGGCCCATTGTGGGTGGTGCCATCCCTGGGCTGGTAGTCTTGGGTTCTATAAGAGAGCAGGCTGAGCAAGCCAGGGGAAGCAAGCCAGTAAGTAACATCCTTCCATGGCCTCTGCATCAGCTCCTGCTTCCTGACCTGCTTGAGTTCCAGTCCTGACATCCTTTGGTGATGAACAGCAGTGTGGAAGTGTAAGCTGAATAAACTCTTTTCTCCACAACTTGTTCTTGGTCATGGTGTTTGTGCAGGAATAGAAACCATGACTAAGACAGTATCACTCTAATGGGAGTAGAAGTTGAAGTATAGGACAGACATTATTAGTAAAGTGATGTTTGTGTGTGTGTGTGTGTGTGTGTGTGTGTGTGTGTGTGTGTGTGTGTGTGTGTGTTTTGCCAAAATACATAGAATGGGGTGAGAAAAAAACCCAGGACCCAGTCTTATAGAATTTTAATGCTGATTGGGTGGAGGTAACCGTTTGCACAGAGAACCCAGAGAGCTGGAAGGAATACACAAAGAGTGCAATGTTTCAACTTCAAGGAAAAGATGGGATGCTCAGTAGGGGGAGGACTGGCAAGAGATGAAAGAGTGCTGAAAGATAGGGATCCATCACATCTGGGGTCATGGAGGACTTTTGTTGTTCAGCAATAAACTTAATGGATGTTTCAGGAACTCTTGCTTTCCTCAAGTCACTACGGGCTTCTGAGACATAGAAAACTCTGCTCTCGGGAAGCTCATGATTGACAGGGACACAGAAATGGGACACATAATGCAGAGTGGCATAAATGTAAGGAGGTGGATCAAATATGAAATCCCAACTCTGTCACACAGAGGAATGAGTTGATTTGGGCTCAAGAAACAATTGCCTAAGACTTTACACGTTAGGATTCAAGAACTTTCAGTGGGACAGTGGATAACTGGGTAAATAAGCAACAACTAACCAGTTCCCCAAACCTTCCCTCACAGTGTAAGGCAGAACCTTCAGAATCCCCAAGTGTCACAACAGTGTCTTGCTTTTCTAGGTTTAAAAAGCTTGGATGTGAGAGATAGCTCAGCTGTTAAGAGCTCTGACTGCTCTTCCAGAGGTCCTGAGTTCAATTCCCAGCAACCACATGGTGGCTCACAACCATCTGTAAAGGGATCTGATGCCCTTTTCTGAAGTGTCAAGTACATAAAATAAATAAATCTTTAAAAAAAACTTTGATATCCTAAGGGCACCAATACAGAAACAATTTTCCATTCAAAAGGTATATATTGGCAAATGACTTCATCTAGATATTTGTCACTTGCTGCTGCTGAGTGTAGTGGCTAATGCATGCCATGCTTCAATGCCCACTTATTCTCATTTGAGAATGGCATTTATTCTTTATTATTTTTAAATACTATATGTCCTAGTTGTCTTTCTGTTGCTATGTTAAAACACAGACCAAAAGCAATGTGAGGAAGAAAGTATTTATTTTACTTAGAGATTCCAAAGCATCATCAAGGGAAGCCAAGCAGGAACTTGGGGTGAGTACTTAGAGAAAGGAACTGAAGTAGAGACCATGGGGAAATGCTATTTATTGACATTTTCTTCATTGCTCTCTCGGCTACTCTTCTTTTATAAAAGTTTGTTTATTTATTTATCCACTTTGCATCCTATTACTCCCCCTTCCCAGCCCCCCTCACACAGTCTTTCACCCCATTTTACCTACCTTTCTCCTCTGAGAGGGTGGAGGGCTCCCTGTGTATCCATCCCCCCACCCTGACATATAAAGTCTCTGCAGGGCAGCCCAGTTAGGGGAGCATATTCGATAGACAGGCAATAGCTTTAGGGAATAGCCCCTTCTATAGTTGTTGGGGGATCCACATGAAGACTGAGCTACACATCTGCTACATATATGCAGGGTTCCTAGGTGGTCTTTGGTTGGTGGTTCAGTCTCTGAGAGCTACAGGTTAGTTGACTCTGTTGGTCTTCCTGTGGAGTTCCTATCACCTTCGGAGCCCTCAATTCTTTCCCCCAAATCTTCCATAAAAGTCCAAAGCTCTATTTAATGTTTGGCTGTGGGTTTCTACATCTGTTTTAGTCAGCTGCTGGGTGGAATCTCTCAGAGGACACTTATGCTAGGTTCCTATCTATAAGCATAACAGAGTATCATTAATAGTGTCAGGGATTGGTGTTTACCCATGGGATGCTTCTCAAGTTGGGCTGATCAGTGATTGGCCAAACCCTCAGTCTCTGCTCCATTCCCTGTCCCTGCATTTTCTTAGAGAAAGGATAAATTTTGGGTTGAAAGTTTTGTAGGTAGGTTGATGTACCTATTGCTCCAATGGGGTTCCTGCCTGGCTACAGGAAGTGGCCTTTTCAGGTTCCATATCTCTACCACTGTGAATCTCAGCTAAGATCTCCCCAACTGGTTTATGGAAAGCCTCTCCTCCCAGGTCTCTAGCACATCCTTGATGCCCCCACCTCCTCCACCACTACCTCAAGATTTCCATTCATTCTCCTGGCCCCCTAGCCTTCTCTCCTGTCTTTCTCTACACTTGATCCAGAAGCCCACCCCCACTCCCCTCCCTAGCCCCTCTCCCACCATACGGCTACTTGCCCAGTGGTTAACACACCCCCAACAATGAGCTGGGTACTCACAACTCAACTACTACTAAAAAATACCCCACAAGTGTGCCCAAGAACCAGTGGCACAATTCACTGGTGGAGGTAATTCCTCATTTGAAGTTTCTTCTTCCCAAGTAACTCTACTTAGAGTCAAGTTGAAAAAAACTAACCAACACAAATGACTCTCTATTAACTTGACGAACACATCATTATTAAATGATAACCTTCCCCCTTTTTTTTATCCCCAAGATTTTATTTTAACCTCATGATGTAAAACACAATACAGCTTTTAAAAGCCCACAATCATTTTTAAAATGCTGTCACTTAAAAGTTTGATGTCTCTTTAAAATATCACTGTATTAATTGTGTCCTTCTTTATGATTAGAAGTAAGCTAAATACTTCATATTCCAACAGCTACAAAACAGATCCCAGTTACAATATGATCAAAAGGAAACCAAAATCCAACAATGCAAATAGCTCACCGTCTGATGTTTCTGACTCACTGTATTCTGGCCTCCAAAGAGCTTAGGTAATGCTACTTCTCAGCTCTGCCTTCCACACCACACATAGGATGGCTTGTGGGCTCAGCCAGCTCCACTTCATGGCTACCACTTACCTTGGTAGTCATTCTATAGCCTTGGCAACTCCAATATTCTAGATTCTCTACCATAACCAAGACTGCCCCTTCACAAACAGCTACCTGGCTTCTTTTCAGGGAAACTCTGACCCTATCGTTTAATGCCAAGACTTACTTGTTCTCTCTGATCCCCTCATGTGTTCAAGACCACGTGTATGTTGGAGACTCTTCCAGAATTGCCAAATTGAGCTGCCAGCTTGAGATACTGCCTTCACACCTTGTGGACCACAGCTTCTGTGTGCTGAGCCTCAGTAAATATTTCCCAGAAACTTTCACCTCAATAATACTGGTCTTTTATTAATCATAGTTGAATTTTCAACCCAGCCAACCAAGATGTCTTATCCCAGAAAAACAAAGGTTCTGCTAGCTCTTGGCTTGCTCAGCTACCTTTCTTATACAAGCCAGGTCTATTGGCCTAGGGACGGTACTACCTACAGTGGGCTGGTCCCTCCCATATCTATCAGTGTGTTAGTTTCCTTTCTTTTTTTTTAAGTATTTACAATCTTTATTTATAGATTTATAAAAATGAAAATAATATATAAATCCTTTTTAAAATCCATAATTTCTATTTCTTCCATTTGCCTCTTTTTAAAAAAATATATAAACTAAATTTTTATTTTATTTTTTTAATAAAATAAAAATGGTTTCTTCTCTATTAGTGTGGTAAAACACCATGACCAAGATAAATTATAAAATTTAGTTGGGCTTATGGTTCTTAAGGTTAGAATCCATGATGGCATGGCAGAAGGAACAGCTGAGAGCTCACATCTTGATCCACAAACTGGAGGCAGAGAGAAGCATACCCGAAACTACACAAGCCTTTTTGAAACCTCAAAGGCTGTTCCCAGTGGAACACTTCAACAAGGGCAGCCCTCCTAGTTCTTCTCAAACATTTCCACAAACTGGAGACCAAATATTCAACTGCAACCAAGAAAATACCTCCACAGACATGCCCAAGCTGATGGTGGCAGTTCTTCAGTTGAAGTTCTCAAAGACTAAGTGACTCTAGTACTTGTAAAGTTGAAAAAAATGACTAGTATACCACACAAAGCAATGGAGTTCACTGTGGCATTTTCATACTTTGTGCATATTGATCCTTCTGCTCCACTCCCCTTATTTATACAAAGTCTACAGCATAAGAATGGGCATCATCATACCTAGGATGTTACAGTTGCTTATGGCTGGAGAACTCTGCCCTCTGGTTATAACAAATGGAGAATGTAGGTCAATTTAATCTCAAGAGCTCATCTCCTTGTAAAAAGTCCAGGCCAATCTAATTCTGTTACCTCTGGACTCTGTCTGGTCCACTCTTTGGCCCTCAAGCATTTTTGCAACTGTGAAGATGGGCTTTCTCTACCTGAGTGGTGTGTTCAGAAGGGTGGGGCAGATGGATTTGTGTTCAGGAGGACAGTGGCCATGAATTCCTCTTGGCTGTGAGTCTCTGAGGCTCTGTCTCACTCCTCAGAGGCAGTTTCAGCCTGTGTCTTCCCAGACTATGCACTGTGATTTGTATGAGGATAGTAGCACTTCTGGCCAGCTACACCAATTCCATTTGAACAGACCATTAATAAATTCAGATCCTCAGGACCCAAGCCGAAAGGACCAATGTAGAACACCTATGTGGGACCCCACAAATGTGGATTTCTGATGACAATTCCAGATACGTCTGAAGCAGGTGCCAATCTGTGGACTATTGACTTTGAGCCATTGCTGAAAACCACTGGTTTCTCCCAAATCACTTCCTACTCTCAGAACTGATCTGACTCAGCATCATGAACTGGCACAAATGCAGAAGCTGAGGGTCGATGAGGAGAGTGACCTTTGGGTCCCCATTCGGTGGCTACCTGAAAATTGTGGCCTTCCCTTCTATTAGCTTATTTATATATAATTACAGAGATGAGCCATGGAGATTAGAAGGTGGCACTCTCCACTCATTTAATCTTTGGTCCCATTACCAGATCATAGAACTCATAATTAGTAATTTCAACTTAAAACTAGTGCCTCTAACTCCAGTATGTTTGGAATAGCCAACTGTATTAAATTTTATTTTCTATTTTCAAAGTGGTAATATCATTGCAAATTCTTAAGCTGTATCTTTTTCTGTAATTTTTTTTTACTTGGCATCGAGCCCATATTACTTCTCCCAGTATCTGAGAAGACAAGAACTTTGGATAGTGAAAATGATGAAGAATCAACTTTCAAAATATTGCTTGGAAGGAGTTAAACACGCACCACTAAACTAAAGTCATTTATCTTGTCTTAGCGTCTCAGTCTTAGCATGGCCGAATTGCTGCCTAGTTGTACCATAGTACAATAGGAATTTATTTATATTGAGATGGGAAGAAAAATAACTTTTCAGTCTAAAATTACGGAGCCAGTAATCACCAAGCTGTTCAGGGAGAGCTCATAATAAAATATGCATTTACAGTTAGAAGACCTGGGACATTTGCTTACTTTTACCATATGTGTGTCATCCATGTTCTCTCTCTCTCTCTCTCCCCCTTCTCTCTCTCTCTCTGTCTGCCTCTCTCTCTCTGTCTCTCTCTCCCCATCTCTATGTCTCTGTCTCTGTGTCTCTCTCTGTATGTCTCTCTGTGTCTCTCTCTCCCCCTGTCTCTCTGTCTGTCTCTGTCTCTCTGCCTCTGTCTCTGTCTCTGTCTCTCTCTTTCTCTCTCTCTCATGCACACACACACACACACACACACACACACACACACACACACACACAAGCACACAACTGTCCTCCAAAGCTGGTGTATCCATTAGAGGGGTCATATCTTGCTTCTGATCTCTAAACTTTCAGAATGCTGATGGGAAACTCCTTCCTTTCTGCATCCTTAGCAGATTCCACAGGGGCCACACTTGATAGTTATTTAGCAGAACTGCAGAGCTAATTGGCTACCGGACAATTTTGTCAAACTAGTTGTTTTCTGCTGTCTTGTCTGTAATATGTAGGACACTATACAATGTTATCTGCTTGCAAATAATTGGAAATCTTTTTCTGAGCTTGCAGGGGAGGAAATGTTTGGGGCTAAATGTCATTGGTTCCCTCGGCACTGTCGTTTCCTTGAATATATCTCCAAGCTGATACCTACCTTTCCTTATCCTTTTCTCTTCTAGGACAAGGAACAACAAGAAAACAAAACAGACTTATGAGGATACAATCATTTGTTGAGAGAGAGCTCGATGAGATGCTGATTACTGTTGTTTTAATTAACTAGGATGCAAGGAGGGAGCCCACGGGATGTTACTTACCTGCAGAGAAAATGAATTTGGGGGAAGAGATTAGTGCCAGATTCTACAAGAGGGGGTTGTATGGTAGTTGTTTGGGAGGGGGGGTTACATGCAATTTGGAGACAGAGTATTTAGACAGTTTTTGCACATTTAATTTCTGGAACCAGCCAAAATAACAACTGTGTAACGTTTTATGATTTACAGAGTGCCTTGAGGCAGTTTCAGCTTTCTTTGTGATACCCCATGTCAACATGCCAAGCTGTCTAACCTACATCCCATCCTTAGCAACTCCATTGAACATGCTGAAGCCTCCAAGTCCTGCTACGGTAGCTATCAATGGAGAACAGTCAGGAAAACTTTTCAGATGCTCTCTGCTTCATCACAGCTCCAAACAGCAGGCAGCTGGAAACCCTGGGGACACTGATAGCATCTCACTAAGGTAAAGGGATAATATGCATCCATTACCCATCAAATGGACTTCACTGACAGGTTAAAAAATTATGGCCAGGATGACAAGCACCCTGTAAAGGGGGAGGTGAGTGATCTCTGTGTGAGCAGCTGCCTTCCTGGGTGGGAGAAATAAGCAAAGCCTCTGGCCTCTCCTAAGTCAAAGGGAAGCTGTGATCCCACAGAACAGGGAGTCAGTCTGCTTGAAGAAGAGGGAAAATTCATAGGTTTTGTAAAAATTCACAATGGGTGACAAAAAATAAACTGGAATTAGGGCCATAGGTGGATAATCTCTACCCTCATCAGAAGCCACACATACGTATTTAGCTGAGGTCATGGTGAAGTAAACAGCTCTCCTTCAGAGAGAGCTAACTTTACAGCCACAATGTCAAGAACTCATCAAAATTCATTTCCCAGAGCCTTCCTGCCTTGTTTCTCTGCCTCATTCTGGCACCAGAGGTTGGCAGTCAACTGGAGGCAGGCAGTCATGGCGGACACATTCCAGATGGAAAGATCATTTTGTTTCTAGACACTGTAACACAGAATTTGGCAGGCAGGGAGAAACCCCCCTGCTGTGAGCAGGTGTCTCTCCTTTGACAAGACTGCGTTTTATACAGAAGAGCTTGAAATGGACTGTAACCAGTAGCGGGTCGAGCAAGTCAGGCTTTTGAAAAGGCTTGGCTAACCAGCTTAGGTGAGGAACAATGACACAGGAAACGAATTATTGGTTTACTAATGTCACAGTAATTCAGCCATTCATTCTGATGGGGCCATGAAGCGTTGACGCTCCATACTGCCAGGATCAGGTTCCAGCTACTGAAGAGCTTATGGAAACTGTTGGCTTAGAGGAAAGTCTCTCTCTCTCTCTCTCTCTCTCTCTCTCTCTCTCTCTCTCTCTCTCTCTCTCCCTCCCTCCCTCCCTCCCTTCCTTCCTCCCTCCCCTTCCCTCCCTCCTTCCCTCCCTCCCTCCCTTCCTTCCTCCCTCCCCCTCCCTCCCTCTCTTCTAGCTCTGTCTCTATATCTTATCTGTCTGTCTGCATCTGTTTCTTTCACACACACACGAATGCATGCATGCATGCACTCACATAAAAGCTGGGGAAAGAGAGAGAGAGACTGAGAAAGAGATAGAGAGGACAGGAGAAATGACTTAGCCATTAAAGACTAGGCTCACAACCAAAAATAAAAGAGAAAGAGATAGAGACAACCAAAAATATAAGAGAAAGAGATAGACAAAAATGGAGAGTCGGCCTCAGCATCAGAGACTTCACAGAGTATTTACATAATCTTAGATAGTATTGTTCCCTTGGGAGAATATATCACATCTCCAAAATGTCTTATTCCCTTTGAGAAAACAGTTTCATTTTTCTTTCCTATGGCTTCATGTGTGTAAATGCTGGTTAATGTACCACTGGGCATGTGTGGTGGTCAGAGGACAACCAGGAGTGTTGTTCTTCCCCTTCCCCTTGATTGACACGGTCTTCTGTTGACCATTGCATACATCAGGCTATGCTAACTGGCTGCTGAACCTTCAGGAATTCTCCTACCTCTTCTTTACACCTTGACATTGGATCGTTGAGGTTATAGATCACAGATCGACTGACGTGCTTTCTTGGGATTCAAACACAGGTCTTCACGTCACAGGACAGCTACCTTCCCTCCAGCTGGAGCTGTGCTTCTTCCAAGTAGCTCAAGACAATGAAAAATCTTTAGGTTAATTGCTTAAAGATAGAATGGCTAAACAACTCACAATTTAGTCACAGTGCATGGACAATTTCAAATTAATGTAAAAATGTGAAAGATTATCATTAACCTATGACCCCTTTATCTCCAACCAATGCCTTCCAGGTTCTATGACTGAACCTATAACTGAGGTTCTATGACCATACCTTGGAAGATTCTGGTTGGTGAACAAAAGTGGTACGCAGCCACCTGAACTGGGTAGTGAGTTTCCTACTAACTTCAGGCATATGTTTTCAATTCACTCCCAAATAAATTTCTAATCATGACTTATCTTGGACTAGCTTTGACTTGAAAGTACACTTTATTCCTGACTCATGTGCGATATAAATCTGTTCCTGGTGCATAAAACCAAACCACTTGAAAAAGGTAGGTATGGAGTTTGGAAGAGTACTGGAAACTGAATCCCCTCCCCGAGTCTCCTCTTTACTCTTGCTTGCACACTCATGGATCACGTTACTTACCGTTCAGTGGACTGGAAGTTGCTACCACTTGGCTTTTGTTACGTGGTGAATTGCATCATGGAGTACAGAAGGTGAAGACCTCATTGGCAGTGCTTTCCCAACCACCTGAAACTGGATCTTAGGTAAACCGTTTTGATTGGAGTCCTACTTTCTCCTTCTGTGGAATGAGTTAGTTGAAGCTGGATGACTTTTTAAAGTTCATGTTCATGAATCAACAGGAATCAGCAGATATCAGTCTGATATGATTAGATATAATACAATCCAAATATTCCATCAGCATGGCTTTCTGCCTTCTCATACCGAGTAATTTGATGGGTCCAGGAGGGTGTGGTCAAAGGAAGCCCTAATGGTTGGCGAGGCTGTGGCAAACAATTGTGTCTAACATCCTAGAATGAAAATGATTTCAAGTTGCAGAAAGACGGCAGTGAAAGGTTTGTAAGTTATGACTGGGTGTTTTTTGTCTCTATTGTTGGTCATTGCACGGTGTTGCTCTGTCCCCTTAAAACAAAGGAGCTATAAAAAGAAAAAAAGAAAACAGCCCTTCAGAGTGGCCTCTGTCATTCAAAGTTAAGGAAGTAAATCTTAACCTGAAGCCCAGGAACCCTGTAATCACAGAGTGGTCCCGGTCAGCTTGTAACTGGGATTAAAGTATCAGGTCGGACCACAGTCCTATCCCCTAGAGGAGTGTTTTATGAAGGACTGGCAAGAAGGAAATGCTCTCAAGCTGAGTAGGTGCAGCACTGAGCCATACAGGGGACTTGTTCCCAGTATTGTAAATTTTGCTATTCTTACACCCTTCAGAGCGGGTCTAAGGTAGCAGATGATCGGGTGGGAGGACCTCAGCCCTTCTGGGCACATAATTCAAGCACATCATTAAAAATGCCCAGGCATGGAATAAGAGAAAAGTGTGTCAACTGGTTCAATTCTTTCCTCCCTGGTGACTTTCCATAACTGGCTTGTCACCAGTTCAGGGAGGTCTGGGAACCAGCCAGTCAAACAACAAACAAACCTAAATTTCTGGATTGCATGTTTTTAACCCAGAGATGTTTGCAAGAGGATGGTCTACATTTATCACACAGGAGTTTAGTTCCCTCCCCCCAGCACAAAGGCAATTTTAAGTTTTCTTATTTGGTTCACTTATTACAGAGAAGGTTGAGGTGAGCAGTTTTGGGGGTGACAGCAAACTGATGGAGTTTGCCTCCCCAGGACTAGCAGCTGTCTCTAGGAAAATCACTGATGAGCCTCTCAGAAGGAAGCAGCATCCTGCCTAACCTGGGACCCCAGCATCCTTTGTGACAACTGTAGGGAAAACACACTCGTAGCTTTAAGGGTCTGGCTTGCTGTTTATTAAAGCATGATTATCACCTTAGGGCCTGCTAGGGTCTGATGATAATACAGTGTTACTGAGTGAATGAGGGCCAATTTTCCTCATCCAAGCTCCAACGGCTCACTAGAAGTTGTTTTATTTGAGGGGGTGCATTAGCTATACCTAGGGGAAATAAGCAATTTCATCTGTTAAGATAAAGCATTTAGACAATATAAATTTAATAGAATTTACTTGAGCCAAGGACCACTTATGGATCAAGCAATGCTCAGGCCCAGAGATCTACAGAACTTCCCTCAGCGTGGCTAGTGTGCATTTGTGGACTGAGTACAAGACAGAAATATGTTTGGTAGACGAGAGTGGAAACTTCTAGGTATCTATCGGTCAGCTGCTGGTTTCCAACTGGTTGCATCTCTGGTTTCATAGTACCATTTATGTCTTCCTCGTGGAGCATCTAAAAGTGCTGAAGTCATCCTGACCAAGAGCCTCTTCATTCTATTCTTTAAAACACTTTACTCATAATACATACCTGTGTGCAATGATTGCAGCACTTGATTTGAGATTGCACTTTGTTTTCCACAGACATTACTGCTAAGGCTCTTACCTCCCCCACCCCCACCCCCGGGCACGTTATCTGCATTCAGTAACATATTTGAATAGATGCAAGTGTTTAACGTGCTGGATGGTGATTTCAGCACCACATCTGTACACTCCTTATTCACTCTTCCAAGGATAGCTAATCTTGTTAAATGAACATGTTTTGTGAATGATTTCTATATCTGATTCTTATAATTCCATTTGGGCTCCTTAGAGGATAGCTAAACTGTACTGCACAGTCAGAGAGACCTGTAACATATAAATGTAAATGAAGGTGCTCTCTCATCCTTGGGCCGTTCTTTCTTTACTAGTTCTACAATTACCTTCAAGGATTATACATGTAAATATTGCTTTTGAGCTAATCACTCATAAACTAATTTCAGATAAAGAGTCCAAAGATACAATCCGAGTAGATACTGTTTCTAAAAATGCATAATACTGAATTGTGCTGAGGAAATCATGTAACTGGTGCCTTTATTCTCAGCTAAAGACAAAAGGGCTTTCAATTAAGAAAAATTAAAAGTATTCGAGTCATGTAAGCATTCAAGTCACATAATGATACACCTACACTGGGGACTTCCCATCATTAAAATACTGAAATACTCTCTCTTTATCAATTAAAAAAATGTCCCCAAGTCTGATGATACCTAGTCCTCATCTTTCCCTGGGGATCTTGGAACCTTCACTCCATGCAGTAATGAAAGGTATTTAAGAAGTATAGAAAGGGGCCTTAGGGCCTCTTTGTAACACTAGTATATTAAGCATATACCTGACTGAATAGGAATCTCAGATAAGCCATGACTAGCAGGATAAGTAAATGTGTTAGCAATAAATAACATTGGCCAAGGGAAGTCAGTAATCCCCTGCCCCAGGTACTAGCTCTATTGTCTCAGGTAGATATTTCAAACTTTCTGCTCAAGTTCCTTATCTAGAAACTAAAATTTGATCGATGTGGGATTGTTGACACAACTAAGTGGGATTTACATACATAGGATGTTAGAGTGAGGCTCCAGGTCTTGGTATGGATGTCTCAGCTGGTGCAGTATTTCACAATGAATGGTATAAACTAAATCAGACATGGATTCCTCCTGGGCAATTAGAAGAATTGATTCACACACATAACATATTCTTTGAATCTAAGAGAGTTTCCAAACAAATGTCAATGTCAAGCTACCATTTACTTTTCCTACAAGGAAACGGACACACTACAGGGATTAAAGTGAACACCATTATCAACGTTTTTGTCTGTTGGCACTGCCTACATGAACATAAAGCAACCAGAAGGAAAGTTCTGACTACAGATGTATCATCTCTATAGCAAAATGCCTATTATTGGAATCTTCCCCTAAATCAGCAATCCCCAGGGCAGTGTCTCTCATACTTCAGGACAATGGCTACTGTCCCTGGAGTCCTACAGACTAGACTACCTTCTAGCTTATGCCTTCCAACATAGCATAGCATTTAGTTTAGGTGAAGCCTATGGCCCTTCTAAACTATTAAAAAAAATGGTTAAACAAAAGAAGAACAAGGAAAGAGAAAAACAGGGAAAAAAGAAATTGTATCTTCTGCTTGCAAAGCTCTTCCCAACAGAGCAGCGCTATAGACAGAGTCAAAATGATACTTTTGTTCTTATTACCCTTCCTGTAAGGTTCCAGAGGGCTAGAACTACCAGTCTCCAAACCTGCAGCATTCCAAGGAGTACAAGATCAGCAGAAGAAGTAGTGTGGAAGGAGAAATGAAAGACTTGAAAATCACAAACGGTTGGGAGGAGAAGACTGAAACCCTAACACAGCAATGGCTGTGTGTAGAGAATAGGACATGGCTGTATACATGCTGGGGGAGGCAGGTGATATGCATATAAGTCAGAGTTTTCTAAAGGATGGAGCAAATAGAATGGAGAGAGAGAGAGAGAGAGAGAGAGAGAGAGAGAGAGAGAGAGAGAGAGATAGTAGTTGTCAATCCATGAGGCTGAAAGTCTCAACAATGCTAGTCTGGCACTGAGGGCCAGGAGTGTTCCAGGAGAGCCACTGGTCTCTGTTGGAAGCCTGAAGAAGTCAGTTCTAATATCAGTGAAGGGAAGCTACAGTGACTTCCTAGCAAGAGTGAGGGCACACAGACAAAGAACAGTTGTTTTCATGTCCTTTTATCTGGACAGCCAGCAGAAGGTTCCTCCAGATTTACGGTAGGTCTTCCTGTTGCAGATAATCTGATGAAGAAAATCCCTCCCAGGGGTATCCAGTAGCTTGTACTTTTTATACAAGTTGATCACAAATCCAGTCACACTATGCAAATGTTTTACTTAACACTACTAAGATCTACTTTCTTAGCCTACTCTTTCTCTTTGAAAATTCTTGGTGAATTTCATACATGAATACAGTACATTTTATTCATATTCACCCACTCACATCCCCCCTTCAACTTCATCTCATGTCCTTTTATATATTTGCATTGTTGTTGAAAATATCACGGCTCTCATTTTAAAAGGAATAAGAAATGGTTTGTTCTAGAACTACTTTTAACGACCATTGGCCCTGGGACATAGATTTAGGTAATCAAATTTTCTATGTTCCAACATGGAGGCAGTTTCATAAAGTTTTTTGTTGGGAGCCGCGCCCACATTCGCCGTTACAAGATGGCGCTGACAGCTGTGTTCTAAGTGGTAAACAAATAATCTGCGCATGTGCCAAGGGTATCTTATGACTACTTGTGCTCTGCCTTCCCCGTGACGTCAACTCGGCCGATGGGCTGCAGCCAATCAGGGAGTGACACGTCCGAGGCGAAGGAGAATGCTCCTTAAGAGGGACGGGGTTTCGTTTTCTCTCTCTCTTGCTTCTCTCTCTCTTGCTTCTTGCGCTCTTGCTTCTTGCTCTCTTGCTTCTTGCTCTCTTGCTTCCTGCACCCTGGCTCCTGAAGATGTAAGAAATAAAGCTTTGCCGCAGAAGATTCTGGTCTGTGGTGTTCTTCCTGGCCGGTCGTGAGAACGCGTCTAATAACAATTGGTGCCGAATTCCGGGACGAGAAAAAACTCGGGACTGGCGCAAGGAAGATCCCTCATTCCAGAACCAGAACTGCGGGTCGCGGTAATAAAGGTTCCCGTAAAGCAGACTGTTAAGAAGGATTCAACTGTATGAATTCAGAACTTTTCAGCTGGGGAACGAGAGTACCAGTGAGTACAGCTTTACGAGGTAAGTCTGATCTTGAACTTTCTAACGAAATTCAAGACAGTCTATCAGAAGTAAAGTGGAATATGTTTGGCCTTGAATTTTTTCTGGTGTTAGGAGCCCTTTTGTTCCTTTTCACATGTTATCAAGTGGTTAAGATAGGGAGGATTCTAGATGAAATTCAGGACAAGCTATCAGAAGTAAAGCGGGGAGAGAGAGTAGGAGCAAAGAGAAAATATGGTACACAAAATAAGTATACAGGCCTTTCCAAGGGTCTTGAACCCGAGGAAAAGTTAAGGTTAGGTAGGAATACCTGGAGAGAGATTAGAAGAAAAAGAGGAAAAAGGGAAAAGAAGAAAGATCAATTAGCGGAGGTCTCTAGGAAAAGGAGCCTGTGCTCATCGCTAGATGGGCTCGGGAAGCCAGCTCTTAGTAGTTCTGAAGCAGATGAAGAATCCTCCTCTGAGGAAACAGACTGGGAGGAAGAAGCAGCCCATTACCAGCCAGCTAATTGGTCAAGAAAAAAGCCAAAAGCGGCTGGCGAAGGCCAGTTTGCTGATTGGCCTCAGGGCAGTCGGCTTCAAGGTCCGCCCTATGCGGAGTCCCCGCCCTGCGTAGTGCGTCAGCAATGCGCAGAGAGGCAGTGCGCAGAGAGGCAGTGCGCAGACTCATTCATTCCCAGAGAGGAACAAAGGAAAATACAACAGGCATTTCCGGTCTTTGAAGGAGCCGAGGGTGGGCGTGTCCACGCTCCGGTAGAATACTTACAAATTAAAGAAATTGCCGAGTCGGTTCGTAAATACGGAACCAATGCTAATTTTACCTTGGTGCAGTTAGACAGGCTCGCTGGCATGGCACTAACTCCTGCTGACTGGCAAACGGTTGTAAAAGCCGCTCTCCCTAGTATGGGCAAATATATGGAATGGAGAGCGCTTTGGCACGAAGCTGCACAAGCGCAGGCCCGAGCAAACGCAGCTGCTTTGACTCCAGAGCAGAGAGATTGGACTTTTGACTTGTTAACGGGTCAGGGAGCTTATTCTGCTGATCAGACAAACTACCATTGGGGAGCTTATGCCCAGATTTCTTCCACGGCTATTAGGGCCTGGAAGGCGCTCTCTCGAGCAGGTGAAACCACTGGTCAGTTAACAAAGATAATCCAGGGACCTCAGGAATCCTTCTCAGATTTTGTGGCCAGAATGACAGAGGCAGCAGAGCGTATTTTTGGAGAGTCAGAGCAAGCTGCGCCTCTAATAGAACAGCTAATCTATGAGCAAGCCACAAAGGAGTGCCGAGCGGCCATAGCCCCAAGAAAGAACAAAGGCTTACAAGACTGGCTCAGGGTCTGTCGAGAGCTTGGGGGACCTCTCACCAATGCAGGCTTAGCGGCCGCCATCCTCCAATCTCAGAACCGCTCCATGGGCAGAAATAATCAGAGGACATGTTTTAACTGCGGAAAGCCTGGGCATTTTAAGAAAGATTGCAGAGCTCCAGATAAACAGGGAGGGACTCTCACTCTTTGCTCTAAGTGTGGCAAGGGTTATCATAGAGCTGACCAGTGTCGCTCTGTGAGGGATATAAAGGGCAGAGTCCTTCCCCCACCTGATAGTCAATCAACTGATGTGCCAAAAAACGGGTCATCGGGCCCTCGGTCCCAGGGCCCTCAAAGATATGGGAACCGGTTTGTCAGGACCCAGGAAGCAGTCAGAGAGGCGACCCAGGAAGACCCACAAGGGTGGACCTGCGTGCCGCCTCCGACTTCCTATTAATGCCTCAAATGAGTATTCAGCCGGTGCCAGTGGAGCCTATACCATCCTTGCCCCCGGGAACCATGGGCCTTATTCTCGGCCGGGGTTCACTCACCTTGCAGGGCTTAGTAGTCCACCCTGGAGTTATGGATTGTCAACATTCCCCTGAAATACAGGTCCTGTGCTCAAGCCCTAAAGGCGTTTTTTCTATTAGTAAAGGAGATAGGATAGCTCAGCTGCTGCTCCTCCCTGATAATACCAGGGAGAAATCTGCAGGACCTGAGATAAAGAAAATGGGCTCCTCAGGAAATGATTCTGCCTATTTGGTTGTATCTTTAAATGATAGACCTAAGCTCCGCCTTAAGATCAACGGAAAAGAGTTTGAAGGCATCCTTGATACCGGAGCAGATAAAAGTATAATCTCTACACATTGGTGGCCCAAAGCATGGCCCACCACAGAGTCATCTCATTCATTACAGGGCCTAGGATATCAATCATGTCCCACTATAAGCTCCATTGCCTTGACGTGGGAATCCTCTGAAGGACAGCAAGGGAAATTCATACCTTATGTGCTCCCACTCCCGGTTAACCTCTGGGGAAGGGATATTATGCAGCATTTGGGCCTTATTTTGTCCAATGAAAACGCCCCATCGGGAGGGTATTCAACTAAAGCAAAAAATATCATGGCAAAGATGGGTTATAAAGAAGGAAAAGGGTTAGGACATCAAGAACAGGGAAGGATAGAGCCCATCTCACCTAATGGAAACCAAGACAGACAGGGTCTGGGTTTTCCTTAGCGGCCATTGGGGCAGCACGACCCATACCATGGAAAACAGGGGACCCAGTGTGGGTTCCTCAATGGCACCTATCCTCTGAAAAACTAGAAGCTGTGATTCAACTGGTAGAGGAACAATTAAAATTAGGCCATATTGAACCCTCTACCTCACCTTGGAATACTCCAATTTTTGTAATTAAGAAAAAGTCAGGAAAGTGGAGACTGCTCCATGACCTCAGAGCCATTAATGAGCAAATGAACTTATTTGGCCCAGTACAGAGGGGTCTCCCTGTACTTTCCGCCTTACCACGTGGCTGGAATTTAATTATTATAGATATTAAAGATTGTTTCTTTTCTATACCTTTGTGTCCAAGAGATAGGCCCAGATTTGCCTTTACCATCCCCTCTATTAATCACATGGAACCTGATAAGAGGTATCAATGGAAGGTCTTACCACAGGGAATGTCCAATAGTCCTACTATGTGTCAACTTTATGTGCAAGAAGCTCTTTTGCCAGTGAGGGAACAATTCCCCTCTTTAATTTTGCTCCTTTACATGGATGACATCCTCCTGTGCCATAAAGACCTTACCATGCTACAAAAGGCATATCCTTTTCTACTTAAAACTTTAAGTCAGTGGGGTTTACAGATAGCCACAGAAAAGGTCCAAATTTCTGATACAGGACAATTCTTGGGCTCTGTGGTGTCCCCAGATAAGATTGTGCCCCAAAAGGTAGAGATAAGAAGAGATCACCTCCATACCTTAAATGATTTTCAAAAGCTGTTGGGAGATATTAATTGGCTTAGACCTTTTTTAAAGATTCCTTCCGCTGAGTTAAGGCCTTTGTTTAGTATTTTAGAAGGAGATCCTCATATCTCCTCCCCTAGGACTCTTACTCTAGCTGCTAACCAGGCCTTACAAAAAGTGGAAAAAGCCTTACAGAATGCACAATTACAACGTATTGAGGATTCGCAACCTTTCAGTTTGTGTGTCTTTAAGACAGCACAATTGCCAACTGCAGTTTTGTGGCAGAATGGGCCATTGTTGTGGATCCATCCAAACGTATCCCCAGCTAAAATAATAGATTGGTATCCTGATGCAATTGCACAGCTTGCCCTTAAAGGCCTAAAAGCAGCAATCACCCACTTTGGGCAAAGTCCATATCTTTTAATTGTACCTTATACCGCTGCACAGGTTCAAACCTTGGCAGCCACATCTAATGATTGGGCAGTTTTAGTTACCTCCTTTTCAGGAAAAATAGATAACCATTATCCAAAGCATCCAATCTTACAGTTTGCCCAAAATCAATCTGTTGTGTTTCCACAAATAACAGTAAGAAACCCACTTAAAAATGGGATTGTGGTATATACTGATGGATCAAAAACTGGCATAGGTGCCTATGTGGCTAATGGTAAAGTGGTATCCAAACAGTATAATGAAATTTCACCTCAAGTGGTAGAATGTTTAGTGGTCTTAGAAGTTTTAAAAACCTTTTTAGAACCCCTTAATATTGTGTCAGATTCCTGTTATGTGGTTAATGCAGTAAATCTTTTAGAAGTGGCTGGAGTGATTAAGCCTTCCAGTAGAGTTGCCAATATTTTTCAGCAAATACAATTAGTTTTGTTATCTAGAAGATCTCCTGTTTATATTACTCATGTTAGAGCCCACTCAGGCCTACCTGGCCCCATGGCTCTGGGAAATGATTTGGCAGATAAGGCCACTAAAGTGGTGGCTGCTGCCCTATCATCCCCGGTAGAGGCTGCAAGAAATTTTCATAACAATTTTCATGTGACGGCTGAAACATTACGCAGTCGTTTCTCCTTGACAAGAAAAGAAGCCCGTGACATTGTTACTCAATGTCAAAGCTGCTGTGAGTTCTTGCCAGTTCCTCATGTGGGAATTAACCCACGCGGTATTCGACCTCTACAGGTCTGGCAAATGGATGTTACACATGTTTCTTCCTTTGGAAAACTTCAATATCTCCATGTGTCCATTGACACATGTTCTGGCATCATGTTTGCCTCTCCGTTAACCGGAGAAAAAGCCTCACATGTGATTCAACATTGTCTTGAGGCATGGAGTGCTTGGGGGAAACCCAGACTCCTTAAGACTGATAATGGACCAGCTTATACGTCTCAAAAATTTCAGCAGTTCTGCCGTCAGATGGACGTAACCCACCTGACTGGACTTCCATACAACCCTCAAGGACAGGGTATTGTTGAGCGTGCGCATCGCACCCTCAAAGCCTATCTTATAAAACAGAAGAGGGGAATTGAAGAGATTTTACCCCGAGCACCAAGAGTGTCGGTGTCTTTGGCACTCTTTACACTCAATTTTTTAAATATTGATGTTCATGGCCATACTGCGGCTGAACGTCATTGTTCAGAGCCAGATAGGCCCAATGAGATGGTTAAATGGAAAAATGTCCTTGATAATAAATGGTATGGCCCGGATCCTATTTTGATAAGATCCAGGGGAGCTATCTGTGTTTTCCCACAGAATGAAGACAACCCATTTTGGGTACCAGAAAGACTCACCCGAAAAATCCAGACTGACCAAGGGAATACTGATGTCCCTCGTCTTGGTGATGTCCAGGGCGTCAATAATAAAGAGAGAGCAGCGTTGGGGGATAATGTCGACATTTCCACTCCCAATGACGGTGATGTATAATGCTCAAGTATTCTCCTGCTTTTTTACCACTAACTAGGAACTGGGTTTAGCCTTGATTCAGACAGCCTTGGCTCTGTCTGGACAGGTCCAGATGACTGACACCATTAACACTTTGTCAGCCTCAGTGACTACAGTCATAGATGAACAGGCCTCAGCTAATGTCAAGATACAGAGAGGTCTCATGCTGGTTAATCAACTCATAGATCTTGTCCAGATACAACTAGATGTATTATGACAAATAACTCAGCTGGGATGTAAACAAAAGTTTCCGGGATTGTGTGTTATTTCCATTCAGTATGTTAAATTTACTAGGGCAGCTAAATTGTCAAAAAGTCTTTTTCAGTATATGTTACAGAATTGGATGGCTGAATTTGAACAGATCCTTCGGGAATTGAGACTTCAGGTCAACTCCACGCGCTTGGACCTGTCGCTGACCAAAGGATTACCCAATTGGATCTCCTCAGCATTTTCTTTCTTTAAAAAATGGGTGGGATTAATATTATTTGGAGATACACTTTGCTGTGGATTAGTGTTGCTTCTTTGATTGGTCTGTAAGCTTAAGGCCCAAACTAGGAGAGACAAGGTGGTTATTGCCCAGGCGCTTGCAGGACTAGAACATGGAGCTTCCCCTGATATATCTATGCTTAGGCAATAGGTCGCTGGCCACTCAGCTCTTATATCCCATGAGGCTAGACTCATTGCACGGGATAGAATGAGTGTGCTTCAGCAGCCCGAGAGAGTTGCAAGGCTAAGCACTGCAATGGAAAGGCTCTGCGGCATATATGAGCCTATTCTAGGGAGACATGTCATCTTTCATGAAGGTTCAGTGTCCTAGTTCCCTTCCCCCAGGCAAAACGACACGGGAGCAGGTCAGGGTTGCTCTGGGTAAAAGCCTGTAAGCCTAAGAGCTAATCCTGTACATGGCTCCTTTACCTACACACTGGGGATTTGACCTCTATCTCCACTCTCATTAATATGGGTGGCCTATTTGCTCTTATTAAAAGGATAGGGGGAGATGTTGGGAGCCGCGCCCACATTCGCCGTTACAAGATGGCGCTGACAGCTGTGTTCTAAGTGGTAAACAAATAATCTGCGCATGTGCCGAGGGTGATTCTCCACTCCATGTGCTCTGCCTTCCCCGTGACGTCAACTCGGCCGATGGGCTGCAGCCAATCAGGGAGTGACACGTCCGAGGCGAAGGAGAATGCTCCTTAAGAGGGACGGGGTTTCGTTTTCTCTCTCTCTTGCTTCTCTCTCTCTTGCTTCTTGCGCTCTTGCTTCTTGCTCTCTTGCTTCTTGCTCTCTTGCTTCCTGCACCCTGGCTCCTGAAGATGTAAGAAATAAAGCTTTGCCGCAGAAGATTCTGGTCTGTGGTGTTCTTCCTGGCCGGTCGTGAGAACGCGTCTAATAACAGTTTTTATTGTTTTACAAAACAAAGAAAGTCAAAAATCAAGGCAACTTTAAAATACATTGGTTGGTACCCTAGAGAGGCAGTTACAGAAAGATGGGGAAACCTGTCTATAGGAACAAGATGCTATCTGATGACATCCTTGGTTTTCAGATTGGTGGAAGCTTGTGGTCTGCTAAGTTAGTAGATTCCAAGAAATTTTTTAATAGTCACAAGACGTTAGCTCAGACACAGAGGTGGGCAAGAAATGGTTGTTCCAGAGAGCTAATTAGTCCAAGATTAGGAAATTAGCCTCTGGACATGTGACATTCCAATCTCCCCACAGCATTAAACTCTAATCAGTCAATCAGTGGTTTCTGCATCACAACTTCTTTCAGGAGTTTCATCCACAGCATATATAGCCCACTGAGTCCAATTAGCTTTGTACATATACACATGGATGTAGCACCTCTTGATTTTTGGATCAGGGATCATGTCCCCGAAGAAAACTGGTTACCTTCCCCAAAGCAGCCATTAACTACCTATGGCTCCACAGCTAAGAGTGGAGCCTTCAGAACCCATCCTTCATCTTTGCTTTCATATCGGCAGATATGGTCTTTTGTAGGTCTTGTGAAGGTAGCCACAGCTGAAGAGTGTTCGTAGGTACAATATCCATGGCCTATCCTGAAGATATTTCACAGGAGTTTTCCTGGTTTCCTGGCTCTTAAACTCTTTTCATTCCCTCTTGAGTGATCTACCCTGAGCTTTAAGGACCAACAGTGTTGTGTGAATGGCTTAGTTGGGTATGAGCACTCTATGGTCATTTATTCTCTGCATATTGACTTGTTATAAGTGAGTTCTACATTAACCACCATGTACTGCAAAAAGGAAGTTTCTTTGACCAAGGTTGAGAGTCACACTCATCTATGGTTACAAGACTACGTATTTAGAAGGCAGTTGAATACATGTCAATTAATTAAAGATGGTAGTGAGAGATTCTCCCTTAGCCTCTACAACCTCTCAAGTCATGGATTCTTAGGCAGACTTATAGTATGGTCACCCTCCTATTAATGAGCCTTAAATTGAATTAGACATCTGCTCTTCACCCCCAAATATCTGTGCCATTATTACACTGTTGGGCATGTCTTGCCAGACTGGGTGTTATTGTAGTTCACAGTGGCTCATTCTTTCTTACTGAATGTTTCTTATTGGTTCAAGCAGTTTCATGAAAGACAGGCAGAAACTTGATCTCAGAAAAGACTGTATTGTCTGAGTACTAGAAGATTGTCCTAGAAAATTCCAAGTGCCTTCTATTGGTTCAGTTATAGCAAAGCTCATTGGGAAAGTATAAAAGACAACAAAAAATGTTAACCACCTCTCCCTATACTCCCTCCTCTGGCCACATTTTTCCTTTGCAGTGAGATTGAATTAAAAGCAAAAAACAAAACAACAACAACGATGTGATTCATAGTGTCAGTAGAATTCCTTTCCCTGTTCTGTACCTCTATTTGCCTTGAGAATTCTTTGCCATGTTGTCTGAAAATAAGTGAACGTCTCTATTTGGCTTCTGTGTTTTAAGATTTCTTAATCCACAACACTAGAAGCGGAAAACAGTACTGCCTTTGGTGTGAATAAGGATTATAATTATTAATAATCTAAAGGCATAAGTTAGAAAACTTCAGAGAAGTAGGGGAAAGCTGATCTTCTAACGGCTAACACTTCTCATCTTCCAGACCAGAGGAAGAAAGCCGGTTTCCTATTTCCTTCAATGAGAAGATTTATCAAAGGCAGCCAGCCTTCCTTATCAGTGATCTGTACAGAAAAGGCTGACAGGAGAAGGGCATTGTAAGAAGTTGCAAGAAAACACTGGGTGCAAATTTTCTCTGATTCAGTGTGAAAACTCTGATCAGCAAATGAATGTTGGTCATCTGACTTAGAACTCAGAGCAGCACAGAGCCAAGGGTGGGTTCCTAAATGTCTCATCTTCAATAGAGATGCTTCTTTGAGGGGCCATGGCATGAGACAAAACCATCAAGAGGACATAGAGATTACTGCCAATGGCTGACAGCAGATGGCTGCTAATGGTGAGTGTTCTTTTTGGGGAGGGCTGGAGGGGAGGTTCAAGACAGGGTTTCTCTGTGTAGCCTTGGCTGTCCTAGAAGTCACTCTGTAGACCAGGCTGGCCTCGAACTCAGAAATCCGCCTGCCTCTGCCTCCCAAGTGCTGGGATTAAAGGTGTGTGCCACCACACCTGGCTAGGGCAAATGTTCTAACACAGCTTTATTGCTCCATGTTGAGGCACCGATGTATCTCTGTAGTTTTTCTGTTTGTTTGTTTGTTTGTTAATAAATCACTTTGTACAATGACAATGTGATGTGCATTGTAATTTTTGCCTGTGCTGGACCATTTATATAAAAAGTGACTTCTCATTTCTTTGGTGTGGGGGACAGCATTTGGGACCTAACCAAGGATGGGTCTGTAACATCTTGAGCTTTAACAATTAACAAGATAAGCATCAATTCTTCCTATCAGATCAGTGAGGACTTGCCCATATCTCCTGAGCAATTGGAAGGGCTTTCAACACAAGTAAAAAATAGCCTGGTTCTACACACACCGTAGGTTTCCCAGACCCTGGGATGAACAGCCCCAAGTCTATTTGTGAGAAGAAAAAGGCTTCTTAGCGTTTTTATTTCTCTAAAAAATAATAATAATTAAAAAAAATTTAAAGTGACTTTAGTCACTCAGATTTTAATCTGATTTCTCAGAGATTATTATCTTGTTTGAATTCTAAATCCACTGTATTTTGTTGGACTCCAGCTCACTGAGACAGAAGCCCAAGGCAGATGATGATAGAAAGAGAAACAGAGTAAGAAACAGAGAGACGCCTTAATGCTTCCCTCCCTTAAGAACCACCCCCAAGTCAGAGAAAGAGATAAATAATAGCTGATGAGACACCAAGTCCTCTCTTGTCCTCCTTTCTCTTTGCAGTACCCTGAGACTTTCCAATTTGATATTATTCCTCTCCCACCTCCAAACGAAGGCATGTCTGTAAAGTGTGATGTAGTAGAGTTGGGATAAGGATGGGAAATACAGTTCCCAGTGAACCTCAATTCTGTGTTTGTACCTGGGTTAGTTGGATCAAAGAAGCTGGTCTGAAGGCTGGATGTCTATTCTTCTTTGGCACCAACTATCAGAGCCTGGGGTTTCTAGGAAAGAGCAAATCTTTCAGTATCACACAGACATCTTCCCTGCCGCACTGAGACAACCCCAGAGACCTGTATCATACTGTCCCTGATGGTTCACAGTTGGAAGCCTGATATGCATGGGCACCAACAGCTAGCAGTTTTGAAGAGAAAATAACCAATGAATAAACCAAGATGAGTGACTGGCTTGTTTACTTGGCAGCTCAGTTTGCTGCTCAGAACTACTCTGTTCACTTAGGAATGTGGTAGAATATGCTGCCCTTTTAAGTCTGTACACAAACAGCTCAAGCTTGTAGACTTCTATATTGCTGTGGGACTAAGGTGCCAAACACACTTTCCTCTCTGCAGAGGTAAGCATCTTGGACGGTGTTTATTTCTTGAAAGAAAATTTTCTAGAGCTAACATCTTTGTACTTCTGAAGTACCCCATCACTAATTGAACCACCCCAGCTGGGACATCAGATCATCTGCTATAGTGTACCACCAGCACCATTGGAAGGTTCAGTTGAAATCAGTAATGGAGTTTTGTACACCAGATAGACCTAAGAAATATCCTAGTGTCAAACCCTGTAGCCTTCTCATCTCACCTCTACCACTACCACCATGAGATAATCTGGGAAGCCCGATACTCCATTGTTTCTCACAATGGCCAGTGGGGTGATGAGTAAACCAAAACCATCAAACTTTTCTATATATCAGTTAGGAAGCCTGGCTCTGTAAGTAAGAAAATGCCTCTACTCATCTGCTTAAACATAAGAACTTGTGTGATTGTCTATAACAAAGCAGCTCCACAAAGCCACCCAGGGGCATTAGGATGATGGTTCCCTCTTTCCACTATGTTTCAGTTAGGGTTTCTATCACTGTGATTAAAAGGAACTTGGGGAGGAAAAGTTTTGTTTTACATTACATGTCCTGATCATGTCCATCATGATGGGAGGTCAGAGCAAGAATTCAAGCCAAGAACCTGAAGGCAGAAACTGATGCAGAGGCATGGAGGAATGCTGCTTACTAGCTTGCTCCTTATGACTTGCTCAGTTTGACTTCTTATAAACCCCAGGACCAAATTCCCAGTGATGGCATGACCCACACTGGGCTAAGCCATCCCTAATAAATCACTAATTAAGAAAAAAACACCACAGTCTTGCCCACAAGCCAATCTGACAGCATTTTCCCAACTTGGGCAAATGATTCTAGCTTGTGTCAAGTTAACACAAAAGCTAGCTAGCCCACAGTATAATATCAGCATACTGGCCTCATCTTGAGAGGGTGTCTTTGAGTCTCACAAGATAGCCTCTACAATCAGAGACAAACAGCAGTATCCAGTCAGATAACAGGATTGTTTATTTACTTATTTGTGGGTTTTGCTCATTGGAAATAGGGGTTCACTGTGTAGCCCAAGTTTGTCTCAGGACAGTCTCACCTTGGTTTCTGAGTATGAGGCTCACTGTACTGTCCCATCACTCACCAGACATCCTCCCCAGGATTGCCATCAGACTCAGATTCTAAAGCAAAATGAATGGCTGCCATTAACTGAGGAGAGTCGGGACTCTACCAGGTCACCTGAGGAAATCCTGAAAGCTGGTGAAACAGGAAACAGCTGGGACATGGGAATCAAACATGCCCCAGCTTCAAGAGTCAAAGAATCTAGAGACCATGGAATTGTCTAGAACTACAGTTTTTCCTTCCAAAATCATGATTATGTCTTCACAAGTTCGAGATATGTATGGGTGATGAGAAGAAAAGCAGAGAGCCCCAAACCTCCCCCAAAGCCACTGCTTCCTCAAGCCCAAACTGTCCATTTCCTACCTATTGCACTGGCATGGCATCTTGTTTTCAATGCTTATTTTCCTTTCTTCAATGTCTCTAGAAAAGTAATGTGGTCTCATTTTTCCTTGATGGCTGAGTGGATAGAACAGCTAGGAATCTGTGGTTATTCCAAGCCACAGAAGGCTTACCTTCTCTGCCCTGTACAGACGCATTGTTCTCTAGAGTCTGTGGATCCAGACAAGTGTAGCTACAAACAGACGGTCAATCATGAGCAACAGCCTCTTCTTGGACAAAAACACACTGATCAGTATCTCAGATCCCAGCACTCACATCCCAGGGCTTATCTGTCCTCTCCCAAGCCACGTAGATTGTTTTTCTTCAGTACAGAGGACATAAAGAGTTTCTCAAATCTGTTTCACTAAACACCAATTGTATTTTCTAGTGAACATCACAGTTTTAGAGATTATTTATAAAAATAGCAAATCAGGGTGTCTGCTGTTGGGCAAACCTGTGTTCTCATCATCGTGAATAATTTACAGCTTGCTGCATTTCCTAGGCCTTCTTGCTCCACAGCCTGCAAGCTGCTAACAACTTACTGCAGGGGGAGTGTCTTTCTGAACAAGCCGGCCGAGAAAGAGAAATTAAGATCCTTTAAATGCAAAGTTAGAAAGTGATGTAAAAACACAACAACATGCTTAGAAGCACAGCTCATTCACGGGGGAAGGAACACCCAAGGTGCCAGAAACAAACGTGCAATCAAAACAAGAGGTGAAAACTCACAATGCCAAAACAAACAATAAGAAGAGTTGGATGCATATGAAGCCGTGTCACCAGAGCCAGAGGGACTGGCACAGTGTGCAGAGGGGAAGGACATGGTCTGTAGAACACTGCACTGGGCGTGGGGAACAGGGTCCCCAAACAGCTGACTCATCTAAAAATGATGGTGTCTCCCTGGAAGGGTGGATTTGAAAACATCACTTGGTCAGCAGCATGCTATAGAAGTTATCTGTTTCCACTTGCGATTTGAGTGACAATATAATTCTTCACGCGGGAAAACAAACTGGCGAGCAGGGTCATGCATGTGGACTGGAAGTCAGTGAGATCCTGAGGATCTGCCTGGTTTTAGTCAGAAGAAGCTGCAGCTCATTTTTTACCTGAAGACATCTGGGAGTCTCAGTGAGCACTGTCCCGCTTCAGGTACTGCCCACTCTACGAAAGCTTCATGATTTGGGCTGGGTGTGTGTGGGGGGTGTCCCTTTATACTCCACAGAGGCTAATTCAGACCAGCTCAGTCTCACAGCCCAAGCCATAGGGGAAAGGATGAGTGGCCAGGAGACGAGTCCACAAGGAAAGCAATGAGCTGAAGGACACACACCATCATGTGTGGGAGCCAGCAGAGAAAACTAAGACTACGTTTGTGTGCATGTGTGCATGTGTATATATGCCGAGGAAAGCTAAGAATTCAATAACAGTGTGAGGAAATTTGAAAGGAAATCAATATGACTATGTGTTTGCTACTTTCTCTTGTAACTTTTTATTTGTAAACGTTCATGGAAATTTACTTACTTAGACAGAAGCACAGACACATACTCGCCAGAGTGTTCATGTGGAGGTTGGAGGCCATCTGCAGTCACCTTTTCTTTCTTGACCGTGTGGGTCATGAGAACAGAACTCAGGTCATCAGGTGTGGCAGCAGGTACGTTTACCCAACAAGCAATCTCTTCAAACCTCTCTTGTAAATGTATTGAGATTCCTGATTAACAATTGCTATACTTAAGCCTGGTAAATATTCCCTTTTATTGTTAATTTAACAATACTTATTCTTTAAAATCTACTTTTGCATAGCAGTTTCATTCAGTTGAATTTTTCCTTAAAAACAAAATTAGTATGTAAACTTGGGCAATCTATGCCTTCAAAGGGATACATGAAAAAGTTGACTTTGTTTTTGAGGTAGCCCAGTCTGTCCTTAACTTGAGATCCCCTGTCCCTGACTCTTGAACGTATGAGGTACTACCATACCAAACACATTAGACACTACTGGATCTGGTGGATTCCTGCCACATGATGTGCCTTGTAAACAGCCTCCCATTGGTGGAATATGTAGATTCAGAGCACTGCAGTTGGGTTCTTGCTTAGTGAGTTCATTCTCTGGAGTGAGAGATACCAGAGATATGCTCTCGTATGTGTCAGGGTTCTCTGTAGGAACAGAAGTGATAAAATGAGCATATTTTAAAGTGGGATTTATTAGGTTGGCTTCCTCCATATGGTTTTGGTACTCCAACAATGGCCGTCTTCACACTGACCAATGTCCAGAAGCTGCTGAGTGCATGAGACTCTATTTCTCAGCAACCTGGTGTTATATAATGCTAGGACAATTAGGTACCTAAATAGATAATTAATTTTAAGAGGTAAAATTAGATTTTTTATTAACTCCATGAAAACATACACATGCAGAATTCCAAATGAACTAAGATTTAATATGAAAACTCCCCACACTAAGCACTTCAGAAAAAAAAAAAAACGAATAACATTGTCACTGGAAAGAATTGTGTGGCGCACAGTGAGGGAGCATGTCTATTGTGAGCACAGGGGTGGGCACAGTTGTAGTGTAATGTCTGTGCTTGTGGGAGCCAATGGCAACCTCGGGGACAGTTTAGGAACCATCCACCCTTGCTGTGCTTCAGATGGAGCCTCTTGGTAGGACCCCAGACTCTGTCCACCTCCACCTGGCCAGCACTACTCCTTCAACTCCGGGGATCAGACTGAAGCTCTCATTCTTCCATACCAAGCTCCTTACCAACTAAGTTATCTCTTCAGCCCATCGGAAGTAATTTTAAGAGCTGGCTATATATATGTGTGTGTTACAAAGGACATCACTGACAAATTTGTATTTAAAAAAATTAAAGCCATTGTATTTAATTGTTTATTACTTAATCTGGACAGAGTCTGGCTATGTAACCTAAGCTGGCTTCATAATCATTATCCACCTGCCTCCAGAATTTGGGAATTATAGATATATTCTGACTTATCCAGAAAAGTTATATTTCTTTTTAAAAAATTAGTAATATGGAAGCCGAGCATGGTGGTACGCACTTAGTCTCAGCACTTAGGAAGCTCAGACTCAGTGAGTTCCTATCTCAAGAAAAAACTAGTGAGGGAAATGGGAGCCAGTGAGATAGCTCAGCAGGTAAAATGCTTTCGGCACAAGCCGGGCAACCTCAGCTTGGTTTCTCCATCCCACATAAACATGAAAGAAGAGAAAGGTCTCCACGAAGTTACCTTCTGACCTCCACATATACCATGGTGAGCACACACGGCACCCCTAATCCACACATGCCATGTACACACATACACATTATATAACATAATAATAACATTTGAGGCTCATGAGTAAGGCCAGGAGAAGATATTTGCAATCTATTTTAACAGAGATACAATCATCTATAAGAAATATTACAGATTGATACAAAAATACTATAACTCAACAGAAAGCTGTGTTCAGTAACTATGGAAGCCTGCAGAGGAAAGGAGCAATCAACAAGCACATGGCACTAGACTCAACCTCACTAGTGTCTGGAAAGAGAGATTAAAGCAGTGATGAGTACCATGTAAGCAAAAGGAAGGAAGGAAGGAAGGGAGGGAGGGAGGGAGGGAGGGAGGGAGGAGACAGAAAGACAGACACAATGAATTTGGAGAAATGTGAAGAAGGAAGATGTTTCTGTGCCAAGGGAAATGTGTTTGTGGAGGAAGATGCTGGAATGCTGGAGGAAAATGTACAGTTTGTAGAGAAGTCCACTCTGTGGTCATCTCTATGGGAGGAAGACACCCAGCATGCACAGACACATGATGACATCACTGAGAACCAAAGACAAAGAAAGCAAATACCAAGAGAAAAGAGAAACACATTAGATTTATTAAAACAACAAAGCTCCTTATGGCAATTACATGTTACAATGAACTGGATTATCTACACTTACAAAAAAAAACAAAAAACAAAAAAACAACCCAGCATTTGATCATTAGTGTAACCCCAAAGAAACAACAGCGTGGATGCAAATGTTAATAGTGACATCATTCGTAAGAGCCAAAAGACAGAAATAAGCTGCATATCATCAGCTGGCAAACAGATGAACAGATTGTGGCAAAAGCACTAGATGCTGCAGCGTTACAACATAAAGACCAAAACTACTGTGCTCAGAGAGAGAATATAACACACACACACACACACACACACACACACACACACACCTTTCATCATTTTGTGAATATGAGATTTCCAGAGGCATATCTAGGAACAGAAAATAAATTATCAACCAGGTTTAGGACCAGGATTGAATAATAAAGGGCTGAATAAAGGGCACAAAATTTCCTTCTAAGATAATTATGAATCTATAGAATTAAGGGTGCAATGGTTTTAATTATGTATGGATATAATAAAAGCCACAAAATGGCTCCTAAGTAGCTGGATTATACATGATTGTGGGTAGGATGTCAGGATGTTTCTCAAGACACACATGTGCTATGGTCATGTACATGTGCATCAAAGTGCATTTAGACAAAGCCCATGGGGAAAAGTGTTTGAGTATAACTTTAGCATAATACTGATTTTACAAAGTTATGTCAGGAAAAGGCAGTGTGCTTTAATATCAGATAGCAAAGGCAGGAAGATAGCTGTCTTTGAGTCCATCCTGGCCTACCTAAAACGTTCTTGGTCAACTTGGATTACACAGTATGATTCTGTCTCAGAATCCAAAATTCAAAAAGAATGAAAGAGAGGAAAGCATATCTGAAAGTCGCTCACAAAAGCTGTTGACTGTAAATTTGAGTAGATATCACATTATTATCTTCTGAGTTTCAAATGTCTCATAATAAAATTTCTAAACACTAAAAAAGAAAACAGAAAAAAGAATAGAAAAAAATTTCATAAGCCAACTAGCTCCACTGAACCAAATGAAGCTTCAGAGAGAGAATATTTTCCTCTCTTGCTCTAACCTTACAAGTAATAAATCCTTCCCCTTTTCTTCCTTTGACTATGCTTCACAATTAAAGAGGAGACCTCTGGAGACAAGTGCTGGTACCCAGGAAGTGAGCTTTGCATAAATCACCCCCCTCCCCTGACCTCCCCCCTCCCCGCACACCCCAATAAATGTCAGAATTCCAGTAACAGGAAACTACAAATGATGACTCTTGTCTGTTCGGAACAGATTTCTGTCATCCTTTCAAGAATAATATAAATTACACCATTCTCCTCATAATAACAAGGCGGCACATTTTAGCTTCAGCTTCAAATGGGCCTCACTGGCTTGTTTTCCCAGGTGTATGTTAATAGACATGGTGATAGCTGAAGCCAAAGCAGGCGGTTTGGGAGGTGTCACAGTGAATGTGGCACGGAAGTCTCTTTACATTTCCTCTGTAAAGTCAACAACTTGTTGGTTGTAAAAAGTGTAAATATTTTGTAGTACAGGTAAATCCATGTTTGAGACTCAAAAAGACGCATAAAAATCACTGCACTGCCTCTCGAGAAGGGCTGCTTTTACTGTAGACTGTAAAAGCGATTCGGCTCCTGCAGCCCTTCGAAAATGACATATTAAACTGCTTCCTGCAGTGTTGTGAGGAGATCACGAATTCCGCTAAGTAAATTTTATAAATCTGTGCTGTATAATGAAGGAAAACTAATGGTGAAATGCACAGCATTCTGGGACAGTTTTATCAAAAAAAAAAAAAAAAAAAGGTGAGTCCATGGGTAGACCGTATTTAGCAATCCCTGCAGTGTCTGAAGTCACTGATATAAGAAGCTAGCAAAATCCACCAGGCTTATTGGCTTAGTTGACCATCACACCCAAGAGGAAAGACTTTTTTTTTTAATGGAGAAAAGTCATTTGTGGCTTAGATATGAGGCTGACTGCTAATAGATGAAACCAATTACCCAAGAAATTAAAATGAATAGATGGCTAGTCACCGCCGTGTGGGTTACTGTAATAGCCTGTTTGCTACTGGGTCTCCTGTACTAACAATGGTACCCCCCAAGGATGGATCTCAAGTACTAAAGGAAATTGATAACTCATAATTTCTCCTTCTAGAAAGTACCCCTAGAGGACCCTCTGGGGCTCTGTATCCCACCAAGATGCTAGTTGATAATGGACCTTAGCATTCCCTGTACATGATCCTTCCCTTGAATCAACCAGTATGAAGTCTATTTTCCTTTTCTGGACCACTTTCAAAGGAACTTCTCAACCATTTGTTTGACCATAAAATCAATGTGATGTGCTCTTCCAACAGCCTAAAACGTTTGATCAAGAATATTGAAGCTAATGTTTAAGTCACATAAACATTCCCTGGTCAAGTAATTAAAGAGCAATCTCGAGAGCCTAAATAATTAGTTTCAGATGCACACAACTTTTACTTGCAATGTATGAAAATATTGAATTCACTCAAGCTTTCATAATTGACATCAAATTCGTATGTCAACAATGAGGCTGAAAAGAGGGGACTTTTTCTTCCTTCCTTTCTTTCTTTTATTCACGTTATATCCCACTCACTGCTGCCCTTCTGGCCACCCCTCCCCCACCCCCTTTGCCTCTAAGAGGGTGGTCCCCCTTTGGGTTTCTCCCAACTGGCACATCAAGTCTCTGCAGGGCTAGGTGCATCCTCCCCCACTGTGGCCCAACAAGGCAGTCCAGAGAAAAGAACACATTCTGCAGACAGGCAACAGCTATTGGGATAGCTCCAGTTGTTCAGGACCCATATGAAAACCAAGCTGTACATCTGCTACATACATGTTGGGTGGCCTAGGTCCAGCCTTTTTATGTTCTTTGGTGAGTGGTTCAGACTTTGAGAGCCCCAAGGGTCCAGGTTAGTTCATTCTGTTAGTCTTCTATGGAGTTCCTATCCATTTAAGGGCTTCAATCCTTCCCCCAATTCTTCCATAAGAGTCCCCAAGCTCCATTGTGGCCTCTTCAGGTTCCATATCCCCACCACTGAGAATCACTGCTAAGGTCACCCCCATTGATTCTTGAGCACCTCCCTTATCCCACGTCTCTGTCACGTCCTGGAGATGTTCCCCCCCCACTTCCCCACCCAAGTCAGTTGTAGATTTCCATTCATTCTTATGGCCATCTGGCCCTCTTTCTTATCCCTCCCCACAGCTGATCTCCTGAGCTATCCCCATTCCCCTCTCCATTCCCTCTCCTACCCAGTTCCACCACTCCATCTGCCTCCTATGGCTATTTTATTCTCCCTTCTAAGTGAGATTCCAAGATTCTTGCTTATACCTTCCTTTTTCTTTAGCTTCTTTTTGTCTGTGGAATGTAACAGGGGTATCCTGTATTTTAAGACTATTATCCACTTGTCAGTGAGTACCTACCATGCATGTACTTTTGGAACTGAGTTACCTCAATTGTGATGATATTCTCAAGATCCATCCATTTGCCTGCAAAATTCATGGTGTCTTTGTTTTTCATAGCTGAATAGTATTCCATTGTGTAGCTGTATCATATTTTCTTTACCCAATTCTTTAATTGAGGGACATCTAGGCTGTTTCCAGTTTCTGGCTACTACAAAAATAAATAAATAAACTGCTATGAACATAATTGAGCAAGTGTTTTTGTGGGATGGTGGAGCATCTTTGGGTATATGCCCAGGATTGGTACAACTAGGTTTTGAGTTAGAACTATCCCCAGTTTTCTGAGAAACCACAAAATTGATTTCCAAAGTGGTCATAAAAGTTTGCACTCCCACCAGCAATGGAGGAGTTTTCCCAGGAAAGAAACTTCTCAATGTTTGCAGGAAAGCTCTGTAAAATCATTGCATGGCTACCTGAGAAATGGGAGCCACTACCATTTACAAATAATTACTAACTACGCAAAATTATTTAGGATTCAGGTATTATATTTTGATCTTTTCCCAGCTGTTTTCAAATCATCAGGTCATAAGACATATTGCTAAAGCTCAGAGGTTAGGAGACAAGGAATGAGAAAGAGGGAGGATCCTCCAGTTCAGAGAATGAGGGAAAGAAGATGAGAGAGTGGGGAGAGGGACTCTGACTCTCAGAAGGTAGGGTACAAGGAAGAAGAAAGAGGGAAGGGTCTCCCACTCAGAGGGAAAAGGATGGGTAATGGGAAAGAGAAGGGCTCTAACGCAGAGAGTGAAAGGACAGGAAAGAATGGAGATAGGCTTTGTGACAAAACATGAGATGATAATGTCCTCAAGACACTGCAAATGTTAGCCTCTATCAGGGGTCTCTAGTGTAGATTAGCATATTAAGGAGTCTCAGGAGTCCTGCCACAAAGAAATAAACCCCAGCCTCTCATTAACCATGTTTGCTTGATCAACATATAGTATTTTTATCCAATATTTATTCTACACAGCACACACTTGGAAAAGACCAAGAGACTGACCTATGAGCTCATGGATGGAAACCGAAAAAGTTTAACTGCTTACCCAAGATTACAGAAACCTCAAGTTGGATGGCAGGAATCCTAGCTCCCAGCAATGGTGTTCCTGGGAATGATCCAATAAGTGAGACGTTTAAGTGATCCTAAAATTATGCACGTTTTACACAGTAAAACCAATAACTTTAGTCATAAAAATTAATGTGAAATCCAATTTAAGTCTCTATAGCTTCATAATGGCTGTTCTAACTGTGTAGAAGCCTATGCACTGAGATGTATAGGTTTTGAGCCTGATTAACTTGGGTGCATACTGTTTTATTTATAAGGTTTTTAAAATAAAGTTTTAATTTAAAAAGAAGAAAAAATAAATCTAAGCAGAAGAGGCCATGGAATACTTAAAGCAGTGTCCTTTCTGGTTTCAGAAGCCCTTAATAATCGGTGAGCCCTAGTCCACATGTAGACACAACATGTCACTGTGACTGGAGCAAAGGTCCTCTTCACCCTACTCCTCTCCTACTGGAAATCTACACTGCACCTCCCAGCCTCACCCGCCTCCTTTTTATACACCAGAGAGAACGCTCAAATGTCAGAAACCGTGATTGGCAGGCAGAGGCCTTGATTAGCCAGACCCTGCCTGGCACAGTCTCTCTTCTTTCCTTCATTCTTCTAATTATACATCAGCTCTCACTGTGGGACCCTCAGGAAAATCCCTGTCTGTGTCTGAGCCCCTCTGACTTCACCGTGGAACCATTTTTCCCCTCCCGTCAGAAGCAGATGGAATTAACAGGCTGTGACAATTGTCTGTTGTTCTAAGTGAGTTACACCATGATCTCTAAGCCTCTTTCCCAGAAGATAGATGACAAAATGCAAGGCGGAATGAGAATGTGTAATGTCTGCGCGCCTTGCTTATTAAAAGTTTCTCTGTTTAGAAACCATGCCACTGTGATTCTGTGTTCTGTTATGGAATAGAAGAAGGCTGTTTCTCAGTGCATCGTGACAGAGTCACAGAGGCCTGGTGGACTTCTCCCTTGTATCGTCCTCCTTGGAAAAGGAGTTCTTCAGCCTAGGAATGCTTGCTCTAGGGCCCGGCACCATGATGCTCTTTCTACTAAGGAGAGAACTGAGAAGCAGAGACTGAAGTCATTAAATAATCCACCCGTCCCCAGGAGCATAGGGCATGCAATGCTGTCACCCACATCCTTGGTGCATAAGCAGGTTTGCGGGCTGCTCCCGATGTGCTGAGTCAGAATCCATGTTTCAACAAGACCTCAGGTGACGCATGCGTGCTTTCAAGTCTGCGAAGCAGTGTCTACCCAATTAAAATCTTACCCAGAGGAAAGGGTTTGGGGAGTCTTTATGGGCAAGACAAAACACCAGAACAAAGACAATCTTAAGGCCATTGTGTGGTGGGCAGGAGACTGAGACTCGGGCTGGCCAGGTAGCATGATGATGCTTCCTTCCGCCACTTCACACCTGGCTCCTCCTTTGATGTGTTTTGAGAGTGGTTCACGGGTTCTGAGCTTGCCAAGCACGCCGTCAATCCAGTAGACTTTACATCTTAACCTTCAATCATTCTTGATTTCTGGTGTGAAGCTGCCTTTCCACTCTACCATGAAGCGGCCCAACTTTCAAATAGGCGCCAGTTAATTAAGCTTGTGGAACTTAATTGAATTGAAAGACCAGATGAGATCTGCTGATTATGCAAGAGAAAAATGGGGCTCAGAGCACGCGCCTCTTTCCCTTGTTCTTCCCAGTTCAGTGGGTGTGGGACCTTAGGCTTTTATAAGCTTTATTTCTCCTAGAGAAGCTAAGATGAGACAAATTTGGGTCCTTGAACTGCTCAGAATTTTTAAAAGCAGTAATAACTACAGAGAGGTCCTGTAGGGGCCGCTGCCCTAGGACTGATGCTAGTGGAAACCAGGACCGTGACGGAGATCAGGATCTTAGCCTCCTTCACAGACTTGGGAGTTCTGAGCATGTGTGTGGACGTTAAAATTCGAAAACATCACTCAGCATTGCCCAAGCTTCTCTGTTGACCTCTTAGCCTTAGCGGGTCTCATCTCACACAGCTGCTCCCTCTATCTCTGCCCCTAGGCACACAAAATGACCCAGTAAATTTGAATATGTATTCTTACAACTATCACCCAGGCCAACCCTTCCAAAGTGCCACAGGAGAGAGTACGATTCTGAGCAAATGCCAAATGCAGTTTTTGGCAGCAGTAGAAGAAATCCTGGATTATCCACTCTAGCAGTGCTCTGAGGCAGGGAATGAAACCTATTCTTGGATTTATTTACTTAATTATGAACTATTTTATGCTATGGCTATTCCAGTACATCTGATTTCAAGTTCTGAAACTAAATATGAAAGATCCCCTTACTATCTAATTTGCAACCACAGGAATCACTGTATTCCATATACAGTTTCAATCTAGTGATACTGAAAGGATCTTTTTGGCCCCGATATATAGACAAGTATTTGGCATATAATCTGACTAGGCAGTTTCACTCCTGGAATATGCCCAAGAAAAAGGTAAGTACACAATATGTGATGGTTTTGATGAGAAATGTGCCCCAGAGGCTCATGCACTTAAACACTTGGTCCCAGGTTGGTGATTCTATTCAGGAAGATTACGAAACCATTGGGCGTTAAAGCTTTGCTGGTGGATGAAGGGCACAGGGGTACAGGTAGGTCAGAGGGCAGTCTTTGAGGTTATATAGCCTTGCCCCAGTCCTGTGAACTCTCTCTCCCCTCTCCTTCTTTCCCCCTCTCCTCTCTCTCTTCTCTCTTCTCTCTTCTCTCTCTTCTCTCTCTCTCTCTCTCTCTCTCTCTCTCTCTCTCTCTCTCTCTCTCTCTCTCTCCCCACACCTACCCTTCATAGTCAGCCAGCTTTCTGTTCCTGCTACCATGTCTGCCTGCTTTGCTAGCTAGTTTTTCTGTTTTGTTTTATTTGGGATTTTTGTCTTGTTTTTTGTTTGTTTGTTTGTTTGTTTGTTTGTTTTGTCAACTTGACAGAAGCTAGAGTCATCTGGGAAGAAGGAACCTCACCTGGAAAAGTGCTTCCATCAGATTGGCCTCTAGGCATGTCTATAGAGATTTTCCTAATTGATGATTGATGTGGGTCAAGACCTCTGTGAGTAGTGCCACCCTTTGGCAAGTGGTCCTGGGATGGTATAAGAAAGCAAGCTGAACAAGCCATGAGGGGCTGAACAAGCCACCAATGAGCAAGTTAGTGAACAGTGTTCCTCTGTGGACCTTGCATCAGTTTCTACCTCAAGTTTCTGATTTGACTGCTCTCCATGATAAAATAAACCCCTTTTCCCCAAGTTGCTTTTGGTGAGTGTTTTATTACAGAAGATCAAACCAGGACTCTCGCCATTATGGACTCTATTCACCTAGAATGGTAAGTCAGAATGAACGCTTTCCTTCTAAAGTTGTTTGGGGTTATGGTGTTTTATTACAGCAAGAAAAAAGTAACCAGGTTCTATCACTTTGAGAAATATCTGAGAGAAATTGTTTAAAAGAAGAAAAAATTCCTTACGTTGGTTCATGGTTTTAAAGAGTTCAGCCAAGGTGGGCTTGGCCTATTTACTTTGGGTAGCAGGCGAGGTAGGGGATCCTGGTAGTGGCATCATGTGGGAGAAAGTTCTCACCTTTCGGAAGCCCAGTAGCATGGAGGATGAGTCTACGGGATGGTATATCTCTACGCTATGTCTTCGGTGACCTTCAGCTAGGCCTCCCTTGTGCTTTCTAAGAACTCATCAAAGGTAGGCCCTTGACAAAATCTAAGCCCTCGGAATCCTTTCACTTTCCCCATGACCCCAGCTCTCAACACTACCACACTGGGAGACAAGCCTTCAGTATGTGAACATTTTGTAGGAGACCTCGTATCCAAACCATAGCATACTTGGTCACATGGGACCTTTCATATGCATCTTCATTACTCATAGTAGCCCATATTGAAAATAACTTAAAATGAATAGATCAATAAAATGTGGTATGTCTTAGCCCACTTTGTGCTGCTCTAATAGGATGCATAAAGCTGTGGAATTTAAAATTAAAAGAAATGATTCCAAAAATGGGAAGTTCAGGGCCAGATATCACCATAAATGATGTCTTCTGGCCCCATCATCTTGTTTCAGAAGCAAAGAAGCAAGAGAATGGAAAGGGGCTGGACATATCCTTTCATTAGACACTCATTACCTTAACAAGCCTACTTCATGATAGTGACATAAATCTGTTGACAAGGACTGAATACACATGGCCTAATTGCCTCTCAAGGTTTCATCTCCCAATGCTGTAGATCAGGACTTAGGTCTCTAGTACATGATTTTGGGGAGAAGCACTCAAATAGCAGCATAGTACATCCACAGAATGGAATGTTATTTGCCCATGATAAGGAATGATGTGTTGACACATGCTATGACAAGGGTGAGTCTTGGAGTTTGATAAAGCATATGCTAAAGGACAAAAAGTGTTAGTGATTGCAGTGGGGGGGGGGGCTTGGATGGAGTGGGGAGGAGATTGGAGAAGGACTGCATTCGTGCAAAGGCATTCTGTCAGAATCTTGAAAGTGTTCTAAGTAGACTGTGGTGATGGCTGCACTATATGGCACAGCTCCACAGACACACTGAAAAGACACTCAGTGGCATAGTTTAAAGAGGTAATTTTGTGGTATGTGAATTATGCCCTAATCAATGTGCTTTTAAAAGTGGCTGACAATGAAATGGAGCAGTGTGAGTGTGAGATGAGAGTCTGCTGGAGGGATGTGCACAGCTCCTGCCTGCAACAAGCAGTCTAATGAAGCATGGCTGTCTTGTGATCCTCACTTTCTATCACTCAGCACAGACCCTGAATGTACAGATGCTTCACAGAAGCCAAATTCCAGAAGTGGGTACCACCTCTTCCTTGACTGGGGGAAGGATTTCCCACCTGAGCCTTGCTTTTTTTGTTACTGCTTCCCAAGATGAGTCTCCGAGTTGCTCCATTGTTCATTAAGTCACTTAGCTAAAATGCATCACTCAACTGGCAACAATGATAAACCATCTTTACCTTCAGGGGTGGTTCAATCTATGAAAATCCATCAACATAATCCCCCACATAAACAAATTGAAAGGAAAAAAACCATGATAATCTGATTAGATGCTGAAAAAAGCCTTTGACAAAATCCAATATCTCTTCATGTTAAAAGTTTTGGAACAATCAGGGATACAAGGCACATACCTAAACACAATAAAGGCAATAGACAGCAAGCCAGTAGCCACCATCAAATTAAATGGAACGAAATTAAAAGCAATTCCACTAAAATCAGGGACAAGACAAGGCTGTCCACTCTCTTTCTATCTCTTCTATTATACTACTTGAAGTTCTAGCTAAAGCATAAGATAACTAAAGGAGATCAAGGGGATACAAATTGGGAAGGAAGGAAGTATCGCTATTTGTAGATGATAAAATAGTATACATAAGTCACCCAAAAATTCTACCAGAGAACTCCTACATCTAATAATAAACACATTCAGCAAAGTAGCTAGATATGAAATTAACTAAAAAATAATTAATAGCCCTCCTTTATGAATAGGGTGAGAAAGAAATTAGGGAGATAATATCCTTTACAATAGCCACAAATAATATAACATATAGACTCGAGCCCTGGGCTTCCTTGCCAGCAGAGTCTTGCCCAACACCCGCAAGGGCCCACACGGGACTCCCCACGGGATCCTAAGACCTCTGGTGAGTGGAACACAGCGCCTGCCCCAATCCAATCGCGAGGAACCTGAGACTGCGGAACATAGGGAAGCAGGCTACCCAGGCTTGATCTGGGGCACAAGTCCCTTCCGCTCGACTCGAGACTCGAGCCCCGGGCTACCTTGCCAGCAGAGTCTTGCCCAACACCCGCAAGGGCCCACACGGGACTCCCCACGGGACCCTAAGACCTCTGGTGAGTGGAACACAGCGCCTGCCCCAATCCAATCGCGCGGAACTTGAGACTGCGGTACATAGGGAAGCAGGCTACCCGGGCTTGATCTGGGGCACAAACCCCTTCCACTCCACTCGAGCCCCGGGCTACCTTGCCAGCTGAGTCGCCTGACACCCGCAAGGGCCCACACAGGATTCCACACGTGATCCTAAGACCTCTAGTGAGTGGAACACAACTTCTGCCAGGAGTCTGGTTCGAACACCAGATATCTGGGTACCTGCCTTGCAAGAAGAGAGCTTGCCTGCAGAGAATACTCTGCCCACAGAAACTAAGGAGAGTGCTACCCTCAAGGTCTGCTCATAGAGGCTAACAGAGTCACCTGAAGAACAAGCTCTTAACAGTGACAACTAAAACAGCTAGCTTCAGAGATTACCAGATGGCGAAAGGCAAAAATAAGAATCCTACTAACAGAAATCAAGACCACTCACCATCATCAGAACGCAGCACTCCCACCCCACCTAGTCCTGGGCACCCCAACACAACCGAAAATCTAGACCCAGATTTAAAAACATTTCTCATGATGATGATAGAGGACATCAAGAAGGACTTTCATAAGTCACTTAAAGAATTACAGGAGAGCACTGCTAAAGAGTTACAGGCCCTTAAAGAAAAGCAGGAAAACACAGCCAAACAGGTAGAAATCATTAAAGAAAAACAGGAAAACACATCCAAACAGGTGATGGAAATGAACAAAACCATACTAGAACTAAAAGGGGAAGTAGACACAATAAAGAAAACCCAAAGCGAGGCAACGCTGGAGATAGAAACCCTAGGAAAGAGATCTGGAACCATAGATGCGAGCATCAGCAACAGAATACAAGAAATGGAAGAGAGAATCTCAGGTGCAGAAGATTCCATAGAGAACATCGACACAACAGTCAAAGAAAATACAAAATGCAAAAGGATCCTAACTCAAAACATCCAGGTAATCCAGGACACAATGAGAAGACCAAACCTACGGATAATAGGAATTGATGAGAATGAAGATTTTCAACTTAAAGGGCCAGCTAATATCTTCAACAAAATAATAGAAGAAAACTTCCCAAACATAAAAAAAGAGATGCCCATGATCATACAAGAAGCCTACAGAACTCCAAATAGACTGGACCAGAAAAGAAATTCCTCCCGACACATAATAATCAGAACAACAAATGCACTAAATAAAGATAGAATATTAAAAGCAGTAAGGGAGAAAGTGTTATTAGACGCGTTCTCACGACCGGCCAGGAAAGACGCAACAGACCAGAATCTTCTGCGGCAAAGCTTTATTGCTTACATCTTCAGGAGCCAGAGTGCAAGAAGCAAGAGAGAGAGAAAACGAAACCCCGTCCCTATTAAGGAGAATTATCCTTCGCCTAGGACGTGTCACTCCCTGATTGGCTGCAGCCCATCGGCCGAGTTGACGTCACGGGGAAGGCAGAGCACATGGAGTGAAGAACCACCCTCGGCACATGCGCAGATTATTTGTTTACCACTTAGAACACAGCTGTCAGCGCCATCTTGTGACGGCGAATGTGGGGGCGGCTCCCAACATCTCCCCCTTTCCTTTTAATAAGAGCAAATAGGCCACCCATATTAATGAGAGTGGAGATAGAGGTCAAATCCCCAGTGTGTAGGTAAAGGAGCCATGTACAGGATTAGCTCTTAGGCTCACAGGCTTTTACCCAGAGCAACCCTGACCTGCTCCCGTGTCGTTTTGCCTGGAGAGAAGGACACTTGGACACTCAACCTTCTTGAAAGATGACATGTCTCCCTAGAATAGGCTCATATATGCCGCAGAGCCTTTCCATTGCAGTGCTTAGCCGTGCAACTCTCTCGGGCTGCTGAAGCACACTCACTCTATCCCGTGCAATGAGTCTAGCCTCATGGGATATAAGAGCTGAGTGGCCAGCGACCTATTGCCTAAGCATAGATATATCAGGGGAAGCTCCATGTTCTAGTCCTGCAAGCGCCTGGGCAATAACCACCTTGTCTCTCCTAGTTTGGGCCTTAAGCTTACAGACCAATCAAAGAAGCAACACTAATCCACAGCAAAGTGTATCTCCAAATAATATTAATCCCACCCATTTTTTAAAGAAAGAAAATGCTGAGGAGATCCAATTGGGTAATCCTTTGGTCAGGGACAGGTCCAAGCGCGTGGAGTTGACCTGAAGTCTCAATTCCCGAAGGATCTGTTCAAATTCAGCCGTCCAATTCTGTAACATATACTGAAAAAGACTTTTTGACAAATTAGCTGCCCTAGTAAATTTCTCATACTGAATGGAAATAACACACAATCCCGGAAACTTTTGTTCACAACCCTGCTGAGTTATTTGTCATAATACATCTAGTTGTATCTGGACAAGATCTATGAGTTGATTAACCAGCATGAGACCTCTCTGTATCTTGACATTAGCTGAGGCCTGTTTATCTATGACTGTAGTCACTGAGGCTGACAAAGTGTTAATGGTGTCAGTCGTCTGGACCTGTCCAGACAGAGCCAAGGCTGTCTGAATCAAGGCTAAACCCAGTTCCTAGTTAGTGGTAAAAAAGCAAGAGAATACTTGAGCATTATACATCACCGTCATTGGGAGTGGAAATATCGACATTATCCCCCAACGCTGCTCTCTCATTGGACAAAATAAGGCCCAAATGCTGCATAATATCCCTTCCCCAGAGGTTAACCGGGAGTGGGAGCACATAAGGTATGAATTTCCCTTGCTGTCCTTCAGAGGATTCCCACGTCAAGGCAATGGAGCTTATAGTGGGACATGATTGATAACCTAGGCCCTGTAATGAATGAGATGACTCTGTGGTGGGCCATGCTTTGGGCCACCAATGTGTAGAAATTATACTTTTATCTGCTCCGGTATCAAGGATGCCTTCAAACTCTTTTCCGTTGATCTTAAGGCGGAGCTTAGGTCTATCATTTAAAGATACAACCAAATAGGCAGAATCATTTCCTGAGGAGCCCATTTTCTTTATCTCAGGTCCTGCAGATTTTTCCCTGGTATTATCAGGGAGGAGCAGCAGCTGAGCTATCCTATCTCCTTTACTAATAGAAAAAACGCCTTTAGGGCTTGAGCACAGGACCTGTATTTCAGGGGAATGTTGACAATCCATAACTCCAGGGTGGACTACTAAGCCCTGCAAGGTGAGTGAACCCCGGCCGAGAATAAGGCCCATGGTTCCCAGGGGCAAGGATGGTATAGGCTCCACTGGCACCGGCTGAATACTCATTTGAGGCATTAATAGGAAGTCGGAGGCGGCACGCAGGTCCACCCTTGTGGGTCTTCCTGGGTCGCCTCTCTGACTGCTTCCTGGGTCCTGACAAACCGGTTCCCATATCTTTGAGGGCCCTGGGACCGAGGGCCCGATGACCCGTTTTTTGGCACATAAGCTGATTGACTATCAGGTGGGGGAAGGACTCTGCCCTTTATATCCCTCACAGAGCGACACTGGTCAGCTCTATGATAACCCTTGCCACACTTAGAGCAAAGAGTGAGAGTCCCTCCCTGTTTATCTGGAGCTCTGCAATCTTTCTTAAAATGCCCAGGCTTTCCGCAGTTAAAACATGTCCTCTGATTATTTCTGCCCATGGAGCGGTTTTGGGATTGAAGGATGGCAGCCGCTAAACCTGCATTGCTGAGAGGTCCCCCAAGCTCTCGACAGACCCTGAGCCAGTCTTGTAAGCCTTTGTTCTTTCTTGGGGCTATGGCCGCTCGGCACTCCTTTGTGGCTTGCTCATAGATTAGCTGTTCTATCAGAGGCGCAGCTTGCTCTGACTCTCCAAAAATACGCTCTGCTGCCTCTGTCATTCTGGCCACAAAATCTGAGAAGGATTCCTGAGGTCCCTGGATTATCTTTGTTAACTGCCCAGTGGTTTCACCTGCTCGAGAGAGCGCCTTCCAGGCCCTAATAGCCGTGGAAGAAACTTGGGCATAAGCTCCCCAATGGTAGTTTGTTTGATCAGCAGAATAAGCTCCCTGACCCGTTAACAAGTCAAAAGTCCAATCTCTCTGCTCTGGAGTCAAAGCAGCTGCGTTTGCTCGGGCCTGCGCTTGTGCAGTTTCATGCCAAAGAGCTCTCCATTCCATATATTTGCCCATACTAGGGAGAGCGGCTTTTACAACCGTTTGCCAGTCAGCAGGAGTTAGTGCCATGCCGGCGAGCCTGTCTAACTGCACCAAGGTAAAATTAGCATTGGTTCCATATTTACGGACCGACTCGGCAAGCTCTTTAATCTGTAAGTATTCTACCAGAGCGTGGACACGCCCACCCTCGGCTCCTTCAAAGACCGGAAATGCCTGTTGTATTTTCCTTTGTTCCTCTCTGGGAATGAATGAGTCTGCGCACTGCCTCTCTGCGCACTGCCTCTCTGCGCACTGCCTCTCTGCGCATCTCTCTGCGCACTGCCTCTCTGCGCATCTCTCTGCGCATTGCCTCTCTGCGCATCTCTCTGCACATTGCCTCTCTGCGCATCTCTCTGCGCATTGCCTCTCTGCGCATTGCTGACGCACTACGCAGGGCGGGGGCTCCGCATAGGGCGGACCTTGAAACCGACTGCCGGGAGGTTGAACAGTACGCTGGCTTTCGCCAGCCGCTTTTGGCTTTTTTCTTGACCAATTAGCTGGCTGGTAATGGGCTGCTTCTTCCTCCCAGTCTGTTTCCTCAGAGGAGAATTCTTCATCTGCTTCAGAACTACTAAGAGCTGGCTTCCTGAGCTCATCTAGTGACGAGTATCTCCTAGAGACCTCCGCTAATCGATCTTTTTTCTTTTCTTTTTTCTTTTCCTTCCTTCTAATCTCTCCCCAGGTATTCTTACCTGACCTAAACTTTTCCTCGGGTTCAAGACCCTTGGAAAGGCCTGTATACTTATTTTGTGTACCATATTTTCTCTTTGCTCCTACTCTCTCTCCCCACTTTACTTTTGATAGCTTGTCCTGAATTTCATCCAGAATCCGCCCTGCCTTAACCACTTGATAACATGTGAAAAGGAACAAAAGGGCTTCTAACACTAGAAAAAATTCAAGGCCAAACATTTTCCACTTTACTTCTGATAGACTGTCTTGAATTTCCTTAGAAAGTTCAAGGCCAGGCTTACCTCGTAAAGCTGTACTCACTGGTACTCTCGTTCCCCAGCTGAAAAGTTCTGAATTCATACAGTTGAATCCTTCTTAACAGTCTGCTTTACGGGAACCTTTATTACCGCGACCCGCAGTTCTGGTTCTGGAATGAGGGATCTTCCTTGCGCCAGTCCCGAGTTTTTTCTCGTCCCGGAATTCGGCACCAATTGTTATTAGACGCGTTCTCACGACCGGCCAGGAAAGACGCAACAGACCAGAATCTTCTGCGGCAAAGCTTTATTGCTTACATCTTCAGGAGCCAGAGTGCAAGAAGCAAGAGAGAGAGAAAACGAAACCCCGTCCCTATTAAGGAGAATTATCCTTCGCCTAGGACGTGTCACTCCCTGATTGGCTGCAGCCCATCGGCCGAGTTGACGTCACGGGGAAGGCAGAGCACATGGAGTGAAGAACCACCCTCGGCACATGCGCAGATTATTTGTTTACCACTTAGAACACAGCTGTCAGCGCCATCTTGTGACGGCGAATGTGGGGGCGGCTCCCAACAAGAAAGGTCAAGTAACATATAAAGGAAGGCCTATCAGAATTACACCAGACTTTTCACCAGAGACTATGAAAGCCAGAAGAGCCTGGACAGATGTTATACAGACACTAAGAGAACACAAATGCCAGCCCAGGCTACTATACCCGGCCAAACTCTCAATTACCATAGATGGAGAAACCAAAGTATTCCACGACAAAACCAAATTCACACAATATCTTTCCACGAATCCAGCCCTTCAAAGGATAATAACAGAAAAGAAGCAATACAAGGACGGAAATCACGCCCTAGAACAACCAAGAAAGTAATCATTCAACAAACCAAAAAGAAGACAGCCACAAGAACAGAATGCCAACTCTAACAACAAAAATAAAAGGGAGCAACAATTACTTTTCCTTAATATCTCTTAATATCAATGGACTCAATTCCCCAATAAAAAGACATAGACTAACAGACTGGCTACACAAACAGGACCCAACATTCTGCTGCTTACAGGAAACCCATCTCAGGGAAAAAGACAGACACTACCTCAGAGTGAAAGGCTGGAAAACAATTTTCCAAGCAAATGGTATGAAGAAACAAGCTGGAGTAGCCATTTTAATATCGGATAAAATCGACTTCCAACCCAAAGTTATCAAAAAAGACATGGAGGGACACTTCATACTCATCAAAGGTAAAATCCTCCAAGAGGAACTCTCAATTCTGAATATCTACGCACCAAATGCAAGGGCAGCCACATTCATTAGAGACACTTTAGTAAAGCTCAAAGCATACATTGCACCTCACACAATAATAGTGGGAGACTTCAACACACCACTTTCTTCAAAGGACAGATCGTGGAAACAGAAACTAAACAGGGACACAGTGAAACTAACAGAAGTTATGAAACAAATGGACCTGACAGATATCTACAGAACATTTTATCCTAAAACAAAAGGATATACCTTCTTCTCAGCACCTCACGGGACCTTCTCCAAAATTGACCATATAATTGGTCACAAAACAGGCCTCAATAGATACAAAAATATTGAAATTGTCCCATGTATCCTATCAGACCACCATGGCCTAAGACTGATCTTCAATAACAACATAAATAATGGAAAGCCAACATTCACGTGGAAACTGAATAACACTCTTCTCAATGATACCTTGGTCAAGGAAGGAATAAAGAAAGAAATTAAAGACTTTTTAGAGTTTAATGAAAATGAAGCCACAACGTACCCAAACCTATGGGACACAATGAAAGCATTTCTAAGAGGGAAACTCATAGCTCTGAGTACCTCCAAGAAGAAACGGGAGACAGCACATACTAGCAGCTTGACAACACATCTAAAAGCCCTAGAAAAAAAGGAAGCAAATTCACCCAAGAGGAGTAGACGGCAGGAAATAATCAAACTCAGGGGTGAAATCAACCAAGTGGAAACAAGAAGAACTATTCAAAGAATTAACCAAACGAGGAGTTGGTTCTTTGAGAAAATCAACAAGATAGATAAACCCTTAGCTAGACTCACTAAAGGGCACAGAGACAAAATCCTAATTGACAAAATCAGAACTGAAAAGGGAGACATAACAACAGATCCTGAAGAAATCCAAAACACCATCAGATCCTTCTACAAAAGGCTATACTCAACAAAACTGGAAAACCTGGATGAAATGGACAGATTTCTGGACAGATACAAGGTACCAAAGTTGAATCAGGATCAGGTTGACCATCTAAACAGTCCCATATCACCTAAGGAAATAGAAGCAGTTATTAATAGTCTCCCAACCAAAAAAAGCCCAGGACCAGACGGGTTTAGTGCAGAGTTCTATCAGACCTTCAAAGAAGATCTAATTCCAATTCTGCACAAACTATTTCACAAAATAGAAGTAGAAGGTATTCTACCCAACTCATTTTATGAAGCCACTATTACTCTGATACCTAAACCACAGAAAGATCCAACAAAGATAGAGAACTTCAGACCAATTTCTCTTATGAATATCGATGCAAAAATCCTCAATAAAATTCTCGCTAACCGAATCCAAGAACACATTAAAGCAATCATCCATCCTGACCAAGTAGGTTTTATTCCAGGGATGCAGGGATGGTTTAATATACGAAAATCCATCAATGTAATCCATTATATAAACAAACTCAAAGACAAAAATCACATGATCATCTCGTTAGATGCAGAAAAAGCATTTGACAAGATCCAACACCCATTCATGATAAAAGTTTTGGAAAGATCAGGAATTCAAGGCACATACCTAAACATGATAAAAGCAATCTACAGCAAACCAGTAGCCAACATCAAAGTAAATGGAGAGAAACTGGAAGCAATCCCACTAAAATCAGGGACTAGACAAGGCTGCCCACTTTCTCCCTACCTTTTCAACATAGTACTTGAAGTATTAGCCAGAGCAATTCGACAACAAAAGGAGATCAAGGGGATACAAATTGGAAAAGAGGAAGTCAAAATATCACTTTTTGCAGATGATATGATAGTATATATAAGTGACCCTAAAAATTCTACCAGAGAACTCCTAAACCTGATAAACAGCTTCGGTGAAGTAGCTGGATATAAAATAAACTCAAACAAGTCAATGGCCTTTCTCTATACAAAGAATAAACAGGCTGAGAAAGAAATTAGGGAAACAACACCCTTCTCAATAGTCACAAATAATATAAAATATCTTGGCGTGACTCTAACTAAGGAAGTGAAAGATCTGTATGATAAAAACTTCAAATCTCTGAAGAAAGAAATTAAGGAAGATCTCAGAAGATGGAAAGATCTCCCATGCTCATGGATTGGCAGGATCAACATTGTAAAAATGGCTATCTTGCCAAAAGCAATCTACAGATTCAATGCAATCCCCATCAAAATTCCAACTCAATTCTTCAATGAATTGGAAGGAGCAATTTGCAAATTTGTCTGGAATAACAAAAAACCTAGGATAGCAAAAAGTCTTCTCAAGGATAAAAGAACTTCTGGTGGAATCACCATGCCAGACCTAAAGCTTTACTACAGAGCAATTGTGATAAAAACTGCATGGTACTGGTATAGAGACAGACAAGTAGACCAATGGAATAGAATTGAAGACCCAGAAATGAACCCACACACCTATGGTCACTTGATCTTCGACAAGGGAGCTAAAACCATCCAGTGGAAGAAAGACAGCATTTTCAACAATTGGTGCTGGCACAACTGGTTGTTATCGTGTAGAAGAATGCGAATCGATCCATACTTATCTCCTTGTACTAAGGTCAAATCTAAGTGGATCAAGGATCTTCACATAAAACCAGAGACACTGAAACTTATAGAGGAGAAAGTGGGGAAAAGCCTTGAAGATATGGGCACAGGGGAAAAATTCCTGAACAGAACAGCAATGGCTTGTGCTGTAAGTTCGAGAATTGACAAATGGGACCTAATGAAACTCCAAAGTTTCTGCAAGGCAAAAGACACCGTCAATAAGACAAAAAGACCACCAACAGATTGGGAAAGGATCTTTACCTATCCTAAATCAGATAGGGGACTAATATCCAACATATATAAAGAACTCAAGAAGGTGGACTTCAGAAAATCAAATAACCCCATTAAAAAATGGGGCTCAGAACTGAACAAAGAATTCTCACCTGAGGAATACCGAATGGCAGAGCAGCACTTGAAAAAATGTTCAACATCCTTAATCATCAGGGAAATGCAAATCAAAACCCTGAGATTCCACCTCACACCAGTCAGAATGGCTAAGATCAAAAATTCAGGTGACAGCAGATGCTGGCGTGGATGTGGAGAAAGAGGAACACTCCTCCATTGTTGGTGGGAGTGCAGGCTTGTACAACCACTCTGGAAATCAGTCTGGCGGTTCCTCAGAAAATTGGACATAGTACTACCGGAGGATCCAGCAATACCTCTCCTGGGCATATATCCAGAAGATGCCCCAACAGGTAAGAAGGACACATGCTCCACTATGTTCATAGCAGCCTTATTTATAATAGCCAGAAGCTGGAAAGAACCTAGATGCCCCTCAACAGAGGAATGGATACAGAAAATGTGGTACATCTACACAATGGAGTACTACTCAGCTATTAAAAAGAATGAATTTATGGAATTCCTAGCCAAATGGATGGACCTGGAGGGCATCATCCTGAGTGAGGTAACACATTCACAAAGGAACTCACACAATATGTATTCACTGATAAGTGGATATTAGCCCCAAACCTAGGATACCCAAGATATAAGATATAATTTGCTAAACACATGAAACTCAAGAAGAATGAAGACTGAAGTGTGGACACTATGCCCCTCCTTAGATTTGGGAACAAAACACCCATGGAAGGAGTTACAGAGACAAAGTTTGGAGCTGAGATGAAAGGATGGACCATGTAGAGACTGCCATATCCAGGGATCCACCCCATAATCAGCATCCAAACGCTGACACCATTGCATACACTAGCAAGATTTTATTGAAAGGACCCAGATGTAGCTGTCTCTTGTGAGACTATGCCGGGGCCTAGCAAACACAGAAGTGGATGCTCACAGTCAGCTAATGGATGGATCATAGGGCTCCCAATGGAGGAGCTAGAGAAAGTAGCCAAGGAGCTAAAGGGATCTGCAACCCTATAGGTGGAACAACATTATGAACTAACCAGTACCCCGGAGCTCTTGACTCTAGCTGCATATATATCAAAAGATGGCCTAGTCGGCCATCACTGGAAAGAGAGGCCCATTGGACTTGCAAACTTTATATGCCCCAGTACAGGGGAACACCAGGGCCAAAAAGGGGGAGGGGGTGGGCAGGGGAGTGGGGGTGTGTGGATATGGGGGACTTTTGGTATAGCATTGGAAATGTAAATGAGTTAAATACCTAATAAAAAATGGAAAAAAAAAATATAACATATATTGGTGTAACTCTAACTAAGCAAGTGAAAGACCTGGGTAACAAGAACTTCAAGTCTCTGAAGAAAGAAATTGAAGAAGATATCTGAAGATAGAAAGACCTCCCTTATTTATGGATTAACAGTAAAAATGGCCACCTTTCCAAAAGCAATCTTCAGAGTCAATGCAATTCCCATCAAAGTTCCAAAACAAGAAGAATTCTCAACTTCATATAGAAAAACAACAAAAACCCTGGATAATTAAAATAATCCTGTCCAATAAAAGAACTTCTGGAGCTATCACTGTCTCTGACTTCAAGCTGTACTACAGAGTAAAAACAGACAGGTTGATCCATGGAATCAGATCAAAGGCCCAGAAATAATCCCACACACCTGTGGACACTTGAGTTTTGACAAAGAAGCCAAAACCATACAATGGGAAAGGGAGATAATCTTGAACACTGGTGCTGGTCTAATGGGATTTCTGCATGTAGAAGAATGCAAATAGATGCATATTTATCACCCTGCACAAAACTCAAGTCAAAGTTGATCCAAGACCTCAACATAAAACTGCATACACAAAATCTAATAGGACAGAAAATGGGGTATAGCCTTGAACTCATTGGTACAGGAGACAACTTCCTGAAGAGAACACCAATAACTCAGGTTCTAAGATCAGTGATTAATAAATAGGACCTTGTGAAACTGAAAATCTGTAAGGCAAAGGACACTGTCAATAGTACAAAATGGTAGCCTACAGTTCTTCACCAAACCTACATATGACAGAGAGCTAATATCTAAAATGTATAAAGAACTCAAGAAATTAGACACCAACAATTCAAATAATCCAATTTAACTAATAGGGTGAAGAGCTAAACAGAGAATTCTGAACAGAGGAATCTCTAATAGCTGAAAAACACTTAAAGAAATGTTCAATATCCTTAGTCATCAGTGAAATGCAAATCAAAATGACTATGAGACTCCACCTTACAGAATGACTAAGATCAAAAATTCAAGAGACAGAACATGCTGGCAAGGATGTGGAGCAAGGGGAATACTTCTCCATTGCTGGTAGAAGTAAAAACTTGTATAGCTACTCTGGAAATCAATTTGGCAACTTCTTAAAAAATTGGGAATAGTTCTACCTCAAGACCCAGCAGATGTGCAGCTTGGTCTTCATGTGGGTCCCCCAATAACTGGGTGTGGGTCTATCTTTGAATCTGTTTCTGGCCTGTGGATCCTGTTCCCTAACTGGGCCACCTTGTCTGGCCTCAGTGGGAGAGGATGCATCTAGTCCTACAGTGACTGGATGTGAGAGGGTGGGGTGGTACTCAGGGGAATCCTCCACTTCTCAGAGAAGCGGAGGAAGAATGGAGGGAGGAGCTAAAGGATGGGGAGAACAGGCAGGAGGGGGGTGTAATCTGGATGTAAAGTAAATATATAAATTAGTTAATGAAATTAAAAATCCTTACCATAAAATTGGTCCTTCTTCTCTGCTCTAACTCCTAAAGAAGTTGTTCCACATATAAACTAATCCTGCATGGTGAGCTAGAGTCAACAAGGGACTGAGGGAGGAGAGGAGATAGCAAACAGAGACTTTACGTTCTCTGTGGTCCCAGAGCAAACTGAAAATGATACCCCCCCTTTGTTCATAAACTATTAAATGCAAACCTGTGACAGCAGAGAAAGTAAAAATAGTTTCTACAATGCCATGTGTCCATATAAGCCACAGCCATAAAGTTAGCCCCAGTTAGAAAATACACAAAGACAGAAGATGGGAATAGAAGGAGAGGGAGGGGGAGGGGGAGGGAGAGAAGAGATTTTCTTCATGTACTTGAGTGGAATTTCATGACCTTTATTAGATATGCTATTTCTTGTTAATAAAAGCTACTTCAAATTAGTGTTATTTCTAGGTAGTGCCTAGAGGTAATAGTTTAAAATATAATCTGATTTTAAGGGGAGCTCTCCCAGCATTTCATTAAAATAGTCCATTTCACAGGACTTTAATTTGCAAAAATTAAATCCTAAAATTATTATGAGACAAAGTTTTAGCCTCTATTTTATCGAGGAAAATTTCACACAAGACCATCTTAGCTTGGGTTACTATTGCTGTGATAAAACACCATGACCAAAAGCAACTTGAGGCAAAAATGATTTATTTTTCTTATACTTCCACATCACAGTCTATCATTACTGGAAGCCAGTTGTGATTTGAATATGCTTGGCCCATAAGAAGTGGTACTGGTAAGAGGTTTGGCCTTGTTGGGGGAAGTGTGTCACTATAGGGATGGGCTTTGAAGCTCTGTCCAGTAGGGAAGAATCAGTCTTCTTGCTGCCTTTAGATCAAGATGTAGAATTGTTGGCTCCTTCTCCAGCACCATATCTGCCTGGATGGTGCCATGATGATAATGGACTAAATCTCTGAACCTGTAAGATAGCTCCAATTGTCTCTTATAAAAGTTGCCTTGGTCATGGTGTCTCTTCTCAGCAATGGAAACCCTAATACAGAAGTTGGTACCAAGGACAGGAGTATTGCTGTGATAGGCCTGATCATGTTTTTGTTGGGAGGAATGTGAATTTGGAACTTTGGATTTGGAAAGCCGTGGGATGCTTTAAGTGGGATGTAATAGGCCATCCTAATAGGAATATAAAAGACATTGGTGCTGAGGGTGATTTAAACTGTGGAGGTTTGGCTCAAGAGATTTCAGGAGAGAAGAATGTCCGTATGTGTACTAGAGACTGTTTTGTGGTATTTTGGTGAAGAATGTAGTTGCTTTTTGCCGTTGTCTGAAGAGTCTACTCGAGGCTAAGTCTAAGGAAAAGAGAATCAGATGAATTTTGTTGACAAAGGAAGTCTCAGAAAAGAACAGCAGAGACTTTTTCTTTTGGTTACTCTCATAAAGTGTTTTGATTAGATATAACAAGCTTATAAAGGAAAAATACAAAATGTCTGATTCAAGTAATAAAGGGTCACCAGGAAGCAAATGGAGTGAAACCCCATGTTCAAGGATATTAAATGGAATGAAGGGAGTGGTGACCTTGGGACAAGATCCCACCCAGCTAAACTTATTGTTTATGAGTTTGTAGTTGAATAAGGAATAGCCATAACATGTTAGGCATTATTATCTAGTTACTGTTTTCATTTGGATGTATAATCTGGAATAAACTAAATCCAGAAATGGGGAGGGGGCACACCAGTGATCCATATCTTGTGGCTGGAAGACAGAGGCTTTTGATCTGGACTGGAGGCATAGCCTCAAGCCTTCATAGCTATGAAAAACCTAGGCCCAGGCATGGTACACATGTGTTTAATCCCAGGAGACAGAGGCAAATATATCGTAGTATAGAGCAAATTGCAAGAAAAGAAATGCTTACATCCAGGCCTGGTGGTACATGTGTTTAATCCCCAAACTCAGGAGATAGAGGAATGCAGACCTCTGAGTTCAAGGTCAATCTGGTCTACAGAGCAAGCTTCAGGTCAGCCAAGCTCATGAAGTGAAGGATATAATAGAACAAGGGGACCATGTTCCAGCCCCAGCAAACAGAAGAGCTTGGCAGGTTCAGACATGTTGCTCTGGCTTTAGAGTCAAGAATAGAAAGGGTTACTGGAACAATTAATGCTGGTCATCTGGAACTAAGTGATTCGTGGTGATTAAGAAGAGGTCAGCATCACTGAGGTGAAATTTTCTGGGAAGTGTTTTCTGAGAACACAAAGAAGCTATGTTCCAGAGATAGAAGCCAAACTTGGTAATGTGTAAGAGTCACCGAGGTGGTATTGGTTTTGAAGGTATGAAGCTGAGGTTTGGCACTTGTGAGAAACCAGGTAACGCCATTGGTGAAGGTGCAATTCATTTGCAGTTGATGGTCCAAGACTGAATGAATCATGCAAAGAAGTTGAGGCTTGGCATCATGAAAGGAGTCTATGAGAGGCTATTGGTGAAGCCTGTTGCAGTGGAAGACCCCAGTGTATTGTAGATGCCAGTACTGTGGGATGACCACCAAGAACAGCAGCAGCAGTGGGGTGGAGTCAACCAGAACCTAGAGTGCTACAGAGAACAGAGCTGGAGATGTGACCCAAGCACTTTGGAGGAGTCCAGAATATCATGTATGGATCCCAGACATTGCCTTAAATAACCCAAGATGTTAGAGATGACAGAGCTGTGGGATACCTACCTAGGAAAGTTGCTATCAGGGAGTGGAACTAGCCTGAGAGAGAGACTTGTGTTGCCATCAATAAAGCTGAATCGCATGGAGAGCCATTGTTTGCAGTTTGTCCAGCTTGTTCCAGTATTTCCTCACTATGACATTTTGGAATGGTAATGCATATCCTGTGATATCTGAGGTATGTGATCTGCTTTTTTATTTTGATTTTATAGGGGATTACAGTCAAGTGATTGCATGAGTCTCAGAAGAGACTTTGAACTGTGGACTTTTAACATTGTTAAGACTGTTATAGACGATGGGGACATTTGAAGTTGGACTAAATGTATTTTTGCATTATTCTAAGCCTATGTATGACTACCATAGACTCATATGTTTGAACAAGCCTGTGAGGGTCAAGGAGTGGAATGTGGTGGTTTGAATATGCTTGGCCCAGGGAATGGCACTGTTAGGAGGTGTGGCCTTGTTAGAGTAAGTGTGGCCCTGTTGGAGGAAGTATGTCACTGTGGGAGTAGGTTTTGAGACACTCCTCCTAGCTGCCTGGAAGTCAGTCTCCTGCAAGATGCAAAACTCCCAGCTCCTTTACCAGTGCCATGCCTGCCAGGATGTTGCCCTGCTTCCTGCTATGATGATAATGGACTAATCCTCTGAAACTGTAGACCAGCCCCAATTAAATGTTTGCTTTTATAAGTATTGCCTTGGTCATGGTGTCTCTTCATAGCAATGGAAACCCTAACTAAGACATCAATATAGGAACTCAAAGAGGCAGGGACCTGAAACCAGTAGCTAATGAAGATGTTCACAGAGGAGTGCTGCTTACTGACCTGCTCATCATGGCTTGCTCAGCCTGATTTCTTGTAGAACTGAGGACCACCAGCCAAGGGATGGTCCCACCCACAATCTGATGAGATTTCCCAAATCAATCACTAATTAGGAATGTGCTCTGCAGCTTGCATATAACCCAGTTTTTTGGAGGCATCTTCTCAATTGGGGTTCCCTCCTCTCAGTTTCCTGTGGCAAACTGATAAGAAAAAAATTGGCAGCACAAACATTTTAGGCAAACTCTACAAGCAAAGGCCCTGGTGATGGAGGTGGCATTCACTGTGCAGTATCCCAGACCTTTCTGCAGTGAGGAACTTCAACTCTAGCAGCAGTGTAGGAATGAGTTTAACTTATAATGCTGATGGGATGAACTCTCACTGATATCAGAAATGAAGCAAAGCATTATGTGTTTATGATATAGCATGCTTTATCATGCTATATTTTCACCCCAATATTCTTGCTCAAAGTTATACCAACATGAAAGTGTGGAGGTGGTGGTGGTAGTGGTGGTGGTGGTGGTGGTGGTGTGTGTGCATGTGTGTGTGTGTTTGTGTACATGCATGCACATGTGTGGCCAGGCATACATTGATGGGGTGTAACTATGAATTAACCAACTAGCATAATTTCAATGTTTAGAGTGTTATTTTATGTACTGGCTGGTTTTTGTGTGTCAACTTGACACAAGCTGAAGTTATGACAGAGAAAGTAGCCTTCCTTGAGGAAATGCCTCCACGAGATCCAGCTGTAAGGCATTTTTTCAATTAGTGACCAAGGGTGGGAGGGCCTAGCCCATTGTGGGTGATGCCATCTCTGAGCTAGTAATCTTGGGTTCTATAAGAATGCAAGCTGAGCAAGCCAGGGGAAGCAATCCAGTAAGCAGCATCCCTCCATGGCTTTTGCGTCAGCTCCTGCCTCCAGGTTCCTACCCTGTGTGAGTTTCAGTCCTGACTTCCTTTGGTGATGAAAAGCAATGTGGAAAGTGTAAGCTGAATAAACCCTTTTCTCCCCAACTTGCTTCTTGGTCATAATGTTTTGTGCAGGAATAGAAACCCTGACTAAGACATTTTATATAAACAGTTTTCTACTGGTCACTATATGAACCTGAAAGCATCCCCCAACTTCAGAGATGCAATGTGGGATGAAGGTGACAAAGGTGGTATCAGGGAGGCTTGGCTTGAATTTCAGCCATATTGCCTGCTAGCTGTGACCTAGAGAAATGCCATTGCTCTGTGACTTATTCACTGTCTTTCTAAATGGAGATCATGACTAAATTAACCACTGGAATATTGTGCAACCAAGAAGGTGTCTATATAAAGTATCACCTTATAGCAGTGTTCACTATTAATTGCTTACATAAAAATAAGAAAAACTTTCTTTTGTGTTGAGCATGAGAATCACAAACTTTACCACAAAGATACACCCTCTGCCCCAGACAGTCAGATATAACACCACAAGTAAGTGTTCACTAGCCTGGTCCATTGGTACAAAGTGTTTCTTGATATTTGACTAAATTGTATTTTAGTAAAATTCACAATCGTTCTCCAAGTAGCAAGACAATCACCTACTAGGACACAATTAATGGCAGAGATATGATGGGGTTATGGAAGCCTCTTCTTGAACCATAAAGATTGGGCAAAACTCCTGGGTATTTATTCCAAGAACTCTAATTGCCACATCACAGCAATATGTCACACCTTTGTTTATGGCAGTGAAGCTACTGTAACATACCTGATCTAGGATCCAGTGTCCAACAGCAGAGGGATAGATAAGGAAATGTGGTGTGTATACATACAGGATTCTTCAAACATAAAGAACAAAGCTGTTTTGTTTATATGTAAATGGATGCAACTGGAGAGAATGATGTTTAGTGAATAAGCCAGTCTCAAAGATACAAATGTCATGATTTCCCTCATTTATGGTTCTGAATTTTTCTGTAGATACAAGAAACCCTGTGTGTGTGTGTGTGTGAGAGAGAGAGAGAGAGAGAGAGAGAGAGAGAGAATAAGAGTAAAAAGAATAAATCTTTAGGAAATTGGTAAAGGACAATAATGAGTGCCTTTTTAAAATATCCAAAGAAGTATCATTCACAAAATGATAGCTTCTAAGCTAGGCCACCCCAAAGCAGCAGAGCCTTGTACAAACACAGTTAGACAACAAGGCTCTCTGTGCAAAGTGAGAGCCCCGCAGCTGACTCAGTCAGGAGCACAAGTGTCATCCCAGGGAAGAGGAAAAACAGCCATGGGTAAGGAATAGGCCCTTACCTATTCTAAGTGTCCCTGTGCCCAGAGACCTGGCAGTAGCAGGATTCTACTACTGTACAGGAGACCAATTGTACCTCAGAAAAATCCAATCTATACATCGCTCCAGGTGCAGGCTATACGACCTGATGAGGAGATTATGGGCAGTGATTTTTTTTGTGTGTTTCTGGTGTATAATAGGAACTCCAAAAATCCTTGTTAATGAGTAGATGGATAACAGAAGTCTTGTCAATATTCTGAATCTGTCCAGGGCTGTCTGATGTCTCAAGGCTCTGTTGAACAAGAGAACAATCAGTGTATCCAGGTAATAATTTGCATAATGCAGTCTGGAAAAAAAATGCCTTTGAGGATTCTTTGAGCATCTTGAGCAGAACTCCTCTTTCTTGAGTACTGTGTCATCATCTGCAAGCCGCAACACTAGGCGTAAGTGGGGAGGGGGCGGGCAGAGCCCTGCGTGAGAGCATCTGAGGCACAAGGTAAATGTTTTTAGTTTAATTCCCCAAATTGCTAACAGAGTTTGCCTACACGTAGCATGATGGGCTTGTGTAAAGATGGCACCCCCTCCACCAAAGAAAGAGAATGCTGAGCATAGCCGCCAACTTCACGTTGACAAAGATGAAAATTGACAGCGCCCTCCAGAGAGCTTCGAGAACTGACACTTCATAACGCTCCTGCTGGCAGCAACCGGGGTGGTAAAGAACCAATCGTGAGGGCTTTTGCAGCCCCCATTTTAGCAGACTGCTTCTCAGAAAGTGGGATGTGCTTAAAGACTGCTTGTGCCTGAGTCTTGCCTCAAAGAGCTGGACCTAGGGTCATGAACAATAACTTTCGGAAAAGTTAGATAGATTCTGCATTATCATCAGTTTATCCTCCACCCTCAGAACCAGCAGCAAACACTTGGGGTTCAAAAAAATGATAGTATGAAGAAACATGCACACACACACACTCACACACACATTTTAATGACTCATTATCAGCCTAGGTGGACAGCCATCAGTCAATAAGGTCAGAAACACAATACTAGGTTTTGCTTGCTAAGTAAAAGATTTGAGGTTTTTTTTTATTTGGTTGGTTGGTTTGGTTTGGTTGTTGCTTACTTGCTTGTTATTTTGTTTGTATGTTTGTTTGTTTTTCTTTGTCAGATGTCTAATGAATTCACATGGGGACAAACCCAAGCTATAAATTGAAATCTGTTATTTAAATCCAGCTAGATTGTCATTTGCTGAGGTCCACAATTATGCTGCTAATGGTTTCTGTTTTCATTTCCCCACTTAAAAATAAAGATTTACAGACATGATCCATTACTGCAAGAAGGAAGAGCTTTGAATTATCCATGACACCCTCTTCACCCATGCTAAGATTTTAGGAGAGGCATGAAAACGTAGCCTGTGATTCATGAGTCCTCCACACTACCATTATGTATGTGCTTTAATTTCTCTTGGTTCTGGGATAGTAGCTTAGAATTATTGTAATATTCCAGAAGAGTAATGAGGCATCCTACTGGAGGACTCTAGCATCTCTCAAGAGGTGACTAAGTCATTCACAATGGAAAGATCTGTGGCTAAGAATTTATGCATGTATTAGTTAATATGGTTAATAAGCATCTAATCATTAGGAAGGCAAAATGAAATCTCTGTTTTAAATCTCCAAGCACAATCCGTGCAAACCCAGACTATCAGAGCATCATCTCTAATGCTCATTCAAATGCCAAACATCCACGGGAGGAAAGTAATCAGAGTTCTGCTAGAAAACAAATGACAAAAACAAAATCTACAGAACTAACTTAAAAGTAGGTAGAGTGGCGACAAATGCCCAGTTTCTATGGCCAAAATGAAGGTGGGCACAGTTATCTCAGCTTTCCCTGAGAAAAGTACCATCAATCACAGAACTCATGTTCCTCATCTTTGCTGCAACAATTTGTAGTGCTTGGTCATCAGTGATACCCAACCTGCCCTGACCTGGTGGCAGGGCTATTCCTTTCCTACTTGGTCTACAGACAACTTGCACAACAAGCTTTGTAACATACTTTAAGATGACAGTCAGTGATATAGCTGTCTCCTATGGGGCTCTGCCAGTGCCTGGCAAATACAGAAGTGGATGCTCACAGTCATCCATTGAAAGGAGCACAGGGTCCCCAATGAAGGAGCTAGAGAAAGTACCCAAGGAGCTGAAAGGGCTTGCAGCCCCATAGGAGGAACAACAATATGAACTAATCCGTACCCCCAGAGCTCCCTGGGACTAAACTACCAATCAAAGAAAACACATGGAGGGACTCATGGCTCTAGCTGCATATGCAACAGAGGATGGCCTAGTCGCCCATCGATGGGAGGAGAGGCTCTTGGTCTTGCAAAGATTCTATTGCCCCAGTATAGGGGAATGCCAGGGCCAGGAAGTGGGAGTGGGTGACTGGGTGGGTTAGGGAGCAGGGGGAAGGGAGAGGGGATAGAGGATTTTTGGAGAGGAAACTAGGAAAAGGGATAGCATTTGAAATGTAAATAAAGAAATTATCTTTAAAAAAAAAAAAAAGATGACAGTTAGCCTGCCCTCTCTTCTTACCTGACACTTTATGGCTGCTTTTTGTAAGAACATCACAACCTTGCAGCAATGTTTAGATTAATAATAATAATAATAATAACATGAATTAATTTCCAAGCAATCAGTATTGGGAGGCAGTATCTGTCTGGATTACTTGTAGCAGAAGTTGAATAACCAGTTTGGGCTAAAAGGGGATTAGGAATTTGCTCCAGTTTGTTTTCTTAAGCATGGTGCATTAATGTCATCTAAGATCTTGGCTAGAGAACCTTTTGCTGTACAGAACAGAGATATGTTCAAATATGTTGGTGCAGGAAGGCAATTCCATTGACGAGACCCTCGGCTACAGGCATTCTGACTAACTTGCAAGGCATGAGGCCATTCTGTCTCTTAACAGACTCTATTGGCTTATTTTTCCTTCTGCCCTCAGTTTTGGAGGGTAGAAGTCTTTGATGCTTCCCAGAATCTTCAGCTGGCTTTTCTTGGCTCTCAGTCTACATCTCTTCTGACCCTTTATATTTTTTTGCTACTGTATAGCCAAAGATGAAAACATTCATAGCAATTGACTTGCCCTACAATGCAACTGTGAGCGTTTGTCTCTGTCCTGCCTGTTTCAGCAGGACAGAGACGAACGTGGAGGTTTTTAAACTCAGTTGGTGAGCGGCATGTGATGAACATTCTTTGTCACAGCAGTGTGTTATGACAGGTGACAGCTTAAGGTTAATTTGTTACTGTAACCTTCAATCATATAAAAACCAGGATTCATTCCGACCACCAACAGAAAGCTTAAATTTAATTATAACTTTGGGGTCATGTTTCTGAAACTGGCAGCCGAATCATCTGAAGACAAGTTTTGAAAATACATTATCTCTTTACTTTGGATAAAAGTTAATATTCTAAAGCTCAGGGGCATTGCTCCAATAGAGCTTCCTATTTCCATCCAGCTCTGTCTATAAGGTTGTTTTCTCCAGTAACTGTGTTTGGAGACAGAACACAGAAGCACATACCAATGTCATGAATGTTCATTCTGTTCTCATTGAGCCTACCTAGCTTTGATCAATCAATTAACAAGACAGACACTCATTCATTACACTGCAATTAAAATACCAATAAGCATAGTGCTCAATCAAAATGGCTGTAGACTGTGGGGAGTTTCTTAAAGCTGACTTTTGCTTCAACTTTGACTATGAACCAAATGATCTCAGTGTCAATGTTGAGCCTCTATATTTACCTGCTTTCAATGCATGCCAACCATACTTTTATTAATTTTTTCTCCTTTTTCCTTAAATTACATTTGTTCAACTTACTTTTTTAAGTGATGGAATATCCACCGGAGTAATTAACATGAATTCAGTTATTGTCATTAGTACAGACTTTTTCTGTTTGTATTTGTGGTTTGCTTTGATTATGTCTTGAAAACGGGATCTTTGAAGGTTGGAAAAGAATGATGTGGCCAGCCCTCTAAGAGCCATGCAAAGTAGTGCCCTACCTAGTTTCTCAGAGACCTAACTCAAGATCTCCAGGCACAGGCTTGTTTAACTCATTTAGAATTGGAGTCTAATTATGAAGTGAGGGAGGCACAGGGCTGTTCTTGAGAAGGTCAAGGCCCTTGGCCATCTTCATCATCTGCATTAGAAAGTTCACCCAATCACCCTTTGTAATTCAATATGATGAAACTAAGTTATCAACTTGGCCTATCTATCCACCAATGCCAAACCACAGATCCTGTAGACAGGCTTGAGTAATGGAAATCACCAACAGATCTCTGCCAGGGTGTGAAGACTAATGGAGGACAAAGAAGAAGGAACTGAAGATGATGGGGACAGTAGAGATATCTAGGGCAGCACTTGCACAGTCCTCACTCCGTCATCAGACTGAAGGAGGGATGGTACCTTTCACAGTGAGAGTGGACAGACAGGCTGAGGAAACAAGCTGTGTTCAGGCACACTAAATTGAGTGCCTCTCATACTGTGACTTATGCAATAGTTTACACCTAATTTTTGAGAATATATTTTCTCCCTTTGAGTTCAAAGTTCATAATTGCTTTGGACTGAAAAAAACAGTGAAGTGTGATAGGTACATGAGAATCAGGGAAAGGTTTGTCTAGAATTAGGACAGGATCTCAACTTTATGCTGCCAGGCCCTCTGTGGCTGTGGAAATCTCCCTCAACAGGGAGGGTCACACCCAGCCTTGGGGTACTGCACCTGAGAAGTCAAAAAAAGCTAGACAGTCCTAGCCATTTTGTCCCAGCTATCTAGTGACTAGAACTCTCTCTAGAACTCCCTGCTGTATTGACATAAGTCAGCATGAATTTGAACTTAGGTGTCTCCCAAAGCTCCAATTTTGAAGGCTTGGTCCCAGATGCTGGTGTTGTGGGAAGGTGATGGGACTGTGATGAGTTGACATCTAAGGGAAGAAACTTAACTTACTGAGGACAGAGATCTCAAGGTTCCCTCATGATCCCTTCTCTCTCTCTCTCTCTCTCTCTCTCTCTCTCTCTCTCTCTCTCTCTCTCTCTCTCTCTCTCTCGCTCCATACACACACACACACACACATCCCTCTGTCTCTCTGACCCTACCTGTGTGTGTGTGAAAATGTGTATCTCTCTCTCTCTCTCTCTCTCTCTCTCTCTCTCTCTCTCTCTCTCTCTCTTTCTCACTGTCTCCTCCCCTCCTCTTCTCTCCCTCCCCTACTTTCTCCTCCACTCTCTGATCTTTCTCTCCTTTTTGAAAACTTGAGGTAAACTACTCATCTACTCCATACTCCCAATCATATTACTCTGTCTTGCTTCAGGCACAGACTGAAACCATGATCCCAAATGACCTTTTTCTTTTTCAAGTTAAAGCTTTTCCAGTATTTTGTCGCAGGAACAGGAAGTTGACTAGCACAAAGGCCTTTTCAGATCTGTATCATAGCTTGAAGTATTCTTCTACCCACTCCTGCTTCCGCTGTCCTCTAGTCAAACATGGTGATCCCAAATAAATATTTTGTTCCTTAATCTCAGTCAGAATCTGCTTTCAAAGACTAAAGCCTCCACACATTTCAGCCTGACATGGAGGAACCCAAGTGCAGTGCAGGGAAGCTGAGCAAGACTGGACTGGAGCAAACCAAGGCTGCTGAGAAAAGACTGTCCTAGAAGGGATGTCAGTACAGTTGACCCTGGGAGAATAGTGATACAATTGAGGCAGAGAGCTGCGCAAGGTGGTCACTTTCTTCCCAGTGCAGAAAACAAAACAGTCCAAAAGAACAGGCAAGTTCTGGGCACCCTGGACTCCTGCCCTCTGCAGTCTCCTCTGGAAACTTCTTAGACTGTCAGATTCATAGTTTCCAGGATACTGAGTCACCTCCTCCCCAGCCAGGAAATGATAGCGCTGATGGCATTGAGGATGCAGCTGGGATTCAGGCCAGCACAGGCTAAGTCAGGACTTAATCCTGAAGGCCACATGAAGCCTTTGGGAGACCTCAAGTGTGTTTGCTGTGTCATCCAAATTGGGCCATGGAGATTCGAGTGACAGCTACATGTGGATGGTAACGATGTGGATGAAAATGCCAGGGAAGGGCTTCAGTGCCTCTGCCATGATACATTCTATAAAAGAGATAGAACTCAGAAGTGACGGAGCATACAAGGCAGTTCCTGATACTCAAATATCAAGGACCCTTTGAATACCCTGGAATATCATTAAAATGTCCATCCTGACTCCTGTTGCTGGCCCATAGAGACATCAAGTGTGGGGAGCATGGGAACCCCTGAATGAGTGAAATCCTGAGTTTGGGTTGTGAACAATTCAAGGCTTCATAGCTATGGGAAATTGGCAGAGTGGCCATTACCCATCCAGGCCAGGATCAGAGAAATGATGAAGCTTTTGAGTGGGTGGGTGTTGAGTCTAAGAATTTATGGATGATTGATCAGTGTGTACAAAAACTAGCAACTGCAACTTCTTCCTCCTCTTTTATATTTACAGCCTAAGGCTGATCTACAAACACCTCCTACTGAGACTCTTGCTGTGCCAAACACACACACACACACACACACACACACACACACACACACACACACACAGGTTCTGGGATGCTGGCAGTAGTAGGTGCCATTTCATCAGAGTGAGCATACCCTAACCTGACCCCAGATATTCAGTACATGATGTGTCTGTAGGTCTCCCTTGCCATCCCTAATCAGGGTTCCAGGAAGCAAGCATCATCAGTCCTGGCAATCAATAACCAAGAATCAAGCCCTTAACTACCAGGGTCTGATGTCATAGGAGGAGGAAAAGAAATACTCAAACATCTCTAAAACATAGTGGTATTCCCTGAGAGTAAAGGCACTGGAGAGGTAGTCGAAGTATACTGGGGTGCAGTGCACAGCTGGTTGGAGGCATACCAGGCAAAGAGATGGTTCTCTCACCTCCAATGACTATAAACTTCTCCAAGGATGAGGCACAGGTATATAGTGTGTTTAACTATGGTTTTTCATACCCTGCTCTTGAGCCAGAATCCCTTAACTGTAAATGGACTGAGTCAGCTTTTGACCTCTGAGAGCTCAAGAGTCATCAGTTTCAGCTATTGTTATTTCATCCAAGATGTGATTTTTTTTTTACAAGAAATAAAAACCCACAGAACCCCAAATCTTCTTAGTCACTATCATGCAACATCATTGTTAAAGTCAATTAATGCAGTTCAGCTTGCAATTTCAGATGGTGTGTCTGAGCCTTCAAGCAGCTCACTGAAGTCAGCTCTGAAACCCCTTTTCACTATGGGCTTCACGGCATGGCCTATTTTTAGACTAGATGGTTAACTGACTTTCTGGATCCTTTCCTCCAGTCCTTCTCCTCCCTCTGACCCTGAATTCCTTTGATGCTTGTTATTCAATACAATTTGGAATTCCCATTGCCTTACAATGAACCTCAAGGATTCCAAAATTGAACTCGTGTGGCGTGTGTGTCTGCCTGTCTTTAAACCAGGTTAACTGACCAACCTATGAAACTTTCCAAACTTTAATAACATTTTCCTTATACAGATCTATGTATTGTCTGCCATGTTGATCATCTATAAAAAAAGCAAGATACTCTAAAAACTCATCCATCAAAAAAGGAATCTCTTCCTGGCATAGATGGGAACACAGACCCACAACTGAACACTGCAGCGAATGAGAGACTTTGGAGCACTGGGTCCTAAGTGGGATGCCTTCTCAAACCCCTCCCCTCAGGAATCAGGGCTCTATGCAGATGAGAAGCCAGAAAGACTGTAAGAGCTGGGGGGGGGGGGGAATGGGTGACTCCAAGAAATCAGTGTCTTCCACACACACCATTACCGGTGCTCATATAAACTCACAGAGACTGTGGCAGCACGCCTAAGGCCTGTGCAGGTTCAAGCCAAGAGGAATCCAGAGAGGGAAAATTATATGCAGGAATATATGAACACACACCTATGCCCCTAACCAAAAAGCTATCTGCAATTCATACATACTTACAAAGGAAACAATACTTCTCTTCAGTAGAGTTTAATTGGGTATATTAACCACATTTAAGGGTAGCCCCCATTCCCAGGAGTAATTGGTCGACATAAAACCAACTCAATGTTATTTTTGTAGACTTTATTTTCATCTTCCTTTGTTTTGGCTTTTTTGTTTTGTTTTATTGGTCTTTGGGTCATTTGCTTCTATATTTTGGATTCTAGTTTCATGGGGTTTGTAGGGATTCTGTGAGAAAGAGAGAAAGAATGAGGGAGAGACTGTTTTTGGTTGCTTTAGAAAGAAAGAAAGAAAGAAAGAAAGAGAGAGAGAGAGAGAGAGAGAGAGGAAGGAAGGAAGGAAGGAAGGAAGAAAGAAAGAAAGAAAGAAAGAAAGAAAGAAAGAAAGAAAGAAAGAAAGAAAGAAAGAAAGAAAAAAGAAAGAAAGAGGGAGGCATGGAGTTGGGTGGGGAAGGACTAGGAGGAGTTAGGGGAGGGGAAAAGTGAGATTAAAATGTATTGCATGAAAAAAAATTTTTTTAATGATAAGGGCAATATATATAGTATATGTATATATATGTGTGTGTGTGTGTGTTTGTATCCTATAAAAATCCCTTATCCATCTTTATTCATTTATGCATAGGTATGTGCTCATATACTCATTTATTACTAATAGGAATTGTTTTAACATATGTATACTAATATTATTTTAGTTTGAAAATAATATTGCCCTACTTGGTACTGAACCTAAGGCCTTACCCTTGCCTGGCAGATGCTCTAATCAATGAGTTGTGCATACTCTACCTCAAAATCAGACTTTTTTTTAACCTAAGATTTTTTTTTTTAGGATCGAGCTATTTAGCTGAAGTTCTGTGCTATCATTTAGATGGTGTTTTTCAGTCATCTTGCTTCCAGGCTTTAGGTCATCAGCAGTGGCGTTCAATCTGTAAAGAATAAATCCTGCAAATGCAGCGAGTGCCACTGGGCCTGACGACTTCACACAGAGAGGAAGAACGGGAAATATTAATTATAAGGTTGTGATTCAAGCTGGAGGCCTCTAAGGGCACAGTCTAAATTTAGAACGAATTTGCCAATGAGTGTTAGTAATCGGCCCCTCACCGCTAGTCATTTCCGCTTGTATCCTGAACTTGGTTTAATTAAGATTGAACATTGTGAACTGAGAAGCAGATAAGGTTATTTTGGTGTTTGTATAAAAGAGAAAAGAAGCAAACTGCAAAGGGATCACATGGGTTTGAGGGCGAAAAGTGAAAATTCTCTACTGAGCTGACAGCTGTTTCTGAGGCAAAAGCAATAAATTGTTGGTGTCGATGAACACACGTGAAGGTGCACTGCGAAATTCAGTGTCCCAGATGCAACACACTATCACCACCATTATCTCAAAGATGGTCGCAAGAGGGACAGAAGTCAGTGAAATCATACAGACTGAGAAAATAAGTAAACACATCCCTCTGGCAGAGGAAATAACAGCCGACAAGTAGAGCTCCATAGCTAGAGTGTCTTCATGCACACCGTGTGAAGGTAGCAGGCAATGGGAGCTCAGCCATACTGTGGTTGCCACCGGGGAATTTCTCAGTCCCACAATATTTCCGGAAAGGCTGGGAACAATGGTACATAGAGCTCTGGCAGCATTATTGCAGTGTCCCCCAGGATGGAGCATCCTGCGACTAATACTGGCTGTATCGTGCCTTAATGATACTGAAACATCCTGAGTTTTGGTGGCATGGACTCTAAATAATACTAACAGCATAGATCTAGTGTTCTAGATGCTAAAAAGAGAGCAGGTTGCACTAAGGAACCATTCCCGTGTAAACATTTCTGGTAAACTGCCTCAAGACGGTGAAGAACAAAGGCTCTGAAGCACTGAGCGTTTGATGCAATTTCTTTCTTCACTTTAAATAAACATGTACACCCTCATCTATTTTGGGGGTTGAAGCAAACCTGAGACATCTGACTTAATTTGCTTTCCTACGCTCTTACATTTTGTGTGACATTTAGTCAGGACTGATCTGGTTCTGTTTTTTAGAAGAAACTCTTTAAGGTGACAACAAGTCTAATTTGTGTATCAGTTACTAAACTGTAATTGAGCAGATACAATAGGTAATGAGCCATCTAGAATGCTGTGACCTATGCTGGCACATAGTCATCAAAGCTTCCTCATTCTCCCTGGACCTCGTGCACGCTAGTCGAGAACTGTGCCACTGGGCTTCATCCCTCTCTTTAATTATTAAACATTTATGTATGACAGACCCTCCTAGCAGTGTTTTATAGATAATATTGTACAGCCCTAGAGAGCCCAAGGGAAACTATGGAGTTGGTAAGTGGATGGATCATTCAAACAGCAGTCTTTCTCCAAAGGCTGAGACCGGGCCTGAAGCTGCACTGCCTGCCAGACTCTAATGACAGCACTCATGTTGTCCAGTGTTATGCACTTGCTTTCAGTCACGTCATTAGACCAAAGTACAGATGCCACTGAAGTCCAACTTGGTGAACCAATGAGTTTTATTGGGGTTACTTACTGGAGTTACTTACAAGAGCAGAAATTGCTCAAAGACAGCGTTACTAAAGCCCACTGCAGCATGGGTGACAACTCACAAAGTGGAGATATGGAGCACACTGCACAGCCTGCAGGCAGCAACATTTGAGAAGGTGTCCTTTCTACATGCCTCAGTTGGTCTAAACCTCTTCCAGTAGCTTGGTTGGTTTCTGCTTTTTCCAGGCATCTAGTCTGGTCTGAGAATCTTCTTTGCAGCTCAGCTTCCTCTCTGAGAGGAGACTCTTGGCTTTTGTTGCTTATTCTGCCAGGGAGGGACCTAGTGATTCTGATCAGTTTCAGGAACTTTCTGAAGCTACTTTGAGATGTTGACTTTCCTGCTTAAGGAGTTTATCTACAGGGTGGAATATTCCAGTCTTCAAGGAAACTGTTTCACAATTGGAGGCATTTGGTAGTTTTTGAGGTTCAGTACCTGCAGTAGCTAGAAGCCAGCAAAGCTGGTGGACACATTCAATGCATGGGGCAGCCTCCATCGTGAAAATGATTTGACTCAACTCAGAGCTGCTGAGAAAAACTGATTTCAGTCCATGTCCAAACAATGTACTTAAAATACATTTCCCGTCTTTCGTAACTGGATTTTTTTTGTTTGTTTTGTTTTGTTTTGTTTTGTTTTTGTTTTTTCTGTTCCAAATAAAATGGGGCACTTGGGGCTCCAATTCCTTGTCTTATGTCTTCCTAAATCTTCCACTTTTTCTTTTCTGTTCTGCCACTACCGTCTCCATGCTTACACTGTCTGGAGTGGGCACACCGCAGGACAAAGTGAGCTTGGGCTTCATCTTTAAGCTGCCTCTGTCATCACTAGCCTATAGCACAGCCTTTGCAGTCCTCTGGCCCATCTCCTCACTTGGGAATGATGGCACTGGGCTGTATAATTCCATAGATCACCATTAATGGGCTGCTTTCTCCTGTCCCTCAGAAGGAAGATGCAATTCCAGTCAGAAAGACAACCCCTGAAAGGCCAGTCTTTGCTCAGTGCTGGGTAATCAGAGTTGTGACTACAGTACACTAGGGTAGATGCAAGAGCCAAGTCCTGTGGGGAGAAAGCAGGCTTGGTACCCACTAGCAGGTAAGACAAATTAAAGACAGGAAAGCGGCTCCTCTCCAGATGAAATGGAGTTTCTTGGCAAGTTTCCAGAGTTCTCAGGTTGAAAGATTCTCCTTGTTGGGCAGAGCAGACTCTAAAGGGTTTATTTAGGCTTAGGATGTTTCTGACAGGAATCCTTTCTCCTTCTCTCTCTTTCTATTGGTCTAAAGAAGTCTATTGAAGGGACTCTGGTCAGTCAAGTGTGGCCAGCATGACTCTGGCAACCTTGCCCTTCCCTCCCATAACCTCTGCCTTACTAAAAATCATTAGATTACATGCCTGAAGCTAGCCCCAAGGTCCTTTCCCTTTTGGCTACTTCCTTCTCTTGAGGCTGACTACCAATGTCCAGCTATCAAAGTATGGAAGTCAAGAAATCAAAAGCCTCCTTTGGCCCATCTAGTTAACACGCCCAGTTAAAATTAAATACCTCATCCTAACATGGGGTTTCCCTTTTTACCTTTATAAGTAGCCATTTGACTATGTACCACATCTGTCACCTGTCTATCCAGAAGCAAACCTTTGTACTCTGGGACAAATACCCCTCTTCCCTCTCCCTTACGCCCTGCCCCTTTTCTCTCTTCCTCTATTTCCTATCTTTGTCCCTTAACCCTGCTCTCTGTCCCTCTGGGGCAGATAAAATCCCCTTTGTGTTAAGAACTTGGTATTGGGGTACCTGAGTCTATACTTTCCCTTTTGTCTATGTATCCTTTCTATAGCAGCATGAGTCTCGGTCTCAGTCTATTTGCATGGAAATAACTCAGTTGTTGTAGTCTAAGGTAACAGAGGCCACCTAAGCAGTCTCTGCTCTTTGTAATGTAGTAAGAGTGAGAGAGACTCTACATATAAAGGGAGGGAGCCTATATCACAGGGGTGAAATGAAAACTTACTGCATGGAAGGTATCCATAAAGAAATGGAAACTTACTGCAGTCTAGCACTCAAACTGGGTTTACTATATTCCCCCTTCTCTCATCCTAGAGACCCACAACCGTGAGTTGAGAAAAACAGGGTGAGGCAAAACCTAGAACAGGGTGAACACTCCATAGCATCCATAGTTCACAAGCAGAGAAAGGATGAGCCAAGTGAGAGTGGTCTACGCCATCCTTGTCAAATGGAAAGCACCAGGATTATATGACATCTAGCAAGACTCTAGGATCACCCTGCATGCTCCTAGAGCAGCCCAGGGTGTCAGGGTGGAGGTGCTCTCAGTTTTATCTGATAACATTACGAATAGTGAACACACACACAGTCAGAATCCTGTCTGACTCAACACCTCTCACAAGCTAAGCCCTGCCCCCATTTCCCATTCCTATGTTCCACGCCCATTCCTAGTGCCCACTCATGATCCCCACAGAACAGGAGGCCTACTGACTTCTAACCATGTCTCTGCTACTACCCAGAGGATGAAGAAACTCCTCATGGCTTCTCTACCCCATGCTTGTCTCAGCACCTTTGTTTCAGGAGCTTAGCTTAGAGCACAACACACAGCTGGGATTTGTTTAGAGTGTGAACCTGACACGAACGCTGACAAAACAGCAAAAAATACAAATAGGGCATTTTTCTGAACCACTGAAGAGTGAGGACAAAACTACATTCATTCCTCTGGGTGCCAGAGCCTTCCCCCCATGCAGCCCAGCATAGCATCCAGAAGGAAAAACAACACTGGCATGTGACTACCATCTCCTTCTCACTGACGACTCACATTGTGTCACAGCAATGTTGTGTAGCAAAATAACACAGTCTAAACAAACAAATCCCACCTAGCAGCAGGCTGTTGCCCTGCTCATAACTTGGCCATGTTAAGAAGTGAGTCCTCTCTCTGTTGTCATCTTGTAATTTGCCACAATTGTATTCTGACTGTGTTTTTTGGGCAGGAAGACCACACAAGCACACTGTGGTGCCCCGGTATTCCGCAAGGCAGTTCATGATTTTGTTCTATTGTGAAGATGCTCACATCCACCAGCTGGTTAGCCTGGTGACTACCACCTTCTCTGCCATAGTTGTCTTTATTTGCTTTACATAAGTATTTTTAGGGAGATATTTTGAAATTTGATAAATTTTCCATTAACTTATTCATTTGTGTATTGATCTCAGCGTGGTCATCTGTTTTAGTCTGTGGCTCCTAGTTTGTTATTATAACTGTTTTGATATATTGTCCAAGAATCAGTCAGTGGGAGCCCCTCAGATTAATTTGTGTCTTTTTGGCTTGTTCCCAATCATATACCTTGTTTATTGGATATATCTTTACTTTCTAATACAAGTGATTGCTTCAGAATTATCTGTGTTTTATTTTGCCTCATCTCTGGGATTTCTCACTGGTTTATTTTGAATAATAGCAACATATAGTTATCAAGGGATGAATATCCTTCTTGCTATTGGGCTATTATTGCTCCCAGACTGTCTATGTATAGGATATATTATATCAATAGATAAATGATAGATAGATGATAGATAGGTAGATAGATAGATAGATAGATAGATAGATAGTAGATAGATAGATGATAGGTAGATAGGTAGGTAGATAGATAGATAGATAGATAGATAGATAGATAGATAGTAGATAGATAGATGATAGATAGGTAGATAGGTAGGTAGGTAGGTAGGTAGATAGATAGATAGATAGATAGTAGATAGATAGATAGTAGATAGATAGATAGATAGATAGATAGTAGATAGATAGATAGATAGATAGTAGATAGATAGATAGATAGATAGATAGATAGTAGATAGATAGATAGATAGATAGATAGATAGATAGATAGATAGATACAGACAGACAGACAGACAGACAGACAGACAGATAGACAGATAGACAGATAGACAGATAGACAGATAGACAGATAGATAGATAGTAGATAGATAGATAGATAGACAGACAGACAGACAGACAGATAGACAGATAGACAGATAGACAGATAGACAGACAGACAGACAGACAGACAGACAGACAGACAGATAGATAGTAGATAGATAGACAGACAGACAGATAGATAGATAGATAAACAGACGGATAGATAGATAGATAGATAGATAGTAGATAGATAGATAGAAAGAAGACAGACAGACAGACAGATAGATAGACAGACAGACAGACAGATAGTAGATAGATAGATAGATAGACAGACAGACAGACAGACAGACAGATAGTAGATAGATAGACAGACAGACAGACAGACAGACAGACAGTAGATAGATAGATAGATAGATAGATAGATAGATAGATAGATAGATAGATAGACAGACAGATAGATAGACAGATAGATAGACAGATAGATAACTGGAATGTATAGAAACACTGAGGTCAGAGAGGCAGATCCCCCATGTGGCCTGTGGTAGGGACAACTCTTGGAGCTGAAGTGCCCCATCCTTGGTGACTTTGGGGTGCAGTCTGTTCTTTGTCTTGAGGCTGTATGACCTATAGCTCAGTCCTTGTCACAAAGAAAGAAATCAAACCCTAGAGTGGGGAGCCTGTGTGAGCCACGGTCTACATGGGGCAGAGGTTGATTGAAGGCACAGGGAAGCAGAAATAGACGCAAGGTCATATCTCTGTTAGTCCTGCCTCCAAGTGTCGGAGTCTTTCCAAAATCTCAAGTCCCAAAGGCATGTGCCCACCTGTGTCTCTTCCAAGAGATCTGATTGTTGGGACCAGAATGCATGACTAACACCAGTCACCCTGGGGGATCTGTCTAATGAGATCTATCCTCTATCTACCCAGCTATGTATCTACCTACCTAATTTTCTCTCTTTTCACATTTGTACTTCCCTTCCCTGACAATGAGAAGCCTGACTCCCATTATCTTAAAATGTTTCCTTGTCTGCTCAACATCCCAGGAGGCACCCCACATCCTGTGGCTGACTCACACATCCCTCACCTCCCGCCTCCTCTGGCAGGCTGCCCTCTCCCAAGGTTTTCTGAATTGTTCAGAAAAGGAAGGGATAGGGATATCCCAGGAAGGAAGGACAGGAAAGGGAAGGGTGGGGCATAAAAGGAGAAGGAAGTACCTCTGCCCTTTTGATTATGTAAAATAAGAATGTTTCAGTGCGCATTCCCAGCTTAGTCAGTGCTGTAAGCATGTTAGTCAGAGACACATGGACCTATGCCAAGGGGAAACTGATATAACCATTGGAGGGCACCCTCGTTTCAAGCCTTGGGGCATTGCAAAGAAGCCACTGCTTTGGTCAAGCTTTCTGGCATAACTGTAGCCTCCTCCATAGCAATCTCTGGATACTTGTAACCAGGAAAATAGAGCCTAAGATGTGACTTATACCTTAGGGCGTCTAAGAAAGAGACTGAGCTGCTGTGTTTAGTACCCACAGATGTGAAGGGTGATCACAGAATTCCTGGGGAAAGACGGATGCTCCACCTGATGCCCAGGATGCCTGCTATTTATCTGCACAAGTGCTCTCAAGGGTGTGTGTGCACTCATAGGAGACGCCACCTGCTTTGACAAAGGGCTACCCGTGGGTAGGTTGTTTGTGTCTGTGGCAGTGGGTAGAGGCTGGATACCCAGCTTCACAGTGTGCCCTGCAGCAGCTAGAGCACTTCTCAGAGACCTCCACTCAAGTGAAGCTGGAATTCTTGAATTCTCCACAGAAAAAGAAACTTGGGGTAAGCTTGGAAGAAGCAGAGTAGGAGGGGTGATGATCTTTATGCAAATCTAAGCACAGAGTTAAGAGAGAGGCTCTGGGGAAGGGCAGTATGCTCCGAAGGTGTGGGTTTGCACTTCTCAGATGCATCCACAGTAGCTTCACATAGGATTTCTGTTTATATTCTTCACACGGTTTCTTAGGATACCTTACACACACCCCACACTCACACACACACACACACACACACACACACACACACACACACACACCTTTTCCTCTTGTTGGTAAATGACATCATAGGGTGGCTCTGAAGGTACCATGGACAGGATGGCAGTATGAAAAGGCCACATGGGTCACCAAGGGTTGCACAGGAGACAAAGAAATGTGTACTTTGGTGGGTTTTATTTTTTGATTTCTTGTTTGTTTTTTCTTTAGAGGGAGAGGCTCTTTTGAGATTGATAGAAAAGTGCGAGTTTGTAGCTTGGAAAGTAGCAAGGGCATGTGAGTTATGCCTTAAATATGGAACATCGGTAGTTTAACATTCTTATTTGAATCAATGTTATTTGGGAGGAAAGCAGTAGAAAGGGACTATTGAGCACTGGTTGCTTTTCCAAAAGTCCCAGGTTCAGTTCCCATCAACCTCACAACAGTCTGAAACACCAGTTCCAGGGTATGGGACACTCTCTTCTGACGTCTGCAAGAACGTGCCACTTAAATTTGCAAGCAAAAATCCATAAGTATAATTTTTAAAAATAATATTTTTTTAATTTAAAAATGACTATTGTCTCTAGATCAGCAACCTTCATAGTAGATTTTGTTAACTGTACTGGAATTGTTGATTCTCAGCCAGTGAGAGGCTTTCACCAACCTCCAGGATGAAAGCTCTCTCTTCCTTCCCACATCCTTTCTAGCTAGCCTTCCATTTACTTGCCTGGACAGTGAGGAGTCAGCTTTTCTATCTTCTTAATGGCCTGAAAGATGGGTGAGCATGTGAATACCGAGCTGCTGAGTTAGGACCCATACAGCCTGACTCCAGTGTAACCATGTAGGACTAAAGTAAGTGTGGTACCCAACACTTACATCACCTCTTTGTACCTCCAGACTCACTTTTCCTAGTTCCTCATGTCTTCCTATGGAAATGCTTTCTTATGCCTCCTCCAGGCCCGATTCTAGTAGGATGCCTGGGCACATCATCTCAGCTCTCTTCCAAATACGCTGTGATACCATGAGCACATATGCTAATGTGGCCCATTGGGAGGGGCTTCACTTAATAGTTTGCATTTTTGTTCAGACAACTTCCATCTTACGTTGCAGCTAGCATCAACCTTTGCAAAATAGTGGACGCCCTAACAAGATTCTCAATTTGCACATGATTTTCTTTTTAAAAGATCTTGTTTTCCAACTAGCTGATAAGATGAGAAGTCTTTTAAGTTTAGTGGAAAGAAAATAATACAAAGTAAAGCCAAAATTGAATGCTATTTCTAACTTATCCAATTAGCAAAGACTTTGAAAATGGTCTTACTCAATCCTCTGCGGGTGGGAGTGCAAATTGGTACCGTCTTTTGCAAAAGTAATTTGTCAAAATACATCAAGAATCTGAAAAGTGTCACAATTCTTCGGCTCAGTTTATATACTTTCAGGAATCTAGCCTAAGGAAAATAATTTGAATTTTGGATAAAGATTTGTGCACTAAGGAGTTTATCTTCCAACACAGGAAATAAATTAGATGTTCAAGAGACTGCCATCCTGGAATAAATGAAGTCATTATCTGATTGAAGAATTTTATATGGCCGAACAAAGATATAGGAATGTTTAGTAATATGTGCTTTTAAATGGATTAATAAGTTGCACATGCCATCAAGAAATGCTATTTCATCTAGGCAAAAGAATGTATCCTTAGGAAAATAATTTTTAGAAGGAAAACCTAGCAAAATCTAAAATAAAAGTGGTATTTCTATTTGGGGGGGGGCATAATGCAGATGTAAGTGATTCTGTCTGTCTCATGTGTGTGTGTGTGTGTGTGTGAGACGTCATCACTTTCAGCAATCAGCATGTGTTACTTTTTTAATTAATATGTGTGCTTTAAATCTGTACCAGCTCTTCACCTCTTGGATTTCCCTGGGACAGACACTATTGAACCATGTTTGCTTTGCAATTTTTCCCCTTATCTTTATAATACCACCTTTACCGTCTTGAAAAAGGATCTTTCTTATAAACAGTTTATGAAAAGACAGGTGAGCCTGGGGAGATGGCTCAGCAGGTGTAGTACCTGCTCTGCAAGAATACGGATCTGGGTTTGCATGCCCAGCACTGCTGTAAAGCCAGGGTGAGGGTGTGCAGCTATAAGCCCAGGTCTGAGGAGGCACAGAAAGGCAGATCTGCATGGCTCACTGGCTGGACAGACTAACCAAATTAGTAAGCTTCAGGGTTCAGTGAGATCGTATCTCAGAAAATAAGGTAGAAAGAGACTAGAGAAAACACTCAGTGTCAACTGATAGCCTTTCCACCACAGGCATGTGTACACACACACACACATACACACACACACACACACACACACACACACACACACACACATACACACACACACATACACACACACACATACACACACACACACACACACACATACACACACACACACACACACACACATACACACACACACACGGAGAGAGAGTTAGACAGACAGACAGACAGACAGACAGACAGACAGAAAGAAAGACAGAAAGACAGACAGAAAGACAGACAGAGAGGCAGAGAGACAAAGACACTGCAGAAACAGAGTTACACATACATAGTGAAACAACAGGTCAGACTGTATACAGTGCCCCCCGACCCCCCCAAAAAATTTTCCCTGAAGGCCACTGAGTCCTAAGCATTCCCTTGTACCTCTCAATAACACTGTTTCTAGAATAGTATTTCTCACAGCTGAAATATGACTTCCTGTGTCCTGACTAATTAAAGGAGACTGCTAGATGACTGGTTGTCATACTTAAAGGTTGATGTCTAATAGTGGCGTCAACAAATAGAACCTGGATTTAATGCAGGACTGGCCCATGATGTTTGCCTCCACTGGACATTACAGCTAGTACATGGGCATGTCTTGCTGGTAAGGCACTGCCAATAAGCCGTCTACAGGATCCCGATGAAAAGTTTCTGGTACACAGTCCATCCAGCTACAAAATTATGCCTCACCTTTTAAAATAAAACTCATGTTAACCAGAACGCAGAGAAACTTCCCTCACTAACCTTGTATCTCAATATTGCCCATGAGGTTATAATAGAATAGAAGAAATGTGATACCAAACTCCTGAACTTACACTGGCTGATGAAAGGCTCCTTGAAATCTTGAGCCAGACAATTGTATTCTTGGTGGTGTACATATTGTAGACCATGTTGGCAGAGAAATCAGCAATCTTGTTGATGTCTATGAAAAGCCTACTAAGGAGTCTTTGGATGCTTTTCTTGCCTGTTCTCTTTTGCCTCTTATGGGCAAAACTGCCTCCACCATTTTTCCAACTACACTCTCAGTAGGAATCCCAGTCCTATGGACAGTCTCACCCTTTACATGTTACAGATGCTCCATCCCTTGTTATGCTGAAAGAATGAGGGGTTTTAAATAAATTCTTCCTTCTGGTGTCCATTCTGCCACATAGGAAACAGGTGAAAAAATGTCCTTTCACCCTTCATGTCTGCCAAAAAAGGCCAGGATGGGGCAGCACAGTGAACAGAAAATGCAAAGCTGGAGGTGGGGTGAATAAACCAATACAGGAAAACGAACGTATGTCTAAGTGGCTTTCTCCCACTTCCTCGGGAATGGAAATATTATATGGAAACCTGCAATTCTGACCTTAATCATCAATCAAATTCTCTGTGTATAATGGAAAACAGACTTTAATATTACTGTCCCCAACTTTCTAAGCACCCAGACCCAAAGCAGGCCACGCCAGAAAAGGTTAAACTAGTTCAAGGTAAGTATAAAAAAAAAAAAAAAAGACTGTGACCTTTTCTAGTTCTGTATCTATTAAAAACATCGGTGGTTTTGCTTTAGTAGAGGCAAACCGTTGATATTAAAAGGTCTTGATCTACGAGAAAATACATGCTGGTGTCATCTATGACAGAGAAACAGGGCAGAGAAGGAAGAGACAGCAACCAAAAACTGTAAGGTAGTAAGTTATTGGAAGGGATGTGAGGGTGATGGTAGATGATCAGGGACTGAGAAAGGATGGGATAAGCTCAGGAGAAGGAGCTGCTATGGTGAGCAGCTGGGAAGTCGGTAGCTCCTGGTTTTATTTTTGTTTGTTTGTTTGTTTGCTTGTTTGTTTACAGCCCAAGCACTTCCCCTCTCCTGGGCTCCTTCTCCCCCCACCACACCCCAAGTGCATCATCTCTGCCGGACTAGGCACATTCTCTCCCACTGTGGCCAGACAAGGCAGCCCAGTTAGGGAATGGATTCTATAGTCACACTACAGCTTTAGAGGGTGCCTCTGCTCCAGTTGTTGGGGGACCACATGGAGACTGAGCTGCATGTCTGTTGCATACATGCCAAGATCTCATTCCAGCACATGTGTGTTCTTTGGTTGGTGGCTCAATCTCTGAGAACTTCCAGAGGTCCAGGTTAGTTAACTCTGGTGGTCATCTTACGGGGTTCTGCTACCTTTCAATCCTTCCTTCAACTCTTCCATAAGAGTCCCTGACCTCTGTCCAATGTGTGGCTGTGAGTATCTGTGTCTGTCTCAATCAGCTGCTGAATAGAGCCTCTCAGAGGACAGTCATGCTATACTCCTGTCTACAAGCCTAACAGAGGATCTGTCATTAATCATTATTGTCAAGGATTAGTGCGTGCCCATGGAATGGATCTCAAGTTGGGATGGTTGTTGGTTAGCCATTCCTTCAGTATCTGTTCCATTTTGTCCCTGCATTTATTTTATTTAGACAAGAAAAGTTTTGGGTCAAAAGTTTTGTGGGTGGGTGGTATCCTTATCCCTCCATTGGGAGTCCTGCCTGGCTAGAGGAGGTGGCCTCTTCAGGTTCCATGTCACCCCTGTTAGGAATCTCTGCATCAACTCCTGAGAGCCTCCCCTATCTCAGTTCTCTAGGATTTCCTAAAGTGCTATTTGAGAGAACCTTACTGAGTCTCCTCCTACAGAACCATAAGAAGACAGAGAGTCCCCAGCTAGCTATCTTGAGCTTTGAACTCAATAATTCCCACCAACCAAAAAGATTTAACTCTAGCCAGTAAAGAGTGGGGGGAAACGACCCAAGCTTTACTGCAGTGTATGATCCCCAACATCTATTGCTAACACAAAGCCATATGGTGTCAAGATACACAAATAAGAAAGACATGAGCAAAGAGACACCATACATATTCACTCCCAGAGAAGTTCCCTGCCTTTACCCCAGAGAATAGCCAAAAGGTTCCCCCAGGAATCCCATTTGTGGCTTCTCGGTATTATCTATGAGAATGGCAAGTGAGAAGAGGGGACTCCTAAGAAAACAGGTTGTGGAGATTATCCCAGGGAAGTCAAGAAAGCACGATTGCCTGGAATTTCTCTGCAGCTAATTTTTTCTGAAGACCTGGCTTCTTCCACAAACTCTACAAGAAAGTCTTGAACTAAAACAAGTTGATCATTGGTGTTTCCCAGTTCCCCCTTTCTATCCCCATATCTTATAAGATAGTACCATCACGTCTCCAGTACAGGCTTGGCTACAGGAACTACTACCAATTGTCCCTTCATTTGTCAGTCAAATGCATGGTGTGCAAGGTCTTTTTGTGCTCATGCTGCTGTAACAAAATACCCATGACTAGGTAGGTAATTTATGAAGAACAGAAATGGAATGCTCATGCTTCTAGCTGAGAAACCAGAAAGCCCCAGATCAAGGTGCTGAAAAACTCAGTTTCTGATGACAGACTAGTGTCTCTGTCTGAGAACCAGGCTCCACTGGTACAGTCTTGAGGAAAGCAGACTCAGCAGTGGTCCTGTCTTACTCTGGAGGACTACAAGGCCTACCCAGTACTATCATACTAGACGTTAAGTTTCAACATATAAATTGGGGGGATGCATAATGTAAATTTCATCCAAGCACTAGGGAGAGATAGGAAGTTGAATGCTATGGCCATATTATCTAGGATCTGATGGGGTGTGCAGAGGGTGAATAACTGTATTAGGATATACATGCAAAGGTAAAGGTCTAGATAGAGATTCAGATTTGCATTTCAGAGCCCAGAGCCTAGGTCTGTGAAGTAAAGGGTCCAAGTCCTTCTTGTCAAAAGATGCTACTTTAGTCAAGGGGTGTATGAGAATCAGGGGCCATGCTAAGGATGGTATGTAGATACTCTAAGGAGACAGTCAACCAAGAAAGAAAATGCTGGACCTACAGGCAATGGATATGGCAAAGGGTTGGTAGAGAGAAGCCAAGCAGGAAGTAAGAGGTGTTTTGAAGAACCTGTTAAAAAGTTTGGACTCCAGTGCTTTTCTCCTTCAGTCTAACCAGTTGCCTACCCGACCCGTGTGCAGGTCCATCAGTATTAGCTGACTGCTGTTGTTAAGCATTTCTTTCCTGGTGTGAAGAAGGAGATTAGTGGAACACTAGCTTTGAGACTGCATCCTCAGGCTGCTCTTCTCATCTGTGCTTTGTTTTGCTTTCTTGTAGTTCTGGGAATTGAACCCAGACCTCAAGCATACTAGGGAAGCACTTGATCTCTGAATCCATCCCAGACTTAAAGGTGGATGCTTGTTAGCCTGAAGGCCTACATCTTAACTGCTGGTTGGGGTTAGGACAACAGGTGAGTCCCTTAGGTCAGTTTCCAGGTGTCCACCCTTCCCCTCTGAGACCCTCCTGCCTGTCCACTTCTTACTCGATTGCAGTGCCACGGCTATATTCAAGAAAATCATCCCAGTGTCAAAGTTGATGTGAAACTCACACTTTTAGAATTATGTCTTGTAAACAGTTTTCAGCTCCAGAGGAAGGAGCATCATTTTAATAGTTTTTCATTCTAATGCCCTGTTTTTGCATAGCCTGATTGGAAAAAGAGAAAAAAAGAAAGACATTGACCTTTTGAAGTTTTTTTAAAGTTCATTTTTACAGTCTGCATAATAAGGCAAGTGGCTGCTTTGATGGTATTTTGTCCGGCTATCAATGACTTGCAACGGAATTTTATTTGATTTACATTTTTACATTTACGAAGCAATTTTCTCTGGCATGTTATTTTTCTTGTAAGTTGCACTACAACATGATGTAAGTAAGTAGATTACATTGATAAAGAACAGAAACTATATTACAAATTAAATAACATCAGGATAATTAAACCTTTTTTTTTTAAAGACTGAGTCAGTATGTCTGTTTTTACTTTTTGAAGACAGTTTCTCTCTATGTAGCTTCAAACTGCCCTCAAATTATTCTTTTTCTGCCATGGCTTCTTATAGTTTGAAGGTTAGAGATGCTACCACACCTATGGTATATGTTGTATTGTTTTTAGAAACTATAATCAAATACATACAATGCTGATAATGATAAAGTAGCATTACAAACTGGAGAAACATATTAGTAGAAAAATGTTCCTTGACAATATCTATCAGTTTTCCCATGTTTGCATCAGCATATTTCACATAGAGACTCAATGAGCACACTGTCAGCAAGGTAGAACGTGTGTGTGTGTGTGTGTGTGTGTGTGTGTGTGTGTGTGTGTGCATACTCATATATATACATGTATAAATACACACACATTCATGCATACATGTGCATGGACTATCTCTCACACACATATATTCACAAGCATCCATAGTTACACAATCTCTTCCTTTTCTTTTTTTTATTAGATATTTTCTTTATTTACATCTCAAATGTTATCCCCTTTCCTAGTTTCCCCTCTGAAAATCCCTTATCCCCTCCCCCCTCCCCCTCTTCCCCAACCCACCCACTCACATTCCCAGTCCTGGCCTTCCCCTATACTGGGGCATAGAACCTTCACAGGAGCTGGGGCCTCTCCTCCCATTGATGACTTTCTAGGCCATCCTCATCTATATATACAGCTAGAGCCACATGTCCCAGCATGTGTTTTCTTCCTCAGTGAGGTTTGGGCTGCTGTTTGGGCCCTGTGATCAAGCATGCTCACTCCTAACTTTTACCAGTTCCCTTTTCTTAACCATTTTCTAGCCATTTCATGCAAAATGTGAAAATGGAATACTTCCTATCTGTCTTGGTCATTGTCCTGTTGTTGTGAAGAGACATTAGCTGTGGGCTTGCCTACACTTTCAGAGTCTTAGCACACCCTCATCATGGCAGGGAGCATAGTGGTAGACTGGCATAGTGCTGGACAAGTAGCTGAGAGATGCATCCTTATCTTCAGGTAGAGAGGGAGAGACTGAGCCTGTCATGGACTTTTGAAATCTCAAAGCCTATCCCCATTGACACACTCCCTGCAACAACCTTCTAGCCCTTCTCAAATGGTGCCTCTCTATGATGACTAAGCATTCAAATATATAAGCCTAAGGGAGCCATTCTTATTAAAGCCACCACATTATCCTATAACCTGATAATAATATAGTTTCTTAATATGTGTGTGTATATATATATATACATATACATACATATATATATATATATATATATATATATATATATATATATATCTGTATTGGGACACATATCTAGCCATCCTTATCTATGCAATTCATGTTCCTACCAGCTAATGAATATTTACACTATTTAATTTTTTTTACTATTCTGAGTAAAGATGAGATCAGCATCTTTACATATATATATCCTTTAGAATGTGTTTGTTTCTGTATAAAAAATGGGTTAAAAATTTCTTAAAATATTTTTGTATGTGCACATTGTCAGAATGATCTCTGAGAAGCGTCTACACTTGAGGAAGTAGGGAGTTAAGGATGCAGAGAGAACTAAAAGAATATGGGGTAGTGGACCAAGATGGAATGTGCTGGCAGCTAGAGATGAAAGATGAGAGCCACTGTTCAAGAGAGCAGGATGAGGAAAGGCCAGCTAGAGAAATGCTGCCTTTCCCAGGGTGATTCTCAATCACCAGTTGAGTTGTTCAACAAACGCCAGAAGGCTTGCTGTAATTGGACAGTGTTTTCAGAAACCAAACAGGCAAAAATCACTGTCCTGACAGACCTTACGTATATTCTAGCTGGACAGACAGACCATGCTCAGGTAAATAAGACAATGTGTGTCCTGGGTTAGAAGAGTTTTGGAAGCAAAGCATAGAAAAAGAAAAAGAAAAACACAAAACAAAACAAACAAAAAGCCAGGGGAATGTTAAGCCCAGGCCTTTGCCTTGCCATAGGGCGACAATGGACGTTGTCTCTGAGAGGATGACTGTAAAAGGGAAACCAGAGGAGAGTCTGGAGGAGAATCATCTGGAAAAGTGATGATGTAAGCAAAGGAATGCCTGTAAGAACATTGAGGGAAAACGCAGTAAGACCAAAGATGGAGGTTGGCACCAGTGATATGGGGTACCAGTCTTGGAGGATGAAGGGAAATGAACGTAGTGGGGGTCAAAAGGAGGAGTTTCGGGAGAAAAGCTTATTGTACATATCAATGAAACCAGCAGGGCAGCATGAAAGAAAACTAGACAGTCCTTCTCCATTCTGAAGTACACTGGGTGTGGGAAAGGCTGCACGAGGTGAACCATCATCAGAAGGAAAACAGATGCCTAAACAAGACCAGAGCAGGGCAGCATCAATAGACATGCTAACATGGAAGGGGGAATCTGACTGGGCTCCAACCCTAGACAATTAGCGGATGCTGAGTGGGAAAATGAGTCTTCCCCAGGGATGAGCCCACTAATAGGCTATTCAATACCAAGGGCTCGGTCCTGAAATTATATATGTACAAGGAGCCAGGTAACACTAAATCAACTGGGCAGGTTGCATTTACATATTTATTTATCTCTCTCTCTCACACACACACACACTCACCACACACCTGTTTGTGTGTAACAATAACAATGAAAGAAAAAGAGGCCGTGAACTCAAGAGAAAGCCAATAGTGTGTATGTGGGGGGGATTGGAGAGAAGAAGGGGAAGAAGAAAATAATACAATTGTATCTTAACTTTTAAAAACTATTTAAATTCAAGAAGAATATAGCTAACTATCAGTAGAGGGAGTCTTGCCTTATAATAGTAAGAGTGAAGAGGAATTCCTTAAAATACAAGGTAAGCTGTCTCTGCCAACACCAAGGGATGCTTATGGTTATTTCCATTCTGGTTGGAGAAACAGAATGGTTTCCATGTATTTGACTGGTATGCTCATGCTCACACCATATTGAATCGTGACTTTGGGGTAAGAAAATGAAGACCAAGAAGGAAATGGCATGAGTTCACCAGAGAAATACGCGGGAATCCAGTTCAAAAGTGTCCAAGAGAATTCTAGTATTCCAGGATGGTGAGGTGGAGGTAGGAAGCATTGCATCTTACGCAAGCCAGAGCAATCAGTTGTGGCAAATGATGTGGAGAGATTGAGAGATCCAAGTACAGAGAACTGACCACTGAACTTGGCATCTGGAAACGCCAGTTGTCTTAACAGAGCAGTTTCACTGGTATATTGAAAGCTGAAAGAGGCATGTTCAACTGAAAACTTTAGACAAATTAAACTTAACAGAATTTAATGGAGCAGAGAGTGGTTCTCAAATTGGGCTTCTTTCTGAAGCAGAAGAGGTGGGGAGAGCCCCCCCCCCCCGTGCTTTGCCCAGGATTGTGAATAGAGACAGCTGGAATGGTTAGCTCAGCCGTTGCCTGGTTTGAACAGGGTCTGATTAGTCAGCTACCCATGACTGACGGGTGCCCTGCCACTGTCAAGGGCTGAGGCACAACTATTTGTTACAAAAGTGTAGTCGCAGCTTGTTTTTAAATTAGTCTAATACTACACCATATTGCAGCTCATTACATAGGGGGAAAGTACTGGGGCATCCTTAGACCAGTTTTAGGCTAACAGGTAGAAGAGAGGGGCATTAGAGCAAGCTAACAGGGATTGAAATCAAACTTCTTTGTTGGGCTCTAATGGGCAGAGCATTTGTAAAGTTAGACTGAGGGAATGGGAGAGAAGATGTTTAAAGGTAAGTGTTGGAGTCTGAAAGAACTGGATAAAAACATCCTTTCCTTCCATGTACCTACATGCTAAGTTTCTGAGACATAGGAAACAGGCAGGGAAAGATGAAAATATTACATTCATTACTTACTGAAGTACTGATAGGAAGGTCTGTTTCTATGAATTAAAAACAACTGGTAATAGTTCACAGAGTGGGAGGCCCACTTACTTCCCGTGGCCGACACAGCTGGACAGTGATAGACACCTGTCTTCAGGGGTCTGCCCTGTGTCTTGAAAGAAAGGAACTAAAGATAGGCTTTCTTCAGATACGTAGAACCTAATGAGGAATGAGAAAGGAAGGCAGAGCTAAACTCAAGTCTCCTAGTCTGTCCTCAGCATTTATTCCTTGTCCCTTCCTCCCCTGCAGGAGTGGAAGGAACTGGTCCCTAACCACAAGGATGCTCTTCCATGTCTGTCTGAAGATGGACTGACTAGAGTCTGGGAGAGCAATAGCACAGTAGACAAGGAACAATTGTGTGGTTGCAGGCAGAGATGGGGCCACAACATTCAGCAGGAATCAGAGTGGTCCAGCAGCAGGTATCAGATCGGAGCACTGGTACAGCAGAGGATTCAGTGTTGGAAGGTGCTTTCTCTCTTCTGACGGTTCTTGCTTCTCGGTGATGTAGCAAATGAGATCATCAGCTGAGTGAAAAAGAGCAGAATAGGTCTGAAGGGACGGAGGGTGTGAAATCATTTTCTTAAAAGAGTAGGCAAGTAAATTGACCAGAGAGAAGAAGAAATTGGCTAGGCCGTGCTGAGGGCCCAGGTAAGATCTGTGGTTGTAAATTTAGTCTATGCAGCAAGGTAATGATTTTTTTTTTCTTCTGGTTACACCCTACCCAGATGCAGGGGAGCCAGAGTAGATCTCATGGAACCAAGGCTGTGGTTTTGCCAAGCAGGCCTAATAGAGAGAGAACAGGAAGGAGATTTTGGTTGGTGCAAAGGAGGGTTGACCTGTAGGATTTAGTGAATAAAGACATAAATGAGGAGCGACGTGTGACACATAGTAAAATGAGCTATGGGAGGTGAGATGAAACTCCTTATGGGTTAGGAACTTGTTAGAATACTGGAAGAAACATGTCAGCATGCAGTTGTTCATCTTTTGAAACTGGGTCTAATGTAGCTCAGGCTACAAGTTCCATATGTAGCTGTGGCTGACCGGAAGCTTAAGATTCTCTTGCCTCTACCTTCTGAATTCTGGGATGATAGGTATGTGCTGCAACCCCCAGTTTTATCTAGCGCAAGGCACTGAACCCAGGACCTTGTCTTTACTTCTTTAGCAGATAATGAATATCAACTGAGCTTTAACCCCAGCTCCTGTTAGCCTATTTGAACTTGAAATCTGGAGATGATGAAGGCAGCCTAGGATTCAGCTACAAAAGTAAATGACCCAAACTGATAGATTGGCAACATTGGTCTAAGTCAATCTAGTATCTGAAAGGACAGGGCATTCCGTAGCCCAGCTACATAATCATGATTAACAAAAACAAGTTTAAGAATGTTGATCATCTGTTTCCATGATCATGATCAATTTTTCCATAAGTTCATGTCACAGTAGGGTCAGAAAAAGATTGCTGGAGAGAAGAGTAGAAAATATCTTAATATAAGTTATAAGCTTCTCCACCTAAGGAAATGTTCAGCATTCTTAGTCAACAGGGAAATGCAAGTCAAAACAACCCTGAGATTCCACCTCACACCAGTCAGAATGGCTAAGATCAAAAACTCAGGGGACAGGAGATGCTAGCGAGGATGTGGAGGAAGAGGAACACTCCTCCATTGCTGGTAGGATTGCAAGCTGGTACAACCACTCTGGAAATCTGTTTGGTGGTTCCTCAGAAAATTGGATGTAGTACTACCTGAGGACCCAGCACTACTACTCTACTGGGCATATATCCAGAAGATGCTCCAACATGTAATAAGGATACATGCTCCACTATGTTCATAGCAGCCTTATTTATAATAGCCAGAAGCTAGAAAGAACCCAGATATCCCTCAACAGAGGAATGGATACAGAAAATGTGGTACAGTTACACAATGGAGTACTATGCAGCTATTAAAAAAAACAATGAATTTATGAAATTCTGAGGCAAATGGATGGGTCTGGAGGATATCATTTTGTGTGAGATAACCCAATCACAAAAGAATACACATGATATGCACTCACTGATAAGCGGATATTAGCCCAGAAACTTGGAATACCCAAGATACAATTTGCAAAATACATGAAACTCAAGAAAAAGAAAGATCAAAGTGTGGATACTTCGGTTCTTCTTAGAAGGGGAAACAAAATACCCATGGAAGGAACTACAGAGACAAAGTGTGAATCAGAGCCTTAAGGAATGACCATCCAGAGACTGTCCCACCTGGGGATCCATTCCATAAACAACCACCAAAATAAGACACTATTGTGGATGCCAATAAGAGCTTGCTGACAGGAACCTGATATAGCTGTCTCCTGAGAAGCTTTGCCAGTGCCTGACAAATACTTTGGTTCTTGTTAAAGGGGGTAACAAAATATCCATGGGAGGAATTACAGAGACAAAATGTGGAGCTGAGACTGAAGAAAAAGCCATCTAGAGACTGCACCACCTGGGAAATCTATCCCATATAGAGTCACCAAACCCAGACACTATTGTGGATGCCAACAAGTGCTTGCTGACAGGAGCCTGAAGTCTCCTGAGGAGCTCTACCAGTGCCTGACAAATACAGAGGTGGATGCTCTCAGCCAACCATTGGACTGAGTACAGGGTCCCCCAATGGAGGAACTAGAGAAAGGATCCAAGAAACTGAAAGGGTTTGCAGTCCCATAGGAGGAACAACAATATGAACCAACCAGTACCTTCAGAGCTCCCAGGGACTAAACCAATAACCAAAGAGTACACAGAGGGACCCATAGCTCCAGCCTCATATGTAGTAGAGGATGGCCTTTCGGTCATCAGTGCAAGAAGAGGACCTTCATCTTTTGAAGGCTTGATGCTCCAGTGTAGGGGGGAATGCAAGGGTCGGGAAGTGGGAGTGGGTGGGTTGATGAGCAGGGGAATGGGGAGGGGATGGGGGTTTTCATAGGAGAAACCAGGAAAGAGGGTAACATTTGAAATATAAATAAAGAAAATATTTAATAATAAATAAATAAATAAGTTATGAATTTCTCGATGTTCAAGGTATCTGAGAAAAAAAGAAGTGGAGAAGCCATGATGTATAATAAAAAGGACACAAATCACCAATTCTTGGGTCCATGGATGGCACTCTATGAGATAAAATGAGCATCAAGGAAAGCAGAGGAGACTGGGGTTAGGATAAGATAAAGGGATGGATGTTCTGAAAAATGACTGAGGATATAGAAGGTTTATCCAAAGCAGGGAAGCCACAGAGAGCAAAGTACAGGATTGAAACCATTTGTAGCTTCCTGAGGTTCAGATAGAAGGAAAATAGGCAGTTCCTACAGCACGAGTGCTTAGCATATTCCATAGAAATCTAGAATGGTCTTCCAGTATGCCGAGCTATCCTTTACTCATTTTAATAGAACCTCTCTGGTATTCTCCCTTGCTGAGTATAATAGATGTAACATACTGTGTTGCAAAAACATTATATAACCTCCAAGCTTTCAGTGTTGTTGAATTCTTAAGATTAACTGGAGCAAAGTAGAAAAATATTAGAATCCTCATTTTTCCATTCGGAAGCAAATCGTATACCTCCTTTAAATTTCCAGGCCTGGTGAGATAGCTCAGTAATACCATACATAAAATAAACAACTATTCTAGCACACTCAGGAGGCAGAGACAGATGGACCATGGGACTTACCAGTCAGCCAGCCCAGCCGAAATGCTAAGTTCCAGGTTTACTGAGAAACCCTGTCTTAGAAACAAAGGTGGATGGTCCCTGAAGTATTCCTTGGCCTCCATGTGCATTCTAACACATCTATACCCACTCACACACATGTATGCATCTGTACATGCACAAACACACACACACATACACATACTTCCCATAAGCCTATATCTAAATCTCCCATCATATTTTACACACATATACCTACAAATACACCAGGGTATGCACACACTTGCTGGGTACACACACACAATTTTCCATAATCCTCTACCCATATCTCACAATATTTCTATTATTTTTCGCAACTATCTCATACCTGCAACTCACAGAAGTTCTTATTGCACCATTTTACCCAAGACTGCCTTACAGAGAGACCTAAAAGTCAATGGATCAGGAAAGCGTGAGGGAAAGCAGTAGGTAAGCTATGAGACAAGGCTCCGTCTGCATTCTGGACCCACCCTGCTGCCGGCTACATCTGCGTCTGCGACCTTGAGCGAGTCACTTAACTTGTGATATTTTCATCTGCGGCTGGTTAGAATAAACAGCCTATCTGCTTAACAGCTGCTGCAGTGAGGGCTGGAAACAGCTTTGAAAATGCCTTGAAAGCTGTTTGCAAGTTCATTCAAAAATTGCATACTTTTTTTTTCAAAAATTGCAATTCATAGCAAGATAATTTGATAATTTGCAGGAAGCACTCCATTATCTTTTGGCTCAGATATATCTGGAAATGGAAAGGCTGTAGGGGACTCATACAGTAATTGAGTTCTCTCAGTCTGCCCGCCTTTAGCATCAAAGTATTGCTGGAGGTAGACCCAGGGACTGGATGTAGCTTCAAGTCCAAGTTCAGCAAAATTCTTCTGTAACTTCATAGCACACCCGAATGCCTAAGCCCTCTAATTTATTCCCTGGAGTTATAATACACATTGTCTCTCCTTCAGCTTTGCTTTAAGAACATGGAGGAGGAACCCAGTACATGTGGCTTGGGTTTGAGTCTCCACTTTTTATTCTAGTGGCCCTATGAATGTCATATTTCCTAATTTTCCCTACAGCGAGAATACTAATATTTCCCTCTTAAAAGTTATGAGGTCAAAACAAGATCATGTATAAAGTATGCTGTTATGCGTATAAGGAAACTTGGCCTGTGCCAATTGATAATGTTTTAGGTGTTTTAAAATATCCATAACAGTGAGTGTCACTGATAAAATAGAAAATAGAGACAGAGAATATACAGATCCAAAAGGCTGTTTTTGGGGAAAAGGTAAAAAAAAAAAAAAAAACAGCAAAAACAAAAAAAAACCAGAAACAAGCCAAACAAAAATCTATGGGGAAATCAGCCAAGAAAATATTCAAGGATGAACACACAAGAAATCAGGAGTGACAAAGACAAAAACCACATGATCAACTCGTTAGATACAGAAAAAGCATTTGACAAGATCCAACACCCATTCATGATAAAAGTTTTGGAAAGATCAGGAATTCAAGGCCCATACCTAAACATGATAAAAGCAATCTACAGCAAACCAGTAGCCAACATCAAAGTAAATGGAGAGAAGCTGGAAGCAATCCCACTAAAATCAGGGACTAGACAAGGCTGCCCACTTTCTCCCTACCTTTTCAACATAGTACTTGAAGTATTAGCCAGAGCAATTCGACAACAAAAGGAGATCAAGGGGGATACAAATTGGAAAGGAGGAAGTCAAAATATCACTTTTTGCAGATGATATGATAGTATATATAAGTGACCCTAAAAATTCCACCAGAGAACTCCTAAACCTGATAAACAGCTTCGGTGAAGTAGCTGGATATAAAATTAACTCAAACAAGTCAATGGCCTTTCTCTATACAAAGAATAAACAGGCTGAGAAAGAAATTAGGGAAACAACACCCTTCTCAATAGTCACAAATAATATAAAATATCTCGGCGTGACTCTAACTAAGGAAGTGAAAGATCTGTATGATAAAAACTTCAAATCTCTGAAGAAAGAAATTAAAGAAGATCTCAGAAGATGGAAAGATCTCCCATGCTCATGGATTGGCAGGATCAACATTGTAAAAATGGCTATCTTGCCAAAAGCAATCTACAGATTCAATGCAATCCCCATCAAAATTCCAACTCAATTCTTCAATGAATTAGAAGGAGCAATTTGCAAATTCATCTGGAATAACAAAAAACCTAGGATAGCAAAAAGTCTTCTCAAGGATAAAAGAACTTCTGGTGGAATCACCATGCCAGACCTAAAGCTTTACTACAGAGCAATTGTGATAAAAAACTGCATGGTACTGGTATAGAGACAGACAAGTAGACCAATGGAATAGAATTGAAGACCCAGAAATGAACCCACACACCTATGGTCACTTGATCTTTGACAAGGGAGCTAAAACCATCCAGTGGAAGAAAGACAGCATTTTCAACAATTGATGCTGGCACAACTGGTTGTTATCGTGTAGAAGAATGCGAATCGATCCATACTTATCTCCTTGTACTAAGGTCAAATCTAAGTGGATCAAGGAACTTCACATAAAACCAGAGACACTGAAACTTATAGAGGAGAAAGTGGGGAAAAGCCTTGAAGATATGGGCACAGGGAAAAATTCCTGAACAGAACAGCAATGGCTTGTGCTGTAAGATCGAGAATTGACAAATGGGACCTAATGAAACTCCAAAGTTTCTGCAAGGCAAAAGACACCGTCAATAAGACAAAAAGACCACCAACAGATTGGGAAAGGATCTTTACCTATCCTAAATCAGATAGGGGACTAATATCCAACATATATAAAGAACTCAAGAAGGTGGACTTCAGAAAATCAAATAACCCCATTAAAAAATGGGGCTCAGAACTGAACAAAGAATTCTCACCTGAGGAATACCGAATGGCAGAGAAGCACCTGAAAAAATGTTCAACATCCTTAATCATCAGGGAAATGCAAATCAAAACAACCCTGAGATTCCACCTCACACCAGTCAGAATGGCTAAGATCAAAAACTCAGGTGACAGCAGATGCTGGCGTGGATGTGGAGAAAGAGGAACACTCCTCCATTGTTGGTGGGATTGCAGGCTTGTACAACCACTCTGGAAATCCGTCTGGCGGTTCCTCAGAAAATTGGACATAGTACTACCGGAGGATCCAGCAATACCTCTCCTGGGCATAAATCCAGAAGATGCCCCAAATGGTAAGAAGGACACATGCTCCACTATGTTCATAGCAGCCTTATTTATAATAGCCAGAAGCTGGAAAGAACCCAGATGCCCCTCAACAGAGGAATGAATACAGAAAATGTGGTACATCTACACAATGGAGTACTACTCAGCTATTAAAAAGAATGAATTTATGAAATTCCTAGCCAAATGGATGGACCTGGAGGGCATCATCCTGAGTGAGGTAACACATTCACAAAGGAACTCACACAATATGTACTCACTGATAAGTGGATATTAGCCCCAAACCTAGGATACCCAAGATATAAGATACAATTTGCTAAACACATGAAACTCAAGAAGAATGAAGACTGAAGTGTGGACACTATGCCCCTCCTTAGAATTGGGAACAAAACACCCATGGAAGGAGTTACAAAGACAAAGTTTGGAGCTGAGATGAAAGGATGGACCATGTAGAGACTGCCTTATCCAGGGATCCACCCCATAATCAGCATCCAAACGCTGACACCATTGCATACACTAGCAAGATTTTATCGAAAGGACCCAGATGTAGCTGTCTCTTGTGAGACTATGCCGGGGCCTAGCAAACACAGAAGTGGATGTTCACAGTCAGCTAATGGATGGATCACAGGGCTCCCAATGGAGGAGCTAGAGAAAGTACCCAAGGAGCTAAAGGGATCTGCAACCCTATAGGTGGAACAACATTATGAACTAACCAGTACTCCGGAGCTCTTGACTCTAGCTGCATATGTATCAAAAGATGGCCTAGTCGGCCATCACTGGAAAGAGAGGCCCATTGGACACGCAAACTTTATATGCCCCAGTACAGGGGAACGCCAGGGCCAAAAAGGGGGAGTAGGGGGGTAGGGGAGTGGGGGTGGGTGGGTATGGGGGACTTTTGGTATAGCATTGGAAATGTAAATGAGCTAAATACCTAATAAAAATGGAAAAAAAATTTTAAAAATTAAAAAAAATAATAAAAAAAATAAAAAAGAAAAAAAGAAAAGAAATCAGGAGTGAGAGAGGCTATACCTACAGTTACAAAGCAGATTGCATTAAATAAGAGAATATTGAGAACATGTAATGCCAAGAATCAGTCATGTAAATAAAAGATATACATTTCTGAATAAAAAATTACAACTTATCAAACTTGGAATGAAACAGAAAATGAGAATATTTTCTGCAATGGTAACTGAGGAGGAAGGAAGCTGATAGGTTTAAGAGGTTATCTGTCTTGGTTTCCAGGTAGCAACAGTAAGTTCAGACACACAGATTAGTGCCCAAACACAGCTAAGCAACAAGCCTGATAAGAAAAGAAGAAAGCACATTATATAATATCAGTTACGAGAACTCCAATACATTCAAAATTGCTGCTTATGTTGCAATAATACATATTTCTCTGGTTTCATTGTTTCCCATGAAAATATCATAACAAACACAACAGGAAATGAACAGGTTTATTTCAGTTACAAGTTACAGTCCATAATTGAGGGGAAATTGGGGCAGAAGCTCAAAGTAGGATCTTAAATCAGACCAACTTTTTACTCTACACAAAGTTACCTCTGGTCAAGAAATTCACTATACAACCAAAGTACAACAGGTCCTATGGAGGATGCTGTTTCCTAGCTGGCTTTTGAGAACATTGCTACTATCTTTCTTATACAGTTCAGGACCACCTGCCTAGGAATGGTGTTGCCCACAGTGGGCTGTGTTCTACAGCAATTAAGAATCAAGAATTGCAACCATCAACACTCTCTCCTTTCTCCCCCATCACAGACATGCTCACAGGCCAATTTGATCTAAGCAGTTCCCTTGTTGAGGATCAGGTGCCTCTAGGTTGTAAGGTCAAGTTGACAGTTAAAGCTAACCAGGACATGCACAAGGAATTTATATCAAATAGAGCAGAATATTTCCTGTGAGAAAAAAATAAATAAATGGAAGGTGGTCAGAAGGGCAGAGGGTGGAAAGGAAGGAGGGAGACAGGGAGACAGATACAGAGACAGAGACAGAAAACCAGAGTCAGACACAGAAAGAACATATGCTCAAGAATTCAAACAGTCAGTGCTCCAAATGCATCCGTTCTCCCCAGAAAACTTACAGATTCAATGATATCTCCCATAAATCCTTAAAAATTTGTTAGTAGAAATTAACAATGTTGCTTTTAAAATTTATATAGATCAACAGAAGGTTAAAGTTCTATATTCCTAAGGCGGAATAGTAATGTGTAAAGACTGGAGAAACCATAGCTCCATGCAAGGCTTTAACACTTAAGTACTTGGTCTTGATGATACAGTGTAGCAAATAGACTCACTAGACTAGAATACAGAGCACAGACTGAAGTTTAAGGCTGACACCCCAAGTTCAGAAGCCTGATGCACGGCAGAGTGGAAGCTTAGCTTGTGTAGTAGTGAGTAATTTGATGACACACCTGTTATGGACAGCCTTGTTCTCCTCTTCCCCCAAACTCATACTTCACAGCCCTAGTCCCCACTTTTGACTTCCAGCCTATGAAGAGGTAACAAAAGTTAATGAAGTCACTCTTGATTGAACGGGACCTGAGGAGGAAGTGACATCAGAGAGTTCTCGACATCAGCCTGCACAAGGGGCTGACTACAATGCAGGGAGAGAGTCCCCCCTGGAAAGCCAACAGCACCTTCAATTTTCTAGGCCCCCAACTGTGAGTGAATACATTTCTGTTTATCCTGAGGATCTTGTTATGCTCAGTCTGAACAGATTCACATATTATGGGTCATCTATTTGAAAAGGAAAGCAAACAAAACCTTGGTTTCCTACACCTCACATAAAAACTGTTATCACATTACAGAGAATAGCATAAAAATAAAAGTTTGAAAATTTTAATATAGGACATAAAATAGTTTGAAGGTCTTAGTATCAGAAATGATTCCTTAAACATCATGAAAAAAACATAATTATAGGAGAACTGCGTTAAAACTAAACATTTAGTGTGGTAGTATACACCTGTAATTTCAGAACTCAGAAGGCTGAGACAAGATGTCCAAGGCTAGTGTAGGTTATTGACTGAGTTCCAGGCCTCCCCAAACAACCTACTGAGCCCTGTCTCAAATTAATAAAACAATAAGTAAATATATGAAGTGTATAAAATAAATATTAAATCATCATAAGGCATCATAAACAAAGTAAGAAAAATTTATCACAGAGAGACACTAGAAAAGGTTAGTATCTGAATATAGTTTTAAAATTGTTTTATCTACTGACAAGTAAAAGAGAAAAATAATCCCAGAAGAAAGAAGCAAAAAAAAAAAAAAAATAGAAAAATAAAAAAATTCCAACTCCCAAACAAATAGAGATGGTAAAGAAAGGCTTGCAAAGCTGTTAGGGCCTGTCAGTGTGCAGAGGGACATAAACAGCTCAGTGACCTGCCCTTCCACACTGCAGACGCTCCGGTCGGCTACCCAAAAACCTGGCCTGGCTGAGCCTTTACACAGGACTCTTAGCAGTGGACGGACATCGCTGCAGCCACTTGGAAATGTGATTTAGCCAAAGGCAGTTAAATAGATGATGGATCTCTCCAGAGACTCTGTTCTCTCATACATAACTTGTGCCCTAGAGAAACTATTGCTTATGTACACCTAAGATAAGGTAGGCATGTGCACAAGGCCATATTATCAGTGTCCATAAACAATACAGTAGATGGTAAGCTGAGAAGCAGTCTAGCATATGCTGTACAGCGGTAAAGATGAACTGTAGGGTTCCGGGACTCAGCAGAACTTAGGAAATTAGTCTGAACAGGTTAGAGGGTGCGCCAGAGAACCGGACAGCTTCTGGGACGGGCAGAAGCACAGAGCCGCTGAGGCAGCAGCCTGGGCGGGCCGCAGACAACCGGCCACCATCCGGACCAGAGGACAGGTGTCCGCCTGGCTCAGGAGACGGCCTCAGCCTCAGGAGCAGCGGTCACCATCTTGGTTCCAGGACTCCCTGGAACTTAGGATTTTAGTCTGCACAGGTGAGAGTCTGCACCACAGAAGCTGACAGCTTCTGGGAACTGCCAAAGCAACACAGCTTCTGAGAGAGGCCCTGTTTTGGGCCTTCTTCTTCGACCAGGAGGAGGTCCAAAAACAAGATATCTGCGCACCTTCCCTGTAAGAGAGCTTGCCAGCAGAGAGTGCTCTGAGCACTGAAACTCAGAGGAGAGAATCTGTCTCCCAGGTCTGCTGAGAGACGGTAACAGAATCACCAGAAGAACAATCTCTAAACAGAGTCAACTATAACTACTAACTCCAGAGATTACCAGATGGCGAAAGGTAAACGTAGGAATCCTACTAACAGGAACCAAGACCACTCACCATCATCAGAACCCAGCACTCCCACTTCGCCCAGTCCAGGGCACCCCAACACACCCGAAAACCTAGACCTAGATTTAAAAGCATATCTCATGATGATGGTAGAGGACATCAAGAAGGACTTTAATAAATCACTTAAAGAAATACAGGAGAACACTGCTAAAGAGTTACAAGTCCTTAAAGAAAAACAGGAAAACACAATCAAACAGGTAGAAGTCCTTACAGAAAAAGAGGAAAAAACATACAAACAGGTGATGGAAATGAACAAAACCATACTAGACCTAAAAAGGGAAGTAGAAACAATAAAGAAAACTCAAAGTGAGGCAACACTGGAGATAGAAACCCTAGGAAAGAAATCTGGAACCATAGATTTGAGCATCAGCAACAGAATACAAGAGACGGAAGAGAGAATCTCAGGTGGAGAAGATTCCATAGAGAACATCGGCACAACAATCAAAGAAAATGGAAAATGCAAAAAGATCCTAACTCAAAATATCCAGGAAATCCAGGACACAATGAGAAGACCAAACCTACGGATAATAGGAGTGGATGAGAATGAAGATTTTCAACTCAAAGGACCAGCAAACATCTTCAACAAAATTATTGAAGAAAACTTCCCAAATATAAAGAAAGAGATACCTATGAACATACAAGAAGCCTACAGAACTCCAAATAGACTGGACCAGAAAAGAAATTCCTCCCGACACATAATAATCAGAACAACAAATGCACTAAATAAAGATAGAATACTAAAAGCGGTAAGGGAGAAAGGTCAAGTAACATACAAAGGCAAGCCTATCAGAATTACACCAGATTTTTCACCAGAGACTATGAAAGCCAGAAGAGCCTGGACAGATGTTATACAGACACTAAGAGAACACAAATTCCAGCCCAGGCTACTATACCCAGCCAAACTCTCAATTACCATAGATGGAGAAACCAAAGTATTCCACGACAAAACCAAATTCACACATTATCTCTCCACGAATCCAGCCCTTCAAAGGTTAATAACAGAAAAAAACCAATACAAGAACGGGAACAATGCCCTAGAAAAAACAAGAAGGTAATCCCTCAACAAACCTAAAAGAAGACAGCCACAAGAACAGAATGCCAACTTTAACAACAAAAATAACAGGAAGCAACAATTACTTTTCCTTAATGTCTCTTAACATCAATGGTCTCAACTCCCCAATAAAAAGACATAGACTAACAAACTGGCTACACAAACAAGACCCAACATTTTGCTGTTTACAGGAGACACATCTCAGAGAAAAAGATAGACACTACCTCAGAATAAAAGGCTGGAAAACAATTTTCCAAGCAAATGGTATGAAGAAACAAGCTGGAGTAGCCATCCTAATATCTGATAAGATTGACTTCCAACCCAAAGTCATCAAAAAAGACAAGGAGGGGCACTTTGTTCTCATCAAAGGTAAAATCCTCCAAGAGGAACTCTCAATTCTGAATATCTACGCGCCAAATACAAGGGCAGCCACATTCATTAAAGAAACTTTAGTAAAGCTCAAAGCACACATTGCACCTCACACAATAATAGTGGGAGACTTCAACACACCACTCTCACCAATGGACAGATCATGGAAACAGAAACTAAACAGGGACACACTGAAACTAACAGAAGTGATGAAACAAATGGATCTGACAGATATCTACAGAACATTTTATCCTAAAACAAAAGGATATACCTTCTTCTCAGCACCTCATGGTACCTTCTCCAAAATTGACCACATAATAGGTCACAAAACAGGCCTCAACAGATTCAAAAATATTGAAATTGTCCCATGTATCCTATCAGATCACCATGTACTAAGGCTGATCTTCAATAACAAAAAAAATAACAGAAAGCCAACACTCACGTGGAAACTGAACAACACTCTTCTCAATGATACCTTGGTCAAGGAAGGAATAAAGAAAGAAATTAAAGACTTTTTAGAGTTTAATGAAAATGAAGCCACAACGTACCCAAACCTTTGGGACACAATGAAAGCATTTCTAAGAGGGAAACTCATAGCTCTGAGTGCCTCCATGAAGAAACGGGAGAGAGCACATACTAGCAGCTTGACAACACATCTAAAAGCTCTAGAAAAAAAGGAAGCAAAGTCACCCAAGAGGAGTAGACGGCAGGAAATAATCAAACTCAGGGGTGAAATCAACCAAGTGGAAACAAGAAGAACTATTCAAAGAATTAACCAAACGAGGAGTTGGTTCTTTGAGAAAATCAACAAGATAGATAAACCCTTAGCTAGACTCACTAGAGGGTACAGAGACAAAATCCTAATTAACAAAATCAGAACTGAAAAGGGAGACATAACAACAGATCCTGAAGAAATCCAAAACACCATCAGATCCTTCTACAAAAGGCTATACTCAACAAAACTGGAAAACCTGGACGAAATGGACAAATTTCTGGACAGATACCAGGTACCAAAGTTGAATCAGGATCAAGTTGACCTTCTAAACAGTCCCATATCCCCTAAAGAAATAGAAGCAGTTATAAATAGTCTCCCAGCCAAAAAAAGCCCAGGACCAGACGGGTTTAGTGCAGAGTTCTATCAGACCTTCAAAGAAGATCTAATTCCAGTTCTGCACAAACTTTTTCACAAGATAGAAGTAGAAAGTACTCTACCCAACTCATTTTATGAAGCCACTATTACTCTGATACCTAAACCACAAAAAGATCCAACAAAGATAGAGAACTTCAGACCAATTTCTCTTATGAATATCGATGCAAAAATCCTCAATAAAATTCTCGCTAACCGAATCCAAGAACACATTAAAGCAATCATCCATCCTGACCAAGTAGGTTTTATTCCAGGAATGCAGGGATGGTTTAATATACGAAAATCCATCAATGTAATCCACTATATAAACAAACTCAAAGACAAAAACCACATGATCATCTCGTTGGATGCAGAAAAAGCATTTGACAAGATCCAACACCCATTCATGATAAAAGTTTTGGAAAGATCAGGAATTCAAGGCCCATACCTAAACATGATAAAAGCAATCTACAGCAAACCAGTAGCCAACATCAAAGTAAATGGAGAGAAGCTGGAAGCAATCCCACTAAAATCAGGGACTAGACAAGGCTGCCCACTTTCTCCCTACCTTTTCAACATAGTACTTGAAGTATTAGCCAGAGCAATTCGACAACAAAAGGAGATCAAGGGGATACAAATTGGAAAGGAGGAAGTCAAAATATCACTTTTTGCAGATGATATGATAGTATATATAAGTGACCCTAAAAATTCCACAAGAGAACTCCTAAACCTGATAAACAGCTTCGGTGAAGTAGCTGGATATAAAATTAACTCAAACAAGTCAATGGCCTTTCTCTACACAAAGAATAAACAGGCTGAGAAAGAAATTAGGGAAACAACACCCTTCTCAATAGTCACAAATAATATAAAATATCTCGGCGTGACTCTAACTAAGGAAGTGAAAGATCTGTATGATAAAAACTTCAAGTCTCTGAAGAAAGAAATTAAAGAAGATCTCAGAAGATGGAAAGATCTCCCATGCTCATGGATTGGCAGGATCAATATTGTAAAAATGGCTATCTTGCCAAAAGCAATCTACAGATTCAATGCAATCCCCATCAAAATTCCAACTCAATTCTTCAACGAATTAGAAGGAGCAATTTGCAAATTCATCTGGAATAACAAAAAACCTAGGATAGCAAAAACTCTTCTCAAGGATAAAAGAACCTCTGGTGGAATCACCATGCCTGACCTAAAGCTTTACTACAGAGCAATTGTGGTAAAAACTGCATGGTACTGGTATAGAAACAGACAAGTAGACCAATGGAATAGAATTGAAGACCCAGAAATGAACCCACACACCTATGGTCACTTGATCTTCGACAAGGGAGCTAAAACCATCCAGTGGAAGAAAGACAGCATTTTCAACAAATGGTGCTGGCACAACTGGTTGTTATCATGTAGAAGAATGCGAATCGATCCATACTTATCTCCTTGTACTAAGGTCAAATCTAAATGGATCAAAGAACTTCACATAAAACCAGAGACACTGAAACTTATAGAGGAGAAAGTGGGGAAAAGCCTTGAAGATATGGGCACAGGGGAAAAATTCCTGAACAGAACAGCAATGGCTTGTGCTGTAAGATCGAGAATTGACAAATGGCACCTAATGAAACTCCAAAGTTTCTGCAAGGCAAAAGACACCGTCAATAAGACAAAGAGACCACCAACAGATTGGGAAAGGATCTTTACCTATCCTAAATCAGATAGGGGACTAATATCCAACATATATAAAGAACTCAAGAAGGTGGACTTCAGAAAATCAAACAACCCCATTAAAAAATGGGGCTCAGAACTGAACAAAGAATTCTCACCTGAGGAATACCGAATGGCAGAGAAGCACCTGAAAAAATGTTCAACATCCTTAATCATCAGGGAAATGCAAATCAAAACAACCCTGAGATTCCACCTCACACCAGTCAGAATGGCTAAGATCAAAAATTCAGGTGACAGCAGATGCTGGCGAGGATGTGGAGAAAGAGGAACACTCCTCCATTGTTGGTGGGATTGCAGGCTTGTACAACCACTCTGGAAATCAGTCTGGCGGTTCCTCAGAAAATTGGACATAGTACTACCGGAAGATCCAGCAATACCTCTCCTGGGCATATATCCAGAAGATGCCCCAACTGGTGAGAAAGACACATGCTCCACTATGTTCATAGCAGCCTTATTTATAATAGCCAGAAGCTGGAAAGAACCCAGATGCCCCTCAACAGAGGAATGGATACAGAAAATGTGGTACATCTACACAATGGAGTACTACTCAGCTATTAAAAAGAATGAATTTATGAAATTCCTAGCCAAATGGATGGACCTGGAGGGCATCATCCTGAGTGAGGTAACACATTCATAAAGGAACTCACACAATATGTACTCACTGATAAGTGGATATTAGCCCAAAACCTAGGATACCCAAGATATAAGATACAATTTCCTAAACACATGAAACTCAAGAAAAATGAAGACTGAAGTGTGGACACTATGCCCCTCCTTAGAAGTGGGAACAAAACACCCTTGGAAGGAGTTACAGAGACAAAGTTTGGAGCTGAGATGAAAGGATGAACCATGTAGAGACTGCCTTATCCAGGGATCCACCCCATAATCAGCATCCAAACGCTGACACCATTGCATACACTAGCAAGATTTTATCGAAAGGACCCAGATGTAGCTGTCTCTTGTGAGACTATGCCGGGGCCTAGCAAACACAGAAGTAGATGCCCACAGTCAGCTAATGGATGGATCACAGGGCTCCCAATGGAGGAGCTAGAGAAAGTACCCAAGGAGCTAAAGGGATCTGCAACCCTATAGGTGGATCAACATTATGAACTAACCAGTACCCCGGAGCTCGTGTCTCTCGCTGCATATGTATCAAAAGATGGCCTAGTCGGCCATCACTGGAAAGAGAGGCCCATTGGACACACAAACTTTATATGCCCCAGAACAGGGGAACTCCAGGGCCAAAAAGGGGGAGTGGGCGGGTAGGGGAGTGGGGGTGGGTGGGTATGGGGGACTTTTGGTATAGCATTGGAAATGTAAATGAGCTAAATACCTAATAAAAAATGGAAAAAAAAAAAGATGAACTGTAGCTATGTTACATGTTAGTACGGACAAAGCTCTAATCATATTGAAAGAAAAGGTAAGATTCAATCATAACATTACTCTATGTTGTATTTTAAAACATGTAAACATGCCAATGCTTATTTATAAATTCGCACAAATGTAGCAAAAATAATATAATGAAAAGGAACAGGAGACAGGAGAAGAAAAGAAAATCCAAGATACAGAGCTGTGGTACTGTTGGTATAAACTCTTGGTACCCTGTTTTCATCTTTCTAAAGCAGCATGTTGTATTACATGAGCATTCATTGCTTTCTTTATGCTATATATTATAAAATATGCATACATATAAACATAAAATGTATGTGAAATTATGTATTTGTGCTACATTCATTGTTTTTTTTTTCATGTACATGATACATGCAAATCTAAAAAACAAAGTAAAAAAAAAATGAAGTGAACTTCAAATAGGCATATAAAATGCCTAATAAAAGCTTTGGCAGGGTTGGAGAGATGGCTCAGCAATTAAGAGCACTGGCTCCTCTACCAGAGAACCTGGGGTTCAATTCCCGCATCCACATGACAGCTCTTAACTGTCTACTCCACTTCCAGGGGGATCTGACACCCTCACACAGATGTACATGCAGTCAAAACCCAATGCACATAAAAATAAATAAATAAATCTTTCTTTTAAAAAAAAAAAAAGCTGCTCAACAGAGTTACAAAAAAAAAAAGTTTTGGCAAAATATTGATGTTCTGACCTCCTATATCTTTCTCCAGCTTAGAATTCACCCTGTCATTTGCCTTGAACAAAACATCCTCCCAAAATTCTGCGTCTGGGAACATACATGCTTAAACAGATCCTCAGACACACAGGGAGAGGGAAAGCCAGACATTCCACCTTTCCTTTCCCTGTTTCAGCAGGGAGGGACAGCACAAGGCTCAAAGCCAGCCTGAACGAGAAGCATCTTCTGTTTACGTCTTGGTCTAAGATGGGAGGGCTAGGAAACTTCCAGAGCCTAGAAGGAGATGTCTGAAGAGTCTGGGGAATGTCAGTCTGCCAAGAATGCATGCTAGAGTTGACCTTCAGAGAGAGCAGGAACAGGCATATCAAATGCACACACATCCTTTGGAGAGCACGCCTTCCTTCCACACTGCTAAAAACGGAATCAGCCACAAAGGGAGTGTGACTGTGAATGGTAATTTGTGCAAAGCTTGTCAAAGGTAACATTTAGCCAGAAACAGTATGGGATCAAAATATTATTTTTAAGAAGAAATGGACTTGCATCTGGCCGCCAAGAGAGCTGAAAGGGATAGCCCAGCCATTGCAACTCTGCCTTTCACCCTCAGCCAGCTCTGAACCTTCACAAAGGCTATTCAGGGCTTCCAGTAGCTCACCATGGGGTGGCTGGAGGGAGAAACATACCACACAGGAACAATACCCAAGGGCTCCCTCATTCCTGAATAGAAATCAAAGAGATCTGGGTGGATCTGGCTGAGACAGTGCCCAACTAGAAATCTTATGCCACCTAGGAAAACCTCCAGTGCCAGAAAGGGGTTACATTTTGCTGAGATGATTGGGCAAAGTGGCCCACTGGAAACCCCCAAACATCACAGGCTGTTGCCAAGACTCTTGATCACTCTCTACAACCTGATGGTGAGACCTGAGTGTCTCTAAAGATTGTTTTCATCTACGAAATCACCCCTTTCTACTTGTTTTTTATTTTTCTCTCTTTTAGAATCAAGACTACACAGGTTACATTTCAGCCCTTCACAAACAAGTGAAAATAAAAGTAAATAAATAAGAACACTATTTGATTTTCTGTGTCTGCCGTTGGTTCAGTTACTATACCTCTATGACTACATAGACTTAATTTTCGATGTTTTGCATTAGAGGAACTGAAAAGCCAGTATCCTGCCTATCAGATGCAGTGATGTGTTAGTCCTAGGAACCATGAAGCTTCTGGAAACAAACACTCTTTGGTTTTCGCAAGTCCTGCGTGTGTATCAGCAGACATAATAGCACCTAGCACCGTTCTTCGCAGGCTGTGTTTCATCACAATGAATGCTGACCTCGAGGAGCACCACACAACACATGTTCAGCAGAAGTAATAGAATTAGCTTGAGCAGGATGGGGAATGGCACTGTGGCCTGGGTACATGGCACGCATCACCAGGGGATATGTTTACAAGGAGAGAAGGTCAATATGGCAATTAAGACGGGGGGGGGGGGGTGAGGGAGGAAGGGAGGGAGGGAGGAAGGGAGGGGAGACAGAGACAGAGACAGAGAGAGAAAGAGAGAGAGAGAGATAAAAGCATGCTGAAGAACAAACGGAGGAGGGGAACAAAGATGAGAAAAAGCAGAGCAACAAAGCCGAGAACAGAGGACAGAAGCCCAGACGCTCTAACCACAGAACTAAGCCAGTGCCTAGAAGAGGAGGCTGGGGCACTGCCTCCTCCCTTGAATACAAGCACCAGGTCAAGGGCTTTCCCTGATATTGTTCTTGTATTCTTTTCCCTATGGAAAACAAATTAGGGAAGTAATTTGAGTGTGGGACCGCATGCACCACTTTGATTAAAATGTCGATTTCAACTAGAAAGGTCATAGAACTTTGTCCCAGGCACCAAGCATCTGTTTAGCCCTTGACCTTGTCAGGAAAGTTTAGAATGGTACAACACAAGCTGCTTACAGCCACAGCCTTCAGATGCTGGGTAAGCAGAAAGGATGTAATTGATCCCTATTGGGTTAGGTCATCTAGCTTATATATGCAGATATACCTGTATACGCATACATGTGCATGTGTGTATGCACAAACACACACTACTTAGATTAATTAATCATGTTGTATATCACTGCATCTTTCCATAGAGTGATATCCTTTTCAGGTATATTTGTGATAATGTAACAGTACTCTAATAGTACTGCCCCCTTCACAGTCACCTGCTAGTGCCCCATCTCCTCCTGAGTCACAAGCACTGAATGGCAAAAGCACTCTTTCTTCCTCTTTATTTGCTTAACAACAAACAAGAGTTCATTTGTGACTCGCAAAGGCAGGGACCTAGCTGGCCACCCTGCCTGCCAAATTCACTTTTGGATTTGACAAGCTTTATTGCAGATTGGTAAAGTCGCTGAGAGATACTGATGGGCATGTCCCATGGTTTCATTTGACACATTACCTCTGCTTGTCTGTTATCCAGTCTGACTGGATCCAAACTGGTCCTCTTTATTTTTAAGGTTTTGTCATACGTATTGAGCTCTAAGAATGATAAGTGATGCTGTTCACAAAGGACATTGGGAGGGAGGGGGAATGACTCCAAGTTTCTACAGCTAGTAATGTAGTGTTTGCCTGACATTAAGCTACTTGCCAGCAAATTATTAAAACATGATTAAATGGCGATTTTGGTGGATAATGGGCTCTGCTCAGAGCTGCAGACTAGGACTCCTTACATTCTGCCAGTTGATATTTCTTTACTCTTCAATACAAAACCCATTTTATTTTGCAGATGCTGGAGAAACATAAACAGTGATTAACTAAAGTCATCAGCGAGTCAGTGGAAGAGTAGGGATTCAGTTGAAACCCTGGCTGACAGGGTCTGAAGCAAGAACCCTTACCTCTGCCAACCCCACCCTCTGCTCTAGACTGACCGGCCTAGTCTCCATAGGAAGTTTCAGGACTGCCAGAGTAACCTGGTGAGACTCTGTCTCAAAACAAGCCCAGAGGCCTTCTGCAAGGTTGCTCTGAAGGCCCTAGAACCCACCTAGTGGATTGGATAAGAGGCGTGGCCAGTGTTTGGCAGTCCCACAGATGATTTAAAGGAAAAGCTGTGCTGTTGCATGTATTGCTGGCTTCCATAACTGACAAGTAGCCCCTCTTTTCTTTTTTTTTTTTTTAAGATTTATTTATTTATTATATGTAAGTACACTGTAGCTGTCTTCAGACACTCCAGAAGAGGGAATCAGATCTTGTTACAGATGGTTGTGAGCCACCATGTGGTTGCTGGGATTTGAACTCCGGACCTTCAGAAGAGCAGTCGGGTGCTCTTACCCACTGAGCCATCTCACCAGCCCAGCCCCTCTTTTCTAAGCTTCCTTTTCATAAACCCTAATAATAGGAACAACCTTCAAGGAGCTGCTGCGAGAATTCAATGAAATGAATCAGCTAAGTGCTCAGAACAGTGTGCTTAATGCTGTATGACAAAGCTCCAGAAGTGTCACTGGTACTAGCAAAGCTTGCTGCTTGCCATGGTAGCTCACATCTATAATCCCAGCACTGGGGAGACTGAGGCAGGAGGACGGATGTCAGGGCCAAGGGTAATAATACTCTGTCTCAAAAGCAAAACAAACAAACAAACAAACAAAAAACAAAACAAAAAAGTACCACAGAACCAAGATCTGCATTAATAAGGTAATAAGCTATAACTATGTGGCTCCTGATTCTTTCTCTCTTTTACCCATTTTAGTCCCTGTGTCTTTTATTGAAACTCCACTGGTTTCTAAAGCAAAATGGGGGTTTGCATAATAAGGACTTGAGTAAATTTCATATGCCCCATCCCCCTTGAAAAGACTTGGTGTAGAATCATTTACTCTGTCCACTTCCAGCAGGGCTGCACAGTCAGCCACATGAGGAAGCCCACGGAAAGCATCGAATGCTGTCCCCACCACATACTGTCACCAGGAAGTCATGAAGATGCTTATAAAACTTTTTGAATGTGACTCTTCCTTCATAGCCTTACTGCAACTGGAGATCTTTAGACAAGTTTTAGAAAACATCTCAGACCTTCTAGAATAGTTTTCATAGCTGCGAATGTGGTCCAAAAGAACATTTAAAACAAAAGAAAGTAGCAAAATTCTTGTGGCCTAATAGGGTTGGCCTGAGTCTATCGTCTTCCTTTCTTCTTTCCTCTTTTTCTTTCTCTCTCTCTCTCTCTCTCTCTCTCTCTCTCTCTCTCTCTCTCTCTCTCTCTCTTCTCTCCCTTCCTTCCTTCCTTCTTTCCTTCCTTTCTTCCCCTTCCTTTCTCTCTTTCTCTATTTACTTTCTTTTTTTTTAATTTTATTTTATTTTTATTAGGTATTTTCCTCGTTTACATTTTCAATACTATCCCAAAAGTCCGCCATACCCACCCCCCAATCCACTACCCACCCACTCCCCCGTTTTGGCCCTGGGGTTCTCTATTTACTTTCATTCTTTCATTGGAGAATCTATTACATACAAAGATGTATGCCATAGGGAGGGGCAGATTGAAAGTATCTTGTGTGTTCATTTAAATAATGACCATTTATTGAATTACATTTCTTTAAAAAAAAAAGATAAACAAAAAGTCCTACTCAAACTAGCTTGAGCAAAATAAGAAAATTTGTTTATAAAACTTGCAGGATAGTTCCTAATTTCAAACAGGAAAATGAGTAAGGACTCAGGAGTCTCACCACAACTTATCTCCTGACCATGCCTCTGCCCCTCCAATACAACTACAATCTCTAATGACCTCCAGTTTACCTCTTTATAGTCTGTGCACTTGTTGGCAGATACCCTGGACAAAGGCAAGACTTCAGATCTGTTGCTATTTGATGGGTTTGGCTTGGGTCAATCACATACCCTTCTGACTCGCTGGACCCAGAGCACTGCCTCATGGAGAAGGTTAATGCATAGAGTAAAATCAAGGTCTGAGGCCCAGAATTATATAAGCCATGCTTTTGAATGGTGCATATTAATATGTTCATAGTCTTCCCTTGATCTTTCTGCTTCCTGCCTCTTATAAGGTGAGAGCAAGCAGCTCCTTTCCGAAGCACCTTCCTGATGCCAAGATGTTCTGCATCTCCTTGGGCCCTTGATGATGGCAAAGGAGCAAGCTAACCATGGACCAGCACTTCCAAAACTGAGCTGGGATAGACTTTCTCCCTCCAATTGTTTATTTGGGTGTTTTGTCTTTATGATAAAAGTGATGTAGCAAATGCAGAGAAAAACAACAGATGTTTCCTATGTTGGGACATCAGAGAGAGTTCCCCCTATGTCCATTCATCCCTGAGTTTTAGTTGGACTCAATGCCACATAAAATTAATAAATAACAACAATGAAAAGCATGGTATAACTTCCCTCCCTGCTTAGTTAGCTGTAGCACTAAGTTCTGGTATATAAAGAGCAGTCAGGTGGAAATGTCCAGGCATCCTTGCTATCACACAGTGACTGCCTATCCTCTGTAGGTCTACACTTCACCCTCCTCCCTCTCATCACCCGGTCTCTTTCTAGCCACAGGTACAGGACCATGCCCTAGGTCAGTCTGGAAGGTATCAATAAATTCCAAAACCAGAATTCAAGCAAAGGTTGATTTGATGTTATGGTCAGTATTCATTCTACTGTGCCATTTTGTTAGTCTTATACCCAAAAGGTTTCCTCCATAAAAGATGTAAGACAGTTGTACCAAGAGACCAATGAAATACAGGGTCATAGCTGAGTACTGACTTCCTGGATTTATGATGAGAGCGTCACCTGCTTACAAAGTATAAGTCATCAGCCTTGCCAGGCCTCGGTTTACATTTCCATAAACTGCATGGCAGTGTTGCAGATATTTTATGAGATACGCAGTGGAAAGTGCCTGCCACATTTTCTGACACATGAATTGTGTAGCTGCTACCCCCATCTCTTCTTTCTCTCCTTCCACTTCCTGCTATGCTAAGTTAGAATGCAGTAAGTACCAGGAGCAAAATACTATGGGCTTACAGGTGAGTCTAACCTGCCACTCACAGGCCACATGCACCACAGGAGAGCTGTGCATGAGTCTAACACAAAATTGTCAGCTTAGTTAAAGTTCTAGATAACTGGACTGTGCCTTTCTCATGCAGGAACTTTGCAGGTGGCGATGTTCTGCTGCAGTGTCAAAAGGCTGAACATTCCCAGGAGAATGAGAAGGGAACTAATTTGTAGAGATAATCAGCTCTTAATCCCAGAAATTTGGGGTTGGAAAGAAACACCTGCATGATAACCAGCTTCTTTGTAGATTCTTCTGTGGGTGAACCTTGGGTCACATTTTTGAGAAGCCCTTGATTAAAAGATAATGGAAGAGTGAGAAGAAGGAAGAAAACGAGGAGATCAGGAAGATGAGGAAGGGAGGGACACAGGGAGGGAGGGATGAGGGAAGGGAAAAGGAAGGAGAAAGGGAAGAAGAAAAAAAGACAGGCTAAACAGACAGAATACAAATCCTGACTTTTAAGATACAAAATGTGGTCTCTTGGTTACTAAGAACTATACTACATTTTTAATTGAGTTTGGTCCATCTTTTGACTTAGAAAAGTTAATATGCTAACTGTACATTGAGAGATTAGATGGTGCTTGTATATGGAAGGGCTGAGGGGGAGTAACAGAATTGGGCATCTCTTGACTCAAGGTTAGGTAAGAGAATATGAGATATTTTAAAATGCTATTATTCAAAGGCAAATGGTAATGAACTTGGCTTTAGTTTCTATTTAGGATACCATCAGGACATATAGCCAGTGTCAGGCCAGATCCATATCTACTAAAGAAAAAGTCAATACAATATCACATCATTCTCGAAAAAAAAAATATTGCATCATTTCCCAACCTCGAGAACCTTCTCTTTTTAAACAACAGCAAGAATAATTTAAGAAAAGTTATGATTATTGCCGTTTCTATTTAGCACATTCAGATACACTGGGGTCAAGCTGTTGGTCTGAGCTGTCACCACTCTCAGCCAGGAAGTAAAAGAAGCTGCCAGCAGCTGCTGTAGAACAGAGCCAAGCAGAGTATGGGATCCCAGCTCTCTAGTCCAGCCACCTACTGAGTTGTATACACTTTTGCCTGGAGCTAAGACTGCACACCCAAGCCTTGTAACTCAGTCATCTTGTCAACTGCTTAACCACAGGTGTTCTACACAGCTGAATGACAGCTGAGCCTGCTCATCATTCCTGAAGCGGTATTAAGTAGATTGAAAGTAGGTAGTTGACGGCTCTAATACAGTGGTTCTCAACCTGTAGGTCGCGACCCTCATTGGGGTTATATAGCCAATATTTCCATTATGATTCATAACAGTAGCAAAATTAGTTATAAAATAGCAGTGGAATAATTTATGGTTGTGGGTCACCATAACATGAGGATCTGTATTCAGGGGTTGCAGCACTAGGAAGGTTGAGAACCACTGGGTGAATGCATTGGCTCTCAGCTGTGGAACTTTTGCACTTCGGGAACTTTTGGCTATATATGGAGAATATTTTTAATGTGACGAATTAAGGAATATGCTATTGCTACATTTTTGGAGGCCAGTGGCAAAGGTGCAGCTAAAACCCATACAGGGCTCAAAAGAGCCTCTCAGAACACCCATGTGACTAAAGATGCCAATGGACCCAGACTAAGGAAGCACAGGCATGGCCCCATAGCTCCAAGTCTTCCTTTAGATTTGTCTCTTTAACTGAACACAACGACCCGTGTGATAATGAGGGACCAAGGTGAAGATGACTTACCCAGCCCTGAGTTCAGGAGAGATGGCATTAGTAGGTCCTGAACTTGGCAATGAGAAAATAGATTTAAATATATCTAGTCCCAGCCTTCTATGTGTACTGGGGACAGGCATTGTATAAAGTAATTTTCAGGCAGAAAGAGCAATGCAAATCTAAACAAAAGAAGATGGTTTGATGCTGAGCCTCAGCAGACAACACACGCATAGTAATTCCAGGCTGGGGAATGAGCAGGGTGAACCTAACCCAATAATGTCCAATAAAGCCACACAAATTGTCTGCAAAAGCAGAATCTTCCCCTGTTCCCAATAAACAACAGGCGACAAAGCTATGCAAATTTAGTCTTTCACAAAAATCCATCCTGTTATTTTCTACAGATAGGCCGTGATCACAAGACAAGCACAGTGAGTGTATTGAAAGGACACTTTGGAATGGCATTCCACAAACAACCAGGATTGGCTAGATACCACTACCTCTGTGGGCACTGGGGATTTCCCAATGGGTCGACAGTATCTACCTGTGGGCGGTCCTGTGGGCAAAAGTAGGAGGAGTCAGCAGGGAGCAAATGAGAACACGAGATCGCGGCCTAGCCACACCTCCAGATGCCAGCATGAAAGCTCAGGAGCTCAGGTTTATGGAGAGCTGTGGAGAAGTTGAAAGGCAATAGCATGCCATTGGTGAAAGTCACTTGCCTACTAACACCATTAGGTCCTCACCAAGCTTACTTGTGGGAGTGTCTAGAAAGTGACCCTAGATTCTTCCAAAGCTTGCTGGACTATTCCTGAGAGTAGACTTTGTAAGTGTTGGAGTTGTAAATCTGTAGAAGTTAAAGGACGGCTTGTAGGAGCCGGTTCTCTCCTTCCACCAAGGTGCCTAGGGGTGGAACTCAGTGTCTCAGGCTGAGCCATCTCACCAACCCGGAATATAAGCTTCATTAAAAAGTCAAATGGAGCCGGCTGCTGGTGGCACACGCCTTTAATCCCAGCACTTGGGAGGTAGAGGCAGGCAGATTTCTGAGTTCCAGGACAGCCTGGTCTACAGAAAGTTCCAGGACAGCCAGGGCTACACAGAGAAACCCTGTCGAGGGAAAAAAAAAAAAGTCAAATGGAAGTGGCCAGCGAATGTTCCTTTCAGACATTAATATTGGGACTGGAAAGATAGCTCAGTCAACAATGTCCCATGTTGTGTCCCCACTACCCCTGCCCCTGGTACAAGACCCTATCTCAGAATGTCACAATGTCACATCCTTTCACTCTGACATTGGCCCCTCTTCCATCATTTAAATAGCATTGCAATTAGATTGGACCCACCCAGAAAATTTAAGGAAATCTTTCCACTTTAAGGTTGCTTGATTAGTGACCTCAATTCTGCTCAATTGACTCGTCCCTCCAGGAAGAGCATAATGTATGCAAAACCTCCAAGACTCAGGCTTAGATACCTACAGGGAGGTCAAGGACTCTGCCCACAGTTCATGTGTTTGAACTGCTCTTTGCAGCTTTGGGTTAGCAGCTCATCGTACAGGGCATGTATAGCACCAAAAAGTTTCTATAAATATACCTGTTAAGTGAGCATTTATGGGTTACTAGTTTTAAATGCTGGTTTCAGCTGTCCTGTGGGTAGTTCCTGGTTTCGTATTACTGGAGAAGGAAGTGAGGAATTAATATGTAAGTTTGTGATTTGATTTCCTAAATCAGGAAAATAAATATAATTACTGGAGCTTCTGCACTCGGCTCCACGCCCCCACCCCACCCCACCCCTCCCCACCCGCACATGCTCTCCTCCTGTGCATTCCTGAGCTCACTTCTGACTCTGCCCCTTGACTATTCAAGACCAGAATGGACAGAGCCTCTTTCTCATCTTCTTCACATGGTCAAGATGATCAGTTATGCCAAACCTGGCTTCCCACGATTCTTCTCTTTATGCATTTTTGTGTCTGTAATCACTTACTTGCAGGATGCTTCTATAAAAAAAGAATTCCCACGATTTATTCCAACTAATTAACCTTTTTCCATTCACTCCAGGGTTGAAGCTTAGGAGCAAAGACACAAATACGGTCAGTCAGTCACCAAGGAGTTTTCATTTACTGGACTCCTCTGCAAAGTGCCAAGCTAGTCTAGATTCTAATCTATTTCCCTATTAAGTTTTGTAAAATTCTGGCAGCTGCGAAAATAATTATGATGCTAAAATAGAACATAAATATATGTGCGAAGAAAAGTCATTTTATCCTCCCTTGATTAAACCCAGCGATTAGCCCTTTCGTATCTGAGGTCAGTAAAGACACATTTAACTCCCTCTGCTCTGAGAGACAAGGGCTATGTGACTGCTGCCTATCTCCCCATGAGCTGCATGCCCATACCAGTCCCCTCCACAAGTCACTTGTGTTGAAAACTATCTCATTTACATTGCTGGTTTATGAATGTTAATTTTTTAATATTAGTCTAATCAAGATACATTAGGCTCTTAATATCCAACCCTCCAAAACAACATTTATTTATTCTTAAAATATTGCACTTATTTGCCTAATTCTGTCTTCCAACCCTTTCCACTGATATGTTTGCAATGAAACAGGGGGAATCATGTAAACATCTGGCTACCAGCTGTGACAGTCATTAATCTTAATAAATTTCACACTCCCATTCATTAAAGAGCAGCATTTGGCCCAGAGTTAGCCAACAATCAGTGACAAAGTCAATTGGAAGCTACATCATTTTTTTGAATTTTCCCATCAGCTGTCTCATAAAAAAAATTAGTTTATCAGTCTTCATCAACTCTCCCCCCACTCCAAACAATGAGACAGAATGTGGGTGTCTTAGTCAGGGTTTCTATTCCTGCACAAACATCATGACCAAGAAGCAAGTTGGGGAGGAAAGGGTTTATTCAGCTTACACTTCCACATTGCTGTTCATCACTGAAAGAAGTCAGGACTGGGACTCAAGCAGGTCAGGGAGCAGGAGCTGATGCAGAGGCCACGGAGGGATATTTTTTACTGGCTTGCTTCCCCTGGCTTGCTCAGCCTGCTCTCTTATAGAACCCAAGACTGCCGGCCCAGAGATGGTCCCACCCACAAGGGGCCTTTCCCCCTTGATCACTAATTGAGAAAATGCCTTACAGCTGGATCTCGTGGAGGCATTTCCTCAACTGAAGCTCCTTTCTCTGTGATAACTCCAGCTGTGTCAAGTTGACACAAAACTAGCCAGTACAGTGGGTAAGAGGAGCATGGTGGGCTAAGCCTGATGCTCTCAGCAGCCACCTTCTCAGCAGCCATGTTCTCAGCAGCCACCTTCTCAGCAGCCACCTTCTCAGCAGCCATGTTCTCAGCAGCCACCTTCTCAGCAGCCACCTTCTCAGCAGCCACCTTCTCAGCAGCCATGTTCTCAGCAGCCACCTTCTCAGCAGCCACCTTCTCAGCAGCCATGTTCTCAGCAGCCACCTTCTCAGCAGCCACCTTCTCAGCAGCCACCTTCTCAGCAGCCATGTTCTCAGCAGCCATGTTCTCAGCAGCCATGTTCTCAGCAGCCACGTTCTTAGCAGCCATATTCCAGGACTTGCAGGAGCTCTGCAGAAGTCCCCCAGTCGCAGAAAGGACACCTTATGGTTCCTCCATTGCAGATAAGGAATCTGGAGTTCAGAGATACTGAGCAATTTACCCAAAGCTAAGCCACTAAAAGGTGACAGAGTGTGAAACTAAAATCATAACTTCCTTTCCCAGGCTTAAGATGCATTTACTACTCTCAAATTTTACAAAAGGTGACAGTTGGGTTGTTTTTTTTTTTTTTTTTTTTTCCAAAATGAACAGCAAAAACTTATTTATGGGATAAAAATTCCAGCTGCTATCTTTTAAGTGTCCTTTGGACAAGTCTTTGCAGTTCTTTGCATTATCTATGGTCTTTGGCTGTGAGGACATGCCATGGAAATTCTTAGTAGAACTTGCCTTCAGCTGGGTGCCCCACTTTTCTCGGACCTGATGGAGCCTACACCATCATTACTGAGAGCAAGGGCTCCCTCATACATTTCAGGCGGCCCTACTTCTCCCAGGTAGAAGCAGCCTTTTCTTCTGAGCTTTTCCGCATGGCCCCACATAACCTTCCTAGGTACTGTCTTCTCCTTGCTAGCTCCTCCCTGCTTCCCACATTTCTGTCCCTACCACACCCCTCTGTGACCCTCTCATGTATCTCCTCACATGCCAGCTTGCCTGACCAAGGTCCTGTTGGTTCCCACTTCATGTTCTAACTCATACTTCTTTAGCAAGGTTTTGTTAGGGGCTCACTGCATTTGTACCCCTGTGTTCTCCGTGTCCTAATCCCTCTTCATTCCTTGTTTCAGCCACTGTGTGCCTTTCTATCAAGCCTTAAAAAGCAGCAAGTCAAGCCAAGGGGCAAGAATTGTGGTCCATAACTTCTTATACGTTCTTTGCCTAAGTGGTTGAAGGCTCACCCCCCTCTGTGCCTCCTCTCTTTGCTCCACAGCAAGTTTTCAGAACTGGGCCTGGGACTCTAGTTAGTAACACTTAGGATAGTAACTTATGCTAGTGATCTCATCCACAGCAGCAGCAGCATCGCAGAATTGAAACTTTACATCCTGACAAGATCTAAGTGATGTGGAACATTTTTCTTCTCTCAAGTAGCTCATAAGGTGGAACAAACTTCACATGATTCTAACCAGACTTTCTACTCACAAGCTTCAGTAGTGTACACTCCTGGCCCATGCAGGAGTCTATTATTTCTTAGTATATTGCACTGGTTTTTGCTTTCTGGTGTTTGGTACTGAGCTCAAACCCTTATATATGTTAAATATGTGCTCTACCACTGAGAAATACATATAGTCTTTGCTTTTTTGTAAATATTTCTTCACAAAATTATAATGGTTCTTTTTTTCTTCTTCTCTTCTTTCTTTCCTTTTTTTAAAAATTTTCTTTCTTTTCTCTTCTTTTTTTTTTTTATTTTGAGACAAGGTCTTCCTATATATCTCTGGCTGTTCTGGAACTCTCTCCATTGACCAGGCTGGCCTCGAACTCACAGGGATGAGTGCTGGAATTAAAGGGCTGTGCTACTACACTTGGTTGTAAAGTGGTTCTTAAATAATGTTCTCTATGTATTTGTCCATCCAACGCACAGGTATTTATGATCTCAGCATTACAGGTAACACAGAGAATACATTGCCCCTGCCCTATCAACCACAGCACAGAGGAGAGGAAACTAACACACAGAACAAGACTACAGCCTTGCAACCTGATGCACGTGAGAGCTTGTGAGGAATCCCCTAATATCATCTTTTCAGTATTCCAGTTCTCCGTAGGTAACCACCATCTTCTAGATTTTATCAGAGTATACTTGAGTCTTGATACATGTTTGATGTAGGCTTTTCTGTCACTTCAAGGCTCACAACCACCCAACATTGGACAAAGCTTTATCTGTTGGCTGAGGACAGCGACCAGTGATCTAGTGCATGGGTATCCAGTCTTGTTATGGGGAATGCCTTTCCCACTTGCAACCAACTTGGACTCATTCCATTTCTCGGGCGCTAAAGCATGGCACCCTCAGCTGGGTGTGTAGCTATACGGAGGGCCTGAAAAAAGGAGACTAGCTATCCCCTTGCAGTGCTGTCCAAGTAAGAATGGGTGACGAATCTGGGAAGGGTTGGAAGAAGCTGGTGGAACCTTTCCCTCCCACCCATGGCCAGGCTGAACACATGAAAACAAGAGCCCATTTTCTCTTCTTTCCATGAATTTTGTGTCTGTTAAAACACAACTGCCTCAAAAGGGTGATTCTTGTGGGTAGAGGGAAGCAATGGAGCAAGACCCTAGAAAGATTTGGCACCACTCCATAACTCTCCTTAGAAACAGCTTTCTACTTGAAGACCCAGACAAATTGGCGATCTCATTATTTTCTTCCAGATTACTCCAGATATGTTATTTTGTGCTGGACCAGGCTTGCCTTTTTATCTTCATATTTATTCTTGGATTAGAATAATCCACACAGCCAGCCTTTACTTCATTCCTGGAGTAGATGACGATTTAAGAAAGGAGAGCCCCACCACCAATGCCTTTTACTTAGCAAAAACAATGGGTCTGTTTTTTTCTTCTAGAGGCAATGACTGGTGCTGAGTGTCAGAGGTACCACAGAGAATTGACTCATAAAATAAATGATGGCTGACTGAGTGGGCCTGAGTGGCCAAGAAAGAAGGCAGAGAAGCTACATGCAAGAAGGAACGTTTGCAACATAAAGATTAGGTTGTATGAGTTGGAAGCCACAGCCTACAAAGGCCTCCTCTGCTGTAGAATGAAGTATGAGGGCGCATTCAAGACTAGAACCCGCAGCCTCCCAGCTTGGCTTGAGACCTTTTCTCCTCTGGGCCAAGACTTCACAGAAGGGCTGATAAGCTCTTGTCTGTTGTCCTCTTTGCTGGCAGCAACCATAACTGTACCCAGTCTAGCTGATAGGAAACCTCCACCAGCTCAACTCTAACATGTGTTTACCCTGCTCCTCTTTGCCTTGATATTTCTTATCCCTGAATCCCTTTCAGCACCTACACTCTACCACTCACTAATAAACAGCTCCATTGGCCAAATGAGTCATCAAGGACCCCTTCTGTGAAGCAGCCAGGATACCAGTTGTTTGATACATTGACATCTCCCTACAGCGCATTAGGAACTTGTTGATGGCAAAGCACACCTATTTCTTTGAAATCTAAGTGGATTCTTATTGGGTGGAAATATGGGTCACACATGCCTATACGGACAAGGGCATGGCTGAGGAAGCAGGGAATGGGGCATCGGAGAGGCAAACCTCTCTGGATTGCTGGGCTGCTACCCTCTCAGTGAAGTCAAAATATGTTGCAGTCCACACCGACTATTGGAGAGATGAAAAGCAGCCAAGGAGTATTTTCCAGAAAGAGTATCGGCTTTATTACATGAGAATAATTGACATGCTAATCGTACATGATAGTTAGTAAATGTTTTAAAGAGTGAGATATTTTCTAAGTCAAAACTTGGATGAAATTTGCATTCTGCAGCAAGCCTCTTCAGCTCCAGTCAACACCCAGCTGTTCCTCTTAGAACTGTGCCAGGATCTTTCTGGAGGCCAAAGCCCAGGCATTTCTCTATTTAATATCCTAGGGTCATGTTTGTGATCCCTGCTCCTCCACACCTCTCAAAGGGCAGAGGTAGCTAAGCGCTTGATGAATATTTATGGACATATTGATGATTTGTTTCTTCAAAACTTCAGAACAACAACTACAAAGTTAAAAGTTTTTTGAGGAAGAGATGGAAAGGTGGGAAGAGTGGACACCCTAGCTCAGGAGTGGCTAGCTGCCTCCTAATGAAGGGCTCTAGTTTCCAACAAAGATGGCGGACACTTAGCAGACACATGAAGTGGCACTGGTGATGAGAATAAGAACATGACTCCAGGGAGGAGGGGGCTTCTGGGTGGCACAGGCACAGCTGTGAAGCACAAGGAAAAGAAAAGAAAAGAATCGAAGCGACCAGAGACAAGTTTTAGAAACAGCAATTACACTCCAGCAAAGGAAATGGAAAACCTTGATTCCTCGCCACTAAACCCGAAACAAGCAGTAAGTTCGTGTTTTCCTTGGGCTTTGTTTTTGTTTTGCCTTTGTGCCTCAGAAAGGACCAGGGGAGAAAAAAAACACAGTGGCTCAGGTAAAACCCTTATGTCAGCAAAAAAATAAAACCCAGATTAACCATCTTGGCTGTGTGCCCCTCAGCAGATCCAGCCACAAAACAAACACCCTCTCTAGCTTCAATAACCCCCCCCCCAGCCAAAGCCAAAATTGCTTAACCACTGTTGCCAAGTTGAGATGGAATTTCACAACCGCTTTTAAAAAATTAATTTGATAATGTGTAAGTTACTGTAACATTCCAGCCAAGACTGAGCCCATGACTACAGGGCTTCCTTACATTCGTGGTAAGAAGGATGAGTCATTGTTGGACATCTTTTAAGTCTTGGGATCTCTATGTTGTCTCTAAGTAGGATTACAATGTCTCGAGAAGAGGGTGCAGCCCAGCCCTGCTCTCTACGTTAGCAGCCAAGGGTGCTCAGTGGAGCCATGGCCTCACAGCAGTCTTCTGGGGTGAGTTAGTACTTCTCACCTTGTGGAATTCACCTGGGATGCCAACCTGCAGGGCAAGAACTGGAACCCCAAAGGAATCACTCTAAGCTACCAGGCTTGGTCTCAGAGACACCGTTGTCTGGTACTTTTAGTGGTAGCCTGGGACGTAAGGATGAATCAGGGATAGACAGAATAGAAACACATCCCTGTGTGCACTTGGCATCCACAAGAAGTGTTCTCCAGTCCCATCTTCAGGGCCAGCTGAATGCACATGAGAAAGCCAGGTCGTGAAGAGGACAGATGATTTATTCTCTTTGGACACCATGAGACTTGTGGTAGAGCTGGTAGGAATTAGTGCTGCTTTTGATTTTTGAAACAAACAAGCAAACAAAAACAGTGTGCCAGTAATTGTCTAAATAGATTATCCTAGAAATTATACAAATAATAAGCAAAAAAATGCTATAGGACAAATAAGATCTCTATTTTCATGGATTTATTTTCTAAGGATATGAGCTCTGAGAGGTAAGTTAGATTTGAAACCATATCCAATTGAAAAACCCATGGTTTTTCCTCCATGCACCCAGCACCCTTATGAGCTCAGCACATTTGAGGATTCCTTCACCCAAACTAGCTTGAGGCAAAGCACTATGCTCCCATTGCCATGCGGAAGGTGGTAAAGAGTGAAATGGTTATTCTGAGGGCTGCCACTATACCTACAGCACATTCACATACAGACCTAACAATAAAAAAATGAGGGTTAGGCCTCAATCATTATGACTAGGATTATGATATGTTAAATAAATAACTGTGTTGTGTTTTTGTTAAAATATGCTCTGAGCTTCTAATGATTGATGTCTTTTAAATGTGCCTACTGGAGATGCCTTTAGACAGAGCAAAGTTCAGTAGGTTTGCAGTGAAGACAGAAAATCTTCATTTCCACAAGAACCTAGTCTTTCTGATCCTGCTGGTCCATGGACCACTTTGAGTAGCAAGGCCATCCAATGAAAAAAATGGGTACACAGTTTAACCCATAAGTTGGAGTAACTTTTGATCCATCCTTTCTTCCTCCCCTCCTTCCCACCCTCCCTTCTTCTTCACAAGTGAAGCTATTTTTAAGATAGTTCTAGGCCTCTGTATGGAAATTGTTTATACCTAATATGCCCATTTCCCTGGGTTCCTATCTAAAGTCTTCGCTGGTATGGGTAGGAGATTTCCAAAGCCCCACAAGGAAACACCACTCTTATCCTCAGGCACACTGAGTCAGCCAGCAGCAATCCTTGGGCTGGGCACTTTCCAACAAGCAAGTCAAAGTTTAGCAAGTTGCCAGGTGGAGAGGTGAGAAGAGCACCCTCTGCTGGGAGCCTCCCTGACCCTCCAGCAGGGTGAATTCCTTTCTGCCCCACCTTCTCAGTGAACTCCAAGGAATATTCCAGAGTAATCACCAAGGCTATCCAAAGTGCTTCTCCTTCCCACATTCACCCTGGTAAGAGCCTCTTACTTGATCATCACTTCGAGTTTGTACAGTTTGTCTCCACAGTCAGAACACTTTAAGAGGCCCTCCCTGCCTGATATCTGCTTGAATCTTTTTGTAATGTGCCCAACCCAGAGTTCTGCTCATATTATGGGCTAAATAAAGATCTCTTGATTCACGGAAAGTCTTATTTTCCTATTGCATGAGAATGTAACTCCCGCTGGGTCTGAAAAAGTAGGTGTCTGACAATTATTACAGAGCAAATAAGTGAATTCTTACCGACAGCCATGATGGATTGTATAAATTCATGCCCGAATTTTACACCGTTGGCTTGCAAGGATTATATGAGGTCAATTCAGGTAAACATGTTTGATAAAACAAAAGTCTCAAGAGATGGAAGGTATTACCCTATTGCTGTGATGATGTAGGCATACTCACGTCTACCAGGAGTGAACACAAGATCAACAAGAAGTAGCAGTCAAGCCCCCCAACTACCCCTCAAAGTCAGCTCATACAAAGGGGGCTTTGGCATTCATTCTTCCTTGAAACAGTTAATAAACTAATTCTCCCAAGGACCATAAAATAGGAAAGAGTCAATCTGGAAACTCAATGGTGGCATCACATGGCACAGCCCGCTTCCTGAACTGCAAGAAGAGCCATGTGGGTCCCATTACAATGATCAGGGCTGATTTCACAGCTAAAGGAGGCATTAAGAAAGGATGCCATTCATAACAGACAACACAATAAGTTCATATGTTTGCCTTATGTGCACAAGTCCTCCATACACGCAGCATTTTCACATTATTGAATACAGCAGGCTACTACTTTCTTGCTCCTACCTTCATCCTCAGTACCTTTATCTTCATGAGCAATGGCTTACATCAACTAGGTTAGGGAGGGAGGTCCTAACCATCCTTCCTCTTCAATCTCAGCAGCTCCTCATCCTTTGCAGGAATATTTTCTTAAGTTTTGTTTTTGTTTTTGTTTTTGTTTTTTTGGTTTTTTTGTTTTGGTTTTTTTTTTTTTTTTTTTTTTTTTTGGTTCTACCTTGCTCTGATGATCAATACTCTACCCTGGTTTTACCATCGCCACTTTAAGCTCAATACACCTTACAGGAGACACCATCTCCCTGCTAGGTCTTCTCCATTTCTAGCCTTCTCTATCTAATTTCCCCATTAATCCACTGATGTTGCCACTCAAAATCCCATTCCAGGATAGGCCTTATTCCAAAACAGACTAAGTCAGTTGGTTCCCACTTCCCTTCCAGAGGTATCACAGGGACCATCTGTGGTTATTTGGTGCTTTGGCTAGCCAGGGCTGCTAGATCAGAATACCAGCAGCCTGGCAGCTTGAACCAGAGAAATCCATTGAGTCACAGACTTGGGGGTTTCCTAGAGTGCAGCCATGTCTTTCTTTCACTCTTTCTCTTTTTAATATCTCTGCCTAACCTGGCCTCTCATCACACTGAGCCTTGGTTACGATAGTCTACATCTTTTTCTTCCTGGTCACCTCACTCCTCACCAATACACGTGCTGTGGGGCCTGTCATCCCACACCTATCAATCACCTCTGATCTTTCCTGAACCCCCTCTCAGAAGCATCCCTCTAGCAGGTCACCCCAGAAACCACTCCCACATCTGAAGCCCAGTGGATCCCCCCTACAGCCGCCTTCAAAGAACAAATTCCTTTGCTTAATTCCTGGCCTTGGATGCTCCAGCTCTCACCATCTTGGCCTTCTCTGTTCATATCTTGATCCTGCCTTCCTAAGTTCACTCTCTCTATTTATGATGCCCTCTTCCTAGGGTTCTCAGTCATGCCCCCCCCCACACACACACACCTTTTCAAGCCTTAGCTCATAGGTGAGCTTTTCCCCAATCTGCAAACCAATTCCTCTGGTTCCCTTAGACTTTACACTGCACTTGCTGCAAATAAAAAATACAGTTCCTTTGGGTCTCTTCCCCCTGGTCGAAGAATAAGGAGTTTTGGAACCATCTAGAGCTGTATCCAGCAGTGCACTTTGAACCTCGCCTCCCTTTGATATCAGATGAGCACCCTGGGGCAAGTTATTTAAACCTTTTAAGCAAAGAACGTCTCTGCAATCTGCAGATCATGAAACAACTCACTTATGAGCTGTCATTAGTATTAAATGAGACAATGACTGTAGCAAATGACTAGCATGTGACACTGAATTTCAAAACCTGCTGCTCTATAGTATGGTTCTTGCTGCTGGCTTTAGAGGCATTGTGTATTGCTCAGGAATAGAGAGAACGTAGACTCTTAACTGTGAGCTGCTTCAAAGCCAGTCCTGCTTCTAAATGTTCATTAACCACACGTATTCAGGTTTAAGTTTCCATCCCTTCACGTGTAAGTAGAAGATAACTACCTCAAAGAAATGAGGAATAAAAACTGCGTTTGAAAGAAGCATAGAACCTGGCATGCAGTTAGGGCTCAATAAATATTGACTTCTAATATAATAGGATTTTATCAGTGTCCTGCAGGGTTTCTTGGCTGCAGGAAAGATTGAGAATCAATGCCTTCACCCTTAAACTTTTGTAGAGAGAGATCATCTATTAGTTTTTGCAATCTGGTGATATGGTAAAGGCTCAATAATATGCAAATGAATGATTGAATTGTAAGTTGAGTAACAAATAAGTTAGATAATGTCATTTTCCAAGAAGGTACAAACTAAGCCACTTTGCCCCATGAGAATGTGGCCTTGACTAAGAAAATGGGGGAAAAAAATAAGTGTTACAAAACCGGTGCATGAAAGCTCCTCTGCTCTATTCAGAGAAAGCATGGCACGGTCAGTTAGAGCTGGGTCGTTTTGCAGATGGGGAAAACAATCCGATTCTCAGCAGCACTGTCCTTTCCTTGTATTCTTAAGTCTGTGGAGCTTCATTATCTGGTTTCCTGGCAATTAGAGGAATAGATGTGTAGAAGAGCATTTCGTGTTAGCTATAATAAATAAGGAGAAATGGAAGCTGGGCTGGTGGTGGGCAAATTCTATAAAAGATAGGTATGAGAATGGAGGGATACCCAAAGCTGGAAAATACTGGCATGGAGGCAGATGCTCTACTCGGTACCTGGATGAGGACAGCCTGACCGAAGAACTGTGAGAATTTAAATTCTCCTAATCCTTTATAATAGTGTATTGAATCAAGTTGATTAGGAACTCAAATCCCAAGACTTCACAACACCCTTTAGCACACTCCACAGTTCTCACAAAGGCTTTCAGTAATGTCAGTGACATCCAAACTCCAGGGCAATGAGGCTGCTTCTCCCTGGGTCCCTGAGTTACTCCTGCACACGTGGGTTATAGGTGAGCTCAACTCCAGCCAGGCTTGCCACTGCTTCTTGTCTAACATTGCTAGATAAAGGACCTTCTGCTCTGCCATGCTTAGCTTCAGGCCCAGTCATCTTCTTCCAAGCCTTACCATGTTCATCTGCCTCAGTCTTCAGCTCTGTGAGCTCCTTCCTCCTTTTTACCTCCTCCCTCCACCTCCTGTGCTATTTTCCTTTATCATCATCTCTTTCATGTGTCTGTACCCGATCCCCCTTTTTAAGGAAATCTGGACCTTCTAATTTACTCGAAGGACTTAGGCCTTTGGAGCCCGATGTCATAGACATACTTAGGCTACTTGGATTTTCTACTTTATCCCTCTTTTTAAGACACTAGGCTAATGAAGGCTAATTCTGCTTGGAGAAACAGAAGAGGAGGAGACAGAGACATGGGGAGAGACGGAGACAGAAAGGAGTATCTCAAACTTTATCCCACACATATTCTAGGAACAGCATAAGATATTTTAAAAGAACAGTTTGAGAAAGAGTAGTTGCACAATTCATATGTAATTTTCTAATTATCTGAAAAAGGCCTAACTATGCCACAGCTTACATTCATCTCAAGTGAGTAAGAACTGTGTTATTGCATGCCTAGAAGAGCATTGGGCAGCATGTCCCCAAACCTGCTGTGTGTGACACTTAGCACTCTAATACTGGTCCAGAAAGAAACTGCTTCTAAGATCAACACAGTTTTGGAAATTCCACCTTTCTTAGAGGCTTAAGAATTCATCTTAGTAAGTTAATGACTTTTAACTGTCCAAACATGGTCTGCCATATTAGACCTGGTTTAATTACCTTCCCATGGAACTGAGGAAATTGGGGACACAGGTTAGGAAGACCAAGTCATAAAGCAGAAAAGCAAGTTGGCTGTGCCATAAACCAAATACAGAGATTTGAAGGTGTCAGTTAACACCTTAAGACAGAACAAGAAACAATCCCTGGGTTTAGGGCATCAGGGATGGTTTAGTTGCCTGAATCTAGACCTGCCAAAGCTGTCAGGCCCACATTTTGTGAAGATTGTGGGTAATGATGAGGCACATATTGCAAAGACACAAAGATTTGAGCTCCGGATCCCTTACCTGGCTGTTGCCCTCTCCTCAATGAGAACCAAAACAAGCACAGCCCACCACCCATTTGAATGGACAAGAATAAAGAGTGGTTTCAGATTATGATGTCTTTAGGATTATTTCCCAACAGACCAAGAAGTAACTTAACTTATTTCTTCTTCCCCATTCTCAAGGAGATAAAAAAAAAAAATGTGCAAACTACACAAGAAAAAAGTGGAAGGTGCAGAAAGCAGCATAACAATGGATCAAGAAGAGCACTGGTCTAGCTCATTGGAATGCTACAGGTTCTGGTTCAGACCCTGTGAGAAGCATTTAGGTGTCACTTCAGCATGAGGAAGCTTGGTTAAACAGTCCGTGTGTAGCATCTCTTTGCTAAACACTAAAACAGAACATAAAATTTTTGGTGCTCTAAGGCTTTTTGTTACACAGCCGTCCTCTAAGGCAGCGTTTCTCAACCTTCCTGATGGGGTAACCCTTTAAATGTAGTTCTTCATGCTGTGGCAAGCCCAACTATAAGATTATTTTCCTTTATGCCTCATAACTGTAATTTTGCTTATACTGTTAAAAAATTGTAATTTAAGTGCCTGTGTTTTCTAATGGTCTTAGGTGACCATTGTGAAACGGTCACTGTACTCTCAAAGGGGTCATGAGAGCCACGGATCTAAGACATCCATTCGGGCTTATTTATATCCTAAACTTCATATTCAGAATGTTGTCGAAGTGCCTTACTCCCACTCCATTTTCTTCACAGCACTATTCTCTTGTATTTATGCCAGGGAGATGTTGTCTGGATCATGTTCCAGTCCACCAGACAAACACTATTCCTCCTCCAAGATGCAAATTAGATACTGATGAACACTTTGTGGCATGGCTTTCATTGCCAGATGGCTGTCCCCTAGACTCTCGGGTTGTTCATCCTGTATATATCATATATACATGACAGAATTTAGACAGTGAATGTGCTTGGAACCCCTGACCTTACATTTAGTTGCACAGCCCTGGGTACCTTAAGTATTTTGCATATGCCAGTTGTCTTGTCATTAAACTGTGGAGACTGCCTGTCTTAGTAAAGTGTCAATGATGTAAGGATGGCTTTACTTCTATTTACACAGTGCTTATTATGTCCAGATTTTCCACCAAAACTTTCATTTTGTTACTGCAGCTAGTGGCTAGGTACCTTTTATCAGGGCCAAATTCAAGGGCAGCCACATTAATTTTGGGTTCTTAATTCTTATTGGGGTCTCTAATGTACAGTAGGCACGTGATAAAATGCTTTAATGAAACCTCTGAGTAGCTAATTAGTTGAGGGAGACAGGAATAATTTCTGTTTTAAGGGGGATGTAATCACCTCTAGGATACAAGCAGGGATAAGCTAATCAACCCTCTGGGACAACAGTTCCCTGAACACAAGTTGGAGCCCAAAGTTGTGAAAGCAAGGTAAGGCCTGGAGCTCAAAGCAGTCCTCTGGATGCAAGGACTTGGCCTGGTAAGGAGAAGTGAACAGCGAATCCTTCCTGGATCTATATTCAAGGCTCAGACCTTTGTGAGGATGAGGGGAACTGATGCATAGCAAAGGCCTTGGGAAGAAAGACTCTCAAGGGAGAAAAAGCTAAAGATCCTAGGAAGAAACTGGAACAATTTGGTACAAATGTAACTCCTTAGAGAGACGGGGGACAAGAACTCATCAGGGCTGCCTAATGGGGCAGGAAAACACCATTTTCTGGGAGTGAAGTAAAAGAGCCAGAGTGATCTTAGCGCCAAAAGATAAATACAGAAAGAGAAGATATGTTTAAAAACCAGTGTTCAGACTGGGTGTGGTGGTACACACCTTTAATCCCAGCACTCCAGGGGTAGAGGCAGATAGATCTCTGTGAGTTTGAGGCCAGCCTGCTCTACAAATGAGGTCCATGACAGCCAGGATTCTGTTCACAGAGAAAGCAAAATTCTGTCTGGAAACAAAACAAAACAAACCTTCCTAATGCTGTGACCTTTTGATGTGATTCCACATGCTGTGGTGACCCCCAACTGTAAAATTTTTCCCTGATACTTCTTAACTGTAACTTTGCTACTGTTATGAATCATAATGTAAATGTCGGAAGGAAGGAAGGAAGGAAGGAAGGAAGGAAGGAAGGAAGGAAGGAAGGAAGGAAGGAAGGAGGGAAGGAGGGAGGGAGGGAGGGAAGGAAGGAAGGAAGGAAGGAAGGAAGGAAGGAAGGAAGGAAGGAAGGAAGGAAGGAAAACCTTGTTCACATGGCCTTGATTTTTTTCAGTGATATCAGAAAAGAAAAAAAAAAGCCTGTCCACTGAGAGAATGGGAGTGGTATACACTTAAATGATCCCATAGAGGCACCGAAAGCATACAATGTCACCCAGCATGAAGTCCCAGCACCCAACCACCAAGGGCTCCTTAAATACTTTGTGACTCTATAAATGGAAAGATTAACAATACCCTTCCACCTAAGGTTAGTGGGAGGAGTCAGTGATTGAATCATTGTTAAACACTGAGGATAGTTTAAAATATGAGTAATTACCATAGCAATGTTTGCTGATACTATTATCGTGCAAAAATAACATTATATAATTATTAGCAATCATTATATAATAATTATAAAATCATAACAATCATAATGGTGCTATTGTTGTTATTGGTGGGCCTATGTAGATTCTGACATATTTGAACTGCTCGTTATGGGAAATAAACTGGAAATCAAAAACCTGATACTATACAACACAGGAATGCACAGTGGGCACAGCCAGTGTGGGCTGTCTTTTCTCAACAAACAGTGGTCAGAGACAGAGGGCAGAGAAAGTGATAATTCACCCCTGGGAGTTTGGGTAGAACAGTGTAGCAAGAACACAGAGCTAAGGGACATGACTGTAGAGTAGCAAATGAAGACAATGAAATAACCAGGCAAAGAGTCAAGGAACCCAAGTGTGGGCTAATGGACTGATTATAGGCCCAGGGAGCAATGCCCATCCTTTTATTGAAGCTAGAGTTAATGGCCCTTAAGCTTAGGACAGCCACTCTCTACTGGAAGTGTCTATTAAAGTTGGCAGTGAGGACCAAATTGTTTGGCTTGGAAATAGCGTGAACATCTCAGCAAAGGAACAGCTCTGAGATGGAAGGCATGCCACCCTAGCCTTCTCTCCTGCCTGCCCTCTTTCTATCTTTCCACCACTGTAATCACACAAAGCCCCAAAGCAACACAAGACCAGTCAAGGGGGTAGAGACACGGTGGTACCAAGAAAGATAAAGAAAGTATGTCTTGGGAAATCTCTTTTGGGAAATAGCCATTAGTAAACTGTTGACAGTAAGTCACTCACTCTGGCAGCATGGGCCTCTCAAAGTAAAGGAGGGTACGCTTGAGAAACTGAGTACTGACAGACCTGAGGATGGCAAAATAGAGGGGTAGAGTGGACAATGCTGTTTATGGGAAAATACCTTCCACGATTAGAACAGGATTTTATTAATAAATGATGAATATAGAGAAAGAAAAGAGATAATTGCATTATGGTCCAATATGGACCTAGTGTCAAAGGAGCAGAAAATAGACAATATATTCAGTATGAAGCAGAAGCTCATAGTTTTGATCAGAGAATCTCATTTTCCCTTAGTTTATTTAATCCATTAGACTCAGCAAAATTTAGTCTCCTCCCCTCCTCCTTCTTCTCTCCTTCCCTCCTCCCTCCTCCCTCTTCCTTCCTTCCCTCTTCCCTCTTTCCTCCTCCCTTCACATCCCAATACACAGCCTTCTGATCTCACCCATTGTGTTCCATCAATATCCATAACTGTGATACAAAAGATCCCCAAGAAGTGTTTGTTGACTCACTGACCTTCAGGACATTATTCATGCCATTAAACAAGTACCTTCCAAGAAAGGTCGAGGTTACAGAGAAAGTAAAAGATTACTCCTAAGTATCCAGTGGAAAGAAAGAGGGTATTATCTTCCATAGGGTATTATCTCTTGGGGTTTCTCCTCCATTCGAAGTGCACTTTGAAGAGGAAGCCCACAGACTAGACCCTAACAGTATGTTAACTGATCCCTTCTTAGGCTGTTATCCCAGTCCAAATCACTGTGGTAATAGTTTTCCTGATCTTAGGAAAAGTAAAAGAATACTAGAGAGCTTTTAATATTTTACTTATTTTCTGAAAAATCTCATACATTTATACAATATATTTTAATCATATCTATCCACTACTACCTCCTTCCAATACCTTCTATTGCTCACCATCCTATGAGCAACCTACCAGTGGCCATGTCCCCAAAAGAAATGACTTTTCCTTCCCGTAGTAGCCATCAACTGACAATAGCTCTTCTATCAAGGATTGCCCTCAGGGGCTCCTTACCCATCTAGGAGGGATTTTGATTGTCATGACCTTGTGCAGATAATTGCAACTGCTATGAGTGATATGGGCCACAGCCATGTTATGTTCTAACGTTGGCATGCAGAGCTCCCCCCTCTATTACCCAGCTCCTACACTATTTCTTCTCTCTCTGCCATGATGTTTCCTCGGCCTTGGATGGGAAAACATGGCTGTTCCATCCGTAGCTGAGCACCCGGACTCATATTCAGTAGTTTGACCAGTGATGAATCTCTGAGTTAATCACTATGCACTCTGGAAAGAATCTTCCCTGACCAAAGCTGAGTGTAACAGAAATCAATGAGCATAGCCATAAATATTTAGAAGGCAGTTTGACTGCACAGTCACTTAGCATTAAAACAGTAGTAGCTTTCCTCCTAGGGCCCTTGCTCTTCAGTGTCATGGGCTTTTGATCCAGTTTACAGTATAGCCATAAATTCCCTCCTGTGAAGCAGACCTCATATCCAATCTGAAAGTGGTTTGTTGATCCCATGACTGTCATGCCACACTGCACTAGTGGCCACATCCTGCCACACTTGTCCCTAAGTGAGTGTCCTCACCAATAACATCTTACTACCTAGTTATCCTAGGCAACCAAAAAGTGTGTGTTGTTTTGGCTTCCTCTGAGGTCTCCCTGACCAGTGAATAGCTCATTCCATGTCTGACAACAAGATTTGTATTTAATAATACATCTTCTGGAAGCAGCATCATCCATCCATGCAAAGTACTTATATTCAACTCCTTATTGAAATATAGAACATATTTTATTAGCTCATAAACTAGTGGGTTTCCCATAGGCCTTTTTCACAGATTCTTAGCTTTGGCTAACCTCCCTTCCCCTCTCCTCCTGTCCCCACTTGAACCTTTAACTCCTAAAGTAGCCACTCCCCTCCTTTCTTGATGCTTAGGTTCTACTATTCCCCACTAGTTTCTTCTTGTGTGGAAAGATTTTAAATTTCCATACAGCTTTTTTATGTACCTTCCATTTTCATTAATCCTTGGAACCTCTCACCTCCCCATGACCACCCCTTTCCAACCTGGAAGTTGTTGTTGTTGTTTTTTTTTTTCCTTTAATAAAAGTTAGTCTTAATTTTACAGCTTTTAAATAATCATACCATCTTCCTGGTACATGTTTGGCCATTAAGCTGGATTCATGCATATGTCTTTGTAACATCTTTAATCTAAAGTGGTAACAAAATACCATTCTTCAAAAATGTCCATGTCTTATCTCTGGCACCCATGAACATGTGTATGTGACAAAAAGAGACATGTCATGATATTTGTAAACATGATTAGGTTACAAATCCTAAGATGGGAAAAGGGGCTGTGGTCTAGGTTTTCCAGGTTCACCCAATTTAGCAGTATACGTTATTAAAGGAGCCTTCCCCTGCTTAGCCAGCGAGGCACGTTGTTATTTTTAGTTTATTGTTTTTATTGTTGTTTTGCTTTGTTTGGATTTTGTTCGTTCTTGTTTGTTGAGACAGAATTTCACTATGCAGCTCTAGCTGTCCTGGAATTCCCTTTGTAGGGAATTCCCTTTGTAGACCAGACTGGCCTCAGACTCACAGAAATCCATCAGCCTTTGCCTCCTGAGTGCTGGGATTAAAGGTGTGTGCCACCACCACCAAGCAAAGCAAGGTAAGATTTTTAAGAGGAGATTCTTGAAGTAGAGAAGAAACTTGACATAACTGCTAGCTTTGAGTGTGAAGGAAAGAGCCTTTGAACCGACGAAAGTGAGCAGCCTCTCAAAACGAAAAAGCTGTGTGACCAGAAAGAAAATAGCAACAACCCAGACTCAATCCAGCAACCTCAGGGAATGTACTCTACCAAACCTTAGAGAATAAGAAAATGGATTCTACCACAGAGCCTTTGCAAGGGAGCACAGGTCTGCAGATACTGGTGCGAGGGCTTGAGACATATGCCAGGACTTTAAGATGCTCAACTGTATGGTAATAAGCCACTAAGGCTGTGGCAATTGTCATAGCAGCAGTAGAAAGCTAATACATGCATGCTGTTGCAGTCAACCACTTTTATTTTTAATATGAAATTATATCAATAGTATGTTCTCATTTCACATATTGTACTATATACTGCGCTCTATTAGTACAGCATAGACATTTTTGTGATTTATTCAGCTATTCACAACTTTTCATAATTTGGTTGAAATTTTACCCCTTTTATACACACATGGGACAGTGGGTGGAGAAGCTATGACTTGGTTGGTAGAGTGCTTGCCTAGAGTAGTGTAAGCCCTAGGTTTTATTCCCTGAATCACATAAACTCACAAAGCCAGACCTGATGAATCACACCTATAACTCAAACACTTGAGAGGTAGAGTCAGAAAGATTAGAAGTTCAAGACCATCCTTAGCAAAGTAGTGAATTGCGTGTTAACCTTGACTATGTAAGACCTTGTCTCAAATATGTGCGTGCATGTGTGTGTGCCATGTGTGTTTATGTGTTGTACACATTTCAAGTTTTTGGTGCTTAATTCTAAAGTGGAAACCATCAGATCTATTCTACTTCTATTTCATCCCACCATCACATGAGTTCCACTTGATTAAGTGTCAGTGTCAGCTTCTTACATGAACAGTAGTCCCTTAGCATTTTATTTTGTATTTCCTTGACTGTTCATGAAATTGAACATTTATTCACATATGAATTCCTCATACTTAAAAAAAAAAAACCTGATTTGTCAATGAAAGTCTTAAGAGTTTTTCACATTGCTTTGAAAAAGCTCCTCAAAGATTTATATTATTTAATGTAAGTTCTGTCAATCTGACATATGTCTAATGACATTTGGAAGCCAGATTGACACACCAAATTCTTTTTTTTAATTAGATATTTTCTTCATTTACATTTCAAATGCTATCCCGAAAGTCCCCTATACCCTCCCCCGACCCTGCTCCCCACCCAGTCACTCCTGCTTCCTGGCCCTGGTGTTCCCCTGTACTGGGGCATATGATCTTTACAAGACCAAGGGCCTCTCCTCCCATTGATGGCCGACTAGGCCTCCTCTGCTACATATGCAACTAGAGACACAGCTCTGGGGGGTACTGGTTAGTTCATATTGTTATTTCTCCTATAGGGTTGCAGACCCCTTTAGCTCCTTGGGTACTTTTTCTAGCTCCTTCATTAGGGGCCCTGTGTTCCATCCAATAGATGACTGTGAGCATCCACTTCTGTGTTTGCCAGGCACTGGCATAGCCTCACAAGAGAGAGCTATATCAGGGTGCTGTCAGAAAACGCTTTCTGGCATATGCAATACTGTCTGGGTTTGGTGGTTGTATACGGGATGGATCCCTGGGTGAGACAGTCTCTGGATGGTCCTTCCTTCTGTCTCACCTTTGTCTCTGTAACTCCTTCCATGGGTATTTTGTTCTCCATTCTAAGAAGGAACGAAGTATCCACACTTTGGTCTTCCTTCTTCTTGAGTTTCATGTGTTTTGCAACTTGTATCTTGGATATTCTAAGTTTCTGGGCTAATATCTGCTTATCAGTGACTGCATATCATGTGCGTTCTTTTGTGATTGGGTTACCTCACTCAGGATGATATCCTCCAGATGTATCCATTTGCCTAAGAATTTCATAAATTCATTGTTTTTAATTGCTGAGTAGTACTCCATTGTGTAACTATACCATATTTTCTGTATCCATTCCTCTGTTGAGGGACATCTGGGTTCTTTCCAGCTTCTGGCTATTATAAAGAAGGCATGCTAGTGGAGCATGTGTCCTTATTACAAGTTGGAACATCTTCTGGGTATATGCCCAGGAGAGGTATTGTTGGATCTTCTGGTAGTACTATGTCCAATGTTCTGATTGCCAGACTGATTTCCAGAAGACACGCCATATTCTTGTCTTACAACATAAGCAAGTCAATATTTCCCTCCTTACTCTCCTCCAATGCCATGGAGAAGTTTTTCTGGAATAGAATCAACTAAAAATTTACCTGTATTATATTTTTTATTTTTAAAGATTTTTTCTTTTAATATTCAAATATTATAATGGTCTGAATTTATTTTGGCTTATGATGTTTAAGGGAGAGTTGCATATTCTTCATTCTCCAAATTTCCAAAATTTCTGAGTAATTTCCTTGTTTTTAAAACTACATAAAATAGGGCTGAAGAGATGGCTCAGAGGTTAAGAGCACTGTCTGCTCTTCCAGAGGTCCTGAGTTCAGTTCCCAGCAACCACATGGTGGCTCACAACCATCTGTAATGGGATCCAATGCCCTCTTCTGGTGTGTCTGAAGACAGCGACAGTGTACTCACATATACAAAATGAATAAATTTTTTTAAAAACTACATAAAATATCTTCCTCCTCTGAAGATCCTAACATACAATTTTCAGGCTCTGGATAAGCAGTGAGTGAATTAGTTCCCTTCCTTGTCTTATTTTATTCTTTGGTGAGGAGTGAGAAAGAATTTCTCAGCGTCTCCAGTTCATTTCAAGAATACTCAAAGTAAGTTCTGTCAATAAGATTCTTGCATCAAGGATCAACTCTCACACAGGGAGAATTATCCAAAGCAGGACCCGTCAGAGGCCCAGATCACACTTACGCAGCTCTGTAGACACCTATGAGCATGGGAAGCAGGCACTTCTGTGTGTAGCTCCACTCCTCCCATATGATCTTCCGTGGTCCCTAAGGCTGCCCTAGACCAGCATCATAAACCAAAATAAATCCAGGCCATTATAATACTTGAATATTTTTTAAAATGTTTAAAATACAAGCAAGAATATAGGTAAATGTTTAGTTGATTCCATAACAGAAAACTCCATAGCAATGGAGAATAATTCGGAGGAAAAGAGAGATTTATTTATGTAGTAAGTGGCAAGGTTCATGGTGCTAGGGATTGAGAGTACACACTGCCCTTCGGCTTGACTTAATTTCTCCTCTCAACATCTTAGTTTTTCTTTGTTCCTTTATTTCTTTTCATCACGCCCTTCTGCCCTTCCACCACCCAGAAAATAGAGTGCCATTTGTGAGGATTTAGCTTTCCAGGAACAGCCTCTGGGGCTCAGAGGAAGGCCTAGACAGAAGAAAAACAAGACAAGCCTATGCCAGCAGGGTAGGGGCAGAAGGCCAGCGAACTCGGCCTCCTTAGGGCAAACATGGCGGCTGTTGATCTCACAGCTGCCAGCAGGGAAGAACATAGGTAAGAAAGCTGAATTCTGCCCAGTCAGTTTCCTGGGTTGTAGTTAGGACTTCTTAAAGCTCAAGTATGCCAGATCTTAACAATCAAGGGAGCTATTTAAAGCACAGCCTTCCTTAGTGATGTAACTACATTTGCAGTTCTTAAATAGGTGTGGGGTAGGAGAAAAGAAGAGTGCTCTGAAATCAGTCTGACCCCATGGGGCAAGGTCTTAAGCTTTTGGCTGGAAGAAGCTAGTGAGATAGGATACAGAGGCTCAGCTACCTCCCAGGGGTGGAAACCCTGCCTTATCTTACCTGCAGGAGTGATGGGGACTTATTTTCTCAGGGAACAGGAAACAGAGAACCAGGCTGATTAGGGCTGCTCTCCAGTCTAGCATAAGAAGGTAGCCAAAGAGGGGAAGATAACGCCAGACAACCTTGTCCTGAACAAGCCCAAGGACCCTGAGGATAGGGTGGGTGGGGTCAGGGGGTAATCAGTGACTTCGTTATACACGATTCCTCATGCCCTCCCTAAGATGAACTTCATTTCTCAGCTTCAGTCTATGTGCTCCCTCAGAAGGTACTATTCTTCTCACTTGGAGGAAAAGGGAGATGCAATGAGGCCGGATGAAGAGTCCTGAGCAGCATTCTCCCCCTCCATCCTGTCTCATTCAGCAGCTCAGAGCATGCACTGTAACTGAGGGCACAGTTACCATGGCACCAGGATGACCCAGGAAAACAGGCAGGCTCCAGACAGTGGTCAGCTCTGGAATGTGTTTAGAAGGAACTCTGTTAGCCTCATCCAGATTTCTAAAATTATCTTTGTCCTCAGAGATAACAGAAGAAGACCCAATTAACATTTGAACTGAATTGACCCTTGGAATTTCTGAAATTAGTTTATCATCAATGTTTCAATAAACATTTTCTTATCTAAGACTCTAGTATCAAAAACATAAATGATCCAAAACTTCTGCACAGGGAGCCAAGATATCAAGGTTTAAAGAGCAGGATGTAAGCTCTGAGTGGCAAGAGAAAATAGTGGATGAAAACCAGAGACAGAAAGGGCAGCAAAGAATTAACTGCCCTTGGGTATTTAAACAAGGCTTGCACTGGGGAAAGCTTGAAGGCTTAGGAAGAGGCAGAAATGGAGCAGGGCTCAAGATAAGCTGGATCCAGCTGATTCCTGGGAAGAATGGAAGAAGCAGAGGAGGGCAGAGCAGAGGAAACCAGCTGGCAATGTAAGACTAGGGCAGGGAAGGCTCCCGGCCAAGAATCCAGCAGCTCTTTCCAGGCAACAAGGAACATATTCTCCAGCTGAAGTCAGAGATAAAGTCCAGCCTTCCCGGGAGGAGTTGTTAACAGTAACTCCAACTTAAGGAGACAAGGAAGGGGCATTTTAGAGAGTGGGATGGGCATGAGCAAGGAATTTGTCACAAGGTCATTGTGACCCTGAGTAGAAGAGCAGTGTCTCGGTCACCAAGAGAGGGGACATTTAATGAAGCAATGGACTATAAGGATGACCTTATCCAAGTGTGGTCCTTTGCTGCAGACACCTCATGGAATGAGAAGCCAGTATCAGGGTCATTCCAGTGCAAGCTAATTGGCACGTAGGAAGGAATTGTTCTCACTATGTCAGCAGCCTAACTGATGCTTAATGGAAGCTAAACACCGGCTTTACTATTATTACAAACATAAAGCATACGGTTTGCCTACAGGGAAAAATAGAAAATACCCTGACTTCACAGGTAAGCAGGCATGTGCACACAGGAACACAAGAGTTAACAGAGCTTTACCATGTTTGTACACATGTGAAACGGACTCCAAGTGGCAAATAAGCATCATTCGTCTTGGCTAAATAGCTTCATACACTGTTTCAGAAGCACTGTCAAGCATCCTGACTTGGAATGCTTCACAGGTAAGCACCCATATCCCAACATGTGGCTGGCATAGGTGGTGCTGGGATTCGTCTCCTTAGCCACAATGAATGCAATCTCTAGCATCATCTTGATTGAGTTCAGGCAGCACAAGTGATTCCTTCCCCTAATTTATGGCCAAGACTCTTTTCCTGTGCTTTGGCCAACACTGATCTTTCCAGCTTTTCATATGTTCGGGAACATAGCGGTATCTAGCTTTTCCTAGTCTCTGCTTTTGGTTGCCCCACCTAGAGTTTGAGACATAAACACCAATCTGGGTTAAACAGCAGAATCACCGGCTCTGTCCCAGACTTCTCCAATCAGCACCTGTAAGTAGCACAGAGTTGGGTTGTTATCAATCAAGTCATCAATCAGTCTTGGTGGCAAGCCCCTTTACCTGCTCATCTACACGTCCTTTTGTAATTATATGGAACCATAGCAACCACAGAGTAAATAGGACATACTTTATTGACTTTAGTTAGAAAGTCCTTTTGACCAATCATGCTTAGGTGTTGTATGAATCAAACAACCATAGAGAGACAAGAAAATCCCTTTGTAACATTGTTTTACAAATGAGGTGACAAGGGACTGGAAGCCTTCCTAATATCTAAGGTCAAACCAGTGAAGTTTAGACACAACTGACGATGATCAAATGAACATGGTGACATCCTTAAAGACAGATGGTGACTCCCGATTATTTTGGAAAAGAAACTAGAAAACGTGCTCATGCTTAGGAAAGAGGCTCCGCTGCCTCATCCAGCCGTATTATTTTAAGATGTTGACTGTCTTTCATGCTGCTCACTCCAGGCAGTACCCTGGGTTGATCACTCCTGGTGCTGACCTCCAGATGCTGGCAGCGACAGAACCAGAGCAGTATCTTAAATTATCCTTCGGTCAAGTATGAATGAGAGAAACGTGTAATTTTAGTCAGCGTTTGTAACTGTTTTGTCCCAAAATAACTATGCCTAAAAGCATCCTTTACTCAGGCTATATTTTAAAATAGAAAAGGTGAATCCAAATTTTTCTCAGTTATTTTTTATTTTTCAGATTTATACAAGCCATTTTCAAAGCAGGAATGCCTAGCCTAGTTCATTTCTTCTCACTTAAAATAACATCAGAGAAATGCTGGAGTATTAATTTAATAAAAATACAATAAATTTACCCAAGCACTGATATTTAGAAAACATAGACATAACAATTTTATTCTTTTACACTTACAATAAACAGTTAGATACTTAATTAAATTTTCTATTAAAATTAAAGTCATTAAATACATTACTACTTAATTCAAGACATAGTGATTTAACTATTGAAATAAAATTTAAAACTGATGGAAGAGAAAGAAGGGAAGAATAATTGCAGATATGGATATGTAAATATATATATATACATATATATACACACACATAAACATGTACACATGTTCATGTGCGCATGCCACACACACACACACAGACACAGACATAGACACACATTCTTATTTAAAAAACAGATATACTTGGAAAATAATTCCTAAGGAAACTTCTTGAAAAACTAAGATCCCAAATGAATGTCTTAGACACTCTCTGACAAACCCATATTTCCTAGAATAGAAAGTTATTAAAAACATTGAAGTATTCTGTTAAAGGAGATAACTATAATGATTTTCTTCACCAGATTTTAAAATTATTTATAATAACAACTATTGAAACAATCATTTGTTGGGTTACAACTAAAAAGAGTTAGCCAGTGGTTTAGAATAATAATTCCAAGTGATGTATTTAATACCACAGAAGCAGTGATCAGTGCCAGCCGCTGGTAGTCCACACCGTGCTAAGACCACACATGTGTTCCAACTGAGCCATTATTTAGGTTTTCCTCCCTTCTATTTTGTTAAAAATGAATGCTCCAAATGAGATAAACTTGTGATTGTCATTTAACCATGCTGTGAAATTTTTATTCAACGCATTTAGTGAAAGAACCAGGCAGATATTTATACTCATTCAAAACTCATCAATCAACAGCATTACTTGAGTTTCCACAGGACAGAAAAAAATTATTTTGCTCTGCCATGGGTTATCTACAATTTACATAATTGCAAAGCAGCCTGAAGGTGAGGAAAGTTGTGGTACTCTCACTGAAGAAGAGTCAAAGAACCCTGAAGGGTCAGAATAGGTCAGTCTACCACTGGGGAGGACATTTCCTCTACAATTAGCATGGCTGTTTCTTCCACCCCACCCCCACCCCCCCGCTGAGAGGTACATGCTAGTGGTTATAGATCCTTTACCTATGGACTCAGCCATCTACTCCATCCCTCCCTGATTCACACAGATGCTTACTCGATCCAGAAGATATCAATGGCATTGTCCAAACCATTGATTTTTTTTTTTTTAAGCAAGTTGAGCAGGACAGAAAATCAAAGTAAATTTATCTCAACCATAAATTATGATAAATCGTCTTTTACATTGAAGAAATGGAGGAGAGTGTCTGAGATAGGACAGAGCAATACACCCTTGAAACAGCAAACTGAGATAACAGCCTGGAGGGGTTGGGGTGGGGGGACAAGAAAGAGCAGGCTGAATAAACACAAGTCCTGTTCATTTGCATAATGAGCAATGAGCAGGAGTTTTGTATTTGCTCGATGTTCTGTTTCGAGAACCACCGGGACACCATGATCTCCAGGAGACTAGCACCTCATGGAGGTTTATGATCTGTGATAGAGTGGGGGGAGCACAGTGACTAAGCACTGGACAGGTTAGAGGGAGATGGTAAGGGATGTGCTGGAAGCAATGACATAAAGAGCTGTGGCCTGTAAGCCAGTGGAGAGGGCAGCTGCGGGAACCGCAGTCACCCCAATTCTTTCCAACCTTACAGCTGTTGCCCCTGCCCCTAGAGTCTTCCACTGTCTCTCTTTTTGGGTGGTCACTTCTGTTTCCATTCAAAGTAGAAGCAGAAAGGGTGAGTTGAACTATACTCTTAATAGCAAATAGAGAATGACCACAGCTTGCCTCCATTTTCTTCTCTTTATAAACAACCACTCAGCACCAGCCAAGTGTTCCCTTTGTGTAGGATGAAATAGTGAGGACAAGGCCTCAGCTGTTCAGTTCTACTGTAATATCCTGAAAATAAACACTGCTACATGCCAGCCACCAGGATATAAAATAGCTCAGAATTTACTTTCTCAGTGTACATGTATGTAGTACATAGTCAAATATTACCATAATTTTATAAAGAAACTAAAACTTGACTCATAGCTAAAAGAAACTATTTGCTGGACATTATAACTGTCAAAGAATTAATATATTCTACATATAAGTAATAACAAAAATTATTAATTCCATTAAAATTGGAGATACATATAAAGGCATTTATGGAAGAAAAATTCTGATGGTCAATAAATATTAAAAAATATATTTTCAACTTTATCAAGAGGAGGATGCAAATTGAAACCTCAACTACTTTGTTTTCACTTTATTGTCTTAAGTGTAGAAGTCTTGCAACAGTCAATGTAGGCCAGTGTAGAGCAGTCAGAGGCCTCTGACATGCTGGCAGGAGTGTACAATGATAGGACCTCTCCGGGAAACAGCTGTCCTTACCGTATGCTCTGGGTCTCCCACGCCTCTCTAGTCCAAACACTCATCTTCCCACCCAACCAGGTCCTGCAGTCTGCCTCATAGTGATCAGTGCTCTCTTGGACTCACTACTTGGATATTTTAGGGGAAATTAATGTTCCTAACCATCCAAATCGCCAGAGTCTCTGCATGTGTGCTAAATAAATTTACCTAGTCAAAGTGAAGATGATATTTTGATCTCAGGAGGTGTTTGTGCCTATCCCCTAGAACATGATGTGAATGTACCTAACAGGCTTTGAGGAATCTTTGGTTAACTGTCCATTGATAACAGTTTGAATAAATAAGATTTTCTTTTGTTTTTATAAAATACCAGAAATCAGTAAATAGGAAGAATTCTCAAAGCAAAGAGAAAAGATGGAAAATATTTCTAGATGTGATACGTATGTACACATACACACAAACACACACAAACACACACTTATACTGACTCATATAGTATTGTTTAAAGTTCCAAACTGGGCTGTTTAGAAATATAAATGTAAAAACTGTAAAGAAAAATTATAGGAATAATAAAATTCCAAATTGCAGGTCAAAAAGATGGATCACAGCAAGGATGTACATGTGCTTCAGATGTTGCTAAGCCTAGGGGTGGATTCTTCAGTGTTTGCATGACCATCATGCTTTAAATACATACACACAATATATCTTATTTTGTAAAAAATGGAAGTGCAAGTATATCTTATTGGTCATTATAAATATAGTGTATGGAAATCTCAAATATCTTTCAGTGTGATTAGCAATGGTTAGACATCAGCCTTCTCAGGATGTAGAGATTTTGTTCAGGACATTTCTCTTGCTTCAGACATTTAGTAAGCATTTACTACCTTCTAAATCACACAAAGCTGAAACCCTCCCAGTCTATCTTACTCCAGCATGAAAACATCTCTACAAAATGGCTGCTGGTAACTGCTGTTGTTTTGTTGGGAAGGTATTAGAAATCACCATAGATTTGGGGCAAAAAGAAAGTACCTTTAAGAGAGCTGTTTCTGCACAATCTGGGGCTCTCTGTGGTGAATTCTGGTGTGTTACTCCATCAAACATAGCACCTGGCTGCAGCTGCTGCTTCCTAATGGGAAGTACCACATAACACTAATTCCTACCTCCACTGGGTCTTAGGAGAAGTTGTAGACACATGTCTAGTCTTTCTTGGCTTTCCTCCTCAATCAGCTCGGCCACTCTAGACTGAACACCCATCATCCCAGACAACCCCATTCTGCAGAGTGTTCCTGACAGTCACTGCTCTCTCAGGCTGGCATTGAACTTGGGTTCCTCTGGCCCCCACTACCCAAATGTTAGGATGAAAGGATATGACACTGCACTGTCTTTTCTTCGTCTCCCACAGCTACAATGAGAGCTACGCTTCACCATCATCATTGACATTGATGACCCAGGTTAGCTGACCAAGTGTCACCTTATGAAGACTGTTTAACATTCTTGGCATGGGGCCTTCCCACAATTGCCTGCCTCTGGGTTTCTCTGTATTCCTCCCTCATCATCACAGGGAGTAGTGCTAACACTCACCAATGAACAGTGGTGTGTGCTCAGGGATCATAAGGAGTAGTGCTAACATGTACCACTGGACAGCGTTGTGTACTCAGGGATCAGGAGAGCCTATGACATGTTCCGAGAGACACAGACCTTCAGCCTGGAGGAAGAAGGAACCAATAGCACAGGTGAATTTAAATGCACACTGAGCCAGACCTTCACATTAAAACAGGGCCATGTTCAAAACCTCCCTTTAGGTCAGCTGCTGAAGACAGCGGGCAAAGTGCACACTGGCCGTGCTGTATTACTAATGCAATAGAACATAGAACAGGGGATGAAGTTAAAAAAAAAAAAGACATTTGAAGCGTGATTATTAAAAAAAAGGTCAATTTATCTAAGAAGGCAAAAAAAGATGTCTGGAACAACAGGTGACAGTGATGAGGCTGAAAACGATGTTGGTGACACTCAGGACCCGTGGAAACTAGCAGTTCACTTCCCACGAGTCTTTGCATCAACATTTCTGCCTTTCTCTTCACACCAACCTCTCTCTTATAAAAGTCAAGCCATTTTATTGACTTGCCAAGTCAAATAATGCCCAGAAGGGGAAAGTCTAAGGTAGAAAAAGGAGGTTTCACTAGGGAAAGCGAAGAAAGTGCTATCTCAAGGAGGATTAATTGATTAGAAGCACAGGCACACTTATTTATCATCCACTGCCTACCTCTCTGCTGGGCCTTAGGGTATGAAGAAGAATAAAACAGTCCCCTTTCTCTTTATTTTCTGCAATTTCCTGTACAAGACTTGCCCTGTCAGCAGTCAGTCATGGTAGGGAGGGCCCTGTGGGACCCTGCTCCTCCCTGTTGAATACTGGCTACAAACAGAAGCAGGTGGAGGGAGAGACATTGCCTTTAGTTGGGTACCCACTGGTGAGCCCACCAGGCTCCAGTGGAGAGTTCCAAGTCTGTGATTAAAGACTCAGTGGGTCACAAAATAAAACAAAAGGACACCTGGAAAAGGGAGGCCGGCAGGTTGACAGGAGTGGGAGGCGAGGGTAATTAGAACACATTGTATACAGGTATGAAGTGTCAGGGAACAAATTTAATTCATTAAAATATTCTTAAGATAAAATTTGTCAAAGAACTAAGTCTCTATTAATTCTCTAATTGTAATATAAGTGAAAATGTTAAGAAAAAAGCTAGTCGTTTTATCAGTGGGCAATGGAAGGAAGTAAAACCAGGCTAAGAGTCAGAAGCAACTGGTAAACACACACATCACACTACAGTGTGTTGAAGTCACTTCCACCTACAGTGTGCTGCAGGCACTTCCCTCTAGTGTGAGAAGGCACATCACACTGCAGAGCGATGTAGGCTCTACGGAATGATAGCTCGACCATGTAGGAGAATGAGGAAACTATTCCGCCGTGGACATTTAATCTTGGAAAACAAGTAATATTGTTTTCAAAAGGAACAAAATGTACAAAGGCAAATGTCTACCGTTATTTTGGTTAAGGTTTGTTTAGGGTTCCAGCAAATGCAGAAAGAAGGATATGATGAGGAGACTGAGAAACCATGTATGAAAGGAGTTCTCCATCCTGGAGCTGGAGCATCGCCAGGGAGTTCCGTCTCTTTCTGTTGAAAACTTGGAGACAACAGTTTAAGTTTGTAAGAGAGGGATGGAGTCAGGAAGACTAATCAAAATGCAATTCACTGACCTTCGCTTGGCTTCAGAGGGTGAAGACAGAGAAGCCATAAGTAATAGGTACCAGTGTGGGCTCTTGGGAGGAAGAAGGGAGTCCTGAGTGTATCATACTGCAGCGATGATTGCATCACAGGGTTGAAAGCAGAGGGAAATTTCTCTCTGTGTGTCACTGACTGCTGACAAAATGGAGACCTTGTGACCACAGGCCATCTGCAAGACCTGGGTCATACAGAAATAGTGAATTCGTGCGTAATCTCTGGGGGTTCTTCGGCGACAATCGCAGACTTGTTTGTCTCTCCCTTTGGCATTTCTGTGATGCCGTTCCTAGAATATTTTTCCCTGGATGTTTCTTCTCACCCCCAACTTTTCTGCATCAAAGGATGCTTTGGAAGCCTGAAGCCTCCGCTGTGAAGAACATTCACTCAAGACTGAACTCCTAAAGCCAGCGTGGTATGTTCCTCTGTGTCTAGTTTCCAGCTACTCACAGTATGAGGGCCTTGTGCAAGGGATAAAAATGTAACTAGAAAAATAAAAACATTTTCAAAAGCTCCAAATCCTCATGCATTACTCTGGAATGATACAGTTCTCAGAATTCTAGATGCCATTGCCCAGTCCCACCCATCCCAGGCTGTGGTGGGTGGTATGATCTGGAAGTCTGCTATGCATTCAGGGGAAATAAGCCTGGGCTGACTGTGCATAGAGAAGGAAGACACTGCCACCTGCAGGCTCTAAGCTTAGGGAGATAGTAAATGTTTAATTTATGGGAGATTTGTTTTATTAAAGTAACATTTTCATAAACAGTAAAAGTCTCAAAGTTGGCTCACTTACTCCTGTACCTTTGAGCAACTCCGTTCCACAGTAGTCAAGAACTGTAGCTACTAGTGGAGAAGCTGGTTCTAAGTTAAAGGTAGCCAATGTTGGCGTTGTTCCGTGGGGACTGAGAACTAGCCTGGACCTTGCACAGGTGACACTGGGAAAGTGATAAGTAATTGTCTGCTGACGTTCTCTTTAAACCCTAAGCATACTTTGAGCCTCAGTTCCTTTCATTGTAAGCTAAGGCTATTAGATAAGATTAGATCGGTGTTTTCCAAACTGTGAATGCTGTGCCAGCATTGGTGGTGAGACCAGGAATTGTTAATATTAATTGCATCTGGTTCTATCCCAGGCCTTAGAGTCAGAAACTGCAGAAGGCAGGCCTTCAGGTGTGAGGAGTGCTCAGTCATATGACTTATAAATATTTAATATGCAATTCCTTGCCTCTAAGATGATGTCATCTGTAGTCCAACTGTCTCCTGGGAAGGTGGAGTTTGGGGGTGGGGGAGGAAGGGAAGGGGATGGTTGAGCTTCAAGAAACCCAGGGGTCCCTCTATTCTCCACTAATCACCATCTGTATGGTCAAGTAAATGTCTGAAAACGAAGCCTTCACCCAAGCCTGTCAAGTAAGGCCACCACTCTACCAACTTCTGTCCAAGCTAAGTTGGGTTTCTTGGTGATGCCCCAACTGTAAAATGTCTTCCTTTAAAGCCAGGTTTTCCTCCTCTTCCACAGAATTTTGCCAATGTCACTAATCCACATTTCTCTTCCTGCCTAAATCCCTCAAAATTCTCTAACAGCTCCTGATATTAAGAGCTCATCTATACACACACACACACACAGAGAGAGAAAGGGAGAGAGAGAGAGAGAGAGAGAGAGAGAGAGAGAGAGAGAGAGGCTGACTCTGAGTTTCTGCTCTCTTGACTCAAATGTTCAGCCTGTGAGTCTGATGAGTTACAGGTACAGTCAGGCAGAAACTGATTTTTAATGAATTATTGATGATTGGTTTTAGAGAATTCTCCGATTATGAATCTGAGTTTTTGAAAAACATTCAAGCAATCTCTATTTTCCTTATCCTTCTACCACAACAGACTGAAGGCAGAACGGATTCTATGGAAGCATCATAATAATTTTACAAGTAGTTACCAGCTTTATACGCATACACAGGGGCAAGGGTTCAGAGAGACGGAGACAAACTAAAGAGCTGAGGTGGTGAGGGTCTCCCAGGCACTCGGCTAGACCACTACATGTGGATTGGTAGATTAATCACTCTTCAAATTTCTTTCATCTTTGGAGCATTTGCTTCGGAACTCTAAAGTGTATGTATATATAAACCCCATTGAACCAAAATTTTAAATACTCTTTTTAAAAGAAACAAGAAAAGAAGTCAGATTTTCAATGTAGTTGGTGCTAGAAAAGAAACTTCAATATGAGAAGCCATGCTGAGAACTGTGATGTTAAATGCTGTCACAACAATGAGTGACATTGAGGATTAGAGTTGTTTTCCAAGAGGCCAAAGAGTTGGTCAGAGGTCTGAAGTTACCCCTAGTTTCCTGCTTTCACATAGGAGGTGTGATCATCTAAAAGTGGTGTGCAGGACTCTGAGGCCAAGGAACCATTCCTTTATGTGAGGCTTCCCAAGCTCCTAGCCCAGTGCTGACACACAGTGAGCCCTTTGCAGAACCACTTCAGGATAAGCACATTAATGCTCGCAGCCATTCGGAAACCCAACTGAATAAAGTTTATTCTATCTGTCTTTATACAGATGGCATTTTAAGAGGTCTGCTTGTTTATAAAAAGGGCCATTTGCAGTAGACCAAAAATGAACAGTGTCAAAGTTTGCATCCTCATTTAATAGGATTGTTCCACTGTTTTAGGATTCTTGGGGAGGTGGTTTGAGTATACACTGGGTTTTGTAGAAATTCACGCTTTACAAATTACATGTTGTCTTACTGAGCCCTTGTCAGCAATATGGCTTTCTACATGATCTCTAGTGGAGAGATACTTTCTGCACAGCCCAGAACAGCTGTCTGGAAGCTGCTTGGCGGACGATGGTGGTGGCATTTCAACTGGGCCAGTCAGTGAAAGACCCCTTATTGTCTAACAGTACGGAGCAAGCTACAGAGTGGATCGTGTGCTTGGGATCCTTTGAAATAAAGGTGCAAGAGGCATAAAATGGACACTATTCAGCTTTACGGAGGGCAGAAATGTTCCTGAGAACAGAGACTGTCTTCATGGGGCTGGGCATCGTGCTGGGGTGGAAGGGGACACTGGCAACAGAGTCTCGTGGGTGCTGAGGGGTGAGAGATCCTCTTTTGTGGTTCCTCTCAATGGCTGAGTCCAGACAAACAAAGGCTTTACTAAAAAACCCAGCTTTGTTTCAAAAAGCTTGTGAGGCCACTCTGAAAGGAGTTTTTGTTCGCCAACACTGGGGAGTTAGGGTCCTTCCCCCAGGGGGCTGAGGACCACACAGCTGGAAGAGTCATTTATCCATTCCCCATTCCCAGGTGACGGGTTACTTTCACTGACAGACTACACCTATGACTTAGACCGCCTCTGTGGAATAGGCAGGGCAGTTTTGAATATTTCCATCAATGGGCCACAACGGACTAAAGCTCAGACTTCTACAGGCAGGGACGGTGGAGGTTGATGACAGAACCCACAGTCCTGGTTAAACACATTTGCTCCGACACTCCACAGCTACTCAGCATGCCTAGGCCCAGGAGCTGCATGGCTGGGGACAGCCTTTCCACCAGCTCTCCTCTTGGCTGCGTCCATCTGCATTCCATCACAGGTCAAATACACACTTGCACAGCCATCAGAGTACCCCCGTGGCTATGGAGATCCAGAGCTATATGTGGCTGTAGGATGCAGAGCAGGGAATCACTCATACCCTCAAAGACCAGCTCCTGACCCTTAAAGCACAGCTCCCAGCTGAGCCTCTCAAATTTCTAGAAAGGGGAACCAGAAAGCAAACACCGGCAGCTTAAGCCCTTCTTTGGAGATGACTGGAGGCAGATCAGCACCATTGAGCTATAGGTTTGTTTGTTTGCTTGCTTGCTTGTTTTTTTTTTTTTTAAAGGAAAGGAAATTCACAAATAAGGCTGAAAATAGTTGAGGCATATGCAGTTTGTCCAACAGGCTCCACCAAAATACTACATAGCTTTGCCATGCTAAGAGAAAATGGCCTCATTTGCAGGGAAATGTCTCCTCTTCTTGGGTAACCTCATAGAACCATGCATCCAACCTAATTTAACAAGGCAAAACCCAAATCACCCTGACTCCCAGGTAATGTGAAAGTTACCGAATCGTTTCGAGATAGACTTTTATTCATTTAGATGGAGAACAGGGATTGAATACCTTATTGGCACACCTCACAAAACCATGAGAGAGAGAGGGAGAGAGAGAGAGAGAGAGAGAGAGAGAGAGGGAGAGAGAGAGAAAAAAAGAGAGGGAGAGAGAGAGAGAGGGAGAGAGAGAGAGGCAGAGACAGAGGCAGAGACAGAGACAGACAGAGAGACAGAAAGGGAACATGTGTAATATGTGTTAGGAAAGATACCTTACTTGCAAAGGTATTCATTCAAACGGAGAGAATTCAGCTATTTTTTTTCCTTCTTGCCAATAGTCAGAAATGTAACAGCCATCGCAGAAGAAAATCTACATTAGCAGCCCTGCAAAGTCAGGCCAAAGTACAATTACTTCACTTGCATCTCAAGTTGGGACTTGGGCTGGTCTTGGAAGTTCCTTGTGTGAATTGACACAGATTTCCCGGGTTTACCACAGCATATTGACTCTGAGGGGCTGGGGAGAACCTGGGGCTTTTACACTCTGGCCACACCCCCCACCCCGGGGTCAGTGCTGGAGGAAGGGCAATGCTGGGAAAGTTGCTACAGGAAAGTCTGAAATCCCAGGCTGAGTGGCCTGGGGTTGGCAGAATCTAGCAAGATTCGGGGTGACTTTGGGGACAGACCAGGTGGTTGCCACCGTCTCCATGGCATAGCCTGCAGCCTGCAATCTGTCTCTAATTTAGAGAAGGAAAGCAAATTCACAACTCCTGCTGAGCTCAATAAGCCGGGCTTCAGCAGGCGGCCTTTGCACCTGGAGCTGCGGCCATGATACTGCCTGCAGGTCCCAGGCAACTTTGTGAAGGTCCTTATGTGCAAGGCCAATGTCCCTTTTCAAGTCAACTATCCACTATTTTCTTTTTCAGTACCTTTCTATCTCCCATAAAACTTGTCTTTCCTTTTTGCCTTCCTTTAGACAAGTGGTTGGCTCTCAACTTGTGAGTCGTGACCCCTTTGTGGGGGTCAAATGATCCTTTCACAAGGGTCATCTAAGACCATCAGAAATATTAGATATTTGTATTATCATTTATAACAGTAGCAACATTACAGTCATGAAGTAGCAATGAAAATAATTTTATGGCAGCGGGTCACCACAACGCGAGGAACTGTATTAAACAGTTGTAGCATTCGGAAGGTTGAGAATCACTGTGATTCTCAGATTGTAAATGATATCCTCCAATTCTCTGAGGGCTGTGTTAAAATACAGGTAGGTTGAGTAGGTCTCACATAGCAGACTAAGACTCTGTATTTCTTCTAAGCCCACGAGCTCATGCTGAACCTTCTAGTTCCTCAGTAGGCTCTAGGTACTCAGGTATTAAGTAATTTGAGGCCTCTTTAGGCTACCTGCAAATTCCACCTTTTATCCCTTTGTTACCCTAGGCTAGAGGATCTGAGCCCATGAGAAATGAGCTACCATGACAAGTGTGTGGGGTTTGCATAACTACCACCTCTAGTAATGACAGGCAAAAATGTTCAAGACCCCTGGTCTGGAGTGACACCACAGGGCACTGGTTCAGGGTCTTGGAGATGAGATTTGAGCATTAGGCTGGTTCTGACCATTGGCTTGGTATAGACTCCTTTACCTGTTAGATGCTCAATCCCTAAGGTGAATTTGTGGTTTGTTTGCAATTTACATACCCTATTGCCTTTAAAATGTGAATTTAAGTAGTGAGACTGGTTCTGGACAGGGGCACTGACCAGTAAAGCCAAATATAGAATTTTTTCTCTCTGTTTTTAGTCATATTTTCGTTATAAAGAGCATGGAGGAGAACTGCCCCTTTTCCAGTTTCTTTCTGATATAGCCAGCTAAACTAGTCCTCTAGGTCTCAGCAGTCCCATTGTATCAGGACAGATTCTCAACTGCTCTTTTATTTTATCTGAAATGTGTCAGCCAAAATCAAAATAATTTAATGCTAAGAATCAACCAGAAGATGATTCATCAATAAATCATAGATAGTTCTTTGATGAGTCATCTTCTCAGGCATCCATCCATCATCCTGTCTCTCACCAATTCCTGTCTGTTCCAACTTTTCGCTCACTCTCAGATTCCCTCTCCCTCCCTCCCTTCCATGGTAACCAAATAGCCCAGCCTTAGTGACCCTGCACAGCATTATTAATGCTAGCAGTTATTAGCAACCCATTTTGGACCAGCCCTTCTGCTAAGTTCTTTATACATTAGCTTTTTAACACTCAGTGTGACGCCACACAGTAGGTACTGCTAACCTTGTAATATAGATGGTACATTTAAGGTCCATGGGGGAAATGCCCTACCTAACTCTCCATGAGCATCAAGTAACCATGGTCATGGAGCTGAGCTCAGAGCCCTGGGCTGAAGCTTACCATTTGGTATAACCCCTTTCCATCTTTCTATTTGTACACCTGTCCATGAAGCCATTGGTCTGCCTCGGCTTATTCTCAACAAGAATAAAAAGGTGAAACTACTTAGGAAATACATTTTTAAAAGGTATTTCCTCTCTGGCTGGAGAGATGACTGAGAGGTTAAGAGAACTCACTGACTGCTCTTCCAGAAGGCCCGAGTTTAATTCTCATGGTGGTTCACAACCATCTGTAATGGGATCCGATGCCCTCTTCTGGTGTGTCTGAAGACAGTGACAGTATATTCATATACATTAAATAAATAAACAAATCTTTTTTAAAAATGTATTATACATATTAGAGCTACAGTTCCCTTCCCCACTGAGATATGATAAGGTAATCAGTCTCCTACTGTAGGTGTGTAAATCCTGCATAGCTATCCTTAGGTAAGCTCTCTGCTAAAACTCTTGCAAAATATCTTGCAGGGCTGGGAGAGATGGATCAGTAGGTTAAGCGATTACTGTGGAAGCACCAGGACATGTCCAGAACCCACATAAAAGCTGGGTCTAGAAGTGCGTTGGAATATGAAGACAAGCACGTCCTTGTTCTACCAGAAACAGCAAGCTTTGGGTTCAGTAAGAGACCTTGTCTCCAAAAAATAAAATAAAATAAAATAAAATAAAATAAAATAAAATAAGCCAGCTATAGAGTAATATACATAAAAGCCATCCTCTGGCCTTGACATGAGTATGCAGAGACAAGCACCTCTTCACACTCATACACACACATGTACATGAACACACACGTACACAAACAAACAAACAATAAATAATCTATCCTGCGAATATTGGCTTGGATATCTTCATAGCTCACTTTTCCTCACATGATGCTTCAGTGGAGAACCCCTCTTTAATTTACCCCCAGTAACAGAGACGTATACCCAAGTATGAGAAAATGGTATCAAGGCTCAGTGGTTAAGAGCACTGGCTGCTCTTCCAGAGGTCCTGAGTTCAATTCCCAGCAACCACATGGTGGCTCACAACCATCTGTAATGGGATCTGATGCCCTCTTCTGGTGTGTCTGAAGATAGCTACAAGTGTACTCATATACATTAAATAAATAAATCTTTTTTAAAACCTGTAAGAGAAGATGGCTTTATTCTGCATATCCCTGCTGAAAGTATTAAACCCCTGCATTACTGATTCTTTTACAATAAGGATGTGGGCAGATAACCCAGAACCTATCAGCAGACGACACTTCCTCAATTTTAAATTGGAAAAGACCTGGGCTTTTTGAAATCCCAATAGGATAAAAAGTGATAGGGGCTATATCTGTTTTCTAGAAGCAAGTGTGGTCCAGGTTTAGCAGCAAGACTCCTGGACTGGTACTGTCCCGGCTAGGGCTTTTGTCAATTTAACACAAATTAAGTCATCTGGGAAAAGCAATTCAACTGAGAAAAATGCCTCTGTAAGATTAGCCAGTCAATAGGTCTGCCAGGCATTTTATTGATTAATGATATAAGTGGAGGGAGGGTCTAGATTTCTACAAGTGGTGCTAACCCTGAGCAGGTGGTCCTGGGGTCGTGTAAGAAAGCAGGCTGAGCAAGCCCTGAGGAGCAAGCCAGTGAGCAGCACTCCTCCATGGCATCTGCTTCAGTTCCTGCCTCCAGCTTCCTGACTTGAGCTCCTTACTTTCCTCAGTAAGAGAGTGTTATCTTGAGAGTTGTAAGCTCAGGTAACCACTTTCCTCTCCAGGCTTACTATACAAACTCTAATATGCTGTGGGGCAAACTGAACTGGGGGACCCAGTGACAGTGACAGAGAGGTTATTGTGTTATATAGAGAAGAGACATGGTTTCTGAAGCTTTGGGGAGATTCCCAGGATACCACACTGTGCATGACACACACCTCCTCTGAATCAAGCCAGCCAGTGCCAGGTTTGCTGTCAAGGCTGGTGGTTGCTGTAAAACCCTTACCTCATCACCACCAAGACTGATATGCGTAGCACTCATTTCTCTAACCGAAGAATCAGAAGGATCCTGCAAGAGACGACTTTGTTCTTCTGTTCTGTCATTGATCCTTTTCAGTGACATTCATTTAAATAAATTTGCTCTGCTTTGCCCAGTATTGAAGGGCTATGACAAGTCTTGCAAGGACATCAGCTGAGAGTATTGACCTGCTATGGCTACTGACAGTAGAAATTACACAAGAGTTTCCTGAACTCACCACTTCTAGTATTCAGAGGTGTGGACTTTGGTCCTACTAACTGGCAGAGAGGCCATGGGAACAAATAAAAGACCCTTGGATGCTGTGCCATTAATATTTCATGTATCTGCCTACAATCCCTGCTTGTCTTAGTTACCTCTCTACTGCTGTGATAAAACACCATAACCAAAGCAACTTAGAAAATAAAGCATTTAATCGGGCTTAAAACCTCAGAGGGTTAGAGTCCATGCTGGTGGAACAAAAGCATGGCAGCAGGAACAGCTGAGAGCTCACATATGATCCAGGAAGCAGAGTCTGAAAGAGCATTGTGGAAATACCGATGCACTTTTGAAACCTCAAAGACCACTCCAAGTGACATACCCTCTTCAATAAGGTCACACCTCCTGTCCCTCCCAAACAGTTCCAGTTCCACCAACTGAGAACCAAGTATTCAAACGTGAGCCTAAGGGCATCATTCTCATTCAAACCACCACCACATTGCTATAAGACAGCCCAGTGCCAGCCATGCTGGGTTGAGCCTCCTCTTCTCCCACAGGTCAACACCATGTAACCTATGGGGAGCTGGTTTGTACACTCACCAAATACCCACACCTGTAAAATTAAGCTGCTACAAAATAGAACTGATCCAAATGCATTTTTCAGTTAGGGTGGGGTCAGATATAAGCAGAATGTAACGGTCATGTTTCTAAGATAAGACTTGGGGCCAGTTGAGCCATGAAGAAGCCAAGTTAGGAGGAGGTTGTAACCATGGATTCCAAGATCAAAAAGATGTAAGACATGTGAGAGAGACACCTTGACAGATTAGAAAAGACCTGGCTCTTACAGGATGGCTGAGTCCCATCAAAAGTAGAAATATATGTAAGAACTCAAGAAATTAAAATGAGCTGTAGCTACTTTGGTTGTGAAAGGCTACCTGGACCTTCTCCTTCTCTGCCAGCTGATTGACATTTGCAGTTCTCCATCTGTATGTCTTTTGACCACAGGGCACCCAGGACTTGAGGCTACTGAAGAGCAATGATGATGTTGATGGTGGTGGTGACTGATTATGGTAATGGTGATGATGGTAGCGATGGTAGTGATGGTGATGATGGTGGTGGTGATGGTGGCTGTGGCAGTGGCAGTGGTGGTGGCAGCAATGACAATGGTGGTCGTTTATTAAACAAGATGAAGTAGACATAGGGACACATTTTTCTACCAAGACAAGATTGTATTTCCTAGGTACTACAAATACAGGGATGTGTTCCCCCTCCCAAAGGCACAGAAAGAGCCATTGGTCAATTATTCCAAATGAGACTTGGGTACATGAAAGCCTAATTGTGGCAATGTGAAATTAATAGTTGTTCCTTTCTAGGAAAACAATATCAATAAGACAAAAATTGGCAGAGCTAAAACAATCCATATTCTCCTATGATTTCATTTTGTTTTTAAATCACTTTTAAAACTTCCTTAACATTGGTCTGTGCGACTGTGTAGTGAATTTGCCCTCAGCCTGTGAAATGAATATTGCACCTTAAATACACAAAAGCCTGTGGTTAAAGGAAGGCTTGCCCATGCCTTTTGAACAGTTGCCGGTCCCTGGCATCCTGACCAAGCCAAGCCTGAACTCTACAGCTTTTCAAAGTCCCTCCTTGTCTGGCTATATCTTCCCTACCCAAATGTTATTCCCCTGGCCAATAATAACCCACTAGCTCAGACCCGGACCTTCAGCTTCCTGAAAGGGTTCCTGTAGATTTGCCACAAGCAGTTAATTTGTCATAACTTTTAAGCACATTATATCCCTGGGACAAGACTGGAAAAATAATGTCTGGGCTCTTGAAGATATGTCTTTGCCTCGCTGTTGTCACAGCTAAATGGAGTGATTCATTAGCCCTTGTGAGAAATGTCTAGCTGTCATTATTAGGAGATATTACAGTTATTATGCAGCAGCAAGTCAATATTCAAAGAAAATTGAAATCTCTCCCTTCCCTGAACTCCCACAGCACTCCAGATTTACAGTTCACACAGCCCTTCTCGTCAGAGAGCTTTGAACCTGCCATGATTCAGCATCTGCACAGATCAGCTCTCTACTGGTCCCCATGATGGGACAGACAGAGATTTCTGGCATGAAAAAGAAAACCCCATAGTTGTTTGGTTTTTATTAAAATGTCACCGATCCTGAAACTGAATAATGTTTCTTTTTGGATTTTAAAGATGTATTAAATAAATAAATAAATAAAAATAAAAGGACTGGAGAGAGGTGGCTCAGCAGTTAAGAGCACTGATTGCTCTTCCAGAGGTCCTGAGTTCAATTCCCAGCAACCACATTGTGGCTCACAACCATCTGTAATGGGATCTGATACCCTCTTCTGGTGTGTCTGAAGACAGCGACAGTGTACTCACATTCATAAAATAAATAAATAAGTCTTTTCAACAATGACTTCAAGGAAAGAAAAAGAGGGGGGAGAGAGGGAGGGAGGGAGGGAGGGAGGATGGAAGGAAGGAAGGAAGGAAGGAAGGAAGGAAGGAAGGAAGGAAGGAAGGAACCACATTCTTGAATGCTTTCTGTACTTGTTTTCTGCTGCCGTAAAAGGATGCCATGGACAGGCTAAATTATAAACACCTCAAGTTTTAATGTCTGAGGGTCCACGTCAGAAGAAAACTTGTTTACAGAGGAACTTGAGAAGTAAGGAGGAGAACCAGAGGTGGGAGTGGTGACCAGTCGTCTAGCTCAGGCAAGCTAGACACTAAGCCTCTCGGGGGATGAATCCCTGAAGAAAACTCTCTCCCTCTCTCTCAGCCATCAGTGGCCACTAACTCTCCAGAGTGGAGCCTTGTGACTCTTTTCCCCGTCTTTGCTGGTATCTTTTCTTGGTTGAGAGATATACTTATCTATGAGTATAAAGATAAGAAAATAGAAGATGCCTATGTTCATTTAGCAGATAAACTTGATAGAGTCTCCGATAGGGCTTATGACCTAGCAAGCCGTGAGTTCTTAGTCCCATTAACTGTTCCAGGCCTGAGTTCTGTCTTGTAGAATGGACTTCAGAATCCAAGCGGAAAGCAATCAGTAAGTCTCATAACATTTATACTGCTACTACATTAGTGAGCATATATTGCCAGAACAACTGTTATTGTAGCTTGAAGGATTCCACAGCTGGCTAAGACTGTTAGCTACTCCCCTGGTAGCATTCATAGCTCTTTCTGCACTATGAAAGCTAGCAAGTAGTATTGAAGCTTCCAGGTCAGAGTAACTTGATTTTCCTATCTCTTCTGACTCAAGTAAATAGTGTCTTGATGGGCAGGGTCTTCCTACCGAGTTATGAAGAATAAGCAAGATTAATGGCAATAGTCTGTAACGTTTGAGGGTCTATGGGACCCCACTGACAAACAACTCGAGAAGAGGTAATCCATACCTGCACTTTGCCTTTTATTTGATAGCCAATGATATCTGGGAGAGGCATTGTTTCTTCTTTATAGGGCAACTCCCTTTACACTTCTTTTCTATGTGTACGCACTGTTGGGAAGTTGAACAGTGGTGGGTTTCCATGTGGCCTTTCCAAAGGCTTTTAGTGTTAGTCATCCCTCGCCACACACTCCTCTACCCCGCCCTCCCATTGCCCACCCCAGTTAACCCTTCTGGCTCCATTACCCCTTTGCGTTTTATCTTCTCTCTCTTGAAAATCTCCATGGCCTCATCATCAGTTTCCTGCCTTCTATGGACATTCCAGCTTAAGCTCATGGTGCTCACTGAAATCCTTTCACGGTTCTTGTTGTGGTCACTGTTCTAGAGCCTCTGGCTTCCTCCAGAGATGTAATTGGAAACACAGTAGGCCCCATTTTATGCTCACTAATTTCTTTCTTTCAACTTCTGCTTAGCCAAAGGGCACGTGGTCCCTCCTTCCAGGAGAAGAGAAAAAACAAACCAGGCACATAGAAGCCTTTCATAAACTCTGTCTTTCCCAAGGTAGAGGTTTTTCATATCCCTTTGCTCATTATTGTATTAACCCTTGTCACAATTTCTTTCTACTTTTAAAAAATTTTATTTTATGTTTGAGATAGTATCTCACCATGTTGCCCAGGCTGGCTTTGAACTCCTTAGCTCAAATGAGCCTCCTTCCTCAGCTTCCCAAGTAGCTGACCCTATAGGTGTAGGCCAGTGTACCCAGCTCTATTTTCTTATAGAATCAGTGCATATGTGTATACACACACACGCACACACACACACACACACACACACACACACAGAGAGAGAGAGAGAGAGAGAGAGAGAGAGAGAGAGAGAGAGACCCTAAAGATTTAAAGCTAGTATCCACATATGAGACAGAATATGTGGTATTTCTTTCTGGGTCTGAGTTACCACATTCAGAATGATTATTTCCAGATCCATCCAATTCCCTGAAATTTTCATAAATTAATCTGGAGGTGTCTCAAAAATCTAGAACAGCCGGGTGTGGTGGCGCACGCCTTTAATCCCAGCACTCGGGAGGCAGAGGCAGGCGGATTTTTGAGTTCGAGGTCAGCCTGGTCTACAAAGTGAGTTCCAGGACAGCCAGGGCTATACAGAGAAACCCTGTCTTGGAAAAAACAAAACAAAACAAAAAATCTAGAACAATATCTTTCTTTGTATGTTTATGCAAAGAAACTTAACTAAAGGTAGGCTTCTTCCTGGGGTATGTTCATAATAAGGAGCCATGTTATGCGGATCTTCCAGCCCGGGGCTCTCTCCTCTATGTCCTTTCAAGGAAGCTGGGACTTAGCCTTTGCTCTTCTCCACTCTTTGGTTTGTAGTTTTCCTACTCCCTGACTAATGATGAAGTAGGAAAATCCATCACTTTTTTCCCTTCTCTCCCACTTGCCTGAATAACGTACAGCACTGATTCTATAAGAAAATAGAGCTGAGTACACTGGCCTACACCTATAGGGTCAGCTACTTGGGAAGCTGAGGAAGGAGGCTCATTTGAGCTAAGGAGTTCAAAGCCAGCATGGGCAACATGGTGAGATACTATCTCAAACAATAAAATAATTTTTTTTTAAAGTAGAAAGAAATTGTGACAAGGGTTAATACAATAATGAGCAAAGGGATATGAAAAATCTCTACCTTGGGAAAGACAGAGTTTATGAAAGGCTTCTATGTGCCTGGTTTGTTTTTTCTCTTCTCCTGGAAGGAGGGACCATGTGCCCTTTGGCTAAGCAGAAGTTGAAAGAAAGAAATTAGTGAGCATAAAATGGGGCCTACTGTGTTTCCAATTACATCTCTGGAGGAAGCCAGAGGCTCTAGAACAGTGACCACAACAAGAACCGTGAAAGGATTTCAGTGAGCACCATGAGCTTCTGACCAGCGAACTTCTTTTCTCCGGTGGAGAAATGTTATCCCACCCCACATTCTGGTCGGTGTGTGTGTCATCAGAAACTGCTCTGGACAAAGGAGGATTCTGGGAACCACTATGGCCTAGAAAGGAACTCCAGGAAAAAACCTTAAGTCAGGCTCAAAGGCAGCTACATAGGAGTTACAGACGAGCAGGCAGACTGAACAGTGGACTGATTCTTTTTATGTGAACTTGGCACAAGCTAGAGTCATTTTGGAAGAGAGAACATCAATAGAGAGAAAACCCCTACCATTAATGCCTGTGGTACATTTTCTTGGCTGATGATTGACATGGAAGGGCCCAGAACATTATGGGTAGTACCACCCTCAAGATGGTGGTCCCAGGGTGCTATGAGAAAGCAGGCTGAGCAATCCATCATGCCATTAGGAACCACGTTTTCATGATCTCTGCATCAGATCCTGCCTCTAGGTTCTTATCCTGTTTGAGTTCCTGCCCTGACTTCACCCAGTGATGGACTGTGATGTTAACAGTAAGTAGAAATAAAGCTTTCCCTCCCCCATTTGCTTCTGGTTATGTTACATAACAGCAACAGAAAATCTAACTATGTGCCACATGTGTATTACATAGTAGATTTCAGAAGCCCCTTGGGTCTGGCATGCTTTCTGAAGGCACATGTGTTGAAGGCTCCTTTCTAGGCTGACGCCAGTGGATGGAGACTGGTTAGGTTACTGAAGATTTGCCTTGATTGGCATATTAGAACCCTGCCCCTTCCCATTTCCCTACTGTACTTTCCAGCCACCAGGAGATGAGCACCTTCTCTGCCACGTGTTATGATAGGCTGTGCGCACACAGGACAAAAGCAATGGAGTCAAGTAACCAAGGATTGAAACCTCTGAACTCTGAGCCAAAGCCACCCTTTCCTCCTTGATGCAGATTTGACATGCATTGCTGAGATACCACCCAGCATCTAAATTGAATATAACTAATGCTACATACGGTGCTTTCACCCCTCCTTGGTCCATCCATAATTTTCTTTCTGGGGAGCCTGGGTGACCCAAGCACTCCATACTCAGAGAAATCTGTTTCCATTGAGGCTGAAAAGGACCATGGCGACTGATTTTACAGACAAGAAACTGTGGCATACAACCATGGTCAGAAGCTGAGACAAGAGCAGCTGCATCTGAGAGCTCTTTTCCGTTAATGCAGTGCATTGCCACCCAGTCATCAGGGGACTGCAGGGCTGTGGGGCAGAAAATACTAGCTATGGCATGCAAATGGGCTCCCCAAAGTGTTCTCCCATTCGGTGGTGCATTTCATCCTTCCCTTCTGTGAGGGAATGACCAACCTAGTGGTGGGTAACTGAATCCGTCCCATTTCAGATTCCTTACAAGACTCAGGACCTGAATTCTGTGTGCTGGCAAGTTCTTACAGCCTCTACTGAAGCTGAGCAGCCTTGTCAGTGCAGTGGGAAGCCATGTGTAAGAGTCACAACCACTTTCTCTCCTCATCCCCAACCATCTTTCTTCAGGCCTTTTAAAGCTGTGTGCCTGCTCAAGCACTACTTATGGACAACGGCCAAAGCAGTCTCCTCTCTTGGTGGTGGCCCTCTTCAATAAGGAAAAGAAATGCACTTAATTCTATCCCTTTAAGAAAATTACTAGGGGTTGGGGATTTAGCTCAGTGGTAGAGCGCTTGCCTAGCAAGCGCAAGGCCCTGGGTTCAGTCCTCAGCTCTGGGGGGGAAAAAAAAAAAAAGACAAAATAAAAGGAAACAAAAAGTGTTGATAAAAAAAAAAAAAAGAAAATTACTAAACAGGAAAAAGTCTTCCAGCTTTGAGTTCCCATGTTGCCAAGAGATGTCAGATTTGCCATTCCTACAGAGCCACTTAAGAGAGAGAAAGAGCCGTGGTACTTCATCTCTATGCATCTGGCCTGGCAGGCTCCTCATGATGAGGAAGACCTGCTCCTAGAGCAGTGAACACAGAGTGATCTCTGAAAACACTGCCTTTGTCCAAGGTGCTCAGTCCCACTGCTGCAGACTTCCCAAGTTTTCTACTCAATTACTAGAGACCTTGGCTAGCACCCAATCAACTTAATATGTCAAAACGGAAGCAGGTCGGGAAACCCTCACAGCAAAGGCAATTGTTGTTGTTTGTTTGTTTGTTTGTTTGTTTGTTTTGCTTGTTCATTCTATCTCTAGAGTATTGAATCAACTCTTTGCCACAAGCCTGACATCACATTTTACTTATATCAACCCATGGCTTAAGGATTACACCCGCTGTGTTTGACCTTCTCATATGGCAAGCAACACTGTTGACTAAAGACCAGGCCTGGGGTCTTTCTCTCCATAACTTCCTTGTAAGATACTGACTCACAACCCCTTGATGTAAGAAATTCACTACTTACAAGTTATGAAAACTCTGAGACTTAGTTTCATCAGCAAGCCACAGGTAAATTTAGAACAGCCTTTCAGGATAATTAAATAAATATGGATGAAATTAAACATGTGTTGATAGAATGAATGAAATGATTAAATGAATTAATATATGTAAAATATTAAATAAGTTAATTAATATAAGTACTCACCATAGTGCCAAATAAAACTGCATAGTTATTTTTTTCCACCCCCACACATAGACCTACACAGACCTGGAAAGAGGGAGTCCTAGTTGAAGCATTGCTTTCATCAGGACTTGAGCCACTTTCGTGGGGCACTTTCTGAGTGATGTGAGAGGACCTTTCTTACTGTGGGTAATACTATCCTGGATTGTATAAGAAAGACAGCTGAGCAAGCCAAGAGAGCAGCATTTGCCATAGTCTATGCTTCAGTTCCTGATCACTCTGTATAAGCCAAATAAACCATTTATTCCTCTAAGTTGACTTTGGTTGGGATTTAGAGCAACAGAGATACGAAAGCATAGCCTAAGCTTAGGTACTGTATAACCCCTCTTTTCACCTCTGGTAAAGTTAGTCGGACCAGTTTGGAGCATCTGGGTTCGGGATAAACGTTTAATTCAGAGTGGGCAGCAGTTTCTAGTCATGCTGTCACTAAACACCTCCTGGCCCAATCAGGTCAGACATGATGAGGGAAGGTGATGGGGAGAAACAGAAGCTAAAGTTGAGACAGGAAAATCTTCAGGTCCAGAAGAGCCCACTAGCAAGCCCACTTGATTACAGGATAGGCAAAGGTACATAGAGAGGGTAGGGGGCTACTTTATGGTGGAGATACAGTAGATTAGAGCAGATATGCAAGCCACAATAGTAGCTTCATGCAGGAGGATCCATGAGCCCTGTTGGTTCTGAGTGGAGTTCTAGCTCTGTAAGGCCTGCTGCTTTCTGCTCTGCTTTGCCCGGGCTCAGGACTTTCCTGCATGTCTCAGGGTAAATATCCCTACAGTATGTCACCCTCTGCTGGCTCCTTTTCTTTGCAACCAAATTACAGGAAGAAAAACAAAACAGAAAGATTAGAAGGAAGAGAGGGAGGGAAGAAGGGAGAGAGGGAAGGAGGGAGGGAAGGAGGGAGGGACGGAGGGAGGAAGGGATGGAGGGAGGAAGGGAGGGAGGGAGGAGGATGAAGGGGTGAGAAAGAAAGAAAGAAAGAAAGAAAGAAAGAAAGAAAGAAAGAAAGAAAGAAAGAAAGAAAGAATGAACATAGGCAGATTACTTCTTTTATCCACGCTGTAATGCCTGGACTGTCCTTCCTACCTCAAGCCTGTCATCAGTGAAGTGCTATAACTGCTGCTAGGGTCTTCCCCAAGGACTCCTGAGACTCTGTATATCTCTGTCCCTGTGACTCTTCAGGAACCTCCCCTCTGGCTCTGAGGGTTAGTTTGGCCATACTCTCAAAGGCTAAAGGATCCAGTGGTCAACAGACATTCTAAGCCTGTCCATCATGGCCCTTAGCCAATGGCCAAGTAGCACAAGACTACTATAGACTATAAAAAGTCCAGTTGTTTTCCATGCGAGACAAAGGCACACTGATGTGTAGCTCATCCCCCAGGATTTTCCCCACAGGATCAGGCTACTCTGTCCTGGACAGGATATGAGCAGAATCCTACCCTCGACTGAGTCATCCTTCCCCTGCTCCCTATAATCCCTTTCCAATTTCTCCCAGAAGCACTTTCTTAAAAACTCATTTGCTGCTCTCCTGTGACATGAGCCTAGCTCCTCTTCTCAAAGCCACCCATGGAAGCACCCTGCTGGCTCTATGGTCCCAGCTTAGCATTAGTGACATCAGTACACTGATGATTTTTTAAGTAAGTCTAGATTATGAGCTCATTAAGGTCACACTTTTGCCATGTATTGTCCGTGATGCTTAACACATCTTCAAAAGTATACACTAGTAGTATGTTTTCTATGCATGTATCCACAAATTCTCTAGATCTACAGAGAGGGTAAATGATACAAATTTACTGGTTTCTAAGTGCCTGTGAGCTTCAGTTAACCTGGATGTAAAAATACTTTTAACTCTAAGATTTTAAAAACTATGATCTCATATATGAACAATATGATGACAATTTCTCACAATAAATGATGTTAGATTAAATGTCTCAAAGCGGAAGACTTGAAACCCAAATAGTTAACTTTTACTTCAGAATCAAGTGCTCTGGTTATCCAGGAAAAATTGTATGTAAGTCATTGATTTTTATAAATATCTATAAATGACTCAGATGCTGGCAAATAATTACAAAATACTGTCTCACAAATTCACTAATTTATCATACAAGTGTTTGCCCCAAAGCACTGGAAGCAATGGGGTAACACAGAGCAACAAATCAATTGGATCAGAGCCACAGCAATTAAAATATGTGTAACAGTTTATAGTCAAATGTTCTTGCCTATGTAATAATCACTCAATGCAAAGCAAACTATGCAGTGGCTAAGGTGATCTCCATCTACTCAGGACCATAGGAAGGTGAAGCATCTAGTCCAAGATCACAGAGCCAATAAATGAAGACCTGGAACCCATCACCTGGCCTCACACCTCGCCCCATCCCACTCCTGGCTTATATCCACTTGGGCCAACCTTTATCACATTTTCTTGTCTTATCTCTGGAGCTAAGGTCACCTTGAAATGTTTCTGAACATCATTCTTGAACATTAGACTGCTCTATATGTTTGGAAATGCTTATTCAGTAGAGTGACTGCTGCACATACTAATTTCATCTCTACTAAGTCTTCCAAATAATGTAATCTTATTCCCAAGGGGGAACACCTGACACATTCTTTGTTGGGTACACATTAGATTGAATAAAAATGTAGATTCATATAATAGATCACACCTGTAAATAAAGTTACATTTTATAGACATATTCAGCTATAATAATAACTCATACATAAGGATACATTTAGTTACAGAAATCTAAACATATGTTTATATAAGATTGCCAACATATTTCTATATAATGGAATCTGGCAAGAGTACAAAAAGCTTCAAATCACTTGTTATTTATTCCCAGGAAGCCAGTGTTGTGTTTAAAGTCTTCAGAGTAAGATGGAAAGAGGGCATAAAACACAAGAAACATACAGCCACCAACGTGATAAAATAGCAAACGACGCAGCCAGTGTCAAGAGCAGGGCATGTGGACTAAGTCCACTGACCCCCACAAAGTAGATCCAAGTTTGCAAAGTAGGCTAAAACATGTAAAGGGGAAATCCTCAAGGCCTTTACAGCCAGGATGCCATCAAACCAAGGCATCAAAGATAACTTGCTATCTATTAAGCTGTGGAAAGTAAATGGGTGGATTTCTGGTAACAACTTTTGCAGTATGATAATTGACAACATGGCAGAGCGAATCACCCGAGCAGCCAGGGGTTAATGTATGTGGGTGTGCGGTGTGCAGGGCCACCCTCTGGGAGATGGTCTAGCTCTTCTCTCAAGGAGAATCCTCTTCTATATAGAGTGGATGGAAACCAGAGGGCCGTCTGAAGAAAGGGTTGCTGGGATCGTGTCAGTCAGTGTGAAGATCTTAATCTGAACTCCTGTTTGCCTGGACATCGTGTCTGCCCAGGTTTGAACAGTATATGGTGCTCTGGACCTAGGGCTTTCCCGGTTCATCTTCTTCAGAAGATGTCTGCATGTTCTGCTGAGGACAACTGAGGAGGAAGGTGGAGAGAGGCTCGCAGCCTCCTTTGTTTTTGTTCTTTCTGAGACTCTGCAAGTTGGAATTGCTCTATATGTTTGTCTCTCCCCCGACATCCTACACCCCATTTAACCTCTGGTGTGAGCACCTTGATTACACACACCCCACCCAGATGCCCAGGACATTTGTTTCTACATTCCCAGCCACAGTCTCCTAGACTATAACTACAATACTTCCCCTGTTCTTTGTCCTTTGGGATTCACACAGCTTTATGTCTCAGCTTTTCTTTTGTTTCCAGAGAGTGCCCTGCTGAAGAAAATGTGGCTGCAGTTGCATAAAGAGATTTTTCAAAGGCACAGTCAAGTGCAGTCACCAGGGGATTGTTGAGTTGACAGCTTTATCATGCCACAACCCACACACTATAGCTCCTGGAACAGAAGGATAGGCCAGAAGGGTTTCAGGTCAGGCTTGTGGTGGGCACAGAGAAGTCCCAGAATGGACAGCTCCTTTCCTGCTGTGCATCCTGACTGCTGGCTGCTGCTTTCATTCACTCCTCCAGGACGCAGAGGGACTGTCCACTTTCACTGGGCTACGAAGCTTATTGAAATCCAGTATCTGAAAGCTGTAGCACTGGGCCAGGCCCAAAGTTCCTTGGCCCACAAAGGCTGAAGTTGATTCTTTCACAGCCCTGGAAATCAAATGTGACCCTGAAGGGTCTCCATTTGTCTCTGCTTCTGGTCCTTTGGCCAGTCATAAAAGGGATAGAAGGAGAGAAAAATAAAGCAATAAATCACACACGCTGGAACCTTCAAGTCTGAAGAACGGTGCTTCAGGCAACTCCTGCACCCCCTCGGAGTGCCAGGCTTCCTCCCCCCACCCACATCACACACCAGAGGGCTGTGCCCCGTACAGTGGGAATTAGAAAAGGCTGTTTTCTAAAGCTTTCAAGCATGATCCTACCCCTCGGGATATGTGTCAAATGACCTCTCTGGAGAGCGGAGAGAGGCATTCCATATTCATGTGATTCTTGATCCACTTAAAGGTCACTCTCTGCGTTACATCAGCCCCTTCTTAGGAACACTTAGCACCTGACCATGGAAGGAGCGATTGTAGTTTAATTAGTTACCCATGGGGTACTTGGCTAAAAGCCGAAATACCATACTCTCATAACTGAAGGCACTTTCAAGATCATATTCAGGGCTAAAATCTCCTCTCTCCTGTCTTCCCCAAGTGACCATTTAGCATGAGAGGAAAGCTCACATGTTCTGGAAGTATTTTGTTGCCCGTCCCTTTGCTGGCATTTCAATGACTTGAAAGATTGAGCACAGGGAAGAGCAGTAGACTCCGTACCTTCTATCGGGATGCAGATTAATTAGTTAGGGAAGAGGGTGACCATGAAACAAGCATTAAGAAACCTATTTGGTTGGAAGATGGCCCGATGAGCAAAAGCGCACTTGCTACAGAAATGTGAGGACCTGAGTCTGAATGCTAGGCTCTCGTGGAAAAAGCTGGGTATCACTGACGACAAGACAAGCCAGTAACTCCATCACTGTGAGGGACAAAGACAGGAGTCACTGGGGCTTGCTTGCTGCTGGTCTTGCTGGTTCAGTGACAGACTCTGAGGGGAATAAAGCAGAGCGTAACAGAGGAGGGGAACAGATCTCCTCCCCTAGCCTCTGCACAGGCACATGGGTGCGTGCATACACATATACATACATCACCCACATATGCACACACCACACACATATGCCACACATGCACACAAAGAAATCTGGAAGTGTGGGGAATGTAGTAAATGTTACAAAGAGGAAGTCGGTGGTAAAGCTGCAAGAACAATCAAAACCTTCACTCCCAATGATCCTTACCCCCCAAGGGACACTAACAACACCTACAGACATTCTGTTATGATAAAAGAGATGCTACTGGCTTCTAGAGAGTAAAGGATGGAAATGCTGTTCAGCAGTCTGTGATGTTAACCCCCCCCCCCAAAGGAAAATAACCTGGCCCACCATCGCAGCAGTGATGACACTGAATAACTCTGATCAGGAGGTCGCATGTCTCAAGAAAAGCTTTGGTGAATAAGTGTAAGCCTAGGTATTCAAAGCTGAGACAAAATTCCCTGTGCAGAGCTAGGGTAGGGGGGGAGAGAATATTTCAGCAAAGGGAACCACCTATACACAGAGCTGCAGGCTGTCAGCATGGCCAGGGTCTATCAGGAAGGTAGTCTGGGGTTGGATTTATGAAGTGGTCCAGAGCTGGTTGAGTCTCCCCTTGGGAGCCCCTTTAAATGTCTGCTGACAGTGGGTCCTGAGGACTTTGCCTTCTCACCTCACTCAGTGCTGCTCTAAGAGAAAGTTCTGTACTATCCCAGTCCCAGTTGCATCCTGCTTATCTAAATCCCTCAGCGGAGGCCATTTTGAGACATGATATGGTATACAGGGAGAGCCTGGTCCCATCGCAGCTTGGGAAGGTAGAACTCTCTGCTAACTCCAGCCTGTAATCTCTATCCCTCCAACCTCAGGTACCACCTACTGACACAGTATCATACAGTCCTCTCCTGTTTTGATTGGAGCCTATTGCTAAAGACTAGAATAGAGGCCCATTGGACATGCAAACTTTATATGCCCCAGTACAGGGGAACGCCAGGGCCAAAACGTGGGAGTTGGTGGGTAGGAGAGTGTGGGAGGGTGGTATGGGGGACTTTTGGGATAGCATTGGAAATGTAAATGAGAAAAATACCTAATAAAAATAAAAAATAAATTAAAAAATTTTAAAAAGACTAGAATAAAGCTGGTCATGACAGGCCAGGGGGTGATTATAAAAGAAAAAGGGCTGAGAAGGGAAACGAATGGAACAGAAATGGATTCCTGCTCCCAATATGGAAGAGGCTGGACAAAAGTCATCCCTGGGGCATAGGAAGGTAATGAGCAGGCTGGCTGTGAAAAGTGCCTTGGTCTCAGCAGTCCCAGGATGGCTGTGTGGGACCAGCATATCCACACAGATAGACATAGTGTTTAACTATCTCTGTGGTCTGTACCAGTTGTCAGTGTAGACTGATCAACTATTCCCTCCCTAATAGAAGTGTCTGTGTGTGTGTGTGTGTGTGTGTGTGTGTGTGTGTGTGTGTGTGTGTGTGTGTGTGTTTAGTCAGTAATGGATCTTTTAGGCCAGTTGCTCAAAAGTAGCCTAAATTAAGTAGTCAACTGACCTCAACAAATAAATGACATTTATGGCTATTGGTGGTTAAGGTTGAGGGATCCAGAGATGGAAACTGAGTCTGTCCCATAGGCTAAGCATTAAATGTTCTTATGTATAGTATCTAAGGAAGAAGCCATGGAGGTACAAAGTCCCAGAAAGAACAGGAAATAGGAGGATTGGGAGGGGGAGAAATTGTGAAACCCATGGAAAAGACAGCGTATGAGGCAGGCCTCGGGGAGTTCAGAGAAATTCTGATGGAGGAAGGGAGCAAGCGAGGAGAGCTGCAAATATGAGAGGGTCGGTGTGAATGAGGGGCACACATTACCTCGGACCAGCTGTTAGGCTAGCGCGGCCCTACGCCAGGAGAGTTTTATCAAGGACAGGGCGATAAACCTCCAGAGCAGAATGTTTCCCAGAAGCAAGGACCAAGCTTTGCTGAGCTCTACCTTCCCAGGGTTCCAGGGTGCTCCTTGTAACACTCCCTGTCCCCATGTGTCCCCACTGGCTCATTCAAGTGTCAGGCATCCAGACTCTGCTTCACAGATCCTTGCATGATCCTGTGTGAAATAGAAGTTTGGATGTGCATTCTGTACCTCGGTTGAGCATTGCATTCACTGGAAGAGCTGTGAAGATGCATGTCTTCATCCACTGTATTAAAAGCCCTAGCTGTGACCCTAGTCACAGACATGTCCCCAACTGTTTCTGATACCTATCAAGGATTCACAACTACTGGCCTTGTTAGGAAAGTGACCATTCAAGCCCCCTCCAGAGGGGCCAGAATGGTGCTGAAGGAACCCCTTTGGATCTGCGTGGAACCCAAGGTCGCTCAGGCTTTATTCTAGTGCATTTAGTCCTTCTCTGGACAAGCTTGGGAAAACCTCAGATCTTGTGCCTCAGTTTCCCCATCTGATCACCAGAACCCTATGTTTGTCAGACACATTTCGAAGAGGTGCTGTTTGAAACAAGTGCCCAGAAAAACAAAGCAAAGCATCCCATTAGGATTTCTTTATAAAATGATCTCGGCTCACTTGGTTTGAATTCCTTGACAAACTGCTTTAGACGGGAACAAGATGCCCAGGAGTTAAGCATACTATAGTCCACAGTAGTGACTCCAACAGTTGTTATCCAAGGAACTAAGCCTATCCTCTGTCCTGTTGAGACATCATCTATCTCCTTTGTGTGAGGGTAATAGTGCAGTTACTATTTAATTAAGAACAGCTTCCAAAGAATAACAATCAGTTCGCAAATTACCCTGGGTGCAGAGCTGACAAGGAACTGCAGGTCATTATGGCAGTAGATGCAGATGCATTGGAAGGGACAGGGGGCTTCTTCACCCAGCCTGCCCCGACCCTCACTTGCTCTGCAGATTTACAGACTCCAGAGTTCTTCCAAGTTGTCATCCCAGGGAATTTTGACACATCAAAGTATTTCTTAGGTCAGGGGCCAAACCCACTAGGCATGGCACTGTCCCTTTATCAGCAGGAGAAATGATCAATCTGAGGAAGAATATATAATTCATGATGAAATTGAAGAAAGCATTAAATCAGGAGCCGACACCAGTTCAATTTACTGCATTGCTTTGCTAAGTATATTCCCCACTGAGCCATCCAACAGCCCATCTTGATCTAAAAACACCTGCTTTGGAGAAAGGGTCTCTCCTCTTTGCAGGAGCAGAAAGCAAATAGCTTCAATCAGCAGCCATTTCTGTTGATGGAAAACCTCCTGGCCCTGAGCCAGTAACACATAAAAGTAAATAAAAACTAAAGTACTGGTCTGAAAGGAACTGCAGCACAGTATGGCCACATTAAAATATTTATGTCCTCCGATTTTAGGCATCTATTCCACACCTTATGTTAATAAGAATGCTGAACTGACCTTGGCTGGGACACAAAACTTCCAGCACCCTGAAAAGAGCCCCGCCCTCCCTTCCCTCCACCCATGCAGAAAGATGCAGAGCAGAAGGTGAATATGAAACCCAGGGCTGGGTCAAACCTCTATGCCTGGGTCAGCTGGAAATGCGTGACTAGGAACAAAAGGGCTGCATTCCAGTTCTACCAATCATTAGCTGGTGACATTGGGGAACAGCTTCCGCTCTCTAGGCCACCACCTTTCTTGAGAGCACCGTGAAAGGAGCACAGAACATGAGCAAAGCTCCAACCTGGCTCAGTGTCTGCATTGCACAGGTAGTGTTTGAGCACAAAGAATGCTAGACCCCATCCCAAGGCTTAATGAGCATCAGGAGTCAGTGAAGGCATGATGCTTGGTAACTGCCCTCCCATTCCATCTAGGTCCCACTCAGTGGCACAGCTAGAGCACACACACCTGTCCGTGGCTCTATCTGAGGAAACCTTTGTCTCCACCTACAGCACCAGTGGCTCTCTTTGACTCAGGCACTTCTTGTGACATCCTATGCCCTTTTCAATGAAGTCTCTCCCCTTGCTCCTTCCCTCCCCACAAGCTTTCAACTCTAAGCTCTTGGAATTTAAGATAATTTGCCGTGCTCTAAAGAAGAGATTTTATGTCAAATTTCCATATGACATCTTCATCTTTTAAACTGGTTTTCCTGCCTCTTCAAAATTCTTGATTTGTCTTTTAGGCCTGATTTTATTTAGCTCCCTGTTGTTTATTAAATTAATTTTTTGACACAGGATATATCTATCACTAAACTTGAACCAAAATTGCTACACCGGCTACCCAGTAAGGGCCAAGACTCCTCCTGTCTCCAGCTCTCTGGCACTGGGATCACAAGCATGCATTGCTGTTCTCAGCTTTTAACACAAGTATTAGGGATTCAAACCCAGCTCCCAGCTCCAGAGCAACTTCGAATGCCATCTCTACATGTAACCGAGTGAACCATTTCTCCATATCATTTGTGTGATGTTCTCTCTCTCTCTCTCTCTCTCTCTCTCTCTCTCTCTCTCTCTCTCTTCCTCTCCTTCTCCCTGGTGTCTCTGTATCTATCTCTCTCTGTCTCTCTCTTTCTTGTCTCTCTTGCTCTTATGGACACTCTCTAGATGCTGTCAGATATATATTAAGGAACCTCACAGTTTCAGGATGAACCAATGCATTTAACTGGGGCAACTTTTATCCTTAGACTAATAGACATTTTTTAAATTATTTTCTTTCTTATTTATTTATTTATTTATTTATTTATTTATTTATTTATTATTTCATGTATGTGGGTATACTGTCACTGTCTTCAGACACACCAGAAGAGAGCATGGAATGCCCATTACAGATGGTTGTGGGCTACTATGTGTTTGCTGGGAATTGAACTCAGTACCTCAGGAAGAGCAATCAGTGCTCTTAACCACTGAGCCATCTCTCCAGCCCACTCATAGACATTTTTAAACATAAGTTTGAATTTTTATTTTATACATTTTGTTTACTATGTATTCCTTTCAAGACAGGGTCTAATGAACCGTAGGCTGGTCTTAAGTTCACAGTGAAGCTAAAAGTGACCTTGAACTCCTAATCCTCTTACCTCTGCCTCTTGAATGCTAGGACTGCAGGCATCCACTATCATGCCTGTCTTATTTTTGATATTTAAGAAAGCACAGGTGTCTTATATAGTATAAGACATGCAGAAAATTTTCATTCAAAAGTCCTCCAAAAAAACCCATCAAGGGAGATCTCGGCAAGAGATCCAAGCCTTGGATTCCCCCAGCTGCAGCATCCCAGACCAGACCTCCCCAGCCTCCTCAGTCTGACTTCTTGTCTGGCAAGCACTTTGGAAGTACAGTCACGTCAGCAAGCTTCTTTTCCTCACTGAGTTTTCCACTCCTCATCTTTAACACATAGTAAAGACTCGATAAACATGTGTGTGTTCATTTGGTGACTAGACATCTGGATGAGCTAATGACCAAGAGCCAGTTGGTGGAATAAAAATCTCTTCTTCATATGGAATTCCCCAAAGCCATGCACTCTCTAATTCTTTTCACTCCATAGAATTAATGTACTGTTCTTAGAGGACACTTAAGGACATGGCGGTCTGGGGTGGTATGGCTCACTATTGTGCATCCAAAGAATTAAAGCCACCTACAGAAGGCTCCAAACCCTGGAGTTCTGGAAGCACCTCCAAGGCAGGCCAGAATCAGACTTAACCAATCGCCTCAGGTGACAGTGGCCAATAAACCAAAAAGAAAGAATCCAAAGGTTTTAGGCAACCTCAGGCTAAGTGAACTTACTGGGTCACTGGTGAAAGTTAATGCGCATAGAAGGAGGAGAGTAGGAAGTCTGAAGAGGCTGCCTGCCTGTGGTGTGAGAACCACACTCCAAGGCAATGGGACTAGAAGCTCAGAGCTGAAGACCAACTGTGCCTACCCACATGCTCACACAGAGACCAGAAAACCAAACATAACTGACCAAGAAGGAAAACAGCCTAGGGTACTTTAAGTCTAAAACAAAACTTACTTAAAGTTGAAACCACTTTGAACAAATGAGGCTTAATGCAGTATGCATAGCTGCAGAAACAAAGCATTTACAGAGGCTCCCTTGCCACTCCCTGCTGCTACCTTGCAATTCTTACTTCTAAAACCCTATGTTCTGCCTTTGCTTCCCTGTCTCCTAATCCCTGCAGGACTCCTTCTGGACTCCTTTGTTCCTCTCTCTGCAACTTCGTAAGCAAATCTTCACGGTTACCTCATCAATGTCTCCCAGGATCTGACACACTCCTCTTAAAGCCAGGATCCTACTCCAAAGCCAGGGCTTTTCTCTCAGAGACTCACAGGAGCTTACTCAGAATCCCTGTAGGCCAAGGATCAGGGCCATCTCCAATTTCACTTTGGCCAGCAGTCACGGGAAGTTTTAAGATGTAAATCCCGGGCTGAGGATACCGCTCAGAGGTGGAGCATTTGCCCAGCATGCACAAAACTCGAGATTCCACACCCTTCCCTGCAGAACAGAAAAATCAAAATTAGTCCTACGCATCACACCCTTCCATAAAAACCTGTCTCCTTGTTTTTTCATACATTGGCAGTCTGAAGCTCTCATGAGGACCTAGTAGGGCTCTTCACTTCCTTTCCAATCTCATATCACCCTCTCGCCTATGGCAACTGTGCCATTCTTTCAAATCATCATGGAGTGTGCTGCAGTCGGAGTAGCTCTCACCTCTTCCTGTTTTTTTTCCATGTTTCCTTCCAACTTTATTGGCCTCTCCCTCTAGGCCTAGCTGTTGTCCCTCATAGCATTTGTTAGAGGTAGATATCTCCATTGTAAGAATAATTTTCACCCATGTATTCACAGTAAATTGTGAACTCTGAGAACACAAAGGAAAAGTCTTTTTTCCTCATGCGTGGTCACTGATTATCTTGAAGAATCCCTGAAACACACTATATACCACAATGTTAGTAGCCATCTGTTAGATGGATAAATACATGAATGAGTGACTGGGTAAAAAACATGCAGGGAGCAGCCATGAGACCATGACGATAACCACTTTTACTATAACCTCATTAGAGAATGAATCTATTCTTTCCTGAGACAGACGCAACACTCAAAGAGAGGTGGTTCCCAGTCTGTCTGCATTTGCAGACACTAGAGCCTTGTAACTATGTAGACCAGGTCTTGGTCTCGGTCTCTTGCACGATACACTGACATAGGCACCCAGGAATAATCCTTGATCACAGGGATTGTGATCTGCTTCTGTCTTGCTTCTGACAAATTCACCCAAGGTCACATGTATCTCTCAGCTTACACCATTTATTCTGTAACCCAGTTCTTTCTGAGCCCATCTTCTGGGAAGCCAGACTTGCTTCTTGGTGAGTGCAGACTCTGGCAGCTGTGAGACTCTCTCTTTAATGAACTCAGGAACATAATCTTTCTTCAAGGTAGATTTCCCCCAAGATACCAGTATACATAGATATGAGTATAGATGACATAGAGATAGCCAAAAGATGGGCGTAACAACTGTGGAACTCCTGAGTACAGTGATAGATGATGTCTGTGTGGCTTTGTGTCTTGCATAGCGTGTAGAGTGCTACATTATCCTGGTGTTGACTAAGTCAAGTTGACATAAAAGACTTAAAGGCACTAGAATCATATTAAGTCATTAGAAGTGAGTTGACCATTCTTTGTCAAGCCCTGAGCATGGTATCTCTTTGGATAGGTGTGACAATGTCCAAGTTCTATGAATTTCTGAGATGTGCTACAGTTATATGCTAAATATTATCTTCATTTGCTTGGCAAATAAAAGAAAATGCCATAAACTAGATAGTTTACACACAATAGAAACTGCCCCACTACAGTTTGTGAAATTATGGTGTCAAATTCAGGAAATTCCAGATGTACCTCCCAACTCACAGTGACCCTAAGAATAATGTCTCTGGGAGGATAGTTTCTCACGTGCTGTCACCTACAATCATACTCACTGGCTCACTTGAAGCATTTACAGTCCTTTTTATCCCCCTCCCCCCCCCCAGCCTTACAAGCAGGATATTAACATGAACAAAGGTTAAATGTCTCACATAAGGTCATCAGACTAATTGGTGGGAAAGCAAGGATTCAAGCCCCGGTCCAACCTAATGGGAGCTGCTTCTCTAAATGGATATGAGCAAGCTTCTGCCCTTAAAAGAAGCCATCCCTTTAAAGAAAACAAAAGCCTTTGCTCCTTGATTGAGAAAATTCTAAACTTCCATAGTTAAGCTCAAAAGATGATCTGCTACTGTCGTGCTGAGGAAAATCGACAGCCAGCTGGACTAAGGAACATGGCCACTGAAATCCTTAGGAGTGATCTCAAAGAAAACATTCCAAACCAACTCACTTCTCAAGCAAATTTCTGCAGACACCTTCCTCATCATAAAAAGGCTGGAAAGTGCACAGTGCAAGTATTCCCAGCCAATGACTGCAGAGACTGGCTTCCTTAGAAGTGCAGCATGGGCCTTGAGCTCCGTCTCGGATGTCACTCTTCTCACCTCTTCACAGCTACTGTGAGATGGAAAATGCTATAAAGGTTGAGAAGAAGTCTGAGGGGACTAGGGGAGACCTCTGCAGAAAAGCCATCCGCCTTACTCTGAGGGACAGAGTGTGGACTACAGGGTGAGAAAATGTGGCTGGCATGTACCTCATTTAAACAGGAGCACTGGCTCAGCATGTTACAGTGTGAACAGCTCACTGTCATCTATTTTGTCCTCTCTGACTCCTGTGCAATGGGATTGAGATTGGCTTCTAGGTTTTCTACCTTTTTTCAGATAAAAATATCTGAGAGATGCTGAAAGGTTAAGTTTACCCAAGGCCATATAAATAGACACGACTTAAATTCAACTCTTCTTCCTTGAGATTCTGTTTGTTTCCAGTAAGAATGCAAGCTCAGTGGATGACCGTAGTCACACAACTGTGGCAGTGAGTGGCCTTCAAGTGCCTCACTGTTCACTGACCCTCCACTTGGGGCTGTCACATCCAGTTATCCTTGCAAACGCACACAATACAAAGCATATGTCATCCAATGTCTCCATCCTCTAGGTAGACTGACTTCTCGGGAAACCTATTTCCCTCTGGGTAGGGTGGACTGGTACAGGAGAGACAGCTTAGACCTCCTTCTGGGATACTTATGAAAAACTGATGAGTCTACCAAGTACAAACCGTAGGGTAAGTAAGAAAAGAGGCATGGCAAGCGTTTTCAGAGCATAAAGGTGCACATATCTTAATCAGAGCCCTCCCTTTTCGTGACCACACCACAACTAAGCGAACTGTGGACATGGTCTCGGTGAACCGGGTGAGCTGACTGAACTGCGAACCAGCAAGCAATGGGAGAGAATATTCTAAAAGGAATATGCTCTCCCATTGCTTCATTGAGTCATCTCTGACCAGCATCTGGACTGGTAAATGGCCATACAGTCTATTGGTATGCATGAGATAGTGTCTACAGTTTACAAAATGCTCCCCTGTGGACATTCTCACTGAATCCCTATAAGGATATCAGTATTGGACACTAATATTAATGAATCTTACACAAGTTGATTTGATTCGAAATATGACAGAATGTCTCACATTTATAATTTAGGAAATTCTCTGGGTTTCTTGTGCCCCTGAAGCTGGTCAGGGCTTGAGTGGAGTCTCTAGGCTGACTAACTCACTCTCATACGCCGTTCTTTCTTTACCTTAGCAAACCGTTTTTCTTTAATAACTTTTGAACACCTTCAGTCCCCGGTCTCACTTGGACACCTTCTCTACATCTTCGCCTTCTTAGACTGATTTTCAAATTCCTTCTCACTGATTGCATCTTTAATTCAAAAGAAGCAAGACAAGACCTTTGTGTGACCATTATCTCCACAAGCGTGGGAAACAAGTGTCTAGAGAAACCGTGAATGAAAGGGGACATGCACGTACGTGATCTTTCCCAAGCCCTTGGCATGTTTGCTGAGTCGTACCTGAGGTTGCCAGCTGGGGTCATTGCCTGGAGGCTCACTGAATATCATTTTCCTGCAACACATTCTTCCTCAATCATACATTCTTGTCCTTGCTTCCAAGGCCCAAGGACTCTGTGAGCAAGGTGAGATAGTGGAGGAGGACTGGGTGGGGGTGGGGTAGTATTGCTCTGGAAGGATAGCTCTTGCTGCCAGCACTGTATAACCTTTTCAGAGGACACACTGTGCTCTAGGAAAGGAGCCCCGGCAGCGCTTGGGGTGTTCACTGAGCTGGCAGCCTCCTGAAGCCATTAGCTTTCTAAGATACCTTTTAGCAAATGTCTTCTCTTTTCGTTTCAAAGCCCAACACAAATATTTAAGAGCATCCAACACCAGACAAAGGAGCAGCACCAGTCACCCAGTGGGATTTGGAAGTCTGGAGGCTTTTGGCCACAGATATTTCCAGTCTAGGAGCTCCTGGATGGCCTTTACCCATGCCTTTTATTGCTTTCATTCAGCATTTAATGGGAAACAAAATGACTATAAATTAGTGCCCGCTAATTCCTAATAATGGAACAGAGGTCAGCTTGTCTTTTGCAAAGCACAGGCTTGGAGGACACATGAATCACATCCCGAGAGTCCTCAGAGCCCCTCCGCACCGCCACCCCATGCCCCAATGAGTCCCTGGGTGAACTCAGAGCAGGACAAAGCTTTGAGTGAGGCACATCATTCAACAACGAGAGTAGAGCCAAGAGGGTAAGCACACCCAGTGCCAGGGTTGAAGGCTCCGTACCCTAACTGCACATGTGGAATGCCACAGCTCTCTGAATCTGTGAAGGAGTCACAGTAGAACTTACCCTGATTGTGGGTCACTACCCTGAGTAAGCAATGGTTATGTCTAAGGTTCACAAAGAATAAGCTAGACTCCCCTCTGCCCTGACTTTCTGAGGCCCGGACAGCCTTTTCTTTCAGCCTACACTCTCATAACTCCTTCAGAGAATTCTGGAGAGACTTTAACTCTAAATGTTCGACTCAGACACAGAATAGGCTCCAGGCAACAGCAGAAAGAGTCCTGCACTTACCCTACCCATTCCTACCCCCATTTACCCAAGCACCTCCAGCATGGCAAACCTATCAAAAGCTGACAATGAACTAGAAAATAGGACAGGGCCTTTGGGGCTTCAAAGCCAGGAGTTGAGATCGGTGTATTTTGGAGGTGCCACGTATCCTGCCAAAACTCTGTGCCTATGATTTTAGTTGGTCTTCACCTCAGCACCAAGGACAATGATTCCAAGTTGAAGATGAGGAAGCTAAAACTCAAAGATGCAGAAATCGTATCTAAGTTGTGTATCAAGTCTGAGAACCTGAGAGTTCAGCAATCCTAGCAAGTTTCCTCACTGTCTCCAGGTCACTGAATGCTGAGCTTTGAAATGGCACTTCACATCCACTAAGATGGCTATTATTGTTCAAAATGGTGCCCAATAGCAAGTGTTGGAAGAATGTAGAGAAACTGGAACCGTCATACACTTCTAAGGAGGAAGCAATATGACGCGACTGCTGTGGGAACCATCCCAGGGGTTCTTTTATTTTTTGATGGTTTTATTAGATTATTTTCCTTATTTAAATTTCAAATGTTATCCCCTTTCCTAGTTTCCCCTCCAGAAACCCACTATCCCATCCCCATCCCCCTGCTTCTATGAGGTGCTCTCCCACCCACCCACCCACCCACTTCCCCATCTCCATCCTGGCATTCTCCAACACTGGGGCATCGAGCCTTCACAGGACCAAGGGCCTCTACTCTCACTGATGCCTGATAAGGCATCTGCTACATATGTGGCTGGAACCATGGGTCCCTTCATGTGTATTCTTTGGTTGGTGGTTTAATCCCTTGGAGCTCTGGGGGTGGGAGGGTCTGGTTGGTTGATAGTGTTGTTCTTCCTATGGGGTTGAAAACCCCTTAGCTCCTTCAGTCCTTTCTCTTACTCCTCCATTGGGGACCCCGTGCTCAATCCAATGGATAGCTATGAGCATCCACTTCTATATTTGTCAGGCTCTGGAAGAGCCTATCAGGAGACAGCTATATCAGGCTCCTTTCAACAAGTACTTCTTGGCATTCACAATAGTGTCTGAGTTTGGTAACTGTATATTGGATGGATCTCCAGGTGGGACAGTCTCTGGATGTCCTTTCCTTCAGTCTCTGCTCCACAGTTTGTCTCTGTATTTCCTCCAGTGGGTATTTTGTTCCCCCTTCTAAGAAGGAATGAAATATCCACATTTTGGTCTTCCTACTTCTTGAGCTTCATGTAGTCTGTGAGTTGTATCTTGGGTATTCCAAGCTTTTGAGCTAATATCTACTTATCATTGAGTGCATATGTGTGTTCTTTTGTGATTGGGTTACCTCATTCAGGATGATATTTTCTAGTTCCATCCATTTGCCTAAGAATTTCATGAAGTCATTGTTTTTAATAGCTAGGTAGTACTCCACTGTATAAATGTACCACATTTTCTGTATCCATTCCTCTGTTGAGGGACATCTGGGTTCTTTCCAGCTTCTGGTTATTATAAATAAGGCTTCTATGAACATAGTGGAGCATGTGTCTTTGTTATATGTTGGAGCATCTTTTGGGTATATGCCCAGGAGTGGTATAGCTGGGCCCTCAGGTAATAAATACTATGTCCAACCCAGAGCTTTGGCATGGCCTCCACTTCCACACTCATGAGAAAGGGAAACATAGCCATGCACTAACTTGTGATGGTTCATAAAGAGCCAGGCAACACCACAAACATCCACAACAAGCGACTGGCTAAATAAAGTGCGAGGTCCTTATGGGGAAATAGTATTCAGCCATAAAAGGCACAAGGTCCTGATACAGGTTGCAAACAAATGAACTCTGAGAATATTAAACTAAGAGGAAAGACATACAAGGCTGCAACTATATGATTCCATTATACAGACATCTCTACAGTAGACAAACCTGTGGAACCAGAAAGTAGATTTCTGGGGTCTTAGACTAGAAAGGATGAAGATGTAGGAGACAGTGGAGAATAACAGTTGATGTCAAACTGTCCTAAAATGATGGTAATGCTTACATAATTCTATGGCTATAAGACTTTGCCTGTGAATTAAATGATACAGGAATGGCGGTTCAATCACAGGCACAAATAATGTGTCACAGCAGACTGTGCCCCTACAGCTGTCATTTGCTTTGAGAGCTATGGAGGATGGGCTCAAGAATGTGAGGCTACTGTAAGGGAATGTCCTCCTTTGCTGACACGATTCAAATCCTACAGTGCATCAAGCAGGTGACCATGAGTGCTGTCCATGGCTTGTGACATACCCCAAGACAAGAGAGTAGAGGGACCTGTGCCATCATCATGAGGCACAGAGTGGCATCAAAACACTGAAACCCGAAATGCCTGCTCAGAGTGGTGTGATCCACATTCACACTGGCCACATGCACACCGAGGTCCCATCTGTGCAGCTAGAGTAGACGCTACTGGTGGAGTAAGCTATAAAACAGAGTTGATTGATTGTTTTTGGTAGAATATGGGTACTTATCAAACTTTAATTTGAAGTATAGTATTAAAAGAAATGCTATATACATACATCACTATTTTGTAACAGTAAAACATTTTTAAGTTAAATGAATATTAACATTAACTTGGAAATGCTGGTTCTTACAGGCTGTTTTTTATTAAACCTGTAAATTTGTTTTGATTGTATAGCTGCATAGAGGATATGTAGGCAAAATGAAATATACTTAGTTCTGTGCTGCACCGTAACTAATTATCTGCATAAGCCAAGGAAACATCCATGGCCGGCAAGCTTTGTGCGACTTATGGGGGCTCAAGACTTTGAACAGGTTGAGGGATACTGAAACACACCGCAGTCAGCTCTGAGTTGCAGTAAAGGTGTGTGATAGCCTGATGCATGAAGGTGGTGCGGGATTACATCGCCCAGGGACACCGCAGCTATCAGTTCAAGCACATCCTGCGACGTTCACACTGACAAGGATACCCAACGATGCATCTCTCAGAAGGGTCTGTCATTAAATACCTGACAGGATTTCCCGTCTCCCCTTTTATGTCCTTAAGAAGCAAAAGTTCCCTGAATGCACCCCTCTATTCTCAGGGGCCCAAATCCTATGCTCTGAACACTCCCAGGCGGTCCATGGAACTGTTTGATTTCTTTTTTTTTTTAATTTCATGCATGTATGTAATGAACTTTGATCACATGCTTCAGTGAACAACCTCCCACCTATGCTCATGCAAGCAACTCTAATGAAGTCACAGATAAAACGAGGACATGAAAAGTAGGAGGGGAAACTTGATGAGGAGAACTAATGTTAAATCAGCTAAAAAAGTACATGGATTCCCCTAATAGCAAAGAACTCTGCTGAAGCTAGGACTTGCTTTGCTGTTTAAGAGGCAGCCTTGGAGGACCAAATGCAGAGATACAGGATGAATACATAGGCTGCTCCCAGGACTACCCTTATCCAGGGCCCCACCCTACCCCCAGGAAAACCTCTGAAACACCACACTCAGATTCACCAAGTAGCCACCCATCTATCTATCCTATCTCTCTTGCTCACAGCCATCATGAGATTTTTTTTCCCCAACTCTTTGTAGAGCATTGTGGGACAGAAGCTCTGCCTGCTGAAATTTAGGAAAGACATCTGGGTCCCCTGGAGCAATCAGGGAGCCCAGAAGTTAGGTGAGGTCATTGTGGTAGGTCCTAACAAGGGCACACAGAAAACAATGAAAAGACAGACATCAGCAGCCCAGGAGAGATGCTACCTAAGAAACCAACCCTTCAACACCTCAGGCTGGTACTGAGCTCCTAAGTCTTGAGAAAAGTCCTGTCTAGCACCCTCACCCTGGGCTGTGTTATCTTTTTATGGTACCCAAAACAAAACATGCCCCTTTACTGAGGCCAGGAGCCTGTGAGCTCTATCTTGCTCTTTAGAAGGTCTTGCATGGACTAGAGGATACACACACACAAACAACATGTGAAAAGCACACGAGTGTCTTTGGCACCCAAGGCTAAAGCACTCTGCACTGAGGCACGAGTCTCCACTGCAACCATCTGCTCCTGGAGCTTGCTCTGTTCAGATCCAAGACAAATATTGGGGTACACCTCCTGCTCTCAGTCCTCAAGACAAAAGGCAACTAACTGCCTGGATGCTGAGAAGATCTGGCTGCTTGTGTGACATCCTCGGCAGACACAGCTTCTTAGTGGAAGTGATCTGTGCTTAGCTAAGAGAAAAGACAGATCTACTAACTCATCAGATGTTCTCCCTGCAGTAGCGTCAGTGAAGAAGAGCTGTGCAGAATGAAGTTCTATTTCCCAGTCATGCTGAGAGACTTCCCTTGCTTTCCCTCATTTCCAGGCAGTAGTTCCAGATAGACCCTTGGATGGCCAAGACTTACTGCCAACAGCTGTGTGTATAACTGACAGATATTTTGCAATAGTAAATAGCGCACACTGCATTCAACTCAGTAGTCATGCATGAAGTAGGACACTGGCATTCGTCTCAGCATCCAGAGAGATCCTGTGCACTGGAACTGCCAATCATTTTATTTAATAAAATAAAGTTAACCTTTTGAAAATAAAATGTCAAGGAAGGGCTGGAGAGATGGCTCAGTGGTTAAGAGCACTGACTGCTCTTCCACAGATCTGGAGTTCAGTTCCCAGCAACTACATGGTAGCTCACAATCATGTAATAGGAGCTGATACCCTCTTCTGGTGTGTCTGAAGTCAGCTACAGTGTACTCATATACATAAAATAAACAAATCTTGAAAAAATAAAATATTAAAATGCTAAACCTTATTTTAATTTTTTGAAAATATATGCCAAATAAATTTTACTTTCTAGTACAAAGAGGACCAAAATTATGTGTCAAAAAAAAATCACACAATTTGTGATTTTTCTTTTGCCAAGATTAAGGTAAAAGAACAAACTTCATGGAATAAATATACAGTGATTTATGAATTGTGTATGTGTTGGTTTTATTGTCATGCAAATGTCACCAACCTGTAGCAGTAGGCAATTAATCTGCTTTAACTACCCTGGTGGTGGTGGTGTGAGTCCCTCATTAGCCACCACAATGTTCTGGATTCCCAAATGAAAGACACACACATGCAACCTTCTATTTAATATGCTTTAGTCAGCTCACTGCCTGGGCCACTCCCAAACCTCCACTTTGCTAAGGCTTCCACTCCAATACTCCTGAGTTATTACTTACTAGAATCCATATTCCATCTTTGTTATCCTAGACCCAAGGGCTGTGGGCCTGGGGCTGCTCTTCCCTGGTTCTTCAGTGATTCCTACCCTGTCTCCTGCAGCTCTCAAGCCTGCATCTCGTTCCTCCCCTGCAACATGATTCTCCTTCTCTTGGTTGACTTGCCTGGGAATCCTAAAGTCCTGCCTCTGTCTCTCTGCCCAGCCATTGGCCACCAGCTGCTGAGGACAGAGATCCTCAGTGTCTTACAAGCTGGATTCTCATGCAATTTGGGGAACCCAAATAACATAATGCAAGCATTAAACCAAACCTACAACAGCAACATATCAAAAGAATTCTGGGGTGTGCATTAACAATTAAATTCTGCCATTGTCACTATTTTGCCAACTCTCAGCAATTAAAAAATAAGCAGCTTTATGCACATTTGGTATTTCCACAAAGAGGATATGCTTGGCAAAATAGAAAGATAGAGCTATCCTGATTTATAATTTTTCATTATGTAAGCTCATGGTTCACAGGCTGCCATTTATAATTTTCCAAACTCCCAAAGGATCTCTCTCTCTCTCTCTCTCTCTCTCTCTCTCTCTCTCTCTCTCTCTCTCTCTGTGTGTGTGTGTGTGTGGTGTAGTGTGTGTATATGTGGTGTTTGGTATGTAGTGTGGTATGTGTGTGTGGTGTGTGCACATGTGTGTGCACATATGTGCATGTGTGCCTTGTGTGTGTGTGTGTGTGTGTGTGTGTGTGTGTGTGCGTGTGTACTCCTGTATAAGTAGGCCTGCACACATGTGCATGCTGAGGTCAAAGGACAATGCCTGATAGATTCCATCATTCTCCACGGTATGCTCTTAAGACAAGGTCTCTCAATGAACCTAGAGCTGGCCGTTTTCCTCTGGTGATCATCAAACCTCACTGATCCTCCTGTATACACCTCTTACCCCAGTGCTGGGGCTCTGGCTGCATGTGGCTGTGCTTGCATGTGTGTGCTGATATCTGAACTGAAGTCCTCATGCGTTCATATCAAGCCATCTCCCCAGCCCTTTGCATTAGGCACATGTGGTTCAATGGTTGCCTAAAATGCAAATGAGGGAGCAGGAGAGAGGGAGGTAGGGGAAGGGATGGAAGGAGGGAGGGGGGGGGGGAAGAGAGGGAGGGAGAGAGCAAGCAGTGCGCAGTATAGGCATCTGAAGTAAGCTCTGGTAAATTCCATTGGCCCCATCAGGATCACTGCCCTACGAATTCTTAGGTGGGTTGAAGGGCGGAAGGGAGTCCCAAGAGAGAGCCATGTGTTAGGGAAGGGGAAGAAAGCTTTACCACTCATGGGAAAAGGTAGCTGTGGACCTAAGTGTTAGAAAGGAAAGGGTAGGGACAGAAGAGACCTTGGCTGAACACTGCCGGAAGCCCATACCAGGTACTAGCAATGTAGTCTTTATAGAGGCTTGAAACCTATGGATTCTTCAGCCAAGGGATAAAATTAGTATGCTTAGATTTAAAAGAAAATATGGTGAGTGTTCCATGGAAGGAGCAGTTTGGAAGCATACTAAGATGTGTACAGAGGAAACCGGACGTCCCGGGGTGTGGCTGAAAGGACAGACTGTGTTATGTAATTGTGTCCTTACGTGTGGACACGCAAGTGTAGTTGTCTGAACAAGTTAATTGCTCCATTCAGGCATCCTCTGTACAATATCCAGGTACATTCACTCTGCCAACGGGCCACTTTGGCTTCAAGGGAAGGGTCCTCTGTGTTAAGTAGAGCCTCCCTCCATAAAAGGTTCCCCAAGGGAACCAAAGCTTGTCTATTTTTGTCATTTTTATCAACAGATTTTTCAGCCAGAAAAAAAAAAAAAAAAACAGGAGTCTGCCACATGATCCAGATGGCTTCCAGTGTCCCTCAGTTATCTATTCCAGACAGAATACTGCAAGGCCTTCCTTCTTTCAAATTCTTTGAGGGAGTTTTTAGCCCCTGCTAAGCCCACTGTCTTCACTAGCCACAGCTTGAGAACACTGTCAGGTGCACCCTGGAATACCAGGGCCCCTAACATGCAGGCATAAGGAGCAACGGCGACCCATGTCCCCTGCTCATCATGTCCTTTCTCATAACTGATGAAGATGGCTCACTTCAGGGCACGCTGCTATAGTACTTACTACAAAGCTTCCGCTTCCCTGACTATAGAATGATTTTTTTTTTTTTTAACTTACTCCATCAGCAGTGGAGAGAGAGTGTGTCTCTTTTGTTAAAGATCTGGGATTATAGTTTAAGGGGCATTCCTCCCCGAAAAAAAGATTTCTTGCTAACACTGAGTTAGTTGCTGACTCTCTTTGGAGTTTATGGGACTTGCTAGTTACTCCCCTCTCTCCATTTGTACTAAAGTTTCTGTTCAATTATTCAAAATATCTTGATGTTTGAAATTTTTGTTGAGTCGTCTCCTCCTTCTCCTCCTCCTCCTCCTCCTCCTCCTCCTCCTCCTCCTTTCCTTTCCTTTCCTTTCTTTTAGGACTGTAGACTAGTACAGGATTTCCATAGATTCTAAGCATGCTCCATCACTCATGCCTTGGGTGATATTGGATAAGTCTCTCCACCTATCATACTTATTTAAAAGGCAAGGGATAGAAGCTGGCTGAGGTGGCTCACAAAAGTAATCACAGAGCTTAAGAGACTAAGGAGGAGTTTGAGGCCAGCCTGGACTACATAGTAAATACAAACCAACCTGGGATACAGGGTTAAGTTTCTTCTGTCTTAAGAAAAGGTGTGGGGTGCAGGGTAGAAAAGAAAAGCAAGGTTCTGTTGTCCTTACTAATGGTTTTGTACTTCAAAAGATTATACATTTGTACATGAAAAATGCTTTTTCTTGGGACATGCTTGCAATTGTCAGAGAAAACACAGAGGATCTAATGGCATGTCCTGCAAGGCTCTAGGGATAGACCTGACTGGGGTAGCAAAGAATGAAGAAAAGGCAGGCATACAGACACATGTACAAGAAAACTGGGTTTAGGGTAGACTGGGCTCTCTAATAGAGAAGCCTCAGCCACCAGAAGCTCAGCATGGTTACTGCATACAGTTGAACAGAGAGATGGGTTACTGCATGTAGCAGAACTAGGAAGTGGAGTACTTTCACACAAATAGAGAAGGAGGCAGGGTTCATGGTATGCAGTGAATAAGGAGGCAGGTTTAGCTGATCTCAGTAGGAGTGCTCTCCTATAGGGGAGCTGTCTTTAGCTTGTGGGGAGGAAGGCTCTGGTGAACATTTCCTACACACACCATCAACAACACACTTAGAACAGGAGGGAAGGCTTTGACTTTTTCTCATGGGTCTGAGACTTTGGGGCCCTTGGTATGGCCATATTCACATCAACAGCACACAGTCATTAAGGGCTCATTTACTTGGGGCTTTCAATGTGTCCCAGAGTCCAGGCACACATGAACAATGTCCCACAGTCCAGTTAAAGCTGAGCCTCAGACACACATGAACAATATTTGCCTTATCCACCATTTCCTCCTCCTCCTCTTCCTCTTCAAACTCCTTCTGTTGTCCCCTCCTTTCTTCTCCTTCTTCTCTTCCTCTTCTTCTCTCTGACCTTAATCTTTGTTATCTCATTTAATCTTAAGGAGGGTAGTGACAGCATCACACACTAGGTGTTAATATTGGGAAAAAATGTCCTTTATCATTTTCTCTGGATTGGATATGGTTTGCTTCATGTGTTGGAGGATCAGTCCTCAATGCAGGGGAGTGCTGGAGCCTGTAAAACGTGGAAGCCGGTGAAAACAGTCAAGCCAATGGCAGCACTGCCTTTGGAAGACTTTAAGATGGTTTTCATGGACTCCCCAGTTCCTTTCCATGAGGTTGACCTGCTATCAAAGAAGAGAACAGAGCCTTCGATTCCTTGGCTTCCTCACTCTCCAAGGGATGCCGTCCAACATGAGGCCCCAAATGCAGTCAAACTGAGAAGGCTACTCCATCTTGGTCTATAAATCTACAAAACTGTGAGCTAACCTCATTTCTCTACATATTATTCATCCTCTGTTACAGCAATAGAGACTAGTCTGAGACATGATCTCTAAGCACAATGCAAGTCTACATGGAGCTAAATGTGACATCTATGAGCTTCCAATTGACACTTGAAACACAGACACGCAGAAAACTACTTAATAGAGTTGTGAGGACTCAAGGTTTCTGCCTGCCTGCCATCCTGCACACTGTAGATGATCAGGACTTGACATATGCCACCCCCTTCGATCATCCTCGTGGGAACACTCATTTCCTAGCACACTCTCAAGAACTACAGAGAGCCTGATTCCTATTTCAAAATTTGCTTCAGAGGTGGGATTTCACAAAGTTATTTAACAAGCTAAACAGTATAAGCAACTATACCCCAAACCCTTCCCTGATATGGGAGACTTCCTTCACAGAAGCCATGCTTCACACTCCATATCCTCAAGCGAATCTGAGACAATCAAGAGTCACAACAATGGCTAGTGGCGTAAAGGCTTCAGGATTTTGTACATTCCTCTCAATCTTGGAACATCCTTCCTGGTGACTGAAAACCGGAGCTTATACACCTGGATGTACCACCTAAATTATATATACTTTTTTGTTTTAGTCAGGGATTCTCTATATATCTCTGGAACTTGATATACAGATCAGGCTAGCATGGAACTTATATACTTTCCTAAGCCCTAATCAGCAATGGAAGCAGTTGCTTTTATTATCTGTACACTTTAAAAAGCAGGAGTGTCTGAGGAACCTCCATACCAGTCTGCATCATGGTTATACTAATCTTCATCCATTTCCACCAACAGTGTAAACAATCAGCTCACTGGACTATGGGGTGAGTTCTAGCCCACCCCACAGTTCTGACAAAAGTCACAAAAATCCTCCAAACAAACAAAATGGAGACAGCCCATCAATCGATGAATGGATAAAGAAAATGTGGACTATCTACACAATGCAGCAGCATCTAGCCATTGAGAAGGAACTCATGTCACTGGCAGGGAAAGTGGATGGAACCAAAGATCATATATTAGAGGGATAAGCCAGACATGGAAAGACAAGCACCATATCTTTCCACACACAGACAGAAAGTCTCAAAGGAAAGAAAGTAGAAGTGTTAGAGAATAGAGCGTTCACCAGTGGAACCAAGAGACTATGATGGGGGAGGAGGGAACATAGTGAAGGCACACTATCTACAAATAGAAAAATGTCTCAGTGAAATGCTGTTTATATCCATTGTGTGTACAAAGCAACTTGGTAATATTCAGGGTGTCTGTTTTGACTACATAGTTCATCTTTTTGTGGTTTGCTGCCATGTTAAATTTCCAAACAGCCTGTTGGGGAAGACACCCATAGGAGAATATGTGCTTGGTGCTGGAAGCCCTCAGCACCAAGCACATTTGCCTCCAACCAATGGCTATCGAGAACATTCAGAAGTCTCAAGGTCAGGCCTTCTGTAAGTCAAACAAAACCAATGGAGTGTCTCTGAGCCAAGAACACCTATGTCCAAGTTACTTCAAACTCATGGCAACTTAGCATTCTTTTCCATCGTTAAGGATCACGCCCACCCAACAACTCTGTTATAGGCAAGTGCTCTACCATTGATCTACATCCCCAGACCTTTGATTCTACACATCAGACACACCTATAGCAGGTTGGTCTTTCTGGTATAGAACTGACTGCTTGCACACACTCCCCGCCCCAAAAAACATACCGCATACACACACACACACACACACACACACACACACACACACACACACAATCTCTTTCAAGCAGAAGAAAAAGAGCACTTAATTTTCACTTTCACGAAAGTCGTGAGACTTTCTTCCTTTCTCAGACTCCTCAAATTGCTCATTGGGCATCCCATCGAGGGGATGCTTCACACCCATGCATATGGCAAACCACAAAAAGCTAACCTAAAGACGACCACACACTCCTCCATTGAATTCTCATTTGATTACTCAACGCGTCTGAAGTACTCTCCCTTCAAGGAGGAAACAAAAATATGGAAATGCTTCATTTCCTCCCTAGGTTACACAAATTAGTACAGCTATTCTCTCAGAATCAAAACATGTGGAGATGGATTCGGGGCACTCCTGTTAAAATATCTGTTCCCCTCAAATCAAATTCTCCCTGCCATTGAGTGACAAGGGCTGATGCCCTGGGATCAGTGAGCCACTCGGCTCCCTGCTGCTGGAGTGTTTAATTTCATTTTCCTCCCCACAAATAAGCATGCTTGGAGCCTCTGCCTCGCCTTCCTCTGGAGTAATCGAAAAATTTAATTCGCATTAAGCCAGAGAGGACGGTGCTTTTCCCTAAGGTCACTCCAGGCAAACATTTTAAACCTCTAACAGCCCGTCAGTCAGAGATGCATGTCTTTGTCCTCTTCTGATGAGTTGCTTCCCAGAGACAAACAAAGCTGTCTGCCCAGCTCCACTGGCTCGGCCCCCGGAGGAAGATTCCCTGAGAGGCCCACAGGTGCTATGCCACATTTGATCTTCACTGTTATCCCTCCATTTGGAGATCCACGTGTTTCTAGGCGGCTTCATTTCCGCTTAAAAGATTAATGTGAACGGAGAGCAAAAGCCTCTTTGCTACTGCAATCTGAACTGCAAGCAGCTTCCCCAAGAATGAGTGTTCCGCCAGGGCAAGGCTAGGCTTGAAATCTTATCGCCCCTTCCCTACAAACTAATAAGGTTTTTCTGTGCTTGCATGATGCCTTGCCTGAGCCCCAGGTAATGTTCTCCGGGGGTGGGTGAATCATTAATTGCTTATAAAGCTTTGAGTAAACACACTGAGGTGAGGTCACCACGTGCAAAGATTCAGTGGAGCACAATGACACTCAGAATATTTCTCTCTTATTCAGATATAAAGCATGTGAAATGATGTATAAATTTTCAATTTCTCACAATTACAACCTGCCACAAATTGCCAGGTTGAGCTTGGACCACACAGGAGGAAATTCTCTGTTCATGGGTCATAGAAGTATTGCACTAAAGAGTGAGAAGCCTCTCTGGGAGAAGAAATCTAAATATTCTTTAGATAAGTATCTTATACCTACCACCTAGAAAGTATTTTCCCCCTTTGCCTAGCATACCATTTCTCAACCACTTTCTGCAAAGTAATCTCTGTCTTATTTTATTCTGTAAAAATTTATTTATTTTTATTTTATGCATATTGCTGTTCTACTTTCATGCATGTCTGTGCACCATGTGTGTGCCTGGAACCCATGGAGCCCAGAAGAGAGGGACAGATTCCCTGGAGCTGGACTTACAGATGATGATGAGCTGGGATGGTGTGGATGCTGGGAATTGAACCAGTGTCTTCTGGAAGAGCAGCCATTTGCTCTCACCCACTGAGCCGTTGCCCAGGCCTTCTCTCTTATTGTAAAGCTAATGTGGTAAAAGGGAGTAAGAATCCCACCTGACTCTCTCCCTGGGCTCTTCCTCTATTTCAGTGAAAGTGTTCTATTATCAGTGATGGTGTTTTACTGCAACACCCGTGTCTTCTCCTGGGGAGTCAGAGTCATGCAGAATTGTCACTGGTTTTAGGAAAAGGTAAGCTGGAGTGATGACCCAGCTGGTCTGCTTACTAGTTATCTGTGTATCTCTAGTGACAGGAGATCTGACAAAGGCAAGATACAGAAGGGCTTATTTGGGCTCATGGTTCTCCAGTACAGTCTACCTTGGAAGGGAAGTCACAGCCACAGAGCATTGAGGCACCTGCTCACATTCCAACCAGTCAGGAAGCAAAAGGAGACTGTTGCTGGTGTTCACTTCCTCCTCTTTATTGAGTCATGGAGTATTGTTGCCCACAGTTAGAATGAGTTTTCCCACATCAATTAACTTCATCTAGATAATCCCTCAGAGGCATGCCCAGAAACCAACAATCCCTCACAGGTACACCACACACGTAAGGTGGTTTTAGGTCCTGTCAAGTTGACAATCCATGTTAAATATCATAAGGCCCTATTGTTTACACAAAAGTAGAGGTCCAGAGCTCATCCCAGTGAGACAAACGACCACTACAGGGAAGAGTGTGAGCACAGGACCGAGCCACCGAGAAGGGCATGACCACAGGCACTTAGCCATGGGGCATCCTTAGAAGGATTATACAGGGACATTTCAAAAGGACACAGATGCATCTGTCCCTGTGACTCTGTCAGCACCCCCACAGAGTCACAAGCAGAGAGACAAAGATTTATAATCAAAAGTGACCTTTTTCCATGAGTGCTCCCGTCCGACAAGGTGCTTCTGGTGGATCCTTCTCTGGCCTGCTCAGCTCATGCCTGCAGGCACAGACCTTCTCAGGGATCAGCCCCAAGGCACTCGGCTCTCTTCTCTCTCTTCCAGGAGATTTTCCATAGGGTGTGCTCACACATTCTACACCGCTGATGCCCGTGGTTCCCTGTCCCCATCATGTACTCCTTCCAGAAATCAGATGCAGCTTCCGGATCCTCCATCCTCCTGAGGACGCCTACCACATCCACTCCACCCTCAAGGTCACTGGGGACAGAGCTAGGGTGAGCTCCCCTCTCACCACCACAACAGCTGCATCATTATTTCACACTTGGCACTGTGCATTTGAGTCTTCTGTTTTTTTCAGCGTTTTGCAGAAACGGAAGAACCAGTTATTTTCTCTGACTCTTTACCCTGACCAGCATCACCACTACACTTGCATGTCCTACCTTTTCAGTCCTACCTGGACCTGGACCACAAACACACCAGGTCAAGACCTCTTTCCAATAACAGAAGCCTACTAAATAAATTTAAGCAAAAACAAAGCTTTGCTCTATGATATTTTTTTCATGCATAATCACACTGAGCACCAGGACAAGGACCCAGGAGACTCAGAAACAGATGGCACCTGTACCTGGAAGGCCACTGCCCTGGATCTCTATGCTTTTAAGCAGATACATCACCCCTTCCTGCTGCAGGTGGACATTTTCCTCTTCCCAGGACACCTGCAGCTCCCACCATGGCTGGGACTTCCATGCCTGCATCCTCAGTGAAGCAACAGTGGCTGGCCCAGCAGAGCAGAGGGGTCTAACCCTGGATAATCATTGCTGGCCATTGCCCAGCCTAGCATGAGGGTCTAACCCTAGATAATCATTGCTGGTCTTTGGATCATATGCTACATCTTCTGTGGAGTCTCCAGAGGAGAGAGACAATTCCCAGAGGAAGCAGGCACTAGGTGAATGGGCCTGCTGATAAAACATCTTCAAGTATTGGCCTCTGACCGGGCTTGCCTACTTCAAGGCTTTGTTGCTGCTATAGCGACTCTTAGCTACATCATAAACACAAGATATCTGTGGCCCGTGGAGAAGGAGGACTACAGCCTTCTAAAGATCAGTTAGAACTGCTTCTGAAAGGTGTCCCCATGTCCTCTCCCCCTACCCACACCTCCATACCCTTTGGTGAGCTCACGTCCTGCCACACACAGCTCTGAAGAGAAGCCAGGCAACCAGCAATTTGGAGTGTCACCAATTTGGCATGATTTCACCATTTGCCAGCTGCGTGGAAGAGTTCCCTGATCTGCAAAGGATTACATTACTATCCAGCTCCAGTGTTCAACTGACAGACAGCTGGATGAAATGTTGGTGCCTTTCATTATGACTCTTGTTGGCATCAGCCTGCAACCACTTTTTAAAAATAGGCAGTCAGTCTACAACTTGATTTTGCAACTAATGGACCTACACCATGAGTTAAAGCCACTAGATAACATGTTCTAAGAAAGCAATAGGCTAAAATTTATAAACACAAATAACAAAAAAAATACACACTAAAAATTCACAGTAACCTCTTTTAGCATTCTGCCAGTCTTTTAGACAGCTGTAGATGATGGATTAGCAAGAACTTCATAAGGATGAATAAGGAAAGGGAGGCAAAGCTCTGAGCATGGGGTCTAGACATACAGTCTATGGTATCCTTGTTGTTGAAGGGGCCCACTTACGTGCAATGTCCCCCATCTGGACCCTGGAATAGGCACAGTCCACACCCAAACATCAATTTCCAAGCACAAACCAAATGCAAAGAGATCTTTTATTAAACAAGGTAAAGAGACAAGGTGTCTGAGTCTGATTCGGCAGAAAGAGCAGCAAATAGCCGTGCAAGCTAGAGCCCTTCAGTTATAACAACTAGTGTGGTGATAGTGACCAATCCTAAGTGCTTAAGGAATCATTGCTAAATACCTTACAATGATTATTTCGTTTGAAAGGTATCCATGTGTGTGGGGTTAGTTATAAATCAACCTACAAAGCATGAAACAATTTTTAGGTTTAGAAAAATGGCATGAAGGTCACTGATCAATACCACAAAGTGTTCGCCCTGGGGAGCCTGGAGCTTCTGAACAGCCTCTGTGAGCAGTACTAGCTACGTCTCACATCTGAGTCTCTTATAGCTTCAAGGGCAAATGGACAGCTCCTGGGCCTGGAGCTTTCCAACCCCAGGCTCTTCCACCAGGAGAAGGGAACATTGGGTTTTAACATGCACGATGCTGTTCTCCACTTTGGGCTCCCACTGGCATCTTTAGCTGGTTTTGAATGATACCCAAGATGACGCCTAGAGAAAACACCTTAGCACCCATTGCTTAAACAGCTCCCTCTGCACAGAAAACCCAGGGTCCTCCGTCGCTATTACAGCTCTCTACCAAGGCCATAAATGACATCTTTGTTAGGCAAGCACCAGTGAGCAGCACTTTGTGGGTGCTGCTAGATTTGTTCTTGGCACTCACTGTTGAGTCTTCCTGCAGCAGAGTCACAAAGGTAGGACAGCGTGAAGGAGAGACAGCAGTGGCTTCCTTACCGAGCCCCCTCCCCACACAGGTGCTCCTTATCTTTTACAGGAGATGAAAAAAATGAACCAGGGATTCCTTTGTAGTTCTCGATGTCTGTCAGAAACATGGTGCTCTCTGCAGTGGTGAGAAATACGCTTTCCAGCCCCTTATCACTCAGTCTCTTCAGGGCACTGATAACTATGCTACAGCCATTTACTCACTCTTTGAATAGTGACAAAAATCACTATATAGTTAGGTTTGGTATTTCTCCCTGCAGTCGCCCCCAAAGACTGCCTCTTTTATTTCCTTAAGTTTCTCTAGACTTTCTCAACATGGTTAAATATATTTATCAAAAGATTTTCTTAATATCAAAGACTCTGCGCTGACCCAGCAATTCAACCTCTCCCATGGAGAGAAATTGCTTCTGTGTAAAAACTACTGCCCACCTGGTTTCAAACCTCAGCCGCAGGCAAATATGTCACCGGGGCAGACATTTCCTGTTTCTTTGACAGATTGGCCCAAGGCTGAAATTTAATCCAATGTGTCAAAAACCCGTAGGTGGAGGAAAGCAGCAAGGAGCTGCTCCTACTCAGAACCTTACCGTGCACCTCGCTGGGGAGGAGCAGAAGCATTGGCTGCCAGTGTCAAGTGTTCATAGTAACCAGCACAAAATGAAGCAACAAAGAGCTTTGTAAACCCCAACGCCAAACTCATCTGGATAAAAAACAGCTGGACCAAAAGGAAGACAAGAACGGCCATGCCTGGAAAAATAAGGAATCTAGTCACTGATTTTATACCTTCACCAAAGTGAACTCCAGGTGGAGATCCCAAAATTGTCAAAGTCCTAGAAGATGACACAGAAGAAAGCTCAGATGACCTTTGGCTTAGTGATGGTGCTTCAGAAGGAAATGAATGAAGGTGTCATCCACAAAGAAACTGCTGAGAAGAACACATTCAAATGAAACATTCTACTCTGTGAAAGACGCTGCCTCCACAATCAAGCTAGAGCCAGGGAGAAAGTATATGCAAGACATTTATCCAATCAAAGACTATCAACCAAAATATACAAAGAGCTCTCAAAATTCAATAAGAAGAAAATGTTCCTCCTAATTAAAAAGCAAGCAAAAGATCAGTCAGTCACCTTATCACCAAAGATGTAAGACAGCAAATAAGGGTCAGTATAGCTATGGTGGGGCCTCATCACATTGCAAGCCACATGGCAGCACAAGGCCCCTAGAGAATGACGGAGATGTCAAACGCTGATAGAACTGTGTGCTTATGATGATACAGAGCAAAGGAACTCTTGTCATCTTTCTGGGTGAGTGAAAGATGACACAGCTGAGATAGAAGACATTTTGACATTGGAGTATCCTCTTTCCATATGATTGGCAGCCAAGCTCCCTACATTTAAAATCAAGTTAAAGACACACAAATACCATCCAGGGATATCTTGCAGTAACTATATTCATAATTGCCAAAATGTGGTAGAAACCAGGGTGTTCTTTGCCAGATGAAGGACAATAGGATATTATCCAACACGAGGATATTATTCACAGCTAGAAGGGAATGAGCAATAAAGTCACGGAAACACATAGAACATAAGAAAGAGGCCAGCCTACAAAGTCTATACTATCAGACTCCAAACATATGATGTTGAGGAAAAGGTTGAACCATGGACGCCATTTTAAAAAATGGTTGCCATGGTTATCAAGAGTAGGAAGAAAGGTATGAGTTGGTAGAGTTTAGAGATTATTGATATAATTGACACTGTGCTGCATGATGCTGTAAATGTGTAATGATGTTCAATATATTTGTCCAAGTTTTTAGTCTTCAACACTCAACGCTAAGGGAACCTTACTGTAAAATGTGGGCTAATGTGTGACACTGAAGATGACCCATGTCTCATTCCGGTATAGGATGTTGACAGTAGAGGAAGGAGGTGGCAGAACAAATGGTCATCTCACAGTGAGTGGTGTTAGAGGGGAAAGGAAGTGACCAGAGTCCCAATAGCCATTTCATGTGCACATCTGCAGTAACCCACCATCCTCTCATTAGGCATATCTATTAAAGGACCCATGGCCTCTCAGGGGTCAGTCCTTACTCCCCACCTTGTTTTTGAGGCAGAGTCTCTTTCTTTCCCATTATGTTACTTACTGCAAGGTGAGCTTTGAGGAATTCTGTCTGCCCTGCATCTCTTCTTAGGAACACTGATATTACAGAAACGTGTCGCCATGTCCTGAATTTCTTTTATTACTATTATTATTATCATTGTTATCATTATTAAATTAGATGGGTTCTGGGGATCCAAACTTAGGTTGTTAGGCTTGGTCAATGTCTGTTACTGTCCTACTACTAGGAAGAAAACACCTTGGCCCAGGCAACTCTTATAAAAAAAAAAAGCACTTGATTGGGGGCTTGCTTACCATGTTAAAGGATTAGCCTGTGATCAGCATGGCACGAAGCAACAGGCATCTTACTAGAGAAGTAGCTGAGAGCTTCTATCCTGATCTAAAGGCAGGAGAGAGAGGGGGGAGAAGGGAAGGAGGGAGAGAGGGAGGGAGGGAGAGAGGTGTGGCCTTTTAAAAGATCAAACTCCAAACCTCACCTCCAGGGACACATTTCCTACAAAAAGGCCACATCTCCTAATTCTTCCCAAACTCTTCTACTATCTAGTGATTAACCACTCAAATATATGAGCCTATGGGAGCTATTCTCAATCAGACCCCAACATTTGACCAAGTCATTTCCCAAGCTCACTGTAACAGCACTTTGAAAAGATAAATCTAATTAATTTGGTAATAACTTACATTGTAAAACTCACATATGCAGTGGTGTTCTGTTATATCTAAGCTTTGTAATTAAAATCATGTTGCTGTTATAAGGAAGTTCATTCTTTTTTTTTTCTTTTCCATTTTTTATTAGGTATTTAGCTCATTTACATTTCCAATGCTATACCAAAAGTCCCCCATACCCACCCACCCCCAATCCCCTACCCACCCACTCCCCCTTTTTGGCCCTGGCGTTCCCCTGTACTGGGGCATATAAAGTTTGCGTGTCCAATGGGCCTCTCTTTCCAGTGATGGCCGACTAGGCCATCTTTTGATACATATGCAGCTAGACTCAAGAGCTCCAGGGTACTGGTTAGTTCATAATGTTGTTCCACCTATAGGGTTGCAGATCCCTTTAGCTCCTTGGCTACTTTCTCTAGCTCCTCCATTGGGAGCCCTGTGATCCATCCATTAGCTGACTGTGAGCATCCACTTCTGTGTTTGCTAGGCCCGGGCATAGTCTCACAAGAGACAGCTACATCTGGGTCCTTTCGATAAAATCTTGTTAGTGTATGCAATGGTGTCAGCGTTTGGATGCTGATTATGGGGTGGATCCCTGGATATTGCAATCTCTACATGGTCCATCCTTTCATCTCAGCTCCAAACTTTGTCTCTGTAACTCCTTCCATGGGTGTTTTGTTCCCACTTCTAAGGAGGGGCATAGTGTCCACACTTCAGTCTTCATTTTTCTTGAGTTTCATGAGTTTAGGAAATTGTATCTTATATCTTGGGTATCCTAGGTTTTGGGCTAATATCCACTTATCAGTGAGTACATATTGTGTGAGTTCCTTTGTTATTGGGTTACCTCACTCAGGATGATGCCCTCCAGGTCCATCCATTTGCCTAGGAATTTCATAAATTCATTCTTTTTAATAGCTGAGTAGTACTCCATTGTGTAGATGTACCACATTTTCTGTATCCATTCCTCTGTTGAGGGGCATCTGGGTTCTTTCCAGCTTCTGGCTATTATAAATAAGGCTGCTATGAACATAGTGGAGCATGTGTCCTTCTTACCAGTTGGGGCATCTTCTGGATATATGCCCAGGAGAGGTATTGCTGGATCCTCCGGTAGTACTATGTCCAATTTTCTGAGGAACCGCCAGACTGATTTCCAGAGTGGTTGTACAAGCCTGCAATCCCACCAACAATGGAGGAGTGTTCCTCTTTCTCCACATCCACGCCAGCATCTGCTGTCACCTGAATTTTTTTTTAAAGATTTATTTATTTTATGTATATGAGTACACTGTAGCTGTCTTCAGGCACACCAGAAGAGGGCATCGGATCCCATTACAAGTGGTTGTGAGCCACCATGTGGTTTCTGGGAATTGAACTCAGGACCTCTGGAAGAGCAGTCAGTGTTCTTACCCACTGAGCTATCTCTCCAGCCCGTCACCTGAATTTTTGATCTTAGCCATTCTGACTGGTGTGAGGTGGAATCTCAGGGTTGTTTTGATTTGCATTTCCCTGATGATTAAGGATGTTGAACATTTTTTCAGGTGCTTCTCTGCCATTCGGTATTCCTCAGGTGAGAATTCTTTGTTCAGTTCTGAGCCCCATTTTTTAATGGGGTTATTTGATTTTCTGAAGTCCACCTTCTTGAGTTCTTTATATATGTTGGATATTAGTCCCCTATCTGATTTAGGATAGGTAAAGATCCTTTCCCAATCTGTTGGTGGTCTTTTTGTCTTATTGACGGTGTCTTTTGCCTTGCAGAAACTTTGGAGTTTCATTAGGCCCCATTTGTCAATTCTCGATCTTACAGCACAAGCCATTGCTGTTCTGTTCAGGAATTTTTCCCCTGTGCCCATATCTTCAAGGCTTTTCCCCACTTTCTCCTCTATAAGTTTCAGTGTCTCTGGTTTTAAGTGAAGGTCCTTGATCCACTTAGATTTGACCTTAGTACAAGGAGATAAGTATGGATCGATTCGCATTCTTCTACACGATAACAACCAGTTGTGCCAGCACCAATTGTTGAAAATGCTGTCTTTCTTCCACTGGATGGTTTTAGCTCCCTTGTCGAAGATCAAGTGACCATAGGTGTGTGGGTTCATTTCTGGGTCTTCAATTCTATTCCATTGGTCTACTTGTCTGTCTCTATACCAGTACCATGCAGTTTTTATCACAATTGCTCTGTAGTAAAGCTTTAGGTCAGGCATGGTGATTCCACCAGAGGTTCTTTTATCCTTGAGAAGAGTTTTTGCTATCCTAGGTTTTTTGTTATTCCAGATGAATTTGCAAATTGCTCCTTCTAATTCGTTGAAGAATTGAGTTGGAACTTTGATGGGGATTGCATTGAATCTGTAGATTGCTTTTGGCAAGATAGCCATTTTTACAATGTTGATCCTGCCAATCCATGAGCATGGGAGATCTTTCCATCTTCTGAGATCTTCTTTAATTTCTTTCTTCAGAGACTTGAAGTTTTTATCATACAGATCTTTCACTTCCTTAGTTAGAGTCACTCCGAGATATTTTATATTATTTGTGACTATTGAGAAGGGTGTTGTTTCCCTAATTTCTTTCTCAGCCTGTTTATTCTTTGTGTAGAGAAAGGCCATTGACTTGTTTGAGTTAATTTTATATCCAGCTACTTCACCGAAGCTGTTTATCAGGTTTAGGAGTTCTCTGGTGGAATTTTTAGGGTCACTTATATATACTATCATACCATCTGCAAAAAGTGATATTTTGACTTCCTCTTTTCCAATTTGTATCCCCTTGATCTCCTTTTGTTGTCGAATTGCTCTGGCTAATACTTCAAGTACTATGTTGAAAAGGTAGGGAGAAAGTGGGCAGCCTTGTCTAGTCCCTGATTTTAGTGGGATTGCTTCCAGCTTCTCTCCATTTACTTTGATGTTGGCTACTGGTTTGCTGTAGATTGCTTTTATCGTGTTTAGGTATGGGCCTTGAATTCCTGATCTTTCCAGAACTTTTGTCATGAATGGGTGTTGGATCTTGTCAAATGCTTTTTCAGCATCTAACGAGATGATCATGTGGTTTTTGTCTTTGAGTTTGTTTATATAATGGATTACATTGATGGATTTTCGTACATTAAACCATCCCTGCATCCCTGGAATAAAACCTACTTGGTCAGGATGGATGATTGCTTTAATGTGTTCTTGGATTCGGTTAGCGAGAATTTTATTAAGGATTTTTGCATCGATATATTCATAAGAGAAATTGGTCTGAAGTTCTCTATCTTTGTTGGATCTTTCTGTGGTTTAGGTATCAGAGTAATAGTGGCTTCATAAAATGAGTTGGGTAGAGTACCTTCTACTTCTATCTTGTGAAATAGTTTGTGCAGAACTGGAATTAGATCTTCTTTGAAGGTCTGATAGAACTCTGCACTAAACCCATTTGGTGCTGGGCTTTTTTTGGCTGGGAGACTATTAATAACTGCTTCTATTTCTTTAGGGGATATGGGACTGTTTAGAAGGTCAACTTGATCCTGATTCAACTTTGGTACCTGGTATCTGTCCAGAAATTTGTCCATTTCGTCCAGGTTTTCCAGTTTTGTTGAGTATAGCCTTTTGTAGAAGGATCTGATGGTGTTTTGGATCTTCAGGATCTGTTGTTATGTCTCCCTTTTCAGTTCTGATTTTGTTAATTAGGATTTTGTCCCTGTGCCCTCTAGTGAGTCTAGCTAAGGGTTTATCTATCTTGTTGATTTTCTCAAAGAACCAACTCCTCGTTTGGTTAATTCTTTGAATAGTTCTTCTTGTTTCCACTTGGTTGATTTCACCCCTGAGTTTGATTATTTCCTGCCGTCTACTCCTCTTGGGTGAATTTGCTTCCTTTTTTTTCTAGAGCTTTTAGATGTGTTGTCAAGCTGCTAGTATGTGCTCTCTCCCGTTTCTTCTTGGAGGCACTAAGAGCTATGAGTTTCCCTCTTAGAAATGCTTTCATTGTGTCCCAAAGGTTTGGGTACGTTGTGGCTTCATTTTCATTAAACTCTAAAAAGTCTTTAATTTCTTTCTTTATTCCTTCCTTGACCAAGTTATCATTGAGAAGAGTGTTGTTCCGTTTCCACGTGAATGTTGGCTTTCCATTATTTATGTTGTTATTGAAGATCAGTCTTAGGCCATGGTGGTCTGATAGGATACATGGGACAATTTCAATATTTTTGTATCTGTTGAGGCCTGTTTTGTGACCAATTATATGGTCAATTTTGGAGAAGGTCCCGTGAGGTGCTGAGAAGAAGGTATATCCTTTTGTTTTAGGATAAAATGTTCTGTAGATATCTGTCAGGTCCATTTGTTTCATAACTTCTGTTAGTTTCACTGTGTCCCTGTTTAGTTTCTGTTTCCACGATCTGTCCATTGATGAAAGTGGTGTGTTGAAGTCTCCCACTATTATTGTGTGAGGTGCAATGTGTGCTTTGAGCTTTACTAAAGTGTCTTTAATGAATGTGGCTGCCCTTGCATTTGGAGCGTAGACATTCAGAATTGAGAGTTCCTCTTGGAGGATTTTACCTTTGATGAGTATGAAGTGTCCCTCCTTGTCTTTTTTGATAACTTTGGGTTGGAAGTCGATTTTATCTGATATTAGAATGGCTACTCCAGCCTGTTTCTTCAGACCATTTGCTTGGAAAATTGTTTTCCAGCCTTTCACTCTGAGGTAGTGTCTATCTTTTTCCCTGAGATGGGTTTCCTGTAAGCAGCAGAATGTTGGGTCCTGTTTGTGTAGCCAGTCTGTTAGTCTATGTCTTTTTATTGGGGAATTGAGTCCATTGATATTAAGAGATATTAAGGAAAAGTAATTGTTGCTTCCTATTATTTTTGTTGTTAGAGTTGGCATTCTGTTCTTGTGGCTGTCTTCTTTTTGGTTTGTTGAGGGATTACTTTCTTGTTTGTTCTAGGGCGTGATTTCCGTACTTCTATTGCGTCTTTTCTGTTATTATCCTTTGATGGGCTGGATTCCTGGAAAGATATTGTGTGAATTTGGTTTTGTCGTGGAATACTTTGGTTTCTCCATCTATGGTAATTGAGAGTTTGGCCGGGTATAGTAGCCTGGGCTGGCATTTGTGTTCTCTTAGTGTCTGTATAACATCTGTCCAGGCTCTTCTGGCTTTCATAGTCTCTGGTGAAAAGTCTGGTGTAATTCTGATAGGCCTTCCTTTATATGTTACTTGACCTTTCTCCCTTACTGCTTTTAATATTCTATCTTTATTTAGTGCATTTGTTGTTCTGATTATTATGTGTCGGGAGGAATTTTTTTTCTGGTCCAGTCTATTTGGAGTTCTGTAGGCTTCTTGTATGATCATGGGCATCTCTTTCTTTATGTTTGGGAAGTTTTCTTCAATTATTTTGTTGAAGATATTAGCTGGCCCTTTAAGTTGAAAATCTTCATTCTCATCAATTCCTATTATCCGTAGGTTTGGTCTTCTTATTGTGTCCTGGATTTCCTGGATGTTTTGAGTTAGGATCCTTTTGCATTTTGTATTTTCTTTGACTGTTGTGTCGATGTTCTCTATGGAATATTCTGCACCTGAGATTCTCTTTTCCATTTCTTGTATTCTGTTGCTGATGCTCGCATCTATGGTTTCAGATCTCTTTCCTAGGGTTTCTATCTCCAGCGTTGCCTCACTTTGGGTTTTCTTTATTGTGTCTACTTCCCCTTTTAGTTCTAGTATGGTTTTGTTCATTTCCATCACCTGTTTGGATGTGTTTTCCTGTTTTTCTTTAAGGACTTCTACCTGTTTGGTTGTGTTTTCCTGCTTTTCTTTAAGGGCCTGTAACTCTTTAGCAGTGCTCTCCTGTAATTCTTTAAGTGACTTATGAAAGTCCTTCTTGATGTCCTCTATCATCATCATGAGAAATGTTTTTAAATCTGGGTCTCGATTTTTGGTTGTGTTGGGGTGCCCAGGACTAGGTGGGGTGGGAGTGCTGCGTTCTGATGATGGTGAGTGGTCTTGATTTCTGTTAGTAGGATTCTTACGTTTGCCTTTCGCCATCTGGTAATCTCTGAAGCTAGATGTTATATTTGTCTCTGTTAAGAGCTTGTTCTTCAGGTGACTCTGTTAGCCTCTATAAGCAGACCTGGGAGGGTAGCTCTCTACTTAGTTTGAGTGGGCAGAGTATTCTCTGCAGGCAAGCTCTCTTCTTGCAGGTAAGGGCCCCAGATATCTGGTGTTCGAACCGGACTCCTGGTAGGAGTTGTGTTCCACTCATTAGAGGTCTTAGGATCCCGTGTGGAATCCTGTGTGGGCCCTTGCGGGTGTCGGGCGACTCCACTGGCAAGGTACCTCGGGGCTCGAGTGGAGCAGAAGGGGCTTGTGCCCCAGGTCAGGCCCGGGTAGTCTGCTTCCCTATGTACTGCAGTCTCAGGTTCCGCGGGATTGGATTGGGGCCGGCGCTGTGTTCCACTCACCAGAGGTCTTAGGATCCCGTGGGGAATCCTGTGTGGGCCCTTGCAGGTGTCGGGCAAGTCCGCTGGCAAGGTACCTCGGGGCTCGAGTGGAGCGGAAGGGGCTTGTCAGGAAGTTCATTCTTTACTGTCTTTTTCTTCCTAGAAGTGTGTAATTTCAGCTTTTGTCTCCACCAGGCCCAATACCACAGGCTGTTGCTGATTATTGTTAGCACTGGTAACAATGATGGAGTGTTTGGTAGCTGCTGCTGCCAAGGACCTTGTTCCATGGTGATATAGATTGTGTCACTTGGTCTGACATCACACATAAATGGTAACTATACCAGTTTTACCTCTGAGGAAATGAAACCCCAATAGGCTATTTTAACACCTATGGTCTCACACCAAGAAGATGAGGCAGTCTGGGTATACACCCCATTACCTGACTCTCCCAGTCATTGGGCTGCACTTCACTCAAGTGGGAAATCACTGCCTGCAGAACTGTTTGAGAGGGAGAAAGAGCCTCACCAGCTGAAGTCTAAAAGTGCTAAGTGGAGTTTCCTTCCTTAACACTCTCCCTGTTAGAGACTGAGATAGAGCTCTCGGATGGGTTATGTACCTGTAGACAAGAAAATAATGGCAATGCCTTAACCTAAAACATCTCTCTCTCTCTCTCTCTCTCTCTCTCTCTCTCTCTCTCTCTCTCTCTCTCTGTGTGTGTGTGTGTGTGTGTGTGTGTGTGTGTTGTACAAAATACATTTAGAGTCTTTTATTTGCAAAGAGATGCTATTAAAATGGGGACATCATCAGAACTGAAATTAATTCAGACACCCAAACATGCAAAGGAAAGTTTCTTTCCTCAAGAGCCTAGAACACACATATGATCAGATGAAGTGGCCTCCACTCCTAGTCCCCATTTCATTTGTTTCCTGATTTTTCTTTCCCTTTCAAATTGTCTCTTTATCAAATGGATCCCTCACCCCCACGCTACCCCACTACCATGCAGTGATGACTGATGGAATCACAGTCAGGGCTCTTGGTGGCTCAGACCTATTTACCTATTCCATCCCATCCATCTCTCTGGGACATGGAAATTGTACTGCAAAGCATAGCATCACTTCCTGGGACCTCATTGAGCCAGTTCTGAGGTGGTAGCATCAATAAAGGAGGCATTTACTATCTAAACAGCACATTGAAGCAGCAAAGGCCTTAAGCAGTTGAAACCCAGTGGCTGGCATAGAAGGCCATCAAGTGTACCAAGGGACAAGGCAAGCTTTCATTTTTATTTTGTATCAGTATTACATTTGTTCCAACAAATCAAAAAGCAGTTCTGAGAGACGGCAGTGCTGGAAGATTTATGTGCCTTTTAGTATCCTCAGATTCCCATGAACTGAAGCCAGAAATAGTGTCATGAACCAATCTAGCCCTTATACCAATAGGGTTATTGGCCATAAGACAAACTTGTAATTATGTGTTTCCTCAAATATATAATTGCAAACTGGAAAGTTTAAGATTTTTTTTCCTAACAGTCTAAATTAACTGATGGACTCCATAAATAAGTGAGCTATGTTATCGGGAACAGAAGGTGCTCAGTGTACTGGTTCATGCTCATACAGAAGTTACCAGCACAGGGCACTCACCGCAGCCCTGAGCCCTTGCCTATGAATAAGCAGGTTGCTCTACGATGTCTCTGTGTGGCGACTGGCATGATGTGAGCCACCGACATGCCCTGTCTGTTGGTTTTGTCTCTCTGTTTGAAGGCAGCAAGGTTCCTCTGGCCTCTCATGGTGTTTGTTCATTGGTTCCTACGAGCTCCTGGAGAGAGATCCAACTTTTTCAAGGGCCTTACAAAATATACTTTGGTCCACATACCTCTTCATTTAGTCTACAAACACTTAGCATGGAAAGGAAGGGTCTTGTTCAGAAGCTTATGTGGTCAGGGTCAGCTCTTCTCAGGCTGGAACTTGGAAGAAGATGGCAGTGGTTAAAATGCTGGTCTAGATTACCAGTAACTGGTAGGTAGTGGTATTTTCTGGCAGCTAATATGCCAAGCATTGTTCTGAAGGCTTGGTTACTTAAGATAGGTCAGCAGCTCCATGGGAAAGGGACCACACTAGTTCTACTTTATGGAGGAGGAAACGAGAGCACAGGGAAGTTAAGCCAGCAAATAGCAGAAGAGATGGGATTTGAGCCCAGACTTGCCAACTCAGAAAGTGCTACATTTGCTTCTAGCCTATCCTGGCTGCTCTGAAGACAGATGATGCTCTCCTTATGAGAGCAGGATGTGCCTCTTATCAAGGACTGTATAAGGCACAGCTCCGTTTGGTGAGTGGCTCGATTCTAAGGTTTCTCTACGAGTGCTCAGTATGCTTCTACAACAAAGTACCCTAGGCATTGCGAACCCTCCTGCAGTTCACAGAGGCAGAGCGCTCCTAGCCTGGGTAACTCTTAAACGCCCCACTTCTCAACAGTGCTGCATCTGGGAGTGTGTGTACAACAAGTGAACTCCAGGGCTACATGAAAACTGCAGAATACGGAATGGAGAGGAAGAATCCCCTGTGCAATGGACTGGAGGAGGAAGACGTGGGAAAGCAAATGCCTCAGCCAGTGAAGGCAACCAAACATGGTCATAGTCATACTAAGTGTGAACCCTGGGCCATCCACAGGCTGGCTACACAAGCTCAGTGTCTTGGTTGCTCCGCTGTGAAATAAATACCTGCATATGGCATGAGCTGCCTTAAACATGGGGTTGGATTCCAATCATAAGTGAAAAAACATGAGGTAAAGGAGAAAAAAAGGCATTAAAGCTTTATTGATAAGACCTGAGCAAGCAACCTCATGTCCACAACACTCTTTGTTAGGAATTCAACAACAGCAAATTATGGAGAAATGCCCTCACTGCTGGGTGGGACTGGGGCAATATTCTAAATGGTCTTTACCCCAGAGAAAGCATTCTGAGGTTAGAAGCCAGATGTGCAGGTGGCCATACTTTGACACTGTCATCTGCCATACTTGATTCAATAAGTGAAATCTGGAGCCTGAAAGGCTTTTTGTCCCCAAGAGAACTACAGTAAACACAACACTTGGAAATAAGGTGTGTTATGTCCTTGCCTGCAGTGGGCTCCCAGTGTAAATTCTCAGCTCGGACTTGGAAGTTAAGCCTGGGAAAACAGAAATGGCCTTTTGCTCCTCAGATGGCTACTGAACTTCTCAGTAACATACCTGGCAAAGGACAATGCTTGTTAACAGACCTTGTTAGAGCAAGCAAAGGAGCTGAGGCAGAAGTCCTGTCCTCCGGGATCTTCCTGATGGTCCCAGGACTTCTCAGGAGACCCTTCCCTAAGATGAACTTTAGACAGTTCAGCCTTTTCACACTAGTATGTCTACCTTAGGCTGCTGAGGCTGAATGGAAACAACCAGTAAAGAAAACTGATGCCAAACACAGGGTGTAGAATCTCTGCTGCTCTCCCTCTGTCTCTCTGTCTCTCTCTCTCTGTTTCTCTCTCTCCCTCTGTCTCTCTGTCTCTCTCTCTCTCTGTTTCTCTCTCTCCCTCTCTCTCTCTGTCTCTGTCTCTCTGTTTCTCCCCCTCTCACTCTGTCTCTCTGTCTCTCTCTGTTTCGCTCTCTGTCTCTCTCTCTGTCTCTCTGTCTCTCTCTGTTTCGCTCTCTCTGTCTCTCTATCTCTCTCTGTCTCTCTCTGTCTCTGTCTCTGTCTCTCTCTGTCTCTCTCTCTCTCTCTCTCTCTCACACACACACACACACACACACACACACACACACACACACACCTTTACTTGTATGAAGAGGCCCTGACTATTCCCAGGATCCAACTTGCTCTCTAAGCAAGTACTGAGCTTCCAAGATGCACAATGATTCCAGCAAACAGATATTTGAAACACAAAGTTTTCTCTCTCTCTGTCTCTCTCTCTCTGTCTCTCTCTCTCTCTGTCTCTCTCTGTTTCGCTCTCTCTGTCTCTCTGTCTCTCTCTGTTTTGCTCTCTCTTTCTCTCTATCTCTGTCTCTGTCTCTGTCTCTCTCTGTCTCTGTCTCTCTCTGTCTCTCTCTCTCTCTCTCTCTCTCTCTCTCTCTCACACACACACACACACACACACACCTTTACTTGTATGAAGAGGCCCTGACTATTCCCAGGATCCAACTTGCTCTCTAAGCAAGTACTGAGCTTCCAAGATGCACAATGATTCCAGCAAACAGATATTTGAAACACAAAGTTTTCTCTCTCTCTGTCTCTCTCTCTCTGTCTCTCTCTCACACACACACACATACACACACACACACCTTTACTTGTATGAACAGTAACCTTTTTTTACACAATAACCCTAACTTTAATTCACCAATTTCAAATAAGAAAACTCATTTATTTTAAAGGCCAATGGATGATCTTCTGGGGTGACTCCATAAATGAATTTCTCATAAGGTGTGATGGATGAAAGCTGTGTAAGCCACATCAGTGGCTGTGGCGAGGTCCCTCAAGTCAGTCTTTTCTATAAAATCTAGAGAAGTCTTTCCTCACAGACCCCAACTTTTCATTGCCCCTTTAAGCAGAAACCAGAATGAAAAGAAAGACAGACAGGTCAAAGCGAACAGTGTCTCAAGATACTACTCATGAGGAAATTCTGACAAAGGACGTCTTCAAACGGGAGAGATGAAAGAAGGCTTGGCTTTTTGCTGGCATTTGAGCCTCAATTTGCTGTGTCGTTGCCGTGTGCCTTAGAGCAGGGCATGAGAAGCTCTTTGATTGCCACAGAACAACTGCACCTCTGTCGGAGTGCCCCTCATGACTCGTGCGGGGCAGCAGTAAAGAGAGAAAAAAATGCAGATGTGAGGGGGAAGATCACAGCAGACAGACCCTTGAATGCCATTGCCCCTGCCCCTGGCCAAGAGAGAGAGAGAGGGAGGGAGAGAGAGAGAGAGAGAGAGAGAGAGAGAGAGAGAGAGAGAGAGAGGGGAGGGGAGGGGAGGGGAGGGGAGGGGAGGGGAGGGGAGGGGAGGGGAGGGGAGGGGAGAGGAGAGGAGAAGAGAAGAGAGGAGAAGAGAAGAGAAGAGAAGAGAAGAGAAGAGAAGAGAAGAGAAGAGAAGAGAAGAGAAGAGAAGAGAAGAGAAGAGAAGAGAAGAGAAGAGAAGAGAAACCCTTACAGGGCACCCGCTGACTCAGGGAGCTATGGAAGAGTTGACTTGTTCATTCTTGATTGTGGAACTGAATGGGTTGCAGAAACATTGCCCTTATGACAGCAAACACCTTCCTCTAGTGGCCTCATATGAACTATATGTAAACTAATTCACATAGTGCAGTTTTTAAATTAACACTTCAGGAGTTCTTCTTGTGTACCAGGTACTGTGCTAAACCCTCCACTAACTTGGACTCATTTCATCCCCTGGGCGAGAACTGCCAATATGTGACACCTTTTTCTTTAGCGGTGAGTCATCTGGTTGTCATCAGTTCCATGCTTCCTCCACATTAGTGAAGAATAGTTTTCAGCTTCTACTGCCTGAATAGTGGAGCTCAATTCACAAAACAAAATGCAGAAAACTTTGAACAAGAAAGGCTGGGAACCCAAAGAGCATTCAAGAAGCTCAAAGAACCAGAGTACCTCTCACCTTGAGCTTTCATTAAGAACTACATTCAAAGATACCGTGCAATCGTTAAACCATGTTTACAAGGAATAGACAATTCTACTTCATAAACCACCAAAGAGAACAAAAACAAGAAAGTATAGATAGAAAAGTATATGGGAACATAACAATATTTTAGTCTTAAGAAATAGCACATTTCAGCATCCTGAGCTGGAAAGCCTGTACAGGCTACTTCCTTCTGTTCTTAGTGTGCTGAGGGTCAGGATGATCTCAGATGCTAAATGTGTTTCCTCCATAGACAAAGATGGGATAACACTCCACAACACATCAGATGCCTCTCATGTTACTTCCACACTCTATCATTTTAGTCCCTTCAATAACCCTGCTAGAGAGCCCTGCTTGGATTTACATTTTTTGAAAGAAGTATAAGTCTTGTTCATTATCCTCAAAGATGGTCCTGTGAACCACTGTAACTCCCAGCCTCAGGTCTACAAGGCAACAGACATTTCATCAACACTTTTGTGCCCTTGGCAAAATGGGAAAACCCAGAGTGAGAGAATTTCATCAAAGCTATAGTGTATCTAAATGTCTGGTCTGATGTATCTAGGGACTTAGCATTTTGTCATAGAATATTAGAGTTTATAGTCTCCGAAACACACCTTATAGTCCCAGAATCAGGATTCTGACCTTCTGGCTTCAATCTCCTTCAAATCGCTCTCTCTACAGAAACTGCTGACTAGAAAATGATCCATATTCACCAAGTTCACCACAGGCCAAGCTGACCTGGATAATCCCTTCTTGAAATTCCTTTTTTTGTACGATTCTATATTGTGTCATATTGACAATCAAAACTAGGTATCATCCTTCCGACTTATCATAGATACCTGATCTTTATTAGCTATTTCCAAATGACAGACAAATGCTGGATTTTCTTCAGGTTATAATCCTAAATTTGGCCATAATCTGTTCACTGATTCCCTCTGAGGATATACATTCGTTGGCTTAAAAACACGAACAGCACACATTGTGTATTTTTATGCCCTATCTTACAACAGACGTGAGAGGCTCACAAGGACATAGAGATGTCCAGTCCCTAAGGAGCTCCCGTATCCCGGAGAAGTCACCTAAGTCTACAAGGAAACTCAAAGGGCATCTGCACAGCAATTTCACCAAACATCTTTAAACATGGAGCCCTAAGAACAGCTATGTGAACAATGATGGAGTCCAAAGATCTCACCCTAACTCCCTCAGCTGAGTGAAAATCAAACGGCCATTTACCAAATAATTTGAAATTGCAGAATCCCCTGGTCGGCCTTCAGAATTAATGCTCGAGATAATGAATGCCCAGTACCTTTGGAGATTTAATTACTGAAAGGACTTAACTTTCAGAAAGAGCAGCTAAACAAACTCAGAGAGAGAGGAGGAATATTAATAAGATGTATCTTGAGATGTCCTAGGATCCAGACTCCATCTTCAGGCAAGACATCCATCTTATAAAGACTTCTTGGAGAGAAGCTGGCAACCTTCAGATAGATCTGCAGTGGTTGCCCCTTTTTTCATGATCCCCAGGGCCACTCATGGCAGACCAACAAGAAACAGTTTTGTGTTTAACCTTCATCCACAACTGAGGGCTTCTTGAGCCAGCAGGGTCATCTTACTCTGCAACTGGAAGGATGGAAGAGGATTGGGAAAGATGCCAGGATGAAGAGCTGTCATGTGCTCAGAGGGTGTTCAGAGTTGAGTGCCTAGGGCAGGCAAGTGATAGAAACTGTATCTTCGTACTCTGCAATAAGTATCTCTTGTTTATATCACTTAGTCATTTAACCTTATTGCTTAGCATTGTGTAGCTTCTACAGCACATGGAAGTCACAGGCCTTGTAATATAGATTATTGTATTACTGTATCACATGGGAAATGAAACTCAGAAGTTTGGAGTAACAAAATGCTGGTACTGAGATGGCCCATTACTATTCTATACTACCTCCTATCGGTGGCAGCCATGCTTATAACTGATATGTGTATTCCCTACACCTTGCACACAATCTTCCCTTAGCCTCCCTAACAACTGTGCAAGGTGAGCTGTTTCTAGACTCTCCCTTCTTAATAGAAGGTTATGCTGGAATTCAGAAAGATTATTGAGTAGTTCTCCTCTGGTCTCATAGGGGCAGTGATGAAATGGAGTTTCAACCTAGGTCATTTAAGACTTAAACTTGTGATTTTATGCTTATCCACATTTTTTAAAATAACAATTTATTTCAGAAGAATTCTAAATCCTAAGAAATTCTCACCTAGGTCTTCCTGGCATGTATTGCAATTCTCCTAGACAGAGATAGCCCCCACTCTCTCACTCAGTGTGCTAGTGCAGGCCTGGGAAGGTGAAGGAAGGAGGCTCACAAGCACTTGGCCAGCCTTGGCTACATAATGACTCTATCTCAAAAGCAAGGAAAACAAACAAAAAATACTCTCCCTACCTCAGCTCTGCCTCCCAGTACCCAAAACTCTGATATCTTTGTTCTAAGCCTGGTTCTCCTTCTTCTCCAATAATCTCAGCATCCTTTCCTCACAATTAAGAGTATGATACATTCACAGTGTTTTTCTTCTCAAACACAATGGACTCAAAAAAATTAGCTGTAGACTGGACAGTAATGTTCTTACCCTAAACAAGACCCTAAAAAAAAAAAAAATACAAAGTAACTTCCTGAGATGTTTTCCTACCCATAATTCCTTTAGATTTGTAGAAATTGAATCTTTTCTCTGGTCTTCATACCAGATGAGACACAGAGAAACTTAATACCCTCCTAAGTCACAAAGACGTTAGAAGTCTCTTTGCTCTGCAACCCACAGACCAAAGGTCAGTTCAACAAGTTCTTAGGGAAGATCCACTGTGAGACTATTACATAATTCCCTGGATTGGATCCTTAGCATAGCAAGAAGGAGGAGGAAGAGGAGAGAGAGGAGGAGAGAAAGAGGAGAGAGAGAGAGAGAGAGAGAGAGAGAGAGAGAGAGAGAGAGAGAGAGAGAGAGAGAGTTACTATGATCTGGGTTTTCTATTTAGTTCTGTAAGTCTCACAAGAAAATTCTGAGTACCCACGAGGTACAAGGTCCTGTCCCAAGCACTAAAAACAACAACATCAGAGATTCAACTGCTTTCATGAAGCTACAAAGAGCGATGACAGCATGTAAAGAAGGAACTAAACAGTATGCTACGTGGTATTCAGCTGCAGATAAGTTCATGGAGACAGCAAGTGGAGGTGATGGGAATGAATGGTTAGTGTGGAGGATGGGGGAGACATTCTATTTTGTGTAGGGTAATAATTTCAATTCAGATGAGACCAAAAAGACTTTAGGAGAGGGTATGCCAGACAGAACAAGGGCAGCACAGAAGCCACAAGGCAGCCATCGCCAGCATTCTCTCCAGCAGCAGAAGGCCATTGTAGTGGGAGTAAGATGGAGGGGACACAGTCTAGAAGATGAAGGCAGTTTGGAAGGCTAGATTCCAATAAGCTCTGTAGCCCTCACAAGGAGTTGGTCTTAGCTTGGAGCAAACTGAATACTTAAGGGAGGTATTTGGATGGAGGAGAAACATGGCCTGACTTACATCCAAAATATTGTTATGGTGTTGAAAACCAGGAGCTAACACCAAGATGCTGCAAGTTAAAAACTTTATTTGTATGGTCAAACTTATAGTCTCTTCGAGAGTGGGAGAAAGAAGCAGCCCAGACTAAAGGCAGAGAAGTCTCTTTACAGCAACCAAACAAGTAATTACAAAAGTGGAATTTTACCGTTATCTTTATGATCATGGGGAAAGTTGATACTATCTTTTTATGGTCAGACAGTTGCCAGAACATAAAACAGTGGAAACAATTTACAACGTGTAAACCACAAGACTATTGAGGAAGGACAAATAATTAAAACAAACAAAACCAATAAGTTGACATTTCACTGAAGACATGATTAGAGAGAAGAACACCATAAAGAATAATACAGAAAGAAATCAAAGTCTAACATTGTTTAATCAAAGAAGAAAAAAATTGGGTCAACTACCCCTCAACAGTATTAGCTCCATGAAGCCAGCTGGTACCTGGCAGTCCCCTGTCACTCGCTCCACTCATCCAAATTCGTCATTTTCCAGAGTCAACCTAACCTGGTTTTCCCAATATTGATCAACCACAGGGCAAGACAAAGAAAAGAAGAATTTCTATTTCTTTCCTGGATTTGGGGGGTTATGAATTAGGAAGACCAGAGCTACAACAACATCCAGCTGTGGTTTCACTGTGCGTTAGTGTCCAGACAGCTAATACTGTCCCATAGCCTGCTCACCTTGTAACTACATCCCCAGGCTTTGTCTGTCCTTCATTTATCATTAACTCTTTTTTTTTTTATATAGTCATTATGGAGTGACCCATCTTCTATTTACAGCTCTCCCCTACTAAACTTTATGGCTCATTTATGGCCACTCACACAGCTCGCCAAGATCTTTGTCTACACTGTCCAGTTTCTAGAGTAGTCTTTGGGATGCTAACCTGAAGGCATTTTGAAGTCAACAAGTCGAAAGAGCTTATAAATCAGCACAAGGACTCAAAGGGATCCTTGAAAATCTCTGTTGAATGGTGATGGTGATCATTGTTTGGTTCTATCTCTGCCTTAGAAGATCTAGGTTAGACTGACCTCTGCTTTGATTGCTAGCAAGTATGAAATGATCAGGTCTGTCTGCCTCAACTGTGTCTAGTTCTTTTTTTTCTCTCTCTTTAAAAGTCTCATAGCAAATGGAAACAGGGAACAAATTGGATTGCTGAATGGTAAGAGGCATTGGAGAGGGACCCTCAGAGGACAAGATGTCTCTTGCACTGCCTATCTTAATTCAGCCACTTGAGTAGCCTTGGCTATATAGCAGGTAAAACAGAAAAGTCAGAGCAGATCCAAGCCAACCCATAGGATTGTGGGAAAAATAGCATCGCTGGTTACATAGCAACAGAAAAGAATGACATCCTTTATATGGGTGCTCATGGGAGAAATGGAACAGAGGAGGAGAAAAAGGGCTGGCTGACTTTGCAACTACATGAATGGCTGCCTCTTAGTTATTAGTATTTTCTTCCATACATCACAAAACCAATTTTCTCTGAAAGTGATCCTCAGATCAGAGCTGACTGAAAGAATCATCTGGTAAATTTTGCTGAAATTCAGGTTTTATAGCCCTCCCTTTATCAATTTGGATATAGTAGGTCTGAGATGGGGGTCCAGAAGCAGTTCCTCTTGCAACTCTGTAAGCAGTTCTGAAGAACATCCATGCATCAGTACTTTTACCTATGAATTACCTGAGGACAGTAAGGAGCTTGATCCATCCACCCTTTGAACCTTGATATGGTCTTTGGTGGACATAGGGATGACACTCATGTTCACAGGAACAATAAATAAGTGAATGGATGGATGGATGGATGGATGGACTGAGAAAAAGAACAGGCTCATTTAGAGCCATTGTGATATCCTAAAGCATGTTTGAGAGGGCCTTTCATCCACTTGTGCCCCCACTGAGTCCCATGGCAATACTACCAAACGTGCCCCCTTTTGTCTTCTTCTTGGTTAGGCACTTAGGAATCCTATGGAGGTAGAAGGAGCATGCAGTGTCAGGAAAGGGAGTGTGGGTATGCAAAAGAAAATGAAAACCACATAGCAACATTGACACTGCCCTGAGTCCTGAAAAATAAACACTAAATCCAATTTCTCTCCTTCCTGATTTGGTTGTGGTTTTGTTTTATTTTTTTCCAAGACAGCCTGCCTCTGCCTCCCAAGTGCTGGGATTAAAGGCATGCACCACCACTGCCTGCTTCTCTCCTTCCTTGAGAAGATATTTAGATTGAAGAGCAGGGCAAGTTCAGGGTTCTTTGAGAGGAATCCCTGTCAAAGGGCTTCAAGACTCACATTTCAAAAACCTGGAAACCTGAAAGGGTTCCTCTCCCACTCCCAAACTGGCTCTCAGTATTTCCCTGAATACAAAAGACTAAAAAGAAAGGAAAAATCCAGAGAAAGAATCCCAAAGCGTTCCTTCCACTGATTCATTCAGATCCACACCTGCTCAAGCTGTCTCATGGCTTTGTCCCCTGCCTGCTTCACTCATCAAATGACACAGCAAGCTCTCCAGGTACAAGGAGCAAACACACCAGGAGGAGCCTCATTAAAAAACAGCAGAGTGAAGCCAAAGGACCAGGTTGAAACACATTTTACAGGAAAATTGAAATGCCAAACTAGAACAGTAACTGCAGGTGACTGTGTTTGAGAAACCTCTCAAATTAAAGAAATCTGCTCAAAATCAACACTAAGTACCAGAATCTGTATGCAATTACATGAGTTGTGCGTACTTGTGGGGAAAGGAGGACTTAAGGGTTGGGAAAGAGAAAGGTCTTCAGAAAGCCACCATCTAATGTTAGCCACTGCTAACGTTTTAGAATGGACACCTCTGGATTATCACATGCACAGCACTGTCCATATGATAATCCGTCCTCTTGGAGAAAATCTGAACAATTTCTCACAGGTTTTGTAGATGTGCATGTTCGTCAATAATGATTGGACACAAAAAGTTGTTGAATCAGTCATTAGACACAATCATTAGATTATTGAAGTATCTTCTTCTTTTCTTTCACGTTGTTTTCTTGTTGGTGTTGTTTTGAGGCAGGATTTTGCCATGTAACCCTGGCTGTCTTGGAACTCACTCTGTAAACAAGGTTAGCTTCAAACTCACAGATCTACCTGCCTCTGCCTCGTGAGTACTGGAATTAAAGGTGTTTGCCATCATGCCCAGCTCAAAATATCTTCTTCTTTAAGAAATAACATTTCATTGTCCCTCAAGATACAACTGTACACACATGTTCACATATACAAACAGACATATATACACACAAACACACTTGCACATACACATATACATAAATACATACATATACACACAAACATACATCTATACACATATACATATGATTACATAATGAATATACATATATTATATATACAATGAGCACACATATATACATGCAAACACATAAACACACATATACACAATTTTTTGAAGATAACTTTTATTATTAGAATATCAGGGTCAATTTCTTTTAAATTTTTCTCTCATACAATACACCCCACCTGAAGTCTCCCCTCCCTCCACTTCTTCAGCTGCTCCGGACCTCCCCTTACCCCAGATCCACAGCTCCTGTTTCCCTTCAGAAAAACGCAGGCCTCCCAGAGATATCAACTGAACACAGCCTAACAGGATGAAAAACCCTCTCATATCAAGACTGGACACTGCAACTCAGTAGAAGGAAAGAGGTCCCAAGAGCAGGCAAAGAGTGATACACCTACTCCTACTGTAGGACTCTCATAATACCCCAGCTAAATAACCATGACATACATGCAAAGAATCTAGTGCCCACCTATGCAGGCTCCATGATTGCTACTGCAGTCTCTGTGAGCCCCTTGATCCCTGCTTAATTGATTCTGCCTAACATGTTCTCTGGTGTCCTCCACCCCTCTGACTCCTACAATCCTTTCTCTCCCTCTTCAAGCAGGTTCTCTGAGCTCCGCCTAATGTTTGGGTGTGCGTCTCTGCATCTGTGGAGGGCCGATCTATGAATATAGCAGAATATCATTAGGGACCATTCTATTGACCATTTTTTGGTCAGTTGTGTTTGGTTCTACGCTAGGTCTCTGAGTCATCCAGACAGTGTTCCACCTGAGCTCTCTCTAGTGACTTGGGCCTCACAATAGTCATCGGTTGGCCACTCCCACAAGCTCTGAGCCATCATTGCCCTAGAACATTTTTCAGGCAGATGTTGTAGGTTGGAGGTTTTGTGGCTAGGTTGGTGTCCTGGTCCTACCACTGAGTGCCTTGCCATGTAACTGGTCCAAAACTTTTAATAAAATATTGCCAAACCTTTAAAAAAATTCTTCTGAAAATTTGAAATCAGCTTTCACACTACCCACATGTGAGTAGCTACTGTTCCACGTTCTTGCCATTCTATACACTTTCCTGTCTTAATCTCTGCTTTAGAGGAGCTAGAGAGATGGCTCATTGGTTAAAAGCCCTTCCTGCTTTTGCAGAGGACCTAGGTTCAATTCCCGGCAGCAACACAGTCGTTAATAACTATTTATAACTCCTGTTCCAAGACTGTCTATAACTCCTGTTCCAGGGAATCCAGGGACTCAAGTGGAGCACATACATGCAAACAAAATATCAGTCTTTTCTGTGAGAGCCCTTTTTTGGGCTGCCACTGTCTCTTACATTTGTTTATAAACTGTTCCAAACTGGTTCCAGTAGTTCACTGGTTCACTTTCCATCGTCCTTGTTTAAGGGACTTGAGAACCTACTTATTCTACCTAGACCCTGGTTTATTGCTGTATAAAAAAGAGATCATAATAGTACCTTAAAGCCAAACAACTGTATAATCCCAATTACTCAGGAGGCTAAAGCAAGAAATGGTCATCATTCAAGGCTAGCCTGGACAACTTAATGAGCACCCATCTCAAAAAAAAAAAAAAAAAAAAAAATGTTGAGTTGGGTTGGTTGGTTAGTTGGTTGGTTGGTTTCTGTTTGTTTGTTTTCTAAAAGGAGGTGTAGGTTAGAAAGATAGTTCTGTCAGTAAACTGTTTGTTCCACAAGCATGAAGACTGTAATTTTATCCCTAGAACCCACATAAAGACTCAAGCACACTGTGGTGTACTTATAATACCAATATACTGGGGAGATAGAGACAGGAAACTTTCTGGGTTCCATGATAACAGCCTAGCCTAATTGACATTTGGTCACAGTGAGAGACCCTGTCTCAACAAGATACACAGGTCCTGAAGAATGACAACCAAGATTAACCTTAACCTCCATATGTGCACATACACACACATTGCACATGAATATATTAATAAGTTTCTCTACAAGAACATAACACAGAATGAATAGATATTTTAAAGAGGGATTTATTAGATTGGATTATAGGATATGGTCTGGGTGATCCAGCAATGTCTGTCTCCCACTGGAGAGGTCAAGAACTCAGTATCTTCTTAGTCGCTCTTTCCCTCAAGACTGGATGTCTCAGCAGCCCCAGTCTGGCACTGGAGACCTGAAGGATTCCTGGAGAGCTGCTGATCTTTAGTCAGTGCTAGAATATAGTGCAAGGGAGTGGAGGTAGGGAAGCAACCTCTGCTGAAAACGGAGAAAGTTCTTCCACAGGTGACACAAAGCCTTCAGAACTTGAGGGTTCAGTCCTCAGCCTCATTTGGGTCTTATCACATGTCTCCTTCCCATGTTACGGGATCCCGTTCCTTCCGAATAATCAATGCCCTTACTTTAACTACCAAAACCCTCCCAGGCAAGATTTTAATTTTTGCTGTAGACAACTCAGTCTTATAATGAAAACTGTGGTTTGATATTTAAAAACTTGAGGTCTGTGGCTGCTAAAGAGAAGATTCTCTTCCAGGGCACACTTAGAAACTTTTAGCTTGTTTATGCAAATCTCGAGCCAGTGAATTTTTCTCTCTCAGCTCCTGATCTTTCTTTGTAAGTTTATCCAGAGATGCTAGAAGCAACCAGCCGTATCCTTACTTTTTTTTCATAAATTGTTAAAGGGTTTTTTTTTTATAGAGTCCTAAGTTTCTTGCTCCTGACAAGAGTATCAGAGTATCAGAGTATCAGATTCATTTGTCTTGATATGCTCTTCAAAGACTTCATAGCATGGTTTTCAGTGTCCAATATGATACCAGGGGAGTCTTCAGTAGCTTAAATTTCCTTGAGTTGAAGAGACAGCTCCAGATATCACCAATCCCACCATAAAAATCAATCCTTACATTCTGTGTCAGGTCCAAGAGAAACTCCATTTCTACACATTCCAAAGGGCACAAACATCCAGAAAAGGGCTCAGCCTGGACTCTAGAGGATTTCTGGCACTTAGGTAAAAGCCAACATTCCTCAGAAACTACTGAAGCCAGTTCCCCTCTACCGAAAGAAGCTACCTCTCTTATCACTGTCAGAAAGGACAAATGGCTGTCCCTCGTGGCTGTTAGCATACCAAACTGCATGCTGGCCTCCAGGCTCCCTCGGTATTACTAGAACCTGTTACACATTTCAAGTCCACTCTAGCACCACAGCTCTTATCACCTCCTCCCCTGGACTTCCCCAGCTCAGGAGCTCCCCTCCTCTCAGCTTCTCCCTACAATCTGCTATTTCATCATGCTCTCTCTGTGTCTCTCTCCTCACCATCTCTCTGCTTTTCTGTGCTCTCCCTCTCTCTTCTGTGCTCCTTTCTCTCATATGGCTTCTTTCATGACCAGGGCAGTCTTTGTCTCAGTCTTCACTATTCTCTCACTCTGCTCCTGACTTTTTTCAGATGCCCCTAGCTGCTCAATATCTCTCTCTCTCTCTCTCTCTCTCTCTCTCTCTCTCTCTCTCTCTCTCTCTCCATATTGTCAGCTTATATACTTCTGGGCTTGCATTTATCTTCCATCGACCAGTCTACCTATCCTTACACAAGTCAGCATTTTGATGGCTACAGACTACTTCCTAGTGCATTATAGTATCTGATGGGAAAATCTCACATCATTCTAATGAGTTAAAACTGTATAATATACACTATTGCTTTTTAGTATTATTATTATTTCAAACTAGAAAGACAGAAATTGCATCCTGTTTTCTCTCCCTGGCTAATGCTGTAATGAGCCACCCAGGTCTTAGTCCCAGAGCAAACACTTATTCCCCAGCTGCTAGGTGAACTGCCAGAATACTGCTGCAGATGTACACTTGGCTAGAGAAAAGTACCTCCCCTGATCAGGCCTCCTTCCAGAAATAGTCAGCATTTGATGACTGACTGTGGGTGTGAGGCCACTACAAGCCACCCCTCTGTCCCAGCTCAGTGCAGTTCTCGAGGTCTGAGCTAGTGTCAGGACTGCCCGTGTGCATAGGAAAGCCCTCTTCCAACTGCCCTGCAGGCCCCGCTCAACACCCCTTCCCCAGTGCATGGTACTATCAACCCAAAACCCTGCAAGGAAACTCCAGTTCAGTCAGTCTCCTGGGAAGCCCAACACAAGATATTCTCCTCTAAAAAGGAAAAAAGCAAAACCATCAGTGTTTGGATAACTACTATGCATCTAACAATTAATATAATGAAATGCTGTCTTCTCATAATGTTTGTTTCTATTTTTCTATATTCTCAAAAATAGTTTGGAATGTTCTTCATATATGGCTTAGACTCTCTGTTAAATTTTTGTAAGTATTTTGCATATATCATTGGTACATTTTTTGCGTGATATTGAGTGTTTTTACTACCCTGAGCCGAAAAGTGAATATACAGTTGCAGACTGCCACGTAGAAGAAACCCCTCTCAACTTGTGAGGCTTCAAAGGTTAGAACTAGACAGTAGGAGTAAGTTCCACAAAGCCACACTTCGGGTCACTCTGCACACACCTCAAGAACAAGGGTGCCCTGCGTCCTGCTCAGTGTATCTCCAAGGGGGTTCTCTTTAAGGATTCAGTCCTATGATACCTGAAATTGAAAGCACACAGGAGGATCTAAATGACTCTTTCAGGAACATGATCATTGGAGCTGTGTGCAGCTGTGTCCTGGATAATCTTCAGTGGTTCAAGACCCCGCAGGCAGGCTGCAGTGAAGTCTCGTGCTCTTCTGCAGTTCTCTCTTCCTGTTCCCCTAGGTAGGCCCTGCAAACCACTGTTCCTGTACTGGCTTTGAATCTGCCTTATCCTTTCCTTTCTTATATGACACTGCAAAGACATATAAATACACTAAAAATATTTTTAGGGGAAAAAGCTCTTAAGGGGAGACATGTGCTTGATTCAAAGTACATATGAGTATTTAAAATATGAATTAGGTTTCACTACTCTCTATGAAGACCTGGGATGGAACTCACAAAATAAGAGTGAGAGACACACAGAACTCAACGAACAGAAACTAAGGAATCCACGCAAAACTGAGAGGATCTGGTAAATGTCCTCTCAAAGCTCAGGCCAGCTCACCACCTGTTCTCTACGTAACACTTACTGGAACATGACTACAGACACCATGTCACAAGAGCTTTTATGTAATAAGGAGAGTGTCTCTGTTGTCAGAGAAACTCTGTGACCTGTGCACCTAATCTATTTACTAACCGACCTTTTGCAAAGGAAAAGATCTCTGCCAACTCTAAGCCCAAAAGCAAAATAATTAAAATAATCTGGTGATTAAGACCTGAATTTTGGAATCAGACTAAATTTTGCACTGAGTTTACTATTTCGTTACAATGTGATTTTAGACAACAAACATATCATTTTAGCTACCACCGCTACTAACTATGGAATTAAAGATAATCACAGTGGTTAGAGTTATTGAAGAATATAGCATTTGGTAGATTGCTTAATGCAGCAAGCACGGTCAATACTGTAATAGTTAAATTCAGTTCTAATAGTACAGTGTGGCCATTACTGTCATTGTTTTAAGATAAAATAATGTCAGTCTTTTGATTCATGTTGCTAGACCTTGAAAACACCAAACCAAAGAAAGCTGGAGGAAATTTAAAAACAACAACAACTGCAGTAGCTATTAATATCAAGCCATGTAAACTTCATGTCAGGGGAAATAATAGTGGTTTTAAAAGATACCAAGTATTGATGAAGGGATCAACTCACGGAGATGTAATAGTTCTAAATTAAGATTTATGGGTAAGATACAGATATTACATTAGTATAATTCTTCAAAAATTCTGACTACTTGCCTAGAGTTCAAAGTTAAGTATACATCTTGGGTTTGGCAAGTCATGTCCAACCTAGGTCTTCTTCTTCCTTCTAGGGCACAGACTTGTTCCCCAGTTGCTGGAAGAGCTACTTACTGGAAGAATGCTGTTAGCTCCAGAGAATTATCTCCCCATGATCAGGCCTCCCTTCTAGGGTAGCCTGCACTTGGTAACTAACTATAGATTAGTCCGTCTTACGTACAGTAAAAGCCAGCTCTGGGTGCCCCCTCAGTGCAGCTCTCAACCACACATCTTGGGTCTGGTCAGTTGTATCCTACCTAGGTATTTATCTATAAGAGCTGAGCATCAGTCTATATGGGACCAAAAATAATAGAAGGGAAAGAGAAATGGCTGGTTCTATAGTTGTATTTAGAAGCTTCACAATTTTCTTTCAATAATTTACAGAAAAGTATTCAAAAATAAACACGAATATATAGACATGACCAAAATCATCTATTAATTTGGCCTAATTAATATATATAGAAGAAAAAATGCAGGATAATACATGTTGTTTATAAAACACATGAAATATTCAGCAAGAGAAGTCATTTTATAGGTCATAACATCAATAAACTTAAGAAGTAAAGACATATGAATATTGATAACATATAATAAGTTAGTCTTTAAAGTGGTCAGAACAATCCACAGGACCAGATGGCTTTGCACAGGAAATCCCCAGTACTCAGGATGCTGAACTAGGACCTGGAGTTAGAGGCTAGCCTGGACTACAGGGTGAGATCCAGTTCAGCCTGGAATAGAACAAGCACTTGCCTCAAAAACAAAGCAAAACCTATGTACAGTTAGCATCATAGTGAACTGAGAAAAACTAAAGCGATTTTAGTTATGGTTCTCCAGAGGAGCACAACAACTTAAGAAAGGGAGAGAGGGAGGAGGGAGGGAGGAGAGGAGGAGAGAAGTGAGAGAAAAGTGAGGATTTCAGGCCAAGTCTAAGAACCAGAAACAGGAAAAGCAGACGAGCTCAAGCAGAAAGAGGAAAATCTAACATGCCTTGGAGCTTTGGGCTGGTTTGGACTGGCTTGGCTTAACTCTAGTCAGGCTCTTGATGGGTTAAAAGATATCTACCCACACTGCTGAGAGCCACTACTTACAGCTAGCCTACCAATTCAAATGCTAATCACTTGCAGAAACATCTTTTAGACACACCAGAAGTGATGGTTAGCCAGCTATCTGGATATCCCACAGTCAAGTTGCTTCATAAGAACCAACCATTTTTTCTCTGAAGATTCTCCTCTCTCCATCCCAGCCAGAATGACACTACAACTGCTAGATAGTTCAATGTGACAATAATAAAATAGGGAAAAGAAGAATTCACAAACTGTATTTATGGATATCATGATTGCTACCAAGAAAGTCAGGAAAGTGCTTGCTTCGAAAACACAAGACCTGAGGTCAATCCCTGGAATCTATGTGGAAAAGCCAGATCTGGGGGTGTACATTTATAATCCTAGTGCTGGGGTCAGAGATGGATAGATCTGCCAACCCAGACCAGCCTACTCAGTGAGCCACACTCTATAAGAGAGAGACACTATATAAAACAGTCATGATTAGTACTGTTTTATTATTTTTGTTTATTATATGTAAATATACATAGTAAATATATTATTGTTGTTATTAATTTAAAGCATCCAAAGAACAAGCTCTAAAGTTGTCCTCTGTCCTTTCCTCACTTGCACACATCTGGGCACATACACACCTAACCACCTGTCACCTGCATACACCTGTGCACCTGCACATGCACACACACACACACACACACACACACACACACACACACACACACACAAGACAGATGACTCGGAAAGGAAGCCAAAACCTCTGGCCCAGACCAGGGAAACTTATTTCTAGACTTCCGTACTCAGCCAAGGAATGTTTGAATGTGCAACCAGAAGTGAAGATTGCTGTTTCTGAAGCATCCATGCCTTCTCGCCTCCCCTCATTACTTCTTCATGGGCAGACACATGCATGGTGGTTACTCTGCCTTTCCTGCACTGTCCCCTGAGTGTAGCGGCAGATGGAGAGGTGGATTTTTGCATTTCACAGGGGAGGATGTGCTGTGCTTGAGCTGTGTTGAGCTATCTTTGACACCCGAGGAGCCTCATCATCTCCTAGGCCTGCTTTAATACAAGGTAAATTTTTAAATGATGTGTGAAGTTCTGGGGCCTTGGACAAGAATGAAGGTGTCCTACCTGTGAGACTGATGGGGAGTTAGATAGCAGAGGGCAGACCATGATGCTCAGCCTCCACTGTGGTCCCCAATGCCCACACTCTGTTATTCAGGATCAGTGTCATCTTTTCCCACATAGACCTGGTAAGCTGGAAGAGCACACTGCTCAGAGGTGTCCCTCTTCTGTACCATGTTATAAAATGCTGCCTCTCGCTTTCATGGGCCTGTGTTCATGTGAAGGAAGCTACCTGTTCAGTGTGATTAGCCTGTCGAGAAGCACCATGGTAAAAGACTGAAGCCCTCAGCCAGCATCTAAGGTGATCTTGGAGTGTGTCTTCTGCCTCTCAGGTGACATCTTACTGGCAGCATTCTGAGATTGTGGGTCCTCTAACCCAATGATCTCACTTCCATTCTCTTGGTCCACTGCGACCCAGATAATAGCTGCTTGGTGTTCCAAGCAGCTATGTCTAGGGTCATTTATTGTACAGGAATTGATAACCAAAGCATTCGCTCTCTCCCCGCTCCCAAGTCAGCCCTTTGTAAGCTTCTCTGAGTTGAAGGTGACCAGCCAAGTGCAAGGAGGAAGAGGACATTGAGTCAATAACAATTAGCTGGCTGCAGATAAGGAGGCTAAACCAGGTAGAAGACTCCCCAGAAACTGTGGATAAGAATCAATCTTCCTGAAGAATCATAACACACACCTTACATCAATCAAGCTGGAGACTTAGAACTGGTTTCTAGGGCAAACAGTCAGATGAAAGGTGCCAAGTAGTTAAACGTAAATAAGTGGATGCCTTCCTGTCCAGCCCTCAAGCTCAAGGCTAATTTAAGGCAGCAATACATTTTTGAGAATGGGGCTTCCATCACTGTCAGAACAAGAACAGAATTCAATTCAGTCTGACAAGCATGGAGGTGGCCACTGCCTCTGTGGCAGAGGGAAAGATAGGTGCCCTAAGTTAGAAGTCAAGATGCCAGTGGTCTGCTGTAGAGCATTGAATCACCCACTGCTGCTCACATTGATAACAAACTGGTGACTGGGCACATATACTCGGCCATTATAAACAGGATTAATAAGACAGGCAGAGCAACAAAAGAGTAGGTAATGCGGATGTGGGGAAAACTGAGAAGGACCTAGGATTTGGGGAGGGTGTCTTAGTCAGGGTTTCTATTCCTGCACAAATATCATGACCAAGAAGCAAGTTGGGGAGGAAAGGGTTTATTCAGCTTATACTTCCACATTGCTGTTCATCACCAAGGAAGTCAGGTCTTGAACTCAAGCAGGTCAGGAAGCAGGAGCTGATGCAGAGGCCATGGAGAGATGTTCTTTATTGGCTTGCTTGTTCAGCCTGCTTGTTCAGCCTGCTCTCTAATAGAACCAAGACTACCAGCCCAGAGATGGCACCACCCACAAGGGGACCTCCCCCCTTAATCACTAATTGAGAAAATGTAAAATGTCTTACAGCTGGATCTCGTGGAGGCATTTCCCCAACTAAAGCTCCTTTCTCTGTGATAACTCCATCCTGTGTTAAGTTGACACAAAACTAGCCAGTACAAGGGAAGATACAAGTAAATTGTCAAGATCCTTTAAATAGTCTTCAGGTTGACCCTGCGATTGCTAAAGGAGAAAATCAAAACTGTCACCATCACCCTCAGCATCACCAGCATCGCCGTGCCTATCACTACCATCACCAGCATCATCACACCCATCACAACCATCATCAGCATCACAGTGCCTATCACAACCATCACCAGCATCACAGTGCCCACCACTACTGTCACCAGCATCATCACCATCATTGCAACTGCCATTGCAAACGTTAAGTATCCACCTGTGTGCCAGACATTCTAAATCGTTTTTATAGACTAATTTATTTAATCCTCACAATAACCATGTGATAAGACTGCTATTATTCCTTCTCATTTAAAACTCACCAGAGCATAGACACTAAGTAAATCTCCTCAAATCACAAAGCTGTTGCGGGCCGTGTGGGGACAGAAAGCAATAGCAGACTGTGTGAGGACACAGAGCAAGACGTTCTAGCCTGCTCTGTGCTGGTATCCTCTCAGTGAGTCCATACAGACCCTATCCATTTTCTCTGTCCTCTTGTCAATCAGGGCTTTACAACCCTGGATGTGTTGCCTTTCTCAACGATCTTCAGCCAGATTGGGGGAGGGAGAGGTCAGTCCTGCTGGATAGTATAGCCTTTGTCACTGCTGTCAGAATCCCCTTACCAACCTAGGTTTCAGGAGCAAGGAATCTCTCAGAGTGCACCCTTTCCTCAGACTGTGCTAGGAAACCCACCAGGTAGACCCTCTAGAACCCTCAGGTCCATGAGCTGCTCCAGGCCTTGCAGATGATTGACAAACAGCCTTTACTCTTTAACTCCTTCCAGTTGACTACTCAGTAGTCCTTAGTCTTCAACTCCATCTTGTGTGGGATTTCTTGACCAGTGTTCAAATGACACATAGGAGACAGTAGGTAATAAAGCAGAGTGCATATACTTATATGTAAAAACTTGAATTGAGAACAAGCTGAAATATTGTTAGTGCTGCTTATGAAGTAAGTACACTATAGAATGCTCATTTCTTTATCTTGTCCCTTCTGGCTTCTGGTATAGGTGACAGAAATTAAGAAATGTGATTCTCGCCAGGCGTGGTGGCGCACGCCTTTAATCCCAGCACTCGGGAGGCAGAGGCAGGCAGATTTCTGAGGCCAGCCTGGTCTACAGAGTGAGTTCCAGGACAGCCAGGGCTATACAGAGAAACCTTGTCTCGAAAACAACAACAACAACAACAACAAAACAAAAACAAAAAACAAAACAAAAAAAAAAGAAATGTGATTCTCAAGTCTCTGACAAGGGTGATATTTGTTGTTCCAGGGGGCATCAGGAAAATGTGAGCTGTGCCTCCCTCACAGCCTCCCACTCTGCTCCAGGAACACATCATCCTTGCCTCCATGTTCTTGTGTGAGCCTTGTACTTCTGCATTACTCCCTCTCTTGTTCCGGGAGCATGGAGACTCTGAGCTTGCTCATGTGTGTTACTTATGTAGTCCCTGTCCCCAAGTCAGCCTTCCTGCTGCAACCCCAAGGCAGCCATGGATAATAGTGCATGCATAAATAAGCTTAGTGGTCTTCCCATAATACTTCATTTGCAAATATTGAAATTTGGAGTTCATATGTCAGAAGTTATTATTTTGGATTTTTTTCTTTCCCGTTTAGAAATATAAATTCTTAGTCCACATGGTATGTATAAAGAGGAGCTATTTGGATTTGTCTTCCAGGTTGTATATTTCTGCCACATTCCGAAACTGGCAGCGGCTGAAAGACCTTACTGATTCACCCTGGATCACCAGCGCCAAGCACACTGTCAGAGAAGTTCAATATCTGACTCTTGAATGGTAAAGCACGTGTACGCTGTAACTCTCCATTCTGAAGCCTACGCGTGGATCATTTAGTTCTTTGATAGTTAACTTATCTTTGCCACAGAGTCCCATGTTTCCAATTACTGTACCCAGACTCCAACCTCATTTCTCTCTATGTGCCATATCAGCCTTTGCTTTTCGCCTCTGTGATGGGTTGTCATCTTTGCATTCACTGCTGTAGACCGCTGGCTGGCTGCTCTGCCTTGAACTTCGTACTATTTAGTTTGGGACTAGTGGTTGTATTTCCAAGCCCACCAACCCCAAGTTCCTTTGGCATGATCTGTGTTCTATCTCCATTGACATCTGTTTGCAGAGGGAAAATTAGTTTCTTCCAGAGGAACCTCACTGGGTGTATTAACCACACTTCAGGGTGAGTCCCGTAATCAGCTGTAGGTGGCCAACAAACAACTAACTTGGTGGTGCTGGTGGTGGTTTGAAGACTTCTTGTGTCAGATTGTTTTGTTTGGGCAGTTTTTGTTTACTGATATTTTTGCTTAGATAGTCTGGTCTCTGATTTTGTGATTTTATGGTGTGTGTGTGTGTGTGTGTGTGTGCGCATGTGTGTGTTTCTTGTGTGTTTTTTTTTCCTTTTTGTATTTTAATTATGATTTGTTTGCCTGTTTGTTTTCTGAGATGGAGAAAAAGAAGGTAGGAAAGTGAGGAGGTGGGGGTAGGAAAGATCTGAAAAGAGTTGGGGGAAAGGAAAATATGATCAGAACATGTTGCATATTTTCAATTAAAAAAAAACCAAAGATGCACATATATATGCCTCAGCCTAGCGGATGCTGACCTCAGCAGTGCTTGGTAAGAGAAGGGAAGCTACTTCCTCTCAGTGGAACAGATAGCCTTAGGTTGTATAAGGAGACCAGATGTCACCAGCATGTCAGGGAAAGGCACAACTGCAGGCAGAGGCCATGGTCATAGGAGAATAAAATAGCAAACTAGGAGAACACTGTGAGCCAGCACGCTCACGGCAATGGTATTTATTGCCAGCCCCAGATCTCATGGTCCACTCCAGGGACACCAATACCAACCCAGACAGATTCAAGTGCTGGTTCCTAGATTCCACTAGCTTGAGCCTGTGGTCGGAGTGGCATCAATGGAAATGCTCAGCAAAAGCTCAGCCCAAATCGGCTCCCTCTGCCATTGAGACTCCAGTCCACAGAACCCAAGCAGAGTGAGCTCAAACACAGACAACAGCCAGGAAGGGTTGAGAGACTTGTGGGAGACACCTGAGCACCCCCAGAAACACCCAGGGACAGAGCTCAGAGCCATTTGAGTTTCAAATGCTTGCAATCACAGATGAGCATGGCTGTGGAGTGGCTGAGCCCATTCTTGGTGTGTAGAAGCCACTTGATAAACTGTTGACAAAGCGCTGGGATTCTTTCTCCAGGCATTTACTTTGTGAGACCTGCATCCCTGAGACCACTAACACCATGACTGACATAAAAACAGCATATAGTAAATATTTGTTGAATCAATTTGCGTGGTTTTCCCCTTTATTTTTAATGTTTTTCTATAATATGATTTATTAACTGGGGACACCATTTAAAAGATAAGTAAATTAAAAATTCAGGGGAAATCTTTTGTTCTTTTTCCTGATTTCCGTTTTAAAACATGTGATTACTCTCCCTAATGTCATTCTTGTGAGCTACTTCCCTTTGAACCTACAGCTGCCATTATCCCCTCGACCAGGAGCTTATAAATTAGAGAGGCTTGCTCTGGATAACAGCACTGACGACGTTTGAATATCCATTTAATAGCAACTCGTGCAAGCATTTTCTTAATGTGGTTTTGCTTGTACTTCTGACAGCTTTATGAATGGCCCGGTAACTTTCAACTAAATCATCGCAGAGTTTCAATTTCCATTGTTAAGCCCTGCAGATAGATCTGTAACCACATTATGCTAATAAATAACTACATCTCAGGTGGCTGGTGGGAAATGATATGAATGCAGGTTCCAAAGCCCAAACCAAGCCTCATTTACTCATTTCCCCTTCAGTGATAAACGGTACACTAGCCAATTAAAAATGAAATTGGTAAACGGTGCTGACATGATTTCAATCTTGCTGTTTACTCTAGAAAAGAGAACCCTGCAATTTCACTAGCCCTGCCTCAAGCACTGGGGGAGTGTGAATGGAACATGAGTGGCTGCTGCTTAGATAGTGGAAGAAAACAGAGGCACTTTTTGAAGGAGCTGATTTTTTTCTTCATTTGTCATCCTAGCCACTCTAGGATTTAATGTCCCTTTTAGGAAAACACACACACATACACATCTCTGATTTTCATAGAACCCCTTTAAGAACCCTTTTTTTAATTCTATAATACTTCAGTATTTCACAATTCCATGGTTTCAAATATCCAACTGGACTAGTTCAACGTGTTCTATATTTAAGAGGAAAACAAGAATAGGAAGACCTGTTTTGAATGACCGAAGGTATCATGCAGATGGCCTTCTGTTGTTCAATCTAATTCTCAGTCTTGGTGTCTATCAGGAAAGTTGTTGATAAGATTTCAGAATATGCTGTGCTTTGAAAGATGAATTTACAATCTCCGTCCAGTAACTTAAACGACTCCTTTTGTTCCGAGAACTCTCAGGGACTCCCATACCCTGCTGTACTCACATGAAATCCAGGAGACCGCTCTACCATCTACTGGACAAGTCCATCTACAAAGACGTGCTGAGTCTCTGAGGACACCCTGTGCCAGCAGACGTGCACCTCCGGTGTTGTGTCCCAGTCCTGACCACGAAGCCGGTGAATAACTACTTACTTAGGAAAAGCTCCCTGTCCCTGTGGAAGGACCCTGTGGGCTGGGTTAAAGACGACCCAGATTTATGTGAAATCCCACAATGCACCTCCAGCAGGAGAAGGTTCCAGATACAGAGCCATGCAGAAAAGACAGTTGGAGTGACACAGTGTTAAGCCGCAGAACTCCTGAAGCCAGCAAGGCAGGGTTGTCCCCCAGAGATTTCAGCGGGAATGCAGCCTTGGAAACACCTGAATTTGAACTTTGCTTTCCAATATTAGAGAAAGTAGATTTGTGTTACATGAAAAGTGGTAGTCTGCTATGAGTTGTTACGCAGGCCTGGGAGAATGAGTGGGGCCAGACATCATGTTCACCTTCTGCTTGGAGACATGTCGAGGATTTGATTCTCGTGGCTTTATTAGAATCCATTTTGCTCTGACAAGCAGCTTCTCAACTCCACCCACCCACCCCCACCCATACCCTGCCAAAAAGGAAGAAAAGAAAACTCTTCTTGTATTCACTCTAAACATACAAGCACACAATGTTGCCAGGAGAACACAGTTAAGAATTATTGGCAATTTACTGTTGATAATTAAAATGGCTAATTATTCCCTTTCCACTTGGGTGGTCTTTCTTGTCTCCTTATTGAGAAAGAAAATGATACTGCTTTGTCATAATACTTCCACTTGTTCTTTGATACATCAGCGGCTCTGAAAGAGTAGAAAGATGCAGAATGATGAAGTCAAAGAATACAGAAGACTAATTTTGTCCAGGTCCTGGCCTTGAGCATTTGAGTTCCTGTAAATGTTTTTTATGGAACTGGATGTTTTCCATCTGGTTCCCTCTATGTCCTGTCATCCACACATTTCAACATCCCTAAAAAGACACCGTAAAGACAGTAAATGTGATCCCCACCTTAGACCATGTATAAGCAACGTACTATGCCAAGGATGTAGTCTTATGGAAAAATAAAATAAAATCAAAGCCCAACACACATATTTCCTGGCTGGGATGGAGCAATCACTTAATCAAAGGCCTTATAACAACTGGTGAACACGCCAGGATGTCTTCTAGTCCCAAGAAGAGGTTAAGAATATTGCACAATTGAAAACAACTAGGCCACAACTTCCAAAGCACTTAATTAGATTTCCAACTGTTATTCTAAAACTCATTAACAAGGCAAAACAAAGCACTAGCTATAAACAAGGCTGTGCTCAGCCCACACTCCTTTTAAACACAATGGTGTAACATCTCCCAAGATGCTCCATGGTTCTTTATTCCTCTAGATATGCTTGCTCCCCTTACTCTCATTTTCATCTGGAGCATGGACTATGGTTTGTTATATTGTTCTTAAATGGCTTGTTCTTACACAAGAGACACATTAGCCACAATAATGGAATTGAACACTGGACTCAGATGCTTCCTAGCAGCAGAAATCAGTGTACAGAAGGACAGACAGTCTCCGTATACCTCACAGGCCTTAGATATTCTTCATCAAAACCAGCAAAGGTGACCAATTCTGCACTATCTCCCTTATCTGGGACTTCATGGCCACCACTTGTTCCTCCCAAGCTGCGGTGCTAAGATCTTCTGATCTACAGCTTCCAAAACATGATTGGGTTCAGTATGGAACTCAGTCACATCAGAAATTATCATGTGTGCTTGTGACATGGAACTGCCTTCCCTGAACGGTCACAAGCTTTCTCATTCATTTCCCTTCTCAGAAACCCCAGGCTTCACCCAAAGCAAACACTGTTCACTTCACAAATATTCTAGAACCTTCCCATGTTGTACTGATTAGACTGCCTCCATCTAGAGAGAGCCACCTCGCCTGTCTGTCTGGTTACATGTCCACCTGACCCTCAAGACCAACAACAGGGCTTCCTCTGCCATGACACTTCTCTTAGGTACAACAGCCACTAAGGATTTTCTGAGCTTTTGAAGTTTGATTTGTAGTTCCTTCATTGCCTTTAATTCCAACAGTTGCCTAATTCTACTAAAGATCCATTACCAGATGTCTGCACTGCCACGGGCCTTGTGTAAGTCAAGGGCTTGTCTGTCTTTCTCCTGTTCATGCTTCTTGCCAACACCCCTATCCCAAGGCCCAGGGCAGAGCATCTTCCAAGTAGGTATTTGTTGAATGGAAGAGTACAGACCTAAGTCTATTCTTGCAAAAGCTGTTGGCTTTGATGATTAAAGAACAACCAAACTGAACAAAAAAAAAAAAAGAGAGAGAGAGAGAGAGAGATAAATTTTCACTGGGACATGTTACTGGTGACTTCTCACTGTGACCCTCCTCCTTTAGGAACAAAGCAATATGGGAAGATAAAAGACTTCCCCTGGGTGGTATCTCCAAGCCTGTGGGCTTTGTAGGCCATGACAGGATGTGGCCAACACACCCCACCCCAACTCCTGCTACTATCCCTCCCACACTCAGCCCTTGCAACAAGGGACAGAGCAAGGAAAGGGCTGGGGGGCGGGGGGAGAGGATGATGGGGAGAGACAAGTAAGCCTGTATGATGGAAGAGATAGCTGCAGATGTCCAAGAGTGTGTCACTTGGCTGCCTTTTGACCAATTTCCTCGTCTCCAGGAAAGGTCTCTTATTTGAGACTGGACTGTGTTCCCAGCCTTATCTCTGACCTCCTTGCCACTGACAGGTTCCCTTGTTCAGACTAAGAATTCTCTTTTTCAGTAGCATGGACCACAATATTCATGTGGAGAGATGAGGTCAACAGTCCTGGCTAAGCAGCCAGACCACAGATGGAGATCACTCTGAGTCATTTCCAACTGTGGGGATAGTGGTAGGGAGGATACTCACTTCCTGTGTGGGCAGCAGCATGGAAATCAGCATAGTTGTTGGTAGAAATAAGCCAAACACAAGGCACAGGCTTGGAGCCATATGTGGGCATGAACTGATGATATAGAGGAGTGCAAGTTTGCTCAGGAGTAAGTCATGTGTATAAGAGTAGAAAAGCCAGTGCAGAATGGACTGCTGAAGGAAGAAGATGGTCTCCTCATCAACATCCCAACCATGCCTAACCAGAGAGAGGCAGAGAAGGCTTCAGAGAAACAAAGAAGTGTTTGCTATGCATTCAGTCAGACTGGAGTGAGCCTACAATGGAAGGGAAAGAAAGAGCTGTGGTTGAGTACAGCCAAGGTTCAGGGAAGGCAAGATGTGCTTGGAGAACATAACAGTTTCTTCTACAAAGATAAGGACCTTGATGACCACAGTGGATGGTTAGCCAGAGAACAGAGAAGCTTAAGAGGATGAAGTGTAACCAAGGGATACATGGCAAAGACCCTTATTAGACTGCCGCATCAGATACACTGTCTGTGCCCATTATATTCCCAAAAGATATCTTTCCAAAGCCCATAAATTGAAGGCAATCTGCTTCTCAAGGCAAGAGTCCTCTGGCCTAGGATCTAAGCATCATCACCTTCACTTGCCTCTGTGGTCACAATACTTTGTGCATCAGCCCGTGATATTATCCTCTCCCTCTGCCTAGTGTGCTAAGAAGAGAGGAGAACTCCCTGGCTTGGAGCTGGGTGATACATCTAGGTAGAAAGAGATAGAGCTACCCAGTCCCATGTCCACTTACTGAGTAAACCTAAGGCTTCCACCAGACAATGTGCTGCTTTTCTTTCTGATACATTTGGGCTCCTGATCTCCTGAGGCTATTTGATTAATGACTTGGCAGCTGATGGTCAGGGACTTAAGCAACCAAAGACTAGAGGTAAAACCAGAACTTACCTCCTGGTCAGACATGTCTGCAGTTTTCTCAGCTACCATTCATAGTCTCTCCCAATTCCTAAGGTTTCTTTAGGAATCTGATTTAAACTTTTTCTTTTTCTGATGAGGTCTTTGGTTTCTCCCTGGCTTCCTTCTTTCTAACCTAGATGTTTTCTTCTGCCGTCTCACCACCATGGTCCCATCTCACCATACATAACATTTTTTTCTTTGAAATAGCATCTTACTATGCAGTCCTGGCTAGCCTGGAACTGTAAGAGGTCCATCTGCCTCTGTCTCCCAAATAGTAGGATTAGAGGAATGGACCACTATTCCCAGCTACTCAAAATGTTGGTAATTTATTGGGAATTCACAATGCTTCTTGGTTTATCTTTTTTTAAAAAAATTTTATTAGGTATTTTCCTCAATTACATTTCCAATGCTATACCAAAAGTCCCCCATACCCTCCCCCACACACCCCTACCAACCCACTCCCACTTTTTGGCCCTGGCGTTCCCCTGTACTGGGGCATATAAAGTTTGCATGTCCAATGGTCTTCTCTTTCCACTGATGGCCGACTAGGCCATCTTTTGATGCATATGCAGCTAGAGTCAAGAGCTCCGGGGTACTGGTTAGTTCATAATGTTGTTGCACCTATAGGGTTGCAGAACCCTTTAGCTCCTTGGATACATTCTCTAGCTCCTCCATTGGGGGCCCTGTGATCCATCCAATAGCTGACTGTGAGCACATCCACTTATGTGTTTGCTAGGCCCCAGCTTGGTTTATCTTGAACCAACTGTGAAATGTAGTGGCAGCCCCACACATAGGAACAAAAGACAATGGTGGATTTTATAAAGTGGAAAAGGTACTTCTCAATGCTACAAGGGTGACAGAGGGAATGGCATTGTGTGGACTAAATGGTCTGACATGTCCTGTGTATTCCTATATAAATGACCATTTCCTGTAATCCAATGGCTCACACAATAACTAAACCACTGCCAAGGAGGGTTGAGATATGTGTCATTCTGAACACAAACATGGTAAACATAGATGTATTGTTAGGTTAGATCTCAACCTTGTCCCCTGAGACACAGAGAGAAAACTTGGCTGCCTTTGATACCAGTGGCATTCAGGATGCCAGCCATAGCGTGAGTTAGGAAAATGCTTGCTCTTCCACTGAACATTAGCAAGAAGGCGAATGAGACAAATGAGAAGTAGCTACGCCGGGTGTGGATAAGGTTTGGAATGGTTATTAGGACTGTCTCGAGCTGTTGTTTGTTACAAGCAAGCAAGATGTCTCAAGAAGTCCTCCACAACTGCACACAGGTTCAGAATATATTAAGGGATACAATGATACTCTTTCTCTAAAACTTGATTTGTAGGTTTTGTTTTTCTGGTTATAGGAACATTGATGTTAGCAGCACCAGGTCTTTTCTGCATATAAAGTGCCTCTTTAAAATTCTCATTTGGAGCAAATAGTCCATTAGTGTTTTGTAGTATTTGGCTTTGTTCCTTGATGTCTGGGTTGTCTGCCTCTCCAGTTTTGAGGAAAAGGTAGGGAAAGAGGAAGATAAAAGCTGTATCTAGCTATGGGGAAGGAAAGTGTATACAACTGAGTACCACAAAAGGTGGCATGGGAGCTGCAAGGTACACATTCTTCTTACATGGAAGGCAAGCCTTGTAGGAGACTCTCACTGTTCCCATAGCCCCTAGCCACCATTAACTAATTTGTTGGACATTTTCTGTGTAAAACTGTACCTGATACTAGAATGTACTTGAGATGGTTTCAGCATTGCTACAGTTACTTTGAGACACATGTTCTCAGTTGCACATCTTTGACCAAATGACTCAAGTACCTGAGGACCTGAAGAAGCTATGGATTCAAACTAGTTCTGAGTTTGACTCATGTCAGACATGATCAGGGTTCCTACAAAACAACCTAGCAATGGAACCAGCCCTTCCAAGAGCTCAGATGCAATACCACATGGAAGATGTCTTCATTACTGTTCTGTTGCTGGGAAAAGACACCATGACCAAGACACCTCTTACAAAAGAAAGCATTTAATTGGAGCCTTGCCTACAATTTTAGAGGGTTAGTCCATTATAATGATGGCAGAAAGCAGAAAGGCACAGCGCTGAAGCCTAATGAGAGATAGACTCTGATCTGCAGGCAAGAAGAGACTGGACTTGGCACAGGCTTTGGAAATCTCAAAGCTGATCCCCTCTGACACATTTCCTCTAACAAGGCCACACCTCCTAATCCTCCCCAAACAGTTCCACTCCCTGGTGACTAAGCACTCAAATGTAGGATCCTATAAGGGTCATTCGCATTCAAACCACCACAGAGGACAACCCAGTCTTTTACTCTGTTAATTCTTTCCTCCAGGGCTTCTTGGGGATTGGGTGATATCCCACTAAAAATATCCCAACACACCCAAAAAGACAGGGGCTAATCTCTGGTATGTCACAACACACCACATTCCACAGCTTTGTGGATAGACATCCAGACTACCAAATACAAGAGCATTTTGGGGGGGTCACAGTAACAGAACATTATCCCCAAGCCTCAAATATTTTTATCCTCAACCCAAGTATTTTCAGTCAGCATCAAACTTGTTTCATATCAATTTTTATACTGGGAATCAGGACAGAGACAAAGGAGTCATAGGCCAGGAGGCAGCAATGGCATAAGCAATTTCCCTGTGCTATGTGGCCACCTGATTGATCCAGCAGTAGCATCCTCTGGATAACAGAAATACAAAGGTCCTAGAAACAATATAAGTACAATATGAACAAGCCAAGCATCTTAAGGATGACTTGTTGACTATGCTGCCTCTGGAGAGTCACTTGGACCTTTCAAATATGTGACTGGGTTGGGTCCTATGGGAAAGCATCCTACTGCAAAGCCTGACCCAACATTGAGTGGTGTTCACCAGAAAGCCCATCTACCAGTGCCAGTGAACAGTTTCCATAAAAAGAAGGACTTTTCTGTGTTACTTTTGGTCAGATTCTCAATAATTGCAGAATGTTTGGGACCTGGTGGGAGAATAAATGAAGATGAAGCCCTATCACAGAAGAAACCTACATGTCTACTTCTGTGAACCCTGCGTGGAGTTGTTTATGGTTTGTAAAGCAAAACTACAATACAAGGATATGGATGATAGAAATCCAGAGATTCCCAAAGTCTCTAGTAGCTAAAATAAATAGCATAAGATAACCCTGCCAGGACACCAGAGGATGCCAGCAGTGGGGGCAGTAAGAGGAAAACCAGATGGTGTCATTGCAGAGGCATTTATGAACCCACAGCCCAGAATTTAGACTTCAAAGACAACCATCAGTTGCCAATGTCATCTCTTCCTGCCACCTCTCTATAACAAGTCTCCTATTCTATAGGGCTTCTCACAGTAGGCGTGGACACAATGGAGCCATCTGATTCTGTTTTAGGGTAAAAAATGGGAGGTAATCTTGCATGCCAAGACCCTTTCGTTTGGGTGTAGTGTCAGAATGGTGCTGAGTTCAACGAATCCACGCTGAGTCTAAATAGCTGGAACCTGAATTGGCCCAGGGTCTGAATTCTAGGTCCAGGACCAAGGCATTGCTTGCTTTGGAAAGCTCTTTTCAGTTTACAAAACACTTTTGTCCTATTTTAACATCTGGAGATATTGGAAATTGCTAACATGGCTGAATGAACTTCTGAGGCTGGAATAGGAAAAGGTTGGCCCCTCTTGGGTTCCTAAAATCCAACCACTCACCGGGCCTCAAAATACACAACTTCTGGGCTGTAGTCTTCAGTCCTTTCCCCAGGCCCCTCTCTGTGTCATAATTCTTCAGATCAATACAATAATACTGCTCTAGCTTGAAAGTCTAGAATTTTCTATTATTCATATTGATTGCCAGTCAATTTTAAGGTTTATTTTTAACTTAATGATTCTTTGTAGAGAGATTTTCTGGTTCATTAGAGACTTTTCAGTTTTATGGTAAGTTTAAAGAAACAAAAGAATATAATTTTCTTCCCCAGTTTACCAGTTGTCTTAATTACTGCTTTATTGCCATGAAGAGAAACCATGATCAAGGCAACTTTCATAAGAGAAAGCATCTAATTGAGGGCTTGTTTACCATTTCAGAGGGTTTCCAATATCATCGTGGTGGGCAGCATAGTGACACACAGGCAGACATGATGCTGGAGAAGAAGCTAAGAGTTTTATATTCTGGCATACAGGCAGCAGACAGGAAGAGATACTAGGCCTAGCATGAAAGCCCACCCCCAGTGACACACCTCCTCCATCAAGTCCACACCTCCCAATGCTTCCAAAATTTCCACTAACTGGAGACCAAACATTCAAATATATGAGCCTATGGGAGCCATTCCTATTGAAAGTACCATGCCAGATTTAATTTGATAGTGTTTTTCAAGATGACTTCCTGTAAGCTTACCTACATTTGCAGGAGCGTGTAAGAGTTTTGTGAAATAAGTTGAGGATTTGAGAAAGTGGGAGCAAGTCCAACAATGAATGTAAAGGTGGAATTAATGAGAAAGATCTAAGTCAATCTGCTGGGAGGCCGGGATGCCTAGCCACTGTGACCTAAATGGACCATTTACCTTGGCGAGACTCTGAATTCCTCTCTTGCTAAATAAGAAATGATGCCTGCCTAGGATCCTCTGGAGTATGTGTGGGTATGGGGAGCTCCACTATCAGTGGCCCTCACAGAGGATTAGATGGTTTTCGTATCACAGTGCACTGGCTACAGGAAGAGTATATCGGACTCCAGTTTGGGCTGGTAGGGTGCCCAGATCTGCTTACACATATATGAATAACTTTCTGGAATTTCATAGAGTAAACTGTAGTTATCAAATCAAGACACAAGAGATTTATCTCAGTCTCAGAAAACTAAAATAACCTTAAAGATGAAAGAGCTTATACTAGGTTAATAATAACAACAATAATAATAAATATTTTATGTGTATGGAATTTTTTTGCTCACAAGTCTGTGCAAAACATATGTACAGTGCCCCAGGAGGCCAGAAGTAGGCAACAGATCCCCCAGTACTGGAGCTATAGACAATACCACTGGATTCTGGCAATGGAGTCCATGTCCTCTGGAAGAGCAGTAAGTGCTAAGCACTGAGCCATCTCCCTAGCCCCTTGGTTAAATGTATATTGCTATAATCATATACCTGAGAAGAAGCAACTTCAGGGCCAGTGATATGAGCCAGTAGGTAAAAACACCTCCTGGAAGACAATAGTACCCTGACGTCAGTCGCTGAAACTCACATCAAGGTAGAAGTTGTCCTCTTGCCTACACACACACACACCCACATGCATGCCCCAAATATACAATAATAAATAAACTTCTAAAAAGCAGCAGTGTTGGTGAGGGCAGGATCATTTGGCCCACAGTCATCAGTACTACACAGCATGGCAGGGGAGACCCAGCATTGGAAGTGTGAGGCAGCTGGTCTCATTACATTCACAGTCAGGAATCAGAGAACTGTGTAAATGCTTTTTTATCCCCCTGTCTATTTGGTCCAATGTCCCAGACCATAGAATGGTACCACCCATTCTGGGTGTCTCTTCCCACCTCAGTTAAACTTCCCTTAGAAGTGTTCCCCAGATTTGCCGAGATTCTAAATCCATAACATAGTCCACTTGGTAAGTCATAAAACCCAGCCACAGCCTTCAGTGTGACTCCTTCTTTGCTCTTGTATGGTTCAGCCCCCACACATGGTTGTCCACAGGGTTGCTCCCAGCTCTACATTCTGTCCTGAAATGCTCAGTTCTCACACAAAAAGCCTCTTCCAAACACCTTGGTGAAGTACTGACTACACTGGGTGTCCTAGGAGCTGGGAGAGTGGCTTTTAGGTAACAAGGCTGCCTTTACTGGGTATGGAGTCAGCTTGAAGTAAAACAATTCTCCTGGCTCCTTCTTAACACACCTCACTGAACAAAGCCCTTGGTCTAAGCTCAGAGTGGACCCCATCCCACTTCCAGGTCAAAGCACCCTGCACACAGTCCCTTCCCTGAAGGTGATGTTGACTGGCCACTGTGCTTTCCACAGATAAAATCAGCCCACTTTCCCCAGATAGGAAAGATCTGAATACACGTTCAAGAGAGTCTTCTTTTTTTTCCTTTTTGGTCCTCACTGTAACTTTGAATACCAAGGCCATTCTCTCACCTTCTAGGGCATTGGTTCTCAATCTGTGGGTCACGACCCCTTTGGGGTTGTCTAATGACCCTTTCACAGAGGTCACCTAAGACCATCAAAAAACACAGATATTTACATTATGATTCACAACAGTAGCAAACTTGCTGTTATGAAGTAGGAAGAAAAATAATCTTCTGGTTGGGGGTCACCACGACATGAGGAACTGTATTAAGGGTCGCAGCATTAGGAAGGTTGAGAGCCACTGAGCTAGGAGCTCTTCCCAGTCTATAATCTAATCAGTTCTTCTTAGACTCATCCCCTGGTGCCTTTTCCAAAAGCACATGCTACCTCCTACTCTTGCTATGTAGTTCATAATCCTGGCTCAGGAAACTGAACTAGGGAATTCCCAATAGAAAGGCTCCCTTCCTCTCCTATGTTACTCATTTATTTTTACTCACTTTGAACACCACCGTAGCGTTCACTTCCCCTCGTCAGTCCCATGATGCATTTTTCCACGCTGAGAGTCTTCACACAAATGAAAAGACTATGCCTCCGACATAGGCAAGCACAAGAAATCACTTTATTATGGAGAATAGACACTGTACAGGGCAAACTCCAGACAACATAAAAGTAAATACATTGCAGCTACTCATTACCTAAAAACAGAGACTTTGAGTCTATTTTGGTCTCTTTTTGACTCTTATCTCCACCTTCTCGAAGCCTGCCGGCTCCCACATCCCCATAGTCCTATCCTCTGTGTACTTCAGCCAACACTCAGCATCTGTCTTCAGCCTGCATCTAAGGGGCGGTGGGATGGGGATGGGTCAGGGATGCAGCTCTCCATCTGATTGCTTTGCACCTTTATATTGGAACCAAGGCTATCCAAACACCAAGTGGCCTTGACATTGAGAGGAGGAGTGCTCCCTGTGCTCTGTAGACTCCTGCCTGGCTCCCTCTCCCCACCGCTGAGCGAGCACCTTCTAAACTGTTCCATATCGACTCTAGCAGAACTAGCGGAAGACTTAGCAGCCTTCTTTTGACTTAAGCCAGCCTTGATCTACTGTAACCTTAGTGGCATCCTTTAGCTTTCAGCTTCCAACATCTCACTTCTGTCCCATTTTAAAAGAATGCCTAATTCAAAAAGTCACCCCTTTGGACAAGCAAAGTCTTAGCAAAGACAGCACGGGCTATATTTAAAGTCCTCCATGTCTCAGAGTGGCCATTTAACCAACATAACTATACCCAGCAATGCCAAGTATGACTTCGAAGTCTGAATGAGGAAGACAGTAAATAACAAAGTTATTTTCCCACAGACATACCTGAGTGAAGAGCCCAGCGAGAAGAGAAACCTGTGCTCACAAGTCTCAGGGCCCTCTGCACTGCCCTGCAGTCACAGGGAATCATTCCCCCCTTACATGGTCAACTCACTAGACTCACTCACCTAGGGCTCTGCTGCAGCCAGGTAAGCCAATGGGTAGAGTTTCTAAAAGTCCCAAGATGGGGTTCCATCCACCACATCTGTGGGCCAGCCCACCCTGAGCCTGTGGGAAAGTTATAGGTTTATATTGAAGAGCCATTTTTAAATGGAAGAAAGGAAAGAGAAAAGAGGGGAGGGGAGAGGAAAGGGATGGGAGGGGAGGGGGGGGAGAAAGCAAGAACCTTCAGAATAGAGAGGATTTGGGGTTTATTTCTTTGAGGGGTCAATTTCTCAATAAAATGTCTTTTGATTTGTTCTAATCCAGTGAAGTATTCATTTTGCTATTATTCTGTCAAATTTCTGAACTGATAACTTTCACGCTAAGAAAAAACATCTGCCTTTGTTTGGGAATTTGGGATATTTTTTTCCTCATTTCACTTTCTCTCTCCCTTTTATTATCACCCTCAAGATAGCCACACCAACACCACGGAGCCATTACCCAGCTGCAGCTTTGATCTGCTGCCTCTTTACTGTGGACCACAGATGTTGTCTGCCGTTGTCCCACCCTGCAGAGAGGTCAGCGAAGCTGTAACTCACAGACTGAAGCATTTGAAGAGATACCAGGGAGCCATCAACCAGACTTTCAAAACAGCGAAGAACCTACATTCTGAGAACTTTACTGTGGCAAGAAAATCAGGACAAAGTCTGCCTTTTTGTTGTCCAGGATGCTCGAGGAATCTTCCTGTCAACAGCCCAAGAGAGACCAGAAGCCTGAAGCAGCTCGACAGCTGGAAAATTACGTCCTCTTATGACAAACTGTGGGAGCACCTAGTGGACATCTGGACCGCTTGCTCTACCCAAACATCTGCAGCTCTTTTCTCTGCTGTTCTCAGATTAGGAAACTGAGGGTCAACCCACCCTGCTCCTTGCAACCAAAACTCTTCAAATGGACTTTGTCCAGTGTTGTACAAGCATCCCAGTCCCCTGTGTCCTTTTGCTCAGAGAGGAGATAAACATCCACAAAGAAGCTGAAGGTTTGTGTCCAGCTGAAAGCCACCAGCACAGAAAGGCTAAACGGGAATTGGAAAGGGAAATTGTAGTTCCATCTAAGTAGTGCATGGGGAGGTATCAGCTGGGGCTTTCCACCCGGTCCATGGAGGCCACTAGCACCGACTGACTGTGTTATATGCAGAAATCCATGATAAAACAGCAAGGATGCAGAGCTGGAGACATGGCTCAGTGGTTAAGAGCACCGACTGCTCTTCCAGAGGTCCTGAGTTCAATTCCCAGCAACCACATGGTAGCTTACAACCATCTATAATAAGATCTGACACCCTCTTCTGGTGTGTCTGAAGACGGCTACGGTGTACTTACATATAATAAATAAATCTCTGAAAAAAAAAATCAAGGATGCAGCCAAGATAAATGCAAACCCTTAAGGGAGATTTGAAGAAAAATACCATCCCCGTTATTGGTATTTCTCAGGGAGGGGTTGGGCATTGTTGTTTGGGCTTTTGATTCCCTTTGCAGAGAGTTTGGAGGAAAGGAAAGCAATAGAAATACTTCTCTACCATGTCATTGTGCTTGCCACACTATCTGGCTGCTGGGAGAAAGCTTACTCTCCCTAACTGCCTCATACCACCAAGGAACGCCAGGCCTCCCCACTGGGGTGAGAATTTGTGCTGTTCGCATGGGAGCAATGCATGAATCGTGCTGTGCTGAAGCTCTTCATGAGGCCCAGCCACATAGGTACCAAAAAAACTAAATAGACGTGCTTTCTGCCTGCAGAAGACTTATGATCTGGTATCCCCTTGGTCCATCTATGGAGAAATCGTCTGTTAACCTAGGGAAGACCTTGATCTGTATCCATATTAGCTGCAAAGTCAAAGCCATTGAGAGTAGCAGAAGCTGACGCAGGGCCAATTTCACATTGCTGGTTTTATATCCTAAGCAGTATCTCAGTGCTATTTTTTATTGTCCATCTGGTAAAGCTGGGGGTACAGAGGATCGAGAAGTCTGGTTCGAATGTTCTTTGATATAACCTGAAAATAATATGGTTGTAAAAGTAATGCAGGATAACTTACTATAACTTTCAGATGAGGGAAAGGTTTTAAGTATCATACCAAACCAGAAATAATGAAGATAAACACTGTCTTATTTGGCTATGGTACATACACACATACACATACACACACACTGAATTAGACAACATATATCATACACACCGTTGGCTGTCAGTTATCCGTTAGGTATATTAAGTTGGTTTAACTTTGCCTTGATGTTGCACTTGGGTTCTTATTAAGCTCTCTCTATTATCAACATGATAAGAATTTATTTGCATATTTAATCAAATAATAAATAAAACTTGAGACGTTCTCATCAATCAGCGGAGACAGCAAGCACATGATAATGAAAATGAAGCATGCAGACCTGGACTACATGCTGGAAAGAAAGAGAATACACACCTCAGTAAGAAAATGGCCGAAGGGTAAGCAGGTAATTCAGAAGAAATAAGTAAAAATGAAAATAGTCAGTGAAGTACAGAAAAAGTGCTCAACCGCAATCATTACCAAAAGAGGGAATATTACATATAATACTATAAATTATATATATAATATATATTCCATTATGTATACTATATGTCATAGACCTATACACAGACTCTGAGTTGGGAAAAAGCATAAAGAAATATAGTATATATGCTTTTATTAAGAAAAATCACAAGCTTATGTGCTCTCTGTGCTCGTGCCTTGACCACGCCGTCTGTAACTCTGATTAGCTTAAGCTATCTCACTTGCTGCTTGGATTCTGACCAACCTCCTAGCTTATCAGCCTGTCTTCCATCTTGCTTCTGTTACTCAGTTCTCGCTACTCGGCCAGAATTATCCTTTCGAGATATGAAGGTGATCTTCAGATCCTGCTTACACCCCTTCTTCCTGTGAAGAAGAATAGAGTGGGATCCCTGTCATTACCTCTAAGCCGACCTGTGGCTGGGTCTCTGTCCATCCTCCCAACCTTCTCAGCCCCCACCCCCACGCGCATTTCCAAGCGAGCTCTCTTCACTTCCTGTGCAGCTGTGTTTATGTAAGGCCCCGACACAGCGCTTCTCTCTCCCTCATTACTACGGCCTTCCCTTTAATTCCTCTTCCTTTAGAAAGCCATCCGTGAACTTTCAATTGAGTCAACTCCTCTCTACAACTCCTCTCAACAACACTGTGACTCTTTCTTCAGTAGCACACCAGACTCCACAGAGACCCAGCACATACTGGTGTCTCAGTCAATTTCATTGAATAAATTATGAGTCTTTCCAAAGATCATTTTGATAACACATGCCAACTTTTGGCACATGTACATTCTTTGCCTGAGAATTCTACTCAAATAATTTTTTTTCTTTTATCTTTTACATGCATATCACAAACATGTACACATATGTTAGCCAGGTCTGAGGTTTTCCATTTTAAAATATGTGCTTATTTTAAGAACAAAGAAGATACTTTTTTCTGGGGTAGAAAATGTAAGCTAATTTCTGTCTAATGTAGGCTGTATTGTATCAAAGGGAGAGCTTTGAGATTGTCACCATTGTTAAAGAGGTTACCCCAAATTTCTGTGGCAAAAGAATGATGTCAAATGTGAGAGCAGAGGCCAGTGAGATGGATCACCTGATAAAGGCACTGGTCATCAAGTCTGAGGACAATGGATGCACAAGACAGAGGAAGAAAATGGATTCCTGCAAAGAAGTTGTCCTCTGACAAATAAATAAATATAAGGTGAGAGCAGGTTGACTTGCAGCTAGGATGGGCAGCTCAGGAGGACCTAGCAATGCCCTCAAAAGGAGGGTGTGTGGTGGACAGAAGAGGACCCAGCTGATGATAGGCTTTGGGAAGAGGGCTTGTCATCAACAGGGCCAGCACGGAAAGGAACAGCAAGCACAGATGGGAACACACAGGCGAACAACAAACCCAGAGTGTAAGTAGTATAGACGGTGTGGCAGACAGGCTGGCCAGATTACAAACATTTCCATCCTGATCTGAGATGAACCTGCTCGGCACAGGTAAATGTAGCACAATAGGCTCTGTGCTTTCCTTTTTTCTTTTCTTTTTAATGATGAAACATACTGCCATGTTCGGTGCTACAGGGGATGTATTTCTATGCTTCGCCAGGTACAGGTTTCTTTAATTGTGAGAGCCTATGTGACGGTCAGAGACATTCCCTGTATGCAGTAGATATGTAAAGGCTTTCACATGGTCTAGCTTTTGACAGAGACCCAGATGCTGTGTTCTTCAGAGTTCTCCACTTTCTGTCCCAGGGTGTAAGTTCCCACACACTTGTCCAAAAAAACTTGTCAAAAATACAGTTAAAGAAATCTAACACTATTAGGTTAAAAATGCTGTTTTAGTTATGCACAACAATTGTGCAGAACCCCGGGATGCTGGGATGCTTTTCAATACCGAGCTGATCTTTTTTCTATGCATTTCTAGACATTTGTTATATCTTAACAGGTTTAGCCTTTTGTCTGGCTTGGTTGTTACAAATGTTTTCACCTGTACAGGATTTGCCTTTTAACTTTATTTAGTGTTTCTTACATGGTGATTTTTATGGCTAAATGTATTAATCTTTCTTTTTATGGCTCCTGAATTTTATCATGCTTCAAAAGGCCTTCTCAACTCCAAGACCATTAAATAGTTTTTCAATGTTTTTCTAGACCCCTTGACAGTTAAACTTCCATGTTGATGGTCCATCTGGCACTCATTTTGTTAGGAAGAGTTGGGAGAAATACAACTTTATTATTTTCCAGATGGCTACTCGATTGTCCCAGCATTATTTATTAAATTGTAAAACTATTCTGCACTGATGAAGATATTCAACCTTTATTAAGCACTAAATCTCCAGCACCGCCAAGGTCAGACCCAGTTCTGTTCTTCTTATGGTTCTGGGTATTCGCGCACAGATATGAATCTCGAAAGCATTGCTCTGTAATGTGAGCAGCTGATGGGACTGCATCCCCACTTCACACCTCCTTTTCCTATTTTACCTGGATCATTTCGTTAGTTTGTTTCTCCACTAAAATCCTCATGCCAGTGTGTCTAGTTTCAGGAAAATATTTAATGGTCCTTGGTATTTTTCCTCAAACTCTATTGGGTGTATAGTTAATTCACAGAGAATTGGCAGCTTTACAGTAACCTGTATGCTTGGCTTTCATCTATGAAGTTTCATTTTTCAAAACCCTTGATCTCACAGGTACCCTGATATTTGGGGGGGAAAGAAGCAAGACTAGGGGTGGAGGGGCCATGATAGCCCATGAAGACTGAGGCAGAAGAATTACAAGTTCCAAAGGCCTGCCTGGAATACATAATGAGTTCCAAACTTGATTGGGCAACTTAGGAAGACTTTGTCCCACTTCTTTTTTCTTTTTTAACTAAGAGGGGGAAACAATTGGAGATAGATGTCAGTGATGATGCACTGGGTTGCATCCTCCAGCACTGGAAGAAGAGAGGGAGGGAGGGAGGGAGGGAGGGAGGGAGGGAGGGAGGGAGGGAGAGAGGGAAGAAGGGAGAGAGGGAGAGAGGGAGGGAGAGGGGAAGGGGGAAGGAAGGGGGGAATAGCACATGGAAGATCTTTTTGCTTTTTTTTTTTTTTTTTTTTTTTTTTTTTTTGCCTGCTTGCCCTTCATTCTTGCTTCCAAGTTCATCTACTCTGTTGCTGCTGCTTCTGATACATTCACTGATATTAGAACCAGCTTTTTCAAGCTTCCAATATGAACTGAAGAATCTGCTGGTTTCTTCAGAGTAGATGTCAGTGAGGAGAATACTTCCCAGGCAAGATATGCCTTGGGTTTCAACAAGATGAAATGTTCAGCAGACAGGTGTAAATGAACTTCTAAATAAATAGGCATAGGCTTGGAAGGTAAGCACTCCAGGTGAGTCAAAACTCTTCTAAGAAGATGGGAGATAGGTACTAGAGAGATAGGGATAAAGATGGGACCTTGGATGCACACCCTTGTTTGCGAAGATCCAGTAAAGATGTGTACACATGAGCATGGAGAGTGTAGTAGAAACAAGCCAATGCAGAGCTGACGAGGACTGACAGAAAGGCGGGGGAATGCAGCTGTGCGACTCACACATAGAACACCATGATCAACTCACACTGGAGCTAAGCCATGTGGGGTTCAAATCTTGAGACAACAACCCTGACTCATATAAACCAAGACAGGGTCCATTCTTTGGGCCTCTACAGCCTCAGATGGAGAATGGAGATGATTGTAGTGCCTCTCCCAACGACTGTAGAGCCTCTTCCATGCAGCCACGGGAATATTCATGCAAAGCAAACAGGCAGCCAGAGAGCTCAGCTCCACCCCAGCACACTGAGTCACTGAGCAGCAGAATTTTGGACTGGACTTGCCTCACACTGAAGGAGCATGTGGTCAACGGTGGACAGAGAAACCAAGAAAGCTGGAGGCGTTTAGACTATCCAGAGGTGACCCAGGAGAGAGATATTGCTTCAAAACAGTGGGTACACAGAGCAGAGTCAAAGATATTAAGAAACCACTGGCGTGTTGTCTCCCCTACACCCCATCCATTCTTATCTTCTCGCCCTATTCTCTATATATCCTTCCAAAGCATCTTTTTCCGAGAATAAACAAATGTCGCCTGGACACGTGCACTCTGTTCTGTGTCTGACTTTCACAGGCATGTGCCATGGAGCTCCGTCCTCTGGATATGGAGGCCATCCTTGTTCTACACAGCTGCACAGCACTCTATGGCAGCGCAATAACTTTGCTCTCCATTGCTGAGCTCTTGGGTGGGTTCCAGTCTCCCGCCTATGTAGAAGATGCTGTACTGGGTAGTCGTGCACACCTGTCTGTTTGCACAGCAGTTCCATCCACCCTGTAAAAATCCCCAAAGTAAAGTTGCTTCGGGACAAAACTGTTGATCAGACCTAAAAGGATAGTTAAGTCCTGCAAAGACATAAACTAAAACTACAATTTTCTGTGCGGTATCCAGGAACAGATAACTGAAGAGCCTCCCACGGGAAAGGCGTTCCTGTTTCCTCTTTTCATAATAACAGAAAACAAAGGCAAGCTTCCATGATGAATGTGGATTTTATTCTCTCTTTAATGCGCCTTACTCCGGATGTTACAAACACTGTTGTGTTTGATGTGCTCTGCTGCCCTTTCATTCACATGCTGCTCTCAGACTTTTGAAAAATAATGGGAAAGGGCTGAGTTAGGTGGGAATTCGTGTGCTGAAACTTAGGTGGCATTTGGTTAAGATATCAACTATAGAATCATTTGGGGGTCAGACAATGATAGCAATGATACATTGAATTGTTGAGCTGGTGATTGGCGGGCCTGTGAGCTTAAAGGCCCCCTCTCCTTTCCGGCTGTTGCCAACACCAAACTCAGAAACAAAAGCATAGTGCACCAGGGGAGGTCCTTCTCCTGGGAGCCCACAAGCACAAAGTCAGGCAGGCTGCCCATGGCAGCCGAGGTTGGAAACTTGGCACTTTCATGCATGGGTCAGAAGCGCCAAAAAGAATAAAGAGCCAGAAGGTGGATCAGTCTCTTTATCCTGGACATCCATCATTTCTTCCTAGATGATTCCGACAGTAAGAGTGGCACTTGTCCAGGGGAGTTCCCTCTCGGGTCATATCCTCATAAGTCATGATGTGCTTCCCTCCCACAAGTCCACACCAAGGACGAGCACTTCAGGTTGAACAGGGAGCCACTGTAGGCACCTAAGAGGGATGGCAGAGCCTGGCACTGACGGAGACGTCTGAGGAGACAAAAGACACTGTCCAACAGGCTGAAGTTCAGAAACGTTGATGCCTCATTCCTTATAACATTTCCTATCGACTTGGAAAAAAATCATTGTAATAAGAAGTCTGACACTGCAGTCTTCACAGAAGAAACAGAAGAGAAACGGACCAAGCTGGAGGTGGCTCACACAGAGGGCTGTGGAGATGAAGCCACCTGGGGGTGATTCAGGAAGATGGTACAAGGTTAAAGGAAAGCATCCAGGAACTCTGGCAGGCTAAGGGAGCCTGGAGGAGCAGCCTTGAGAATCAAAGCATGGCTGCTCTTTTTTCCCCCCCTGCCTAAATCATTATATATTAGCTACAAATTTAGTTTGTTGGCCAACACTCAAAAGTGACATATGGCCAATAAAAGGTTCGGAGTTTTCCATCTGCTGCTCAACTTTATCGTGGCTTCCACACACACAGCACCATGTCAGGGCGAGCACGCGTCAGAATCCTTTCCTGCGCCGGCACAGCCTGTTAAATGGGCACTGTTCTAAGACAGCATATGCCACCACCACAGCAGAAGGCCTCACAGGTTGATATGCTCGTTCTTTGAAATCTGTTCCACTCTCAGATCCAACTGTCTTCCTGAAGCTTCAGGACAAAAATGACTGAGCAGAACCCTCTGCAATGTCCCAGGCAGTGGCGCAGTAACTGCCACAGCGCAGCACCCCAGAGGCATTGTCTAGATACTCAGCAGAAAGCTTGTGAGACAACACTCTGGGTACTCGATAAAACCCAAAGCCAAATGCAAAGGAGTTGGCAAGAGCCGGGGCTAGGATTTGGAAACTGTATCCATTGGCATTAAAACGCAAAGAGAAGTCGTCTATTTTCCTGGCTCTGGATCTTTCATTTCCCCTACCTTGAAACTAGAATTGTCTGCAGCTGAGCACACCACGGCTAGGTGGCCCAATTTGTAATGTTCAGGAATCAGTCAGCCTGCTTGCTCCTTGTAAGCGCTGTCCTTCTGCCATGCATCTGGAGACACGGTGCTGGCTGGTCCTTTGTGCATTGCAGCTAGGACAGGATTTTTTTATTGCAAAACCTTGTGATGATCCAGACACTCCAAATCATTCTAACCATTTTCTGACTGCTGTGTTCTAAAAAGCACGGCCCTGGAGAGGGAATGAGAGCCATGGTGGTTTCTCTGTTCAAGCAGAAGAAAAGACGATGGGGAAATGGCGATCTGCTGTACCCGCAGGGAATGAGGCGGGAGGGCCGATCCCACAATGCTTTGCGTGATGCTGTATGTATGGTGATGCTGTCTCCCCTCCCTGCTCTGCACCTGTCAGAATCGATTGCTAGAGGCAGAGAGGAAAAATTCGGGTGAGACTCAAAGCACGCCTGTGGCTCCTCTTTGAAGTCTGTTGGCAAATGTTGGGGTAGAGAGACAGACAGGAGAGGAAGAAAGACTTACTGGAACACTACACAGGAACTGACTTAAAAAAAAAAAAAAAAAAAAAAAAAAAAAAAAAGAATCCCTGAGACTGTGAGGTGTCACAAATTCTCACCATGAATCATTTGCAACAGAAATGGGCCCTTGGTCCTGACAGACAGCGTGGATTTAGGAAGATGGATTCCTCCTGAGTTCAGCAAGAGGCTGTGGCAAAGAGGCCAGCAGGGCTTGGGGTTTGGCTGAGACACAGTCCTTTCTCCAATGTGCTGACTTGGTGGAAACTCTGTCCACAGGAGCCAGCCTCTCTGGAGACTCTAATTTTTTAACTCGCGTGTATGTGAGGGAAACTTTAATCTCTCTGCCTCTGACTCATTTATGCTTTAACTCATGCAAGAGTTGCTTTGTTCTGTGTTACTCGACGTCTAGTTAGTTAGAGTTTAATTTAGAAACAGCCCCTGGGCCTGGAAAAACACCCAGAGAACCAACACTCAGTCCCAGTTTCTGCTTGCAAAAACGGGAGGCTCTCTCTCCAGGAGCCACTTCAAGGAAATGGTTTACATCTTTGCGTCTCCCCCAGCCCCCACATCCCCCAACCTATCTGCAGTCACTAGCACATTCACCTAAGGGACCGACTCTGGCAGATAGCGGCAGAACAGGCCTGCCTAGCTGGCTCCACTGGCCATGACCAGGTTGCCTGGTCAGCTATGACAGCCATGCACACCTGCATAGCTGGGCTAAGACAAATCATCTTGAAGCAAGAACATAGAAGTGCTGCCCGGGGGAGGGGCAGTTAGTGGGAGGCAGCATGGGTTCAGATCCTCTGCCATCCTTTCTTTAGTATAACTGGCAGGCAAGTGACTTGATCTTCTTAATTTTTTAAAATTTTTGTGTGTATGGGTATTGTGCCTGCATGTATGTCTATATATCAGGTGTCTGTAGAGGCCAGAAGAAGGTGTCAGATCTCCTGGAACTGGTGTTGTAGATGTTTGTGACCCATCGTGTGGGTGTTGGGAATGGAATCTCATACCTCTTTAAAGGCAGTTACTGTGCTTAAATACTGAGTCATTTCTTCAAGCTCCCCCACCAGGACTTGATCTTTGCAGATTTAATAATACCATTTCACAGATGGTAAGACTGAGGACGTTGATCATATGTCACAGTGTGTGCAGCATGGTCACTACAAAGGTGAGCCGGCTTAATCTCCTAAGCCATGAGTCTTGTTGCCGGGTGTGTGTCCTACCCATTGGCTTTAATTCTCAGCCTCATCTGACTGCTGCCTCAGTGGTCTCTGTAAGGACCAGCTCTAGTGCCCTCAAGCCACTTTACACAAGGATAAGATGGTAGTCCTTGCCACTGGTCTGACTGCAACCCTCTCACCTTCACCTCAGCACCTCTGTTGCCTAAGGTTGGGTTCTCCCTGGACTGGATGCTGAGGTAAATGTTTGGAGACGGTAAATGTTAGTAATCTTTTGCTGTTGTTTCTGAATTGAGTCTCAATTGAGCCTGAGCTGCCCTCAACTCATTCTGTTGCCAAGGATAACCTTGAACTCCTAATCACCCTCTACTTTGCAGGTGTTAGGATTACAGGTTTGTACCACAATGCTTAATGTTTAAATTTTAAATTTAGGGTACCTACATGTTAAACTAAATATCTCTCTCTTTCTCTCTCCCTTCACTGCACCCTTTTTCATGGCCACCGTGTGTGTGTGTGTGTGTGTGTGTGTGTGTGTGTGTGTGTGTGTATGTGTATGTGTGTTTATGTATGTGTGTATGTGTGTATAGTGTGTATGTGTATGTATATATGTGTATGTATGTATTGTGTATGTGTACATATGTGTGTATATATGAGTGTGTGTATGTATGTATTATGTGTATGTGCATGTATATGTGTGTATGTGTATATATGTGTGTATACATGTATCTGTGTGTGTATATTGTATATATATGAGTGTGTGTATGTGGGGGGGTATGTGTGAGTGTGCATATGTGTGTATTATGTGTATGTGCATGTATATATGTGTATGTGTATGTATATATGTATATGGATTGTGTATGTGTGTATATGTGTGTATATATGAGAGTGTGTATGTGTGTATTATGTGAGTGTGTGCGTGTGTGTGTGTGTGTGTGGTGTGTGTGGTGTGTGTGTGTGTGTGTGTATATGTGTGTATATATGAGAGTGTGTATGTGTGTATTATGTGCATGTGTGTGTGTGTTATGTGTGTGTGTGTGTGTATTATGTGTGTGTGCGTGTGCGTGTGTGTGTGTGTATTATGTGTATGTGTGTATTATGTGTGTGTGTGTGTGTGTGTGCGTGTGTGTGTGGTGTGTATGTGTGTATGTGTGTGTGTGTGTGTGTGTGTGTGTGTGTGTGTGTGTGTGCTAGGCAGTGCTCTATCACTTCCACCACTGAGTTACTTCTCCAATCGCCTGGGAACCTGATAAAGGAGCAGCATGAGAGAAACCAGAAGGCAGCAGAGGAAGGATGGAGAAATTGCTTCAGTAGATAACTTCGATTCTACCCTCCCGAAGACCACACAACACATGCCTCATAATGGGCTTACCCAATGAGCAAAGGTAGCAAAGTATTTGCCCATTGTCTCTCAGTTCCCAGAGATGCTAACATCCTAACATGCAGACTTTATCACACTTCTCTACCCAGAGAAAGCGTCAGAGAGCTGTGGGAGCTGACTGGAGAGTCAAAGTGAAACGCAGAACTGGGGGTTTGGAAGAACAAGGGTCTTTAAGGCCAGAGGCAGACACAGATGCCACAGCTCAGCACTGGGACTTTGAAGGACTCAAGGACTATGCATGAAAGACTAGGGAACCCAGGCTAACATGAGATAATATCTTCTCAGTTTCAAACTCCCAAATTTCCATTGATGTACCAACATCTAAGAGACCAGAGACCCAATGTGCCATATGAAGTCATGTGAGCACCTATATTAGTAGATGAGACCACCAAAAGCGTCCAAGAGAACATGCAAAAATCCCAGTACTTGAATAAGCCCTAGCTAGGGAAATTTTGACCCTGTGGATTATGCTCCACCATTGTAAAGCTCCTGGTTCTGCATATTAGTCAGTAGAGTTTGTAGAAAAGCTGAGGATTCATCTCTAATGGCTTCAGAAATGGAACTAGAAACAGAATCGTCACATTCTATTGTTGTCAGCATTTGTACATCATCCCTACCCCAAAACAGCAGAAGACTAAGCCCTTGTTTTAAAAAATGAAAGAAAAGCACAGATACTGTGACTAACTAAGTATTTTGGGTCAATGTCAGATTTTGCTATTTTGAACAGAGACCTTTAGTATATTCTTTGATGCAAAATCTATATGCAGTACAGGAAACAAAGTTCACATATCATGTGCCCCGTGCTTTGGCATATCAGCACCATCCTAACCTGCCCCCTCAGGTATCCTGCCACAGAGATGTCGGCCTCACATCAGCTGGGCTGCCCTGATCCTTGAACATGGGGAAAACATGCATAATACATCACTTCTTTCTAGGAGGATGGTGCTGTCCCTTCTACCGCTAAAGTGCTAATGAATATTCAGTGAGGACAGCTGCCCTGCCCACTCCCACAGTGGCTCATCATGTGCTAGCAGAGTAAGTAATGACCTGAGTGATACAATTTCCAAGTGACTCTCCTGCCTCACATTCACCCACATGGACCTGAAATGCACAGATGAAGAAATTGAAACTGTAGAGTGCCTATACATCAGCTCTGCACTGGAGCCCACCTTGGGTTAGACACGGGGTGGCCAGAGTCTTTCCCTGAGGCTAGCTAGTCAAGGTGTTAGCCACTGTGGTCCATAAATCCTTGCTTGTAATTTCTTCACTCTGTGAGTGCCGAAGCAGCAAGAATCCTATAAATACACAAATGGATGTGTCTACCTCACTATGGAACTTACCTAAACAGATGGACTTGGATTAGTTAATGTGACTCATGAACACACCAAGGTGATGTGTTGTGATGTGTTGTCCATGCTGTGGAGTTTCTCTGAAAACCCAATTATTCTAAAAAGAAATTACTCAGGAAGCCCTCAGGATCCTAATAAAGCTTTGTTGTAGTATTTATTATTCTCCTGAAGTAACTGCTATCTCTGAGGCTAACTGCCCTAGTCTTCTAACACAGGCCTAGTCCTGAAAGATTCTAGCCTCCATACAATGTTATCTAGACTTAGAATTTTGTCAGCCTCTGAGACTTACTGCTGAATAAACTCACCCCTTTCTAGTTCTTTCTGATCTCTGGCTGGCTGGTTCAACTCTGATGTTCTAGCTCAAACTCCTCTCCATACTGACTGATTCCATTTGACTTCTCTGTCTCTCAGTCTCATACTAACTTTGGCAATATGTTCTAATCTTCTGCTCCTTTTAATTCTCTGGCTCCTTCTGTCTACAACTGTCCAAATAAAAATGTCGTCTCCTCCTCCTCCTCCTCCTCCTCCTCCTCCTCCTTTCTCTCTGCTCTTATCCCTCTTACAGCTTCTGCTTCCTTTCTCTTCTCATGAGAGTTGTGCATATCCTATTCTGTCAAATCTTTCTCTTATTCATTACTTTGTCTGTCACTCAATTAGACATCACTTTCAAACACGGGTGGTACCTACTACAAACTAACTTTACCTTCATTGTTTGGGGTTAAAGGTGTGTACCAACAGCTCATGTGCCTTCCAGCCAGAGAGATAAAAGGTATGTTTTTTCCAGTAAACAACACACTGTGGGTTCACAGTGTGATCAAATATCCTGCAACATAGTTTAACTTACCATATAAACTACTACATAGTTTAACTTACCATAGTAAAGTCAACATAGTTTAACTCTTCTGGACATGAGAAGTGGGGGAAACAGGAGGGTAGGCTCTCAAACTAACTGTGAATGTCAGAAGACAAGGAAAGAAAGAAAGAAAGAAAGAAAGAAAGAAAGAAAGAAAGAAAGAAAGAAAGAGAGAAAGAGAGAAAGAGAGAAAGAGAGAAAGAGAGAAAGAGGAAGGGAGGGAGGGAGGGAGGGAGGAAGGAAGGAAGGAAGGAAGGAAGGAAGGAAGGAAGGAAGGAAGGAAGGAAGGAAACTAAGTGGGGAAGAATGGACAAGAACAAGGTGACAGGTATGTAACTTAGGGAAGTGTGGATGGGGAGGTGGGAATGGATAGCTCAAGACACTGCAAGGTGGAATCATCCCTTCAGCAGTAGTATCCAGTCACAGAAAAGACATGCGTTGTGGAACTCAATCCTTCACCATAGTCAGCTATGCTTCTGGCATGGCTGGTGGGAACTTAAGAAGTTATTCATTCTGGGCATCACTATCCTCATCTGTAAAGTACGACTCATAGGACTGAGGTGATTTAAACTAAATAATTTGTAGAAAATACCTGGTATGATTTGACCACTGGCAAAGGTCAGTGTAATCAGTATTGGTATGTTATAATCCAGTATGAAACCAAGGAATGGAAGATATCATGAAAATGCAATTATAAATGTAATCCATCCTTGTAGTGACTAGTTGATAGTAAGGAGCTCACTGGGGAGCTCACTAAACTGTCTGGACAAGAAATGAAAAGCAGTGGCTCAGTATATATGCTTGCCCACAGAACACAGTCCTTCCTAAAGTTCAGAACCTGTTAGTCCTTGCCTCTAAGAAGTTTCCCTTCCCCCGATTTGTACATTTGAATATATTACATGCTAGGAGTTTTCCTCCACACTCTGAGGGTACCTATCAGTAAAGCTGGAATGTGTTTCCCCTCTTAGTTATGTCAGCCATGCTTTCCTGAGAGCTCAAGGAAGAACATATTAGATAATGTAACTCTTAGGGTGTTTGACACTAAGTACTAATTCTCTATTTGTAGGAAGCCTGGTAAGACCTTGTTCACAGCTCTTACCCTTAATGGGTCAACATAAGACATTTAAGATGGAGAATTAAATTCCAGGGCAGAAGCATTGACACGGACAGAAAATCAGAAAATGAGAATTGGAAAGTGAGTTTCCTTGGGCTAAAAATGAACATTTCTTGTGGAGTCCTACCAGTTTCAGGACCTCCCAGCATTGAGGATTATAAAAGTAACTTCTTTCAAAAGATGTAATTTTTTTTGTTTTGTTTTTTTGTTTTGTTTTGGTTTGGTTTGGGTTTTTTTGTTTTGTTTTGTTTTGTTTTTAATTTCTTTCTTTCTTTCTTTCTTTCTTTCTTTCTTTCTTTCTTACGTATTTTTCTCAATTACATTTCCAATGCTATCCCAAAAGTCCCCCATCCCCTCCCCCTGACTTCCCTACCCACCCATTCCCATTTTTTTGGCCCTGGCGTTCCCCTGTACTGGGGCATATAAAGTTTGTGTGTCCAATGGGCCTCTCTTTCCAGTGATGGCCGGCTAGGCCAAAAAGATGTAATTGTTATATTGGAAGCTTACTGTTGAAGAAACTCAACCTTTCTAGTTCTTTCTGAACTCTGGCTGGCTGGTTCAACTCTGCTATTCTGGCCCAAACTCCTCTCCAAGCTGAGACTGATTCAAACTGGCTTCTCTCGGCTTCTGACTGAATTGCTCTGCTTGGCCTCAAACTAATTCCGGCAATTATTCTAATATTCTAGCTCATTCTCATTCTCTGGCTTGTTCTGTCTTCACCTGCAACCTGTGTCTGTAAAACTAACCTCTCTCTCTCTCTCTCTCTCTCTCTCTCTCTCTCTCTCTCTCTCTCTCATCCTCCCCCCACCCTGTGTGTGTGCTGTGTGTGTGTGTGTGTGTGTGTGTGTGTGTGTGTGTGTGTGTGCACTGCTCTCTTAAGTTGCCTCTCTTTCCTATGCTGGTCTCATAAGAGTTGGCCATATCCTGTCTCTGACTTATTCTGTCAAATCTTTCTCTGATTTGTCACTTTGTCTGCCCCTCAATTAGACATCACTTTCAAACATGGCTGCTTCCTTCTACAAACTAACCTTGCTTACCTATACTGTTTGGGATTAAACGTGTGTACTAAAGGTGTGTCTGTATTCCAACCAGATCATAATCTAAGGTGTGTCTGCATTCTAGCTATATCACATAGACCTAGAAGGTCTCTGAATGTGATCCCTTGCCAGAGCAGCCATGTTGCTGGATTAAAATTCCTCTACATCTTCCTCCTTTCTGTTTAAGCTAAAAATTGTACACATTTTAACATTTACAAAAGAAACAATTATCAATCCCACAAATTTAACAATCCAATGTCCTTATGAAGACCCACTGATGTGATGATTCTTCCTAACTGCAGTCCTGATCATCTGTCCTTCAGCAAACATCCATTTCAGCATCAAGGTTTCCAATCTGCCAGTCCAATGAAGAATCTGTTTTTCTTCACCTGGTTTGTTGGGCTGTCCCCATCCAGTGAGTATCTTCCTTTTGTATCATGTGCATTGCTGTCTTTCTGTGTCTCTTATTTGCTTGAGTCTTGCCTGTCTTGTGGAAGCTTCTCTTATTTGGAACTGTGTGACTAGCACAAAGATCAATAGATGGAGCATCACAATAAAAGCTCCTTTGCATGTCCTTCTAGGCTAACATTCCTCCTAGGGTAACTAGTCTGATTTCTAATAACAGACTAATTTTGTCCATCTTAGTGAATAATATAATTTAAATTATACGTACATTATTATTATGGTTGTTCTAGTTGTCTAGAGTCACCAGGGAAAAGTCTCAGTGAGGCATTGTCTAGATCAGGTGGGTCTTTGAGTATGTCTATTGGGGGATTACCTTAAATACAGTGAAGTGGATAAACTTGCTCTCTGTGGGTGGCACCATTCCTTAGGCACAAGATTCTGAACCCTAAGGGTAGAGAAACCCAGCTGATAACTCGTTGCTGTTGGATCGCCACCATAATCAACTCTTCAACTTGCTGATAGACTATAACCTGCAATTATGAGTTATAATAAACATCTTTTCTCCTAATTTGCTTTTGTCTCAGTATTTTTAATCATAACTACTGTTTACTATGCAAACATCCACTTTGCCTTTCTGGGGATGGAATCTGGGGCCTTGCTAGGGAGGCACTCTACCATAGAACTATAACTACACCCTTTATGTAAAAGCTCTTATTTTAGAATGGTTTTACAGGGGAAAAAATTCTCTTTTGAGTCAGTCAGCTTGTAGAGGAGTTTGGGCCAGAACAGCAGAGTTGAACCAGCCAGCCAGAGTTCAGAAAAAGCTAATTTGTTCACATATCCCGCACCCAGGCTCTCAGTTGGTGTCACTTTGCCTAAGTGTGGAAATTTAAGGGGGGTTTTCTTCTCTGTTTTCTTCACTCAACATTTGACTTCAGAGATTTACCTCCTGCTGGTTGTGGTCGATGTTCTGTCCTCTTTGCTGAATGCTGCTTCATTAACAGAATGCTCTCTAATTATTTATCCATACTACTATGGATGTACTTTTGGAGCGCTCCCAGTTTGGAGACTTCACAAATGTTGCTGCTAATAACATTCTGGCACGGTGTGTATAAAAGGCTCTTCAGGGATTCAAATGTTCAGTCCCAGGTGGAAAGTGCTGATATAACCTAAACCAAATAGTTCACTCCAACTTGAACTGGTTGATGCGAAGTTAATACAAAATATAAATATATTATTGATTAAATACAAATACAAACTATTATTGGTTAGTTGATTGATTGTTTTGATTTTCCAAGTAACTCTGGTCTAGGTTTGCCTCAGCTTCTCCAACTGGGAAGCTGTGGAATGAGCCATACAGAGCCCACTTTGCTGGATCTGGTTCAATGAAGGCCTTCACTCTGGCCCTATTGTGATGGATCTTAACAGGCATCTCAGAAGAGCAAAACTTAAGTGTGATTCTAAGCAGCCAATATCACAGTTGCTGATCATTGGTCATTCTTTTTGTATGCTATTTCTCAACTATGCCTTTCAATGCTGTATCTTTCTAATTGACTTTTTAAAACAGAGCTTCCTACTAAGGACGTTGACCCTGTTTTTCTGGGGTGGTATGCACACTGCCTCCCCCTACCCCCAGTATGACTCACCTTTGAATTTCATGTGTGGTGGACCCTGAGAATCCCACATCTAAGCTGATCTCTGCCCTTGCTGATCCTTCCCACTTCTGCCCTAAGCTTTGTGCCTGGTATTACGAACTTCCCAGTATGTTCTCAGCAGCATCTTAGACTCTGATTCTGACAGGGAAAGCAAGTATGGTTCTCCTGAGTTTACCTACATATCGTTCTCCTGGGTCTTACAGCAACAAACTGCCAGCAACCAGGTAGACTGCAACTGAAGTGCATTCATTCACAGTTCTGGATGCTGGATCTTCACAATGGAAATACAGCAAAAGATGTCTTAAAGCCTGGAGGGAGAAAACATCCTGGCCCTCGGACTCTCCACCATCTTCTTGGCATCCACCATTCCAGTCTGCATCCGTCCTCACATTGCCTGCATCTTTGCTTGTGTGCCTCTGTGATGGTTGACTTTTTGTATTAATTTAACTGAACCATGTTTCCCAGATGTTTAGTCACACGAAGTTCTAGATGATTCTATGAGGGTGTTGGAGATAAGACCAGTATTTATACCAGTGGCCTTTGAGTAATGCAGGCTGCCCACTCTAATGGCCACATCTTGTGGGCCACATCTAATTAGCAAGAAGCTTGAACAGAACAAGATTGATTCCTAAAACATCAAGGAACTACTGCAGAGAGCCTTCCAGCATGAGCTGTCATACCGCTGTCTTCTCTTGGCCTGCAGATTTGAGCCTTGCCAGCCCACAATAGCTACATGAGCTTATTTCTTAAAATGAGCCTGTCTATGCTCACATGCATCTCGTCAGTTCCATTTCTCCGAAGAACTCAGGTTGAAGGTTATGTCTTGTCAGAAATATACCAGCCATTAGATACAGAACCTACCCAAATCCATTATGACCCTCTCCTAACTATCACATCTGAAAAATCCTTGCAACAGCTCCTCTCTGTCCTTGATTTACTTCTATAGCTTCAGACAACCTTAGTTCAAAATATTAAACAGAAACTTCTAGGGGTAAAAAAAAATTGATACATTAAATAAATGTTATTATATCATTATTATTTCATTTTATTGTTAGATACTGCTGTCAATCACTTTGACGTACCTATTTATATGTATGTGTGTATGTATGTGTGTATACTATGTATACATAGTATAATTATATTTGTGTGTGTGTGTGTGTGTGTGTAATGTATAGGGCTTGTTGTGGTAAAAAGGTTCTGCCAGTCTTAAAGAGTCTTGGAAAGCTACTGGGGCTAAGTGGGAACTGTTGTAGTTCTGAATCAGGCTGATTCCTAGCTTCTAGGTGGACATGAGCTTGAGAAGAGGCACTATTCCATGTTCTGATATTATATATATTGGCTTGGAGTTACTGCACCGTAGACCAGTAGACAAGATTGATGGCTCCCACTCTGCCTCCCATTAAAGAGTAGCACTCTGCACACCTCACACTTCTAGCACTCAGCTCCATGGCTCTCCTTTCTTGGCTCTTTCAGGCTGAACAAGTAGATCTCAGATACAACTGAGGCAGTTGAGCTGGAGTCTCATCATCTTCTGCCTAAACCCAGATGAGTCCACTCACTGAAGTGTTTATTAGTTCAATGAACTTTTACATTGAATTTCCAATGATAAGAGCATGGGTTCCAAAAAGGATGGGCTGGGTGTGGAATCTGGTTCTACCCTTAGGTTTACTATGGGTCTCACTCCAGCTGTCTTAGTCAGCTTTCTTATTCCTGGAGAAAATATCATGACCAAGAAGCCAGTTGGGGAGAAAAGGGTTTATTCAGCTTACACCTTTATATTGCTGTTCATCACTGAAGGAAGTCAGGACTGGAACTCAAGAAGGTCAGGAAGCAGGAACTGATGCAGAGGCCATGGAGGGATGTTCCTTACTGGCTTGCTTCCCCTGGCTTGCTCAGCTTGCTGCCTTCCAGAACCCAAGACTACCAGCCCAGGGATGGTACCACCCATGATGCCCCCCTCCCCTTAATCACCAACCAAGAAAATGCCTCACAGCTGGATCTCATGGAGGCACTTCACCAACTGAAGCTCCTTTCTCTGTGCTAACTCCAATCTCTACACCCACATCCTTACAGTCCAGGACTGCCCCATAGCTGACTCCAGGTCTACCCTGCTTAGTTTGTCAAAGAAAGTATTTGTCTGCTGACCCCTCTACACCCTGTTGAGGAGGATCAGCACTCTATAAGTGCTGGTAGGACACCAGGATTTGTTCCCCTTGCTTCGCCATGAAGCACCCTGGTTTTGCTGCAATTATTCAGATATACTTTCCTTCCAGAGTTAGCCTCAATTAGTTATCACATGCTAGTACACTTCTATTCCTATCAACAATCCTAATATTTTTATCCTCAATTCTATGTCCTTCTGTTTATACTTAGCACTTATCCCAGCAGCTCTTCTAACTACCCTGTTTCCTTATGAAAGAGCTATACCTGAGGACATAGCCTGGGCTTTAGTTTTCTGATTTCCACTCTTCTTGTATTGGGACTGTCATTGGAGATTAGGAAATGCTTGCAGCCAGTGGGCCAGGCTGCAAAGCTGTGCATGCTGCATGCAGCCTGATGTCTGCTCTTACGCCTCTCATTCACCTGTCTTCCCCTTCCATATTGTATTGTTTGGAATTCTTAAAATCCAAATGCTTTTTTTTTTCTCCTCAAACTCTGTGACCCACCCTCCCTCATCAAAAGGAACCGATACCTTTCTGTGGCTGTGTCCCTTACATAGCTTTTGGGGAGGAGACTTGAGAAAAGGAATGTGAAGGCTATAGAAATGGGATTCTCCCCTGGGCTTGAGACATTGCTGAACAAGTATGTCCCATCCTATTTGGGGTATGGCAAGCTTACCTATAAATGCCATTTTTACTCACTTAATGGCAAATATGAGCTAAGTTCTGGCCTGGAGGATCGGAAATGAGCATCCAAAAAATGATAGAGAGTCCCAAAATACTCCCATGTTAGCACTTCAGAAAAGACGGTAATATATAAGGTTATATCTCCAAACACATCTCTTAAGCCCAACATATATTGGCAGACAAGCTTCATCAGAATTCCTCACCTCTCTAGTAAGAGATGATAAACGGTTTACTCAAGTTACATTCCTGGATCCTCGGTGCAGTGACATTAAGAGTCCCAGATCAATAAACACAGTGAAGCAGATCCCTTCCACTCTCTCCAGACCACCTGCCATCTTGTGATTGAAGATGCCATTCTGAACTGTCTGAGCCCACAGCACTCAGGCAAAGAGCCAACACCCCTCCTCCAGTACATACAAGGGCTGCATTTCCTCCATAGAAATGGTCACTCACACTCCTCACCTGCAGGAAAGTGGAGTCCTCATCCCTCATCAAAAAAAAGTTCTCTTTGCAACAGGAGACCATCACAGAAAACCACAACCAATGAAAATGCAGAGTTGTAGACCACAGAGCCAATGGCAATACCTACAAAACAACCCTCATACCTAAGGCTCAAGGAACATTATGAAGAAGTTTGAAAAGCTTGTAAGAGCCAGAGGATCAGGGAGTTTGCTGTGAGATTGTCTTCTACTACTATCAGAAGCTATGCCTATAGAGTCTCACCAATGTGACACCTAAACATGAGCAGAACAGGGAAAACAACAAGAGACATGCTAAAATGGATTGGAAGAAAGACCACAAGGCCTCAGCCGGACACAAAGAACTATAGGCCATAACAAATGAGAAAAGTGGGAGACATAATTTTCCTCAGGAAAGAAAGAACATACCAACTGGTTATACAATACCAAATGGCCAGCCCTGAAAAGATACATACAGGTAACACTGTACAAATGGAACAGGCTATAGTTAGGAATCCATGAAATAACAATTAGTGAAGAAAGAATTTCAGATACCAGGCCAGCAAAAGGCCCTCATGCTGAAAATGTTGTTTTGTTTGCTCTCTTGAGTCAACTCCAGGCAAGGTATAAAGATTTGGTGAGGAGTGTATGCGGGAGGATTTAGAGGGAAGAAAGGAACATGGGAGATGCTGTAATTATATTATAATCTCGAAAATATTTTACAAAATAATAATAAAATGAAATAAATCCAGAAACAAAGCAATCAATTGGCACAGTAAACAATATGGATTTCTTCCCCACCAATGTCTCCCATCTCTGCTTGTGCCTGAGCCTAAGGTATCTCCTCTTTAAGTGGCCGAGGAATCAATTCTTAGTTAGGAAATATCTAGGGGTGCAGTGGGCATTGCTGGAAAAGTTCAATAGTTTGATATCCAGTCAGGCCAAAGTACTGCAATATCAAATCATCTGAGCCAAGATACCAGGTAACATCAAGGAAGAAAGACTTCCCACCACTTAGAGGGGAAGAAGAAAGGAGGTGAAAGCATATTACTTCTCAGTATATATGATTAATACCTTCAGCGCTTCGGACTGTTGCGCATGTATATAATTATAAATACATTTCCTTTAAAATCAAGCTTGTCCTCAGCAGGTCCATCTCACTGGAGTCCCAGAGAGTGAAGCAATTAACTTCAGTGCATTTGACTGCAGTGTCTCTGTTGAAAAGGTTTCTCCTTCTAGTAGCTGTGAACTTGTAAGTGACAACTGAACACAGGATGTGGGTTCAGTATTCCTTTTCTCATGATAAGTCAAAGAATCCTCAAACTACGTGCCTGGAAAGCAAAGGCGTATTAGGAATGCATGCTCATGCTTCTTGGCTGTTGAATAATAGCCCTGACACACAAGCAACAACCTTGCACCAGGAGTTTATTGGCTTATTTATTTCCAGATACTGGGCCAGCAAAAGACCCTCATGCTGAAAATTTTGTTTTGTTTGCTCTCTTGAGTCAACTTCAGGCAAGACATAAGGCTGTGGTTCTTTTAGAGGCTGTTAATTTTTCCATCAGAAAGCTATTTTGACTCATTGTGGATGCTTTCTTAAAACGCCACTGTCTGGTCAACACAACTACTGATGACAAAGGATGAAAGAAAGTGTCTTGGAAAATGCAAGGCAGGGATCCTTCCAGGATGCTCATTGCTCCATCCTGATGTCAGTCATTAAATTATCTTCCTTTGAAAGTAAGCGAAGCAACACTGGCAGAGATCCCGTGTAAACACTCCTACCCTTGTCCCCTTGTTGCATTAGGTTTGGTGCAAGAGTGGTGCTCATGGTTCTGGAATGATACTTTTAACATTATACTGATAAAAGCTAACAGCCTTTCTTTTGTCTTTTCTCCATCAGTAGTGTGTTGACCAGACAGTGGCATTTTAGGAAAGCATCCATAATGAGGTAAAATAGCTTTCTGATGGAAAAATTGATAGCCTCTAAAAGAACCACAGCCTTAACTCTTCTAAGTTTCTATTCGGAAAATGTAAAATATGGAGTGTGCTTCTTTCATGGGACAGGCACGTGGAGCAACAGTGGGACATAAATCCTGGAAGCACACAAGCACTGCAGCATCTGCTGTTGAGTATATGGTATTGTAGCAGCCTGGCTGGTGGGCAGGCACCTGCCCTATTTAGCCTGGTTCCACTGCTGAGCCATGCATGGACAGCAAGTGCCTATGACTTCCATTGCCCTTCACACTGCATGGCCTATTCTGCCCTGCAGGCTAGTATGAATCTATTTATGCTGCCTTAAAGAAAAATGAAACTACCTGACACTGGACAACTTTTAAGAACAACAACAACAACAACAAACTTGTACCTTATAGATCGGAAGGGTAGAGAGGCCAAGACTAAGTTGCTGGCAATGTCGGCCTCTGGTAGGACCTGCTCTCCACTTTAAAGATGGAGTAGTGGGTAGAAGAGAAGATCGCTGTCCTTGGGGATCAGGAAATGGACGAGCCAAGCCCTTTTATGTGGCTACTCACCTGCTCACGATGCCAATAGTAATTTAATGTCCTTGGTGAAGACTCCATCTCTAGATGCCATCACATGCAGCATCCAGGACCTTATAGCAGACAACCTGGACCACGGCTCTTCCATGTGTCCCTCTCCCTGCTGGCCTTGCTCTACTGCACCAGAAGACTAGGAGGACCAGTGCTGTCTCAGGGGTGAGTTCACCCCTCATCTCTAGATGGGCAGTGATGGAAGGCTCAGACCTGTAGTACTGCCTCAGTTAAGTCTTCCATTAAAGGGAACGAATAAAGAAAGTAAATAAAAAATCAAATCTCTCCTTTAAAAAGAAATGACAAGGTTTTCCCTTGTCCACACTACCTTGAACTCGGGCTTTAAGTGTGCTGGAAAAATATCATGGATCAGGTTGCATGAGATAGCTCAACATTAGCTGCCTTAGTTTCCAAACTAATGGGTTGTGGTTCCCCACCCCCTTCTCTCAAATCCCACTCATTGTTCTAAATCATGCTATAAATATTCTATCCAAGAATGATCGTACGTGATGAGGCTCTGTGCTGCTCATTACTCCATCTTAATTCTCACCTTGGGATGAGTTACTCGGGAAGTTCTGACCATGCTCTAGCTTATCCACTATGAAGCCCCTGCTTTCACCTTCTCATCCACAGTTCCTTTGCATTTTGTCATCCTTGTGACTCCAGCAGTCATTGATCACCCCATTTTCTGTATGAGAAACAACTACTGAGAGAGACCCAGACCCATAGCAATTCATCCAAGATGACATCATATTACCACAGCTTGGATGCCAGAGCGTCAACCAAGGAAACAGTTCATGCTGGAGCAGTTATGGTGGCATGCACAGGATGGGCTTGTTTTTAATATGTGATACGGGAAATCTCATGATGTCCCCAAACGGATTACCTATTCTTAGATCCAACCTAAAAGTGACTTTTCTCACACATAAGAATTGCAGACCTCATCAATAACCACAATCTTTTAAATTTTTTGCTTCTGGCTCCCAAATTACTAATCCTCACAGAGGGAATGTGGCTGTCCAATCAATCCCTCTTTGGAGCCACAAAAGCCAGAAATCTATATGACCATAGGCAGAGTGTTGGGGGTAATATTAATGAGAAACAATGTCTAAAGAGTATATGTGAGGGACTCGGAGCTAGTGACACTGGAGCCAGAAAGATCTTTTGTTTTCATCAATTTAAATCAACTCAACACTAAGTCCTTTGGCAGTGGGCACATATGCCCTCTCAGATTTATTCCACCAGGCTTCTCCTCCAGTAGTTATGGGATTTTCAAAAAAATCTTGAAAGGAGGATAGATAGATAGATAGATAGATAGATAGATAGATAGATAGATAATACATAGATGATAGATAGATAGATAGATAGATAGATAGATAGATAGATAATACATAGATGATAGATAGATAGATAGATAGATAGATAGATAGATAGATAGATAGATAGATAGATAGATAGATAGATGATAGATAGGTAGATAGATAATTCATAGGTGATAGATAGATAGATAATACATAGATGATAGATAAATAGATAGATAATACATAGATGATAGATAGATAGATAGATAGATAATACATAGATGATTGATAGATAGATAGATAGATAGATAGATAGATAGATAGATAGATAGACAGATAGACAGATAGACAGTTAGATAGACAGACAAATAGAATCTCTATCTCTCTCTTTTTCTCTCCTCTCTCCACCAACAAAACACTCAGCCCGTCATCTTTCCCAACTTCCCGGCCTCCTTCTCCTCTGAAGGACCCTCCCAGCATTGGGATCCAGGGCTGTCTAGACTGCCTCAAACACTTCTTGGGATCCAGGACTCTGCCACTCTCTTCCAATATTTGTCTCCACTCAACACTGTCTTTGATCCGTTCATACGTTTCTGAAACACCAGGGGACTTTGGCCATTCTGCAGCTTCTGTTTGCCTTGCAAAACTTTCCAGGAAAGTTTCTAGGGAATACAAGTAACCTTGTACCCCATGAAACTGAGAGACAGGAGAAAAGTAAGGAAATGTGCACATCAATTAATATCTCGATATCTTATTCCAAAATGAAGATATAAATAGGATGTGGGTATCCAAGGTCAGATGAGATCTTTTCGGATAAGAGTAACCTGAGCCATGCAGAGAAGAAATCAATTTGGACAAGAATTATTTAGCAAAAGATGATCTCTAAGGTTTGGTTTTTTTTTCAGGAGGATGAGAGATGGGAAGCCAGAAGAGGGCTGTATAGCATCTCTTCTTAGCCTGAGGTCTGCACACAAGAACAGGGAATGGTTAGTAGACACCCTCTCCACAGCCCACTTAGGATCATCCTGAAAGTCAAGTTTACTACCCGTTAGACAAGACACTAGATCTGTGTTATTAAGCGTTAGACACTGGGTCTGTGTGATGGCCACTTTAGCATAAAGTCATACAGGAGACAAGGCAGACACACCGCTCCCCTGAGAGGATGGCTTCACCTGAGACTATCACCATCTCCAGGAACAGAATGCAAAAGCCACCTCATTTTCAAAGGACATCCAGATGTTAGGTACAACTTTTACATAGCACGGATGGTTTGAAAAGTAATCCTCCCTTTGTTTGGTTTATTACGGTGCTCAGTTACTCGAGAGAAGAGAATTTTGGAAATCAGTCATCTATGTGTAATGCAAAGATTAGCACATGGCAGAAAGAAGCAAAGATTACCTGGCTTGTGTGCCCATCACACACCCAGCCAGCACAAGGCGCAAATCTTCCAACCATAGTATGTGGTCTCAAGACTTTACTATTTTCTCCATTTTATTGTTGGCAAAAGGGTCCTGCGTGGAACAACAGAAGAATCTTAAGTGAGTCTGGTGACCAGGCAACCAGTCAGGCTATAGCCATGTGCAGTGCAGCTCCCATAGTACAAGGAATCCGTTAGTGTATGCTTATTGTTAAGCAAGGAATCCCAGAAATTATGCAAATTAGCTAATCATAGAAGTGAAGGACTGCCTATTATCCTATCATCTGGTAATAACTCTGATTAATAGCATGGCATATATTTTACATATACATAGAACCCATTTCTAATTTTTGCAGAAACACTACCATTATGTATATTTTTTAGCTTACTTTTAAATGTAGAAACACATTTTCATATAAACAAATAGACCCCTGCCTCATCACTTCTCTATCTACAGGACACCCGACTGCACCATAATTTTTGAAAATGCAGATTCTCTCCTGTTTCTGACATTGTTAACAGCACAACAATGAATGAATACTCCATAAATGTATTTATGGTCACTCTTTTGAAATAAATTCTTTCAAGAGGAAGTTAAGGTGAAAGCTATTTAGAGATCAAACACTGTTTTGATCCAAGCTGCAAAACTACCCTTCAGAAGGCGTCATTCCAAGTCGCACTCCCACTTCCGACGTCTGGGTGAAGGTCTAAAACATAAATCTCAATGCTGGATAGCCAACTCACTGACAGACCAAACCTCTTATGATTTAGGGATCCAGAGTCCTTACAACACACTGTCCATCATGCACATGAATACACCCATGCAAAAAAAAAAAAAAAAAAAAAAAGCCAGGCATGGTGGCACACGCCTTTAATCCCAGCACTCGGGAGGCAGAGGCAGGTGGATTTCTGAGTTCGAGGCCAGCCTGGTCTACAAAGTGAGTTCCAGGACAGCCAGGGCTATACAGAGAAACCCTGTCTCGAAAAAAACCACAAAAAAGACCACATTAATAAACTATACACATATATCTCTGCATACATGTATCAACTGAAGCAAAAATCCTTAGCATAAAAATTGGCATTAACTCCAAAATCATAGACTACACTTTCTAAAATCTTGTTTAATCAAGTCACCATCTAAGTCTCAAGTTCTTTGTCAACTGAGCTGCTCCAACACCCCTCTGACACAAGATCTATGGCTCCATTTTCCAGAGGAACGCAAGAGGCCCCGCCCCTTCTGGCCGAGCTCCTTCTTTACCTGAGCCCTCTAATTCTCTTCGGGAGATCTTGAAGCCACTGTGCTGCTTCCTGAGTCAGCTTGGTCAGTTTGGGACTCTGAGTCCTGGACATGTTCCCTCTATGTCTGAATGTTGCTCTCTTTGCTAGCTCCCCAGACAGCTCTACTGGCCCATGAAACCCCACTTGTCGTGACATCCTGTAAAAGGCCACTCATCGTAACATCACATCCATGGTGCTTTTTTCATTCCTCAGATGTCACTGATTCTGCCACACGCACCTTCTGTTATGCCTATTTTGCAATATTTATCACACCGAAAAGAAAAGTATTATTCATGCCTGTCTCTTCCACATTACAATGAACTCACAAGATTTTCTGGATTTAGAATTTTACTATGCCATAGGGATGCTTAATATGCAGTTGATAAACAGGCAACAAGCAATGAAATAGATAGGTTACGGATTTTCTGGCTTCATGTATGACACCTCTAGAAAGAAACCTCAGAGCCTTACTCAAAATCACTAGAAGTCCATCTTTTTTTTTTTTTTTTTAATCTAAGTGTCAGAGTCTTTTCTGGAGGTCATTAAAATCTAGGTACCCCTCGACAGTTCTCTACTGGGAGAACTATTCCCTAGTTCTCTAGTCACCCAAGTTCTCCTCTTGGGAGCAGGTGCCTGCTGACAGTTCCATCAAGGAGAACTGTTGACAAAAGTCCATCCAAACAGCTACCACAGTGAAATCAGCCAGTTACTACCCCCATCCTTAGAGGGAGAGGTAAAAAAGTTATAGGAACCCTGGATGAATAAGGATAGGCTGATTAATGTAAAGGGAACAGGGTCTTTGCATTCCCTCCCAGCAGTGACTACAGCATGACAAGGGAACTAAGCAAGCATCCTGTAGAACTAAGAAATAACACCACAAACCGTTCCCATGCAATGTGGGCAGGTTTCAGCTTCAAAGGTGCTTCAGATGTGCTGATGCTGCAGGAGACATTGTTTCCCGAGGCTACCCCTCCCACAGTTTCACAGCAGAATATCTCCCCTGTTGCTTTTCAAGTCGCTCAAAACATAGACATATGCACCGATTTTCCATGGAATCACAGCAGAACATCTGACAGCCGCCATGTCAGTCCTACCACCGAGCACCTGCAGGCAGCAAGGAGATGGAATGCAGGGATGGAGCTCTGCATTCGAAACTACACTGTAGGCTAGGGGTAGAATTAGCCTGGACTATGGAGGCGGAAATCCACGAGCTCAAATTTCAGCTCTGCCATTTTCTGTCGTGTAACCCCGGGGCAAATGATTTCTCTCTCTTATGATATGCCAACTGCACAGATTTGTTCTTTCAATAAACAGCAGTTTTCAAATAAGCATTAGTGATACCCAGATTTTCTCACCAAATAATAATAATAATAATAATAATAATAATACTTGCTATGTTTTTCTGTATATTGGTGAAAGTTTAATCTGGATCATATAGATAGTTATGAAGCAGAGAGAGAGGGAGAGGGAGAGAGAGAGAGAGAGAGAGAGAGAGAGAGAGAGGAAGGAAGGGAGAAAGGGAGGAAGGGAGGAAGAAGGAAAGGAAGGAAGGAAGGAAGGAAGGAAGGAAGAAAGAAAGAAAGAAAGAAAGAAAGAAAGAAAGAAAGAAAGAAAGAAAGAAAGAAAGAAAGAAGGAAAGAAAGAAAGAAAACTCATTTAAAAGATTCACAAAAAAAATGTATCAGCTTACTGGATGATGGGTGGAGAGATAGCTTAGCGGTTGGTGCTCTTCCAGAGGAAATGGGTGAGTCTGTTGGCAGGAAGGCTAATGGCAGAACTGTCACATTCATAGGCAAGTGCCGCAAGGGCTTAAGGAGAGGCTGCTTCTGAGCTTGGCCCTCTTGTTCCTTCTGTATCCCATTGGACAATCTGCCAATCTCAGAGTTAGAATGATCTCCAGGAGCCACAGAAACAATTGAGTGAGTTGGAGGGAAGCTTACAAACACCAAGGGAGAGAAAGGCTGAAAACAAGACTGGAACCATACCGCAGCCACTACCATGGCTGCTGATTCTTCCTGCCCATGCATATCAGCCTCCCATAGGACAAAACAAAGAAATGAGGCCAGCTAGGAGTCTTGGGATACAGCATTGGGGTACTCTGGGGATACACTCCCAATGGACTCCAACAATCAGAGCTTGCCTGGCCTGGTATCCAAGAGTTCCTAAGTCTGTTTAATAGAGACACATTGGGAATAATGTTTTTAAATACTTTCTGCCCTTGACTTCATTTCCCTTTGCCAGATGGCTACCACCCATTGTATCAGTAGCATCTGTGGCTTCTAAATTCATTGTTTATGTGCCACAAGAGAAGTGTGGAGTTCTGAGTGCTGACCTCTACAAAACTCAGAAAGGCCTATCACAGAAGTGAGTCTTCAGAAGTTGTCACTGAGGTACACTGTGGGATGGAGCATCTACTGGGGTTTAGCACCTGTGAAATAAAAGGGGAAAAAGAGGAAGCCTCAGCCTCAGCCTCAGCCAAGCCAGCAGGGGGTTCTCGCATCTGAACCATCCAACTAAGATAGGGTTGTCTGTTTTAGGCTGAGATGGCCAGACCTTATACTCCAGCCCTGGCTACAGCTGCTGGCATGACCTCAGGCAGAGTAGCCTTCTGCAGCTAAGACCTTCCCTGAAGGCTTGGATGCTGGAGTCCATGTGTTTCCTGTACATCCAGCTTCTGGGGGCTGCATCCCTTCAAGGGGTCGGGAAGCTCTCATCTATGAATAGACTCTTCCAAACCCTTCTAGTTTGAAGAAACAGGTAGACAAGGGAGGGGGGCAAAGGGAAGGCATGTGTGCCTTCATGTTCTAAAAAAGGGACTTGGTTCAAGTCTGGGTAGCCAGATGACATGTTAGCGGCATGGAATGCAAGGTCTCTTCTTACAGACTTCTTCAGACGACATATTCAGGAGGTTGGGTTGTTTTATCTATAACTCCATTCTGAGAACAGGGTTGGCCCACAATGCCTGGTGCACTGGTCACAGAGTTGCTATTTCCAGTCAATTCTCTTCTCCTCTAGTTCCATGCCTCCCACCCGCAAAACAACAGACACAAGGCCGGCCCACATCTGATGGTTAGGGAAGGCCTTCAGGAAGTCGAAGAACTTGCAGAGCCTGTGTCACAGAAGAGAAGGATGAAGCCTGTACTGGGTGGGTTTCTCCTTTCAGGGCCAGAATCTCTTCTTTTCAGCTGGGATGAGCCCTATGACTTTTGATTTCCAAGCCCAGGAGAGAACTTCCAAGCTCAGAAAATTCTGAAGACTCCCTACCAAACGCCTTCCTCCTGAGCACAAGGGGCATCAGTCTCCCCTCGTGGGGACAGCAGCCTTCACACAGCCGCTAGGGGGGAAAATAAAAGATTATGCTAACTTAGACCCTGAGGGCACTATTATATTAAAGCAAAGAAAATAAATCTGCACACTCCAGCCTGCTCCACTCAAGAGTCCTCACCCCCTCCTCTGGACTCAACAGCGAAGTAGAGATGGAGAGGGAAGTGATAAAGCCACACACTAGAGACAGGCCTTTCTCCAGATCACTCATTAGACCACAAAATACTGAAGCCCTAGGAGGGCATTGCTAGGTCCCTGAGAGCTGAGATTGCGAGATGAGCACAGAAGAACTGAGAGTAGCAAGTATCAAAAATGTCAAATTTCACTCAATTTAAATACAGCTAACAAAAATCTGCTGATTTTCCCCTCGCTGAAGTTTTCTGCCCAGCACATTTTGTTTCAGTGAGAGCTAGGCTACCAGCCAACTTCCAGTAATCACCGAGTGCAGAATGTACCGACCCATGCACTCCTTCAGAAGGGTGCGAAAGGGTGCATTTAACTGGATTCTGATAGTTCTAGAATTATTTCAGCTCAAAAATGTTTATTTTTTTTTAATGTGTGCCTGTGTTAAATCTGCACATACCATCTGTGCACCATGTGTGCAGTAATGACAGAGGCCAGAAGGGGGCATCAGGATCCCAGGAACTGGGGTTAGCTACCACATGGGTACAGGGAATTAAACCCTGGTCCTCGTGATCTTAACCAATGAGCCATCATCTCTCCAGTACCGTATTGTATGTTTTAAATCATACCTGATATACAAAATTGGAATAGTTCTCAGTAAATCAGGCATGTGCCCTACAGTGGAAAACAAAGGACTCAGTATAAGTTTTATGAAGGCCTGAAAAACTAAGGATGGTTGCTTTGGTTTACTCGAAGGCTGTTGTTGTTGTTTGAACATTTGTTGAGTTTTTGACAGTCTTACACATGATGGCAGTGCATTCTGATGGCTGTGCCTCCCACGCCCTGGTCTCCCTCCTGTCCCTATTAATAAGCCTTCCCCACCGTACAACTACCCTTACTCTTCAGGATCCCTAGTAACTTTTAAGACTTTTGTACAGTGCATTTTGATCAAATCCATCCTCCTCACTGTCCTCTGACTCCTCCCAGATGTACCCTCAGCTCCCCACCTCCCCAGCTTTCTGTCCCCTTTTCTTGGTTCAGCCACCCAGTGAGTCCAATCTGTGCCGCACAGTTACTCCTAAGTGTGTGTCCATCCACTGGAGTATGATTGACCTTACAGGGGGCAGCACCCTTAAAGAAAGCTGACAGTCCCTCTCCCGGAAGTCATCAGCTGTCTACAGCTCCTCAGAGGTGGGGGCTCATGAACCTCTTCCGACTGCATGCTAGAATGTTGACGGATTTGATCGAGTTCAGGAGGCTGCAGCTGCTGTGAGTGAACTTGTGGGTGCCACCAAGGATCTTGTCATGTCGGTTGTCGTGTCCAAAAGATGCTGCTGTGTTTCAGTCCTCCCTGACCTCTGGTGCTTACCATTCTTTCTGCTCCCTCCTAAGTGACAGTCCCTGAGCCTTCGGGGTGCTGCAGCTGTCTCACTTTGGACCGAGCAGTCCACCGATACTTTAACCAGATATGAGTCTCTGAGTTCACCACCACCCACAGCACAAAGACACAGCAATAAAGCCCATATAAACTGAGTTGCAAACTGCAGATTCTTACCTATGCCCAAGGTTAGGGCCCAATTTTGGTTTTGACGCTCAATGTCACTGGGTTTGCAGGCTAGCTCACTAGGCATGGGGGTGGGGGCGGTGGTGAGGTCTGTAGAAGGTGGCTGAAATACTGAACAGAATGCTGTCTTACCCCCAGCTTTGTCTGTGGCTCCAGGTAACAATAGCACAAAAATCAAAGACCCCGAGAGGTCAGATCCCAAGCTCCTATTCACGCTGAAGCTCAAGCTGCTTCCTAATGAAGAACACAAGAGAAAGATGTTCCGGAGTGTAGCTGTGGGGACAGAGAAGACTCCAGGGAGCAATGCTCTTACACTCTGCTCACTCCACATCCATCCTCTCAGGCTGTTTGTGACATTGTGACAATCACTCAACATATTAAATGCTGCAGACAGACTTGGCTCTGTGCTTAAACAGCAAATGACAATTAGAAATGAATGTGTGCCCTTTTACACAAACAAATTATCTATACTAACCAGGAGTTAGGGAATAAAAAGGAGCTGCTGACAAACTGGGTGGTGCATAGACACAGCCGTAGCTGCCACTTCCTTCCTCAGCCCTCACTGTCGCAGGGCAGCCTATGAAAACCTTCCCTTCAGAGACTACTGTGCAGGTAATAAAAGCAGGGTGACCAACACACCAATCTTCCTTCCAGAGGCTTCGGCTCTCCCTCCACCACAAAGCCCAGAGCCTGCTTAACGCATCAGCAGGTGGAGCTGAAGAGCTGTGGGAGCCACCGAGTTAGGGAACATTCCACACAACTGTTTGAAGACTGTGTTGATGGCATTTTATATCAGATAAACGACAACAAAGACCTGATATATTCCTACAGGTCCTGTGGGTGTTTTCTAGAAAAGCCAGTGAGAAAGGAATGTCACTCACTCCATTCATCTGTCCAGTCACTTGCTCACCCACAAGGGCAGGGCACCACAGCAAACAAGGAAGAGCTGGAGGAATTCAAGCAGACAGAGCCCTGCCCTGATGAACTCATCACTAAGAAACTCAACATAGGGTTTGTTTGTTCGTTTGTTTGTTTGTTTGTTTGTTTGTTTTCAGGCACTGTGATAATAGATATGCCTGTTCAAGCCACATCTTGACTGTCACACGGGAAGTATGTACCCTCAGATTTTAGGTAACTGATCCTTCATCACCTATAAAGCACAGATTGGTAAATCCACCCCAGTAATTCTCCATCTCCCCAATGTTACCTGAAGATTTTATTTTAATCGTCATACCTATGCCCCTTACCAATAATTTTCGAAGTCATGGGTACTTCTGCTGACAGTGAGATCTTTCTTCTTTTGGAGCTGCGTGTTTAACAGACAACCATTGGCTTTGACACCCAAGCACAAATAGTGGTTGTGTGCATCAGTAATTGTGAGGGACCCAGAATGTTACCTGAAATTGATCAATGAACAGAGAGCACTGAATTCTGATAGCTTCATTTCTTTTTTTTTTTTTTTTATTTTTTTTTCTTTTTTTTCTGAGACAGGGTTTCTCTGTGTAGCCTTGGCTGTCCTGGAACTCTCTTTGTAGACCAGGGTGGCCTCGAACTCAGAGATCCACCTGCCTCTGCCTCCCAAGTGCTGGGATTAAAGGCATGAGCCACCATGCCCGGCTGATAGCTTCATTTCTTACAAAGGAAAAATGACCTCCCCTCCTTTACAACTTGATCAAAATGCAGTAACCTTCTTCATTATTCATCTTTGTTGTGGTGGTAAAATACACTAACAGAAGTGACTTTAAGAAAAAGGGGGTTAGTTTTGGATTACAGTTCCTGGGAAAGGTAGCAGAAACAAATGCTAGGAGCCACATTGCACAGGAAGGCTGGTGGATCACACAGTGTGTGTGCACTGGAAGGCTGGTGGATCACACAGTGTGTGTACACTGGAAGGCTGGTGGTCACACAGTGTGTACACTGGAAGGCTGGTGGATCACACAGTGTGTGTACACTGGAAGGCTGGTGGATCACACAGTGTGTGTAGACTGAAAGGCTGGTGGATCACCCAATATGCATGCACAGGAAGGCTGGTGATCACACAGTGTGTGTACACTAGAAGGCTGGTGGTCACACAGTGTATGTACACTGGAAGGCTGGTGGTCACACAGCATACATGCACAGGAAGGCTGGTGGTCACACAGTGTGTATACACTGGAAGGCTGGTGGTCACACAGTGTGTACACTGGAAGGCTGGTGGTCACACAGCATGCATGCACAGGAAGGCTGGTGGTCACACAGTGTATACACTGGAAGGCTGGTGGTCACACAGCATACATGCACAGGAAGGCTGGTGGTCACACAGTGTGTACACTGGAAGGCTGGTGGATCACACAGTGTGTGTACACTGGAAGGCTGGTGGTCACACAGCATGCATGCACAGGAAGGCTGGTGGATCACCCAATATGCATGCTCAGGAAGGCTGGTGGATCACACAGTGTGTGTACACTGAAAGGCTGGTGGTCACACAGTGTGTGTACACTGGAAGGCTGGTGGTCACACAGCATGCATGCACAGGAAGGCTGGTGGTCACACAGTGTGTGTACACTAGAAGGCTGGTGGATCACACAGTGTGTGTACACTGGAAGGCTGGTGGATCACACAGTGTGTGTACACTGGAAGGCTGGTGGATCACACAGTGTGTACACTGGAAGGCTGGTGGATCACACAGTGTGTGTACACTGGAAGGCTGGTGGTCACACAGCATGCATACACAGGAAGGCTGGTGGTCACACAGTGTGTGTACACTGGAAGGCTGGTGGTCACAGTGTGTACACTGGAAGGCTGGTGGTCACACAGCATGCATGCACAGGAAGGCTGGTGGTCACACAGTGTGTATACACTGGGAGGCTGGTGGATCACACAGTGTGTGTACACTGGAAGGCTGGTGGATCACCCAATATGCATGCTCAGAAAGGCTGGTGGATCACACAGTGTGTGTACACTGGAAGGCTGGTGGTCACACAGTGTGTGTACACTGGAAGGCTGGTGGTCACACAGCATGCATGCACAGGAAGGCTGGTGGTCACACAGTGTGTACACTGGAAGGCTGGTGGATCACACAGTGTGTGTACACTGGAAGGCTGGTGGATCACACAGTGTGTGTACACTGGAAGGCAGGTGGTCACACAGCATGCATGCACAGGAAGGCTGGTGGTCACACAGTGTGTACACTGGAAGGCTGGTGGTCACACAGTGTGTGTACACTGGAAGGCTGGTGGATCACACAGGGTGTGTACACTGGAAGGCTGGTGGATCACACAGTATGTGTACATAGGAAGGCTGGTAGTCACACAGCATGCATGCACAGGAAGGCTGGTGGATCACACAGTGTATGTACACTGGAAGGCTGGTGGTCACACAGTGTGTGTACACTGGAAGGCTGGTGGTCACACAGCATGCATGCACAGGAAGGCTGGTGGTCACACAGTGTGTATACACTGGAAGGCTGGTGGTCACACAGTGTGTACACTGGAAGGCTGGTGGTCACACAGCATGCATGCACAGGAAGGCTGGTGGTCACACAGTGTGTGTACACTGGAAGGCTGGTGGATCACACAGTGTGTGTAGACTGGAAGGCTGGTGGATCACCCAATATGCATGCACAGGAAGGCTGGTGGATCACACAGTGTGTGTACACTGGAAGGCTGGGGGTCACACAGTGTGTGTACACTGGAAGGCTGGTGGTCACACAGCATACATGCACAGGAAGGCTGGTGGTCACACAGTGTGTATACACTGGAAGGCTGGTGGTCACACAGTGTGTGTACACTGGAAGGTTGGTGGTCACACAGCATGCATGCACAGGAAGGCTGGTGGTCACACAGTGTATACACTGTAAGGCTGGTGGTCACACAGCATGCATGCACAGGAAGGCTGGTGGTCACACAGTGTGTACACTGGAAGGCTGGTGGTCACACAGTGTGTGTACACTGGAAGGCTGGTGGATCACACAGTGTGTGTACACTGGAAGGCTGGTGGATCACACAGTGTGTGTACATAGGAAGGCTGGTAGTCACACAGCATGCATGCACAGGAAGGCTGGTGGATCACACAGTGTGTGTACACTGGAAGGCTGGTGGATCACACAGTGTGTGTACACTGGAAGGCTGGTGGATCACCCAATATGCATGCACAGGAAGGCTGGTGGATCACGCAGTGTGTATACACTGGAAGGCTGGTGGTCACACTGTGTGTGTACACTGGAAGGCTGGTGGTCACACAGCATGCATGCACAGGAAGGCTGGTGGATCACACAGTGTGTGTACACTGGAAGGCTGGTGGATCACACAGTGTTTGTGCACTGGAAGGCTGGTGGATCACACAGTGTGTGTACACTGGAAGGCTGGTGGATCACACAGTGTGTACACTGGAAGGCTGGTGGATCACACAGTGTGTGTACATTGGAAGGCTGGTGGTCACACAGCATGCATACACAGGAAGGCTGGTGGTCACACAGTGTGTGTACACTGGAAGGCTGGTGGTCACAGTGTGTATACTGGAAGGCTGGTGGTCACACAGTGTGTACACAGGAAGGCTGGTGGTCACACAGTGTGTGTATACTGGAAGGCTGGTTGTCACACAGTGTGTACACTGGAAGGCTGGTGGATCACACAGTGTGTGTACACTGGAAGGCTGGTGGATCACACAGTGTGTGTACACTGGAAGGCTGGTGGTCACACAGCGTGCATGCACAGGTAGCAGAGAGGGAGAACGGCTATAAAAACTCAAACCTCACCCCAATGACACACGTTCTCCAACAAGGCTCTGCCCTGCTTAGAGATTGCAGAAGCTTCCCAAGCGGTGCCTCCAGCTTAGGAAGGAGGATCTGAGCATGTGCCTGGCATAATCCTAGCACTTGGAAGGGGGGAGCAAAAGGAGCAGACATCCAAGGTCATCCTCTGCTACAGCAAGTTCAAGGACAGTGTGGGCTCCAGGAGACTGGGTCTCAAAACAAGATAAGCATGCCAAGAAAAGCAATGAACAAAGAAGCTCCCGAATTAAGGAACGCCAAGCTGAACAAGGACATTCCGTTATAAGCCCAGGGAAAATTAATTCTGTTTTAAAATCAGAATGGGCAAAATCTCACAAAATGGTATGAGAATAAGAACTAAGCAACATCCCTCCAAACAAGCCAGAGACTCTCCCTGGTAGAGTCATAGCTGTGGAGTCTGTAAACTAAGACACCAAGGAAATCAGAAGACATGAAGAACATAAACCAGAATGAAAAAGAAAAAAAAAAAAAACAAACCCTCAGAAAGTAGGTGTTGGACAAAGGTAGAACTTCAGAGAGTCTTAAAACAGAAGGAACTAAAGATACAACAGATGATACCGTAAGACATCTTAAGGAAAGTGGAGAGGAAGAGACTAAGTAAGCAAAATGGGTGAAGAGAGCTACAAGGCCGGGAGACTGAGGCAGGAGGGGTGAGTGGATGAGGAGACATATCTAAGATAGACTAGGACTGATGTGAGCAAGTCGTTCCTATGCAGCAGCGCTGCTCCTGGGACCCTTCTTCCTACTGAGCTACCTTGTATGAGAAAGGGCTTTTGCGTGTGTCTTATTGTACCTTCTTTCGTCCTCTCTTGGAGGCCTGATTTTTTTTTTCCTCTAAAGAGGAAATGGGGGGGGGGGGTGTTGTATGCTGGCCCACGGCCTACATGAACCAGGTACACCTGGGAGGCAGGCTGGGGCTGAAAGACTTAGAGGGTGAGAAAGGAATATGAAGCCAAGACAAACGTCTGATCAAGGCCCGCGAGTTTATTAAGAGAGTGTGCTTATAAGGGGGAAGGCCCATCCCCCGCCAGCCCCTAGGCGATCTACAGGTTGTGTCTTCAGACATCTCAAGGACCTTTCAGCAGGAAGCAGAGTCTTGGAGAAGAGCAAAGAGAGCCATCAAGGTCAGAAGGCTCTACCCTAGGTAATCTCCTTAGTGGCAGCAAGGTCAAAGTCTGGATCAGCCTGCTTCAAGGCTGCCGGAGGCTACAGGGGAGTGGATCTGGGGGAGAGGGGAGGTCAGGGAAGCTAGGAGTCATGCAAGGTGTGGGAAACTGTGGTAACAATGTGTTGTGTGGAAGAAGAATCTATTTTTTCAATTAAAAAAAAAAGAGGAATCTTTTGAAAAAATTAATCAGCATGGAAGAATTTAAAGATTATCATTCCATATCCTCCCAAGAAATCAGGGAAATAAGTCTCTGGCACCAGATATTTAAAGGCACATTAGCTGAGTATCAGGCATGCACACTTGTGAGTCCAGGACCAATAAGGGGCTGCTGGGAATGACAGAGCTAATACTGAATGCTCGAGCTAGGCAGGTAAAGTGTTGGAGGAAGGGAGGGGTAGCTCGAACAGAGAGGAGGGAATGTAGAGGGCACAAGCGGATGCTGGACTCCCTCAGCAGCTCCACTGGTGTCGCTTCTGGCTATGCTATTATGTTGAGACTCTCATGGTAGCATGAGGTCATTCTAATTCCATTATCCTCTGGGTTCATAAGAATGAGTTCCCTGAGCATGACAGAAGGGGCTGCAGCTAAGAGCAGGAAAGACTCATTTTACAGTCTTAGATGTGAACTGAAGAGGGCTGTCACGGGGAACCTCAAGTTACCTTATTAGGAAGCAAAGTTGTTAGAACTGTATCTGGGAAGCCAGATAAGGGAGGTGGGTCATGGATGCCAGGCCAGCCTGGGCTACATGACCCGTGACAAGCCAGGCTAGGCTACATCGTAAGGCCTGTGTCCCAAAGACTATGAAATTGTGTGTGTGTGTGTGTGTGTATGAGATTAGAGACAGACAGAGAGAGCACAAGAGAGAGGGAGTGAAGGAAGAAGGAGGGAGGGAAAGGGACATACAAAGAGAACGAGCCAGAGAGAGATAGGAAACAAAAGAGCAATGAATGAATTGTCTCTAACAACATACACGCTTAGATGCTTCTTGAATTACTTTACTAGCATTTCTTTATGTGTACATGCCTATATCATAATACACATGTGGCAGTCAGCAGACAACATATGGGACTAAGTTCTCTTCTTCCACCATACAGCTCCCAGGGATCAAACTCATCTCACTAGCCTATGGCCTTGAAATGCTTTAAAAAAAAAAAAAAAAAAAAAAGAACAAAAAGATGAGGAGGAGGAAGAGGAGGAAGCATTTTCAAGGAGAGGGCTAATCTCTAAGGCAAGCCTGGAGCATCTGTTCCTACCAGTCGATGAGGAAGCTATCGAACAGTTAACACCATGTCAATACTCTCACAAGGCATGGTGAAGAGGTTGCCCCTAGCTGAGACAACTTGGCCTTCAAAAGGAGCAGCCAGCGCAGTTGGGCAGATATAAATTAGCTAATTCAAATCATGTTTAATCTAATTGGCTAACTTTGGAAGGAGATAACTCCCCTGGGGACTAGTGGCTGATGGGGAGAGCCACACATGCTTCATCTTGACCTGTTCGACTCTGGGTACAGAGAGTCAGTGGTAGAAACTGAAAGATCCTGACAGAATGTAAAAGGTCACAGAAGCCCTGAAATTGGCAAGATAGACATCAGTGTTAGCAGAACTAGCTTCACTGATTTAGAAAAATAGAGGTGCACAATGCTCTGGCCACTCCTTGAACCTGTGTATCTGCCAATGTTCTGACCAGGTGTGTGCCCATTGCTGCACCTTCATTAGACTCTTTCCTTGTACCCCTCCCATACCCATTTCTTGAGAATAGACATTGTTTAGATCTGGAAATCCCCTACTCTCCCCCTTCTCCTTTCACCCCTGAGGGCCTATAAAAACTGGGACCTCTTTCCCATCGAGGTTGACTACTCTACCCCTGCGTGGGATATGAGTCGTCCCCAGAGCTCTGGCTTTCCCCGAATAAAGTCTCATGTGGTTTGCAACAAGCTCGGTCTATTGTGAGTTCTTGGGTGTCCGCTATTGTCCTGAGGCCTGAGCGAGGGGCTCCTCTCGGAGTCTTTCAAAACCATCTCTGTAAATGTGCCAGGAAGCAAACACTGTAGCACTCTCTAAAGCCTCCACTCTCCAGACTCCAAAGAATCCTAAGTGTGAACAGGCTGCTCACATCGAAGAGAGACAGACAGCAGACCAGGTGTGTTTTCTGAGAACATCCCTGCCTGCACATACCCTCTTGGTCCCTTGTCTGCGTGGAACGAGTCTCTGGTGCAGGTGGGCAAGGAGTCAGTGGGAATCGACAGACTCAACACAAGGGAGTGTGGATCTGAATGTAATTTGTCAAATCGAACATCAAACTTTTTATACAGAAGAAAATAGAGAAGTTGGGTGACACACCGGCCAGGTACAAAGAGGTTACTGGATTCTTACACAAAACAAAGGAATACAAACAAGGAAGAACTGGCAGGAACCAACTGGGGTAAAACTCAATGTTAACAACTGGGAACAAAAACAGCTCCACCTAAGGCCCACTTAATCTTAGAAGCCAGGGGCTAGGGCTTCGTGCCCTTGCCATAGTTCCTACTCTAGTCTATTGTATAGTCCACCTTCCCCCTAGGCCATTGTAAATACTTGTGTATGGGTGTAACTCAGCTATCTATAGTTCTAAGTTTCTACTCTGGTTCCTCTTTAGGTCATAAACTTCCTTCTTCCTAGATAATGGTAAATTTCTGTGTAGGGCAGTGACTTAGCTATCCATGCCCAAGGTCGGATCAAGGACTGCCTAGAATCTAACTTAGCTATATGTCAAAATATCAATCCTTAGGAGCACTTGTAATAAAGCAATATTAAGGGAAAGCACACAGATCCGTTTACCAACTAAAGCAAGGACATTGGAGCATTCTTTATGCAGGATGCCATGGTTCCAGGAGACTAAGTTTCCATGAACTTTTCCCCTCGGGACAGCACCCAGGTTTTCGGGGCCTGTCGCGCTTGTCACTGCTGGACTAGATGTAGCACATCCCATCTCCAGTCTGCCCGGAAAATGGGCCTGAGAGTGAGGAAGCCTCCCCATGGAGCTGCAGCAATATGGAAAACACAGGAACAATCCTCTGAAGGATGCCACACGGAAGAAGGATCAGTGGGGGACTGATCAGTTAGCTGTAAGAAAGAGGGAAGAGGAGGCCAACAGCCCAAACAGCACATAGATAGCATCGATGGAGACAAGACTAGACTATAGCTTCCTGAAGATGTCCCCAGTGAGAGGCATTATGCTGCTGACCAGATGCACACTCAAGTGACCAGGGCCCAGGTCAGGAGGTCAGGTTTCCTTAGCAAACACAAATTGAGGTGCATAAAGGGGCACCCGGGGTGGCTGTAAAGTTCTATGTCTTAGCCCTGGGTGTTTACACGGATCGGATCTTTGTCATATATAATAACAAAAGCTGTACACCTACCTTTGGTGGCTTTATCTGTGGTTTGTTTCACAGATTTTAAGACTGACCCAAAGGAAATAATAAATCTTAAAGCAAATCTAGCTACCTGTGTCTTTTTTTCTTGGTAGATTCATGTTTAATAGGCTACTTTATTTAGACTGGGCACTTGCATGTTTCTGGGACTGTTTCTTTCTTTTTTTTTTTTTTAAAGATTTATTTATTGGTTATATGACTGTAGCTGTCTTCTGACACTCCAGAAGACAGAGTCAGATCTCGTTACGGATGGTTGTGAGCCACCATGTGGTTGCTGGGATTTGAACTCCAGACCTTCGGAAGAGCGGTCGGGTGCTCTTACCCACTGAGCCATCTCACCAGCCCTTCTGGGACTGTTTCTAAGAGTCACTGCTCTTTAATCAACCAACTAGTGTTCCCTGTGGGCCCACTATGTGCTGCAGATTTCTGCTCTGTGTCAAACATGGGCTTGTATCTATTGGTATTTGCTTCCTTATTTAGCTTGTTTGACTTGTGTTGAACATTCTGTGTTTGCTTCTGCTGTTGCTGACACTTCAATTGTGAGCGATGCTTTTGTTCTGTAAACTGGTTTATATATTGGGTTTTGAGGGGGAGATCACAAAGCAGTCAGCACCCAGTGGCCCACTCCCCTGGAGCTGGTTCTGAGAGTTCAAGGAGGGCTCTGCTCCACTTGCTGAGAACAGACTCCTATAGCTTCTATGCCCGTGCCTCAGTGACCAGGCATCCCAGTCTCGGCTCCACAGGGCACATCCGGAAAGCTGAGTGTCAGAGAGGTTTCCACCAGGAAGGTGCTGGGTGGTTTTTAAACAGCGCAAGCTCATGAACAGCCAGGAGCAGCTCACTCTTTTACACCAGATGCAACAAGCTCTACATCAAAGGCTTGGCACCTTGATTTTTAATTTATCAGTTAATTCATTGTTTGATATTGCATATGTGCATATAATACATTCCTGTCACACCAATTTTATGTACAAAGCAAAGGAATCATAACAGTTGCAAAGCTACAGAATTTCTTCATGGCAGTTTTTAATCTCAGTCCAAGAAATAAGTAATGCCAGACAGGTGACAGAATAACAGAACAATGGCCCCACGGAAGAGACTGTCCTACAAAGGTTACATTTGCCATATAGTACGCACCAAACCAAAAGAGAGGTGATCTCTGCCTTATAGATAGTGGAAGGAAGGAACAGAGAGGTTAAGTACTTGCCTAAGGTCACACAGCTAAGAAACATTGCTTGAACTCAACCACCCTTGTGGTCTCCCCCAGACCCTGTGCCATCAGCCACAGGTTGCTCCACGGCTACAGGTTTTCAGGATCTTGGCAAACTACAGAATGCATTTGAATGCTGTCTGCCTTGTCCAATTAGCATTTTATACAGCTCCTTCTGGCAAAAAGCACAGCTGATCTATGATCAAACAGCATCCAGTCTGTCTCCTGAATAGTTCGTGGCGCTGTGGGCGGCTCTCAATCCCCATAGCTGCCACCTTCACTCACGCGGCCCTCATTTCCCAGTTCAACTGTTACAGTCACCTCCTAATTGACCTTTCTGTCTCTGGCTCTAACTGTAGATGAACATCCAAATAAAATTACAAAGCGTGCCCTGGTAGGCAGAGTATATATACACCTGCCCAAATAATTCCTAGAAACAACGGCTATTGGGAAGGGGGTGGAGGGCGGGGGGGGGGGGGGGGGGACAGCATCAAGCAAACCCAGGTCCTCTCAAATCTAGAGGAAGTCAAAGGCAGAGTCTGTGTGAAGATATTAAAGAGATCCGGCATGAGCAGAATTGCAGACTGCCTGGGCCTGCCATCAGAGTCCCGCATGGAAACAGCTGTAGTCGGTGTTTATCTGCACCCCTCCCTAACTCTTCCAACTTCCCTAGGACTTGGATCTCCTGATCAGAGAAGCCAGGCTGTCTCCCTTGCTGGCCTCCTAAGCTGCGACACCCCCCTCCCCCCGCAGGCACTGGGGAGGAAGGAGACTGCTCACATGATTCAGCATAAGTCTCCCTTGCTCCCTTCCTGAACCACACACTGCAAAGAGCACGCTGGAAATGCGGACAAAATGGGGCCCAACTTGGACAAGGAGGGTCCTGCTGCTGGGGATCTTTTGGGTCTCTGCATACCTGCCTGTCCGTGGTGTCTCCCTGCCCCCGCGCCTCCCAAGGGCCACAGGTAGGTGGCAGTGGGCCCAGACACCCCAGTCCCACGTAGAGATGTGGGATGGAGAGGGGAATGGCCTTGCCCCCTCCCCATCCCCGACTCCTGCTGTATCTGCTCTGCTTCGGAGCCCTGCCGAGGATGGGAAGCGCTCTTGATCAGCCAATGCGTCCTCAAGAGCGTTCTGTAGTAGTTCAGAGACCAAGGGGTGGACAGGGCTGCTCTTCTTATTGTTGGAGACATGATCAGTGCATTCTTCCCATTTAGAAGCAGACACAGAGAGGCGCTGTAATAATGCCTCCCTCCAACTCTCTTCTATCAGCTTATTTCATGAAATAATCTCTTACAAAGGCTATCTAAGGCTTTGAATCATACTCGTATTTCCACCAACTTCCCCATATCCCTCCCAAATACCCCAGTTTAGGCTTTGTGGGCTTCAGACGTGTGACTCCCACATCTTGTGATCTTTTCCTTTTCCTCGGCAGGAAACAGCACGCAATGTGCTGTCTCTCCAGCATCGGAGTTTCCCGAAGGGTTCTTCACCAAGCAGGAGAGCACGGATGGAGGTATCGTAATCTACTTCCTCATTATCCTCTACATGTGCATGGCCATCTCCATCGTCTGCGACAAGTACTTCTTGCCCTCCCTGGAAATCATCAGTGACTGTAAGTTGCCGGGAAGGTCTCCTATGACCTTCCGGAAGAGCTGTTGTCACACAGATGTGTCCATCTCAGCTGGTGGCAGAGCACCCATGTCTGTCCTGGGGTTCTGTGGGGTCCATCCTGGGAGTCCAGGCAGAAGCACGTTTTTTTCAGTTGTTATTATACATGGCTAGCTTCCAGAAGGTTCCTTTTGTTCCAGCACCCCAGGGGCTGTTAAGGAACAGCACCCCCCCCCCCCGGTTTTTTGTACCACTGGGTGCCTGGTCCTCACTGTTTTCTATTTCAAACCCTTTTCACTTGGGCTCTGTGAGTGGGGCAGAAGGAGATGTGGCCAAGGACCTCCTTTCTCTCTACTCCTTGACTGGCATCCTGCAGTTAAGAGAACTGAAATTCATGAACCAATAAGTAAATAAATTCTAAACTCCAAGTAATGGGACCTCAGCTATCAGGTAATAACAACCCTGGGTGCAAAGTGTTAGTAGATTCTGAAGATAAGCTCAGATACGCAAAGCCTGTGGCGCTGTAGATTTCCCAGAACTCTGAATAGGAAGCATCGCTTTGTGGATGCTCTGGTTCCTAACACGAGGAAAAATGATAGCTGTTCATCCACACGGAGCTGCCGAAGTCTGCAGCCTCTCTCAAAGCTGATTAAACTGCTGAGTATCTTCATTTCACAGCTAAATCAAAAGGAAGGGCTGTGTCCTTTCACAAGACTACACAGGGCAGAACAGCAGCACCCTTAACTCCATCCCACACATACATATGCACACCTAAACACACACACACACATTCACATAATGCCCCCCCACAAACATACAGACATACACATACATGCACATATATACACACACATGCATGAACTGAGTGTATACTCTCTTCTTTCCCCTCCTCCTAGCCTCACCCTTGCTGGAACGCAAGGCAAGTGGTCCCCTTTCTTTCTTGTATGGCTGCAGCACACTTATGAACTACAGCACCTGTAATGGCAGAGGAATGAAACTTCCATCTGTTCAATAATAAGTTTACCATAATTGTTAATATTTAAGAAGATGCAACCAGTATTGTATTTTATGCTGACAACTCATTGCTATCTTAGTGTTGGCTGACTTTAACACATTATTTTTGCTTAATGAAGTGCAGTAACATAAGTCAACCCACCTAAGTGTGTATCTCTTGAAGATCCCCAAAGATCTCTAAGCATCCCATTTTGCTAGAGTCTTTTCTGTCAGCCTTTTGAGGGTTACTATCATCCACCCACCTACTAAGGGTCTTTAACTTTCCCACACTGCCAGGCTCTTCGAAACCATGACTTCTAGTCACAGCATAGGAGCTCGTGATCCTATGAGTAATTTCAGAACCTAACACTGGACCTTACTTATTACAGTGTCTGGTGAAAAAAAATGATCATTTTAAGCTATTAATCTCAAAGAACTGCCTTAAATAGTATTCTGTCCATAGTGTATACATTCTCAGCACACTTCTCTGATTACCGTCTGATAAAGGACAGGGCTATGCATATGTAAGACTTCTGATAGGTATCGTCAGAAGTATCCCACCAAGGCTATGCCTATTACACCCTCCAAGGCCTCAGCAGTGTCTGTTCCTGGATGTTAACATCACCTTTAATATCATTGTTACATAAAACTAAAACTGCATCCTATAAAAATTCCTATTTCTCCCATGGCTATTCTATGCGTCTACTGAAAATCATAGCCTTACTTACTTTTGTGATTTCTTACCTGCATTTGGTTGGGGTGGGGGGTAAATTGACTCATTTTTCTTACTAACTTTCCCAAGACTTTAAAAGTTTGTACAGATATTAGCACTGATATAAGTTTCCACGGTTTATCTTTTCCGTTTAGATTGAAGGCATTCATGGTGATGCAGCTGAAACATTTTAAGGTTAGGAAGTCTGCTTCAGCTTTCTGTCCCGTGACTGATCCAGAAAGATCTGTCTAAGTACCACCCCCAAAAGCCGCACTTTCTTTTCACTTGTTTTGCTTCTACGCTTATCCCCGCACCCCAGACTCATCTTCACAGATTGCATCCTTTTTCAAACTTGATCAGTCCACACATACCAAGTACATATATGTGTGTGCGTGTATATGTGTTTCCATAATCCCAACTCTAGTAATCTTTTCATTCTCATGTCAGCACTGAATTTAATTAGAACGTGAAAAACAGAAAATGCAAAATATTGCTCACACCGCACTAAAAACTGTAAGCCTCGGTGGTTCAGCTGAGCTGACAGAACAAATCCAGCAATAATTCTGTTTACAGAGGTCGCCTGTAAGAAGTAAAAGATTAAAAACAAAATAAACTTTCAGTCCTGCAGAAGACATGACTTACTGCATTGGGCGTTAGAGCATGCCCTCCATATAGTCTTCCTTAAGCGGCTTCCTCCTTCTGTCATAATGACTTCCACTATACCACTTGTAGAATTTCTTTGAAACATCATCAGCAAACATGCATTTCTCAAGAAAATCCCTGTTGTCAACTTAACAGGGTTGCTATCAGGACTGTGTAGCCGGTGGATGCCCATGGTGGTTATCAGGGCTGTGTGGCTGATGGGTACCTATGGTAGCTATCAGGACTATGTGACTGATGGATGCCCATGTAACACCAATCCTCCTCAGCTGTAAGATTTGACTCAGCTCTTGAGTATCAAAATGCCAGTCAACAACATGAGGTAGAAATAATGTTCGTTCGACCTATTTGTCAAAAGTCTGATCATTCATCTTTCAAGGTCTGCCATACTCATATTCAAATGACAGCATCAGCAATTAGAATCGATCAGCACAATTTGTCTCCATCCACAGGCACTGACTTCTGGAGCCTGCATGCCTTTCCTCCAAGCTCCTTGATAAGCAGAGTTGTACAGTTCCACTCATCTCATCAGCTAATGAGTAATAATACAGTCCACAGAACATACCATATTTCACATCCTATGAGTGGTCCCTCACTCACAGATACCCATCATGATGCAATCATGGAAGCCCAAGCACAGCATGTGTGTGTGTGTGTGTGTCTGCATATACATATGTGTGTGGCTTCACCTACATAAAAACCTTACAAGATAGGTACTAATACACTGGCTTTACTTTGAGGAAAGGGAAGCTGAAACCACAGCTGATGCAAAGCAGATCCTGCCTCTCTCTGGTGTTCCACAGTCCAAGCTATGTACTGCAATTTTACCCATCCTCTTTAGAGATTATTTACCATCATATGGTTGTTTCAGAAGGCCAGTTCTATTTGAACAATTTTGTGAGCAATTTTCCACCCAAGGGCACTGAAAATTTTGATAAAAACATGTATGAGACATTCACTGTAACTATGACGTATATTAGAAAACCAAGAGTTGTTTACTGAAATAGGCTTCAACTCTTAGAAACCTACCAAGGGTTATAAATTAATTTTGTAAACACTTTCTGAGATGACTAGCCTCTCGGCCTAGTAATTTTGCCTAACATGCACTTTGAGTTACTGTACAGTACAATGGAATTCAAAGATCACATATAATTCCTACTGGCATATATGCTCTAGCTCTAATAAGACAGTGATGGAAAAACTGTCCCAGGATAGCCCCATCACTGGATAGCACTCTCTCCTCCAATCAACAGCAGCCTATGGGGTTAGCAGCAGAGTCTTTAGCAAGGTGAAAAGTGTAGAGGCCTCAAAACTAGTCTCCATGCAGGGGAGAGTTAGAAGCAGTAGAAGGCAAAGCCTCTTACTGATAATATAGCAGGACCCCAGCTAGGTCAACAAGTGTTCTTGCTCATTCTAACTATGGCATGCTGGCAATTTTCCCTATAGCTGTAGCCACTAGAGGCTTCCAGCAAGGATTTTCCACTTCTTCTTCTCTGCTCTACTTAGGGTCATAAAAGCCACACAGCTTCCCCATGCCCTTCAACTCTGAAAAAGCACACAGTTATCTCCCCTGGACAGCTAGAGACAGTCTGCTATTATTTGAGCTATGTGAAATCATGACAGGGAAGCAATGCTGGCTATACCCCTCTCTTCTGATCTGTCAGCCCTGCCCTCCTTCTCATTCTGACTCAGATTCCAATCCTGCTTCTTTGTCCGTTTAAGTTGGGGTACAAGAGGAGTTAGTTACAGGAGATCCCCTAAACACAAAGGTCTGAAGTGATATTAATCCATATTATGCAGGGAGAATAGCTGTCCACACCATTGTAACTGTAGAAAAGACCTGGCTTCTGTGGCAAGAGCAGAATGTGGACTCTGGAAAGGGAGGGGAAAGGTCAGTCGCCTTCTAGAGCCAAGAGAACTGAAGGATGTGACTCTCCTCAGCCCTGCCAGTTGTCCTCATCAGACCCTGACCTGAAGGATGCTGAAGAGTGGGTGTGGGTGGAAGAGACAGAGAAGAGGTAAAGTGCCAAGACAAACAGTGCCTCTGTGTATTTGGTCATTTCAGTAATACTGGCTAAAAGAATCTATGCCAATGACTATCATGCTTGGTTCGTGCAGCTAGTTATATTCCCATTGCTGGGTCTTACTTGCTTGGGGCATTTCCTTCCTGTGTGTTTTCCTCCTATATGTTCATGTGCTCAATGAAAGGTCTATGACATCCAGGAGGGCTGAAGGGGGTGGGGAACCCAATGATCACATGATGTGGTGACATAATTGCTAGAATGGTTGGAAGTGTCTAAGTTAGAGACAAGACACATCTGGGTCCAACTCCCAACTTGGCAAGCAGCTACTAGCTTTTGAGCAAGTGCTTAACATCTGTATGCCTCAGGTATGTCAGCTGTGAAACAGATAATTATAGTTTAGTTCAAAGAACTCTGTCCTGTGTGCACGAGAAAAAAATAACAGTAAATTGCACACAGGGAGCAGCCACTGAGAATTCATTATTACAAAATATACCAAGAATGATACTAAGACTCCTTTACCCAGGAAAAAAAAAATCAAAGTGCAGAAGGGAACTAAGTCAATAAAAAAAGTGCTTGGAGCAAATACCAAACCTATGGTGCATTATGACAGCTTGAAGCCTATCTTAGGGTAAAAACAAATCAGACAGTCTCATAAGGCAAGATGTAAGCTTGTAAAACCTCTACTTAAAAACCTATGCGGCAACTTTACACTCATTTTTAAGAGTTCCTTTGGGTTCTTTCTTGAATCAAAATTCCTATTGTACTATTGCAATTTAGTAATCTTTGTTCAAAAAAATGATCTCTTAATATAAATGTATGTTTATTGTACACACATGAACACACATACCAACTAAGATTCACTCTCCTGTGCAGAGATGAGATGCACATCTCTGTAGAAACAGGATACAGTATAAAAGTCGTATCCTCTTACTGTGTCACAGGTATCTCAGCTATGCTCAATCACTCCTGAACGACCTTCTTTCAATTTTTCTAAAATAGCGACATAGAAAATACAGAGAAACTCTTTAAGAATAATCATCTGCACTGTTGATCCAAGCACTCAGGAGGCAGACCTTAAAGCCAGCCTGGTCTACAGAGCGAGTTCCCCGACATCCAGAGCTACACAGAGAAACCCTGTCTCAACAACAACACAGTCACTTGTTTCAGCCAAACAACAACAAAAATACAAACATAGTCACTTGCTTCAGCCAAATTCCAGGAAGCTAACTACAGAACCCTTCATTTAAATGCTAACCTAATATGCTATTCAATTCCAACATCTAGTCTCTCCATCATGCTAACATCTTTGAGTTATAACACATTTTAAGGGGAAAAAATTCCCATGTTTTAGAAAAGTATTTTAAATATTTACTTTTTATCTTTTAAAAATTACTTTTACTACCTCTGCCTTGAACTAATGTTTGTCTATGTTCCACACTATGTTTCAGTGACAGACGATTGAAAAAAAAAAAAAAAGTAAGTTTTAATTCCAGGTAGAGCTAACTCTAACTTGTGAAGTTAGGAGCCTTAGTAATTCTGAGTCTGACATTTGGATAGCTTACAGTTTGAGGGGATTATCTGAACTCTTAAGCCTCAAGAAATTTACAGAGGCAAAAGCATTCTCAAAGAACAAAGACTCAGAGGAGTGCCTCTTCCCTGCTGGGTGAGCACAGGCTCCTGAGAGCCTGGCCAAAGCCCCCACTGGTGAGCTTTTCTCTGGCCTCAACTGTAATTCCTTGGACTGACTCTGCACCATGATGCAACCAAAAAAAATGCATCATGCAACCAATAAAAAGAGTAATAGTAGGAGCTAAGTACTCTAGGCGCTATCAAGATGTAGGTGCAGGCACAGGCAGTGATGGTAAAATCGCACTGTGCACTAATCCCTTTCTCTGGGAGTGGCAGAAAGCATCACTTCTTTGGCATCAGAACGATATAGGTCCTATCCCACCTCTGACCTTGGGCAACAGGAACCACGGGGTTCAGAGGGCAGGTGAATCCACTGTAGTGGTCTACCTAGTGGATTGGGGGAAATCCTTTTTCAACAGGATCAGGCCTTTAAAAGCATTATAGAGATGTTTCAGAGTTCGTTCAGTTTAAAAATCTGATGTGGTCTGAGGCTTTTCTAAACAACCTCTTTAAAGTCTCACATTCAATTATTTGGCAGTGACAGAATTTGGGTCTCCGTTTTAGCTTAGTTCTCTTTACTACTCGGTACAGAGGTATTTCCAAAAAGTCACAAACTTTCTGACGGGACATTACAGAAAAGGACACAGTTAGGAGAAAGTCTGGTGATTTTCAAAGCATCTCATGGCTACAATGCTGTATATTATATAAACAATGTATTGGCACCTGAACCTATAAAGAGATCATACCTCGGACATGTCTCCTAGAACTTGAAGTGAATGTGGTTGTTCTTTCAGATTAATAGGAAAAAAAAGAGTAATAGCAATAATGGAAAAACAGAACAATTTATCTTTAATAATAAACTACAGCACAGGAAAATGTTACCCAAAGGTCAGGAAAGACAAGGCCCATCTACTGTAAAGTTCAGAGATGTAAACCATTTTACAAAATATTCTTACAATCAAACAAAAGGGCTTGAAAAAAAATATCCTTCAAGTTTTATACAGCCATCTAGCAGAATCTTTCCTTTCATAACTATAATTAAAGCCCAGGGAATAGCAAGAATGCTTTCTGAGACCAAAAGAAGTCCGAAGGACCACGGTTTTCCCCACCTTAAAACAGCCCAATCCACCATCTTTTCCCTCTGGAAACGGAGTTTGTCCGATGAAGCAGTCTTCAGGCCGCAGTGAGGGAAGGCTGGGCAGTCTTCAGGGCCCATGAGTGTGCAGCATCAATGTCAGAAAGAACACTGGCTGCTTCCCTGGCTTCCCACACTGGCTTTGGAAGGCACAGCCTAAGAATCTGCAGCACTAACTCTTCAGTTCCTAGAAACCTGCTAGAAAATGGTCAAAGATTCTTGTTTCCCAGTAAGCAATTTTCTCCTATGTAAGAGCGCAAGAGGCGGACTGAGGATGTGGCTCAGTGGGTAGAGTGCTTGCCTCGCAAGCTCAAAACCCCGGGTTCAATCCCAACTCTGCACCATCCTGAAGTGTTGGCACAACAGCAATCCCTGGCAGAGGCAGGGAGATAAGAGGTTAAATGCCATCTTTGGCTACACCGTGAATGCAAGGCCAACCTGGGATACATGAGACCATTCAAAGAAAATGTTAAAAAGCATCAAATAGACATAGTTATGGTGTCAGTAGCACGAAGCCATGGAAATGCTCTTGCCCTCAAGGTCTGCCAAATTCCTACATTTACAATCTTTACAATCCGTGAGACTTGACTTTGTTTCTTTACTCACAGGTCCTGATGAGTTTGTTTGGTTGGATGTGCTGGGTAATAAAGCCAGTGCCTCATATGTAGTAGCAAAACTGATTCTTTGTACAATGTAAATTCTAAAACTCACATCTAACACTAGAAATATGGAAGTAAGCTGAATGCCACTGTGCAAGATAATGCCTTCATTTCTAAAATGATGTTCGATTATACAGCAATTCACTTTGCCTTTTTGTTCAATTTTAAAAGTCTATGGCAAGTTAGTAATATATGTATATACATGTGTATGCATCTATGTACATATTGGTCACATTCTATACATTATGACAAATAAGCACTGCTCAGTACTCCTGAGGTACTGAGAATGTCAAAATCTGAGGACACTGAGGTCTAGCACATAAAATCATCTACTGTGTGTGCATAGTGTTCACTACCCTCCTGAGTAGCTTAAAGATTCCAGAGTGATCTATAAGAACTAATACAGTCTGCAAAATGTGCAAATAGCTTTACACTATATTGTCCAAAGAAAAAGAAGAGTCTAGTCCATATGCAGAATGAAGGTAATTTCTCTTTGAATATTTTGATACACAGGTGGTTGAATCTGAGGCTATGTAATGTAACCTGTGGGGACAGGGTTGAGTATGTATGGTTTATATATGTACTAAAAGAAACACCATGAAACCAAGGCCCACAAGCCATTATGTTTCTCTCCCTTCATTGTTTACTGAAGTCAAATATTTAAGTGACACAGTTAAGGCAAGTAGGAATTGATGAGAGAGCCTGGATTGAATTCTCTCACTCCAACTCTTCTGAACTCTGCTCACAATCATCATCACATGGCAGAGGACCTCAGAGTGGACATGTCTGATGCCTTACACCAAAATGGCCTCAAACGATACAAATAGTAGCTGGGCCTTTCCACCAACTGAAAAGTGCTTCAGAGGAAAAGAATATTCCCTAGGCTTTAGGGTCCACAAGGCCATACATGATGTTCCTTCTATCTTACCACCTCTTATTCTCTCTTGGGGCTCTTCATTCTAGACCTGAGGCTGCTTCAAATACACCAGTTCTATAGATGCTGTCTGTAGCCAGTTAACCTACCTACTATACTCTTAATTACACAGTCACACCCTCATTTTGAAACCTCTGCTCCAAAGTTACTTATCCCATGGCATTTCCTATCTTCTTTATTTTCACTTCTTGCTGCTTCTAAAACCCCCATATTTTGTGTCTGTCCATTCACCACACTATAAGGTGAGAGACACAGCTCTTGTCTGTTTACTGCCATATCCTGACACACAGAGAAGCATCTGGAATAATTAAGTGTTGGTATTCAGCAATGAAAGTCAGACAGCTACTTAACAAACTCCCAACAAATCTAGCTTAGAAGAAAGAAGCAACATTTTTACTGTCCCTCGGTCTAGGAGCTTTACAGGCAGCTGATTGGGTCCACACTGCAGTTATAGTGAAAGGATTGATCTGGACTCCTTGAAGGCTTGTTCTCCCATGTGTCTGGTACCTAAGCTTGGAAGGCTCAAAAGGATGCAAAGCATGGATGTTGATGTTATGTCTTTCAATAAGGGCTCATGACGTCTGTCCCAGGTGGAGGTTTCAAGATAAACCAGGACATGTGTGGTGTCTAGGGCACAAAAGCAAATGTCCCAAGAGAGGTCACTTGAGGAAATTCTACCATTTGCTTTAATGTCCTGACCTTGAAAATACTGTCACACTGCCATGGCCCTCAATTTGTCAAAGCAGTTGCAAAGGTCATCTGCGCTCACATGTGCTAGCCAGGTGCTCTACCACAAAGCCATATGCTCAGTCCCCTTTTAAATAAGAGAGAAAAGTTATTGGAAAGGGTGTGGAATACAAATACTGTAGTAAGTTTTGTAAAATTCAATCTGCTACACCCCAAATTTATAAGGCCAGAAATCAGTTTCAGCAGAGAAGAAATGCGTACGTAAGAGTAAGCAAGACCAGTTAGGTGATGAAGACATGGCTATGGTTAAAGGCACTGGCTGCTCTTCCAGAGAGGAACCTGGGTTCAATTCCTAGTGCCCACATGGCAGCTCACAGGAAATCTAGCACCCTCACACCAATGCATACTAAAAAAAAGGAAAAATAGCCAGTCTTTACAAGCAAACACCAGGAGACACTGCCAACCATGAGAGACCAGATCAAATACACCAGAGTTTGAGGGCTAAAACCTTAGTACAGTAACAGCAGTTAGCATCAAAAAAAGACTTCCATCAAATCTTAGAAATCTGAGTTCTAGTGGCTGGGGATGGTATGCTTGGCCCCCAAACTTGAGGATGAATTCTGATTCCCAGGACCAAATGAAACGCCAGGTGCACTGATGCATGACTGTAATTCCAACCCTGGGGAGATGGTGCAGGAGAGTCCCCAAGGAGCCTCAAAGTTAACTGAGCAAAGACACCTGACACTGACATTGGCCTCCGTAACATACACACACACACAAGCATGCACGCACATGCACACATACCTTTTTACTGACAAACTTGATGGAGATTTCTCAAAAGACTGAGTTGTTTCTTCAATGTGGCTTTCTCTTCTCCTGCCTGTAGTACATTTCTTGGCTCTAATGCTGGAAGAGCCACATAAGACTCTCCCTAATGTCAATTAAGTGAAAGGCCTTGTATGATTCTAAGTCTAAACAATACCCACAAACTACTCAAATAATAGGACAGACTTAATCTGTTGTGTAATTTGCATAATGCCAGATTTACTGTGCTTTTTGTTTATTGATTTCCTCTCCTTTTCCATTAGATAATGTTGGTTTTGTGAATCTGTAAAAGAACGCAATCCAGCTTCGCTGTGGATCTTAAGAACCACTGAACCCTATCTTCTTCCAAGTCAGGTTAGGAATCCTGAACTACTAGAATTTGTCAAAGGAGTTGTTTTGCAGCTCACATAGAGCTGGAAGCCACTTCTCTGAATTGCTCGACAGCCCGGACTTTGTCTCCTCTTTTTTATTTTATATTTATCTATTTGTTTGGGACTGGAGACATGAAGTGGTACATGTGTTGAGAGAAGAAGACAACTTTTGAAGGGTTGGTTATCTACCTCCTGCTATGTGGGTTCCGGGAACCAAACTGAGGCCATCAGCCTTAGAGGCAAATCCCCTTATCCTCTGACCCCCTCAATGGCCTTTAAATGTTCGTTATCTTGTGTACTAGCTGGTTTTATGTCAACTAGACACAAGCGTCATCAGAGGGCAAGGAGCCTGCTGAGGAGATGCCTCCATGAGAACTAGCTGTAAGGCATTCTCAATTAGTGATCTGTTAGTGAGGGAAGGCCTAGCTAATGGTGAGTGGTGCCATGCCTCGGTGGGCAGGCCTGGGTCCTATTGCTTCATGGGAAGCAAGCCAGTAAGCAGCACTTCTCCATGGCCTCTGCATAAGTTCCTGCCTCCAACTTCCAGCCCTGCGTGAGTTCCTGTCCTGACTTCATGATGATGAACAGCAACGTGGAATTGAAAGCTGAATGAACCCTTTCCTCCCCATTAGTCATGGTGTTTCGTTGCAGCTATAGAAACCCTATGACATCCTGTGCATGTGTGAACATGAGCGTACACTTGTCATGGTGCACCTGCGGAAGCTAAATGACAAGTTTGTGGAGTCAGGTATCTCTCTCCATGTTTTTCATGGGTTCTGGGAATTGAACTCATGTTGCCTAGTGGGCATTGCGTCTTCACCAGCTGAGCCGTCTCACCAGCCCTCCTTTCTGTAGAAATGTTAAGTAATGCATTCATAGGAAACCAAGATACATACAGGATTCCTCTATTTCTAACCCAAATGTTTAATTTCCAGCTTGAGTCAATGAGTGTAATGTACAGGTGTAATCTGAGTGTCTTTTACATAGCTCTGCTGTATACACCTTGCCACCATCACCCATAGTAATCACTTCCTTCATCTTCAGCCCTTGGACTGTCGCAGGATGTTGCAGGTGCAACTTTCATGGCAGCTGGTAGCTCCGCCCCTGAACTAGTTACCGCCTTCTTGGGTAAATATTGTTCCTTTGACTTGCTGCTTATTCGGTGGGGTTTTAGTTTCAAGTCAGCTTTAACTTAGCTACTACTCTCTCGCTCCCAGGTGTATTTATCACAAAGGGAGATATTGGTATCAGCACCATACTAGGATCTGCAATTTATAATCTCCTCGGCATCTGTGCTGCCTGCGGCCTCCTGTCCAACATGGTAAGAAAACTATTCAATAAGATGTATTTTCTTGACAAATTCTAAACCTGCCAGGGATGAACAATATGACACTGGAATTGCATTCAGTCAAATTTAATAACCACTAGAAAAACATTTACTCAATTGACATAATCCATAAGCATCTCTTAATGAAATTTATAAAAGTCAGTACAGGTTTATATACAATTTTACTTTAAAATTGTTTTTCTCTACGTAATATGCAAACTTAACAATAGTTTACCACAAATATACGTGATTTCAGTATTATACACTGTTCTTGAATGCCTTACACTGTAATGCACACAGTAAATCAAACCATCATTTTCCAGGTTTCAACACTCTCCTGCTGGCCCCTCTTCCGAGACTGTGCAGTGTATGCAGTTAGTGTAGGAGCAGTTTTTGGCATAATATTTGACAACCGAATTTACTGGTAAGCTTTAAATAAGTGTCACTCTTAACATAAAACATAATTACAGAATTTTTGAAGTCTGATGGCTTAGTAGTATAGTTTCTCAAAACCTTCACTTCAACAGCTATTGCAGTCTCAGCTGACTCCTTCAAAACTGCTGGTGGCTGCTTTTCTCTCCTGTCCTAGTCACTGAAGACAGCCATTCTTCCTTTTCCTTGGTCTCCATGTTCACACCTTCCCCGGCTGCTGTTGCTTACCTGGCCTTGGTTAAAAAGAAAGGGTCATAGTAATAAAAGCCTGGAGGCCAGCAGAAGCCCTTGCACTCCTCCCATCCTCCCAGAAGAGAAGGATGGGAAGAACTGCTGCCTTCTTTAACAACCCAGAATTATGTGTCACCATCAAAAAGGCTTGCTGCTTTTCCATAATCTCTGTACCTAACAGGTCCAAGAAAACTGGAAAAGGCAGCTAATTTGGTGGAAAGACGTGAACTTGCCAAACAGGCACACACAGCGGTTCTGCCAGTGTTCCCAGGCATCCTGCTGCTCTGAGCCCCTAACAGTTCCTCATGGTGGACCCACAACCATTATTTTTGTTGCTATTTCATAACTGTAATGTTGCTGCTGTTATGATCATTGTGTAAGTTATCTGACATGCAGATGGTCTTAAGTGACCCCTGTCATAGGGCCATTCAAGCCCCAAAGGGCTGTGAGAACAATTGTCCTAGGTGTTCTATGCTGGATACCATAAAAAAGTGATATAAAACATATGGCCACCACATGTGTGTGTGTCCACAGAATCCAAACAGGGAGAAAGCAAGATAAAAGTCAGGTTGCTAGTATAGCAAAAACACTGGAATTCAGCTGTCACTTGTAAATGACAGGAACCAAGGAAATCAGGAACTCTTTTTTTTCTCTTTCTTTCTTTTTTTTTTTTAGTTGAAGCAGAGAAGTGATTCTCTGCTATGAAATAAAATAACAATATTAATGTGATAAAAATTAGCCTAATACACAGTAAAATGGGAAACCAAAGCATAGACAATTCTTGGTGCTGTATGCCAGAATTTCATTTTTGAGAATATTCTTTATTTCTTATGAATATAAACCCAATTAAGCTACAATCAATTCATCAAAAAGGGACCAAGCATAGTAGTACAGATATAAAACCCCCAAAACTCAAGTGGAAGAGGTAGGAGGATAATAATCTGAGTGTCTGAGGCCAATCTAGGGTGCAGTGTTCAAGGCCAGTCTGGGCTTTTACAATGAGACCTCAAAGCCAACAACACCCCACCACCTCCGGCTTTCCTCTGAATCTCTGTAAAACAAACTGCAAAGCTCCAGCAAAAACCTAGCACAGTCTAAGTATTCTACACCATGTTTCTGTATCAGAAAATCTAAGAGATAGTATTTTATTTTCTAATTATTAAATATTTGAGAAATGTAGTATGCTAAATAAATGAACTGAAAAAATATCTATTAATTAGTTTTAACTCTCCGACTATTTTGTGCCTATTACTTGAAAGGAATCTATAAAGTCAGACAATGGATTTTATATTACTTTTTAAAGAGGCAGATTTTTTAATCAATGAATTTGTAACCATACTATAACCAAAACTGGGTAAATAAAAGCATTTAGGAGTGGTTCCTTGAATTTTCCACTGTTGCTTTTGTTAGAGAATATTGTTTAAAATGACTGGATAACTGCACAGCCCTTTCCTCCACGTCTAGGTACGAAGGAGCAGGGCTGCTACTGATATATGGGCTCTATGTTCTGCTGCTGTGTTTTGACACCACGATCAGCCGGCATGTCATGAAAACATGCAGTCCCTGTTGTCCCTGCCTTGCCAGAGCTATGGAGGAGAGAATTGAACAGCAGACACTGTTGGGATGGGAGGATGAGAGCCAGCTCTTCATTCGTCGCCAGTCAAGGACAGACAGTGGAATATTTCAGGAAGATTCCGGTTACTCCCAACTTTCTCTAAGCTTGCATGGTCTTAGTCAGGTTTCTGAAGGTAACAACTACACCCTGCCATCTAACACTCTAAAAGACCTGAGTTCTCATTGAGAGTTAGTAATTAGTACATGGTTACACAACACACTATGGAGCCAGAGATGATGAACTGCAAGTAAGTCCTGGCCTTTAAGGAACTCACAATAATTTTTTTTTTAATCAGCTAAAAGTGTGGGGGAAGGGAGAACACACAGACATGGAGGCCAGAGTCAGTCATGGATGCTAGCCCTCAATTCTTTGAGACTTCACATCATTTTTTGAGACCACAGTCATTCAATGAACCTGTAGCTCACTGATTAGGCTAGACTAGCTGGCCAGTGAACTTTAGGGATCTGTCTGTCTCTGACTTCCATAGCACTGAGAGTATACATGTGGGCTGCCATGCTTTTTTATGTGGTGTTGAGAATCTGATCTCAGACTCTCATGCCCGTGCACCAAGCGCTTTACCCACTGAGCCATTTCCCAGACACAGAATGAAATCAGCTAGAATTTCAAAGTGTGAACACCATAAGCAAACATAAACTGCTAATACCATGGTTCATACAGGCAGACTGAATAAACTTTGATGACACTCAGATGGGAGATGCACATGGAGAAAGGAGCATTTGAATTGGTTTGGGCCCCATGGGATAAGAGAGGCTTTAACTCAATAATCTAATAGTATGTGTAGTCAGGAAGCAACAGCTGACACTTTTATTGCATACATGATTCAGGGGTATAAGTATGCTCTGGACTGAGGCCTGGGAACACTAGCAAAGGCCTGCTCACATGCTTGCACACAGAGCCAACACATGCAAGTGCAGCAAGCAGCAGAGGAGCAGGCTGACAGGAAGGAAGTGCAGGAGGTCGTGCAAGATACCCCACTGAGCAGGCAGCATTCCTAAGACAGAGTCAGAGATGCATGTTAGGCTCTTTTCTCTCACCCAATGTTCACAGAAGACTGAGCTAAGATGAAAGGACAGGAACAAAACAGAAAAGGCAGGGGGATGAATTATGAGACACAGTAGAAGCAGCAGCACCAAACTATGGCAGCAATGCCGAGCCAGAGAGGGAGCAGAGACAACGCTGGAGCTTGGATTTTCACTAAGAAAGAAAGAACATCTTTGTAACAACTGTCAATAAAAGGAAAGGGGATGATTCAGGGGAACAGAATGGGGAAAAGAACGCAGGTGTAACTTAAACATGCCGTGTGAAGCAGCACATGAGCTTGGTATGCTCGATATAGCAATAGCATTCCAGACTAGAAAAGCTTTTATAAAAGTGGTTCCAACTTCAGTTAGGTAATTGAGAAGCAAGCTTCTAATTTATTACTTTAAAATTTTGACACGAGACATTTATTTTTACAAACCATACTTTGTAGTCTTTAAGACTGAGGAGATTTAAAACAACAAAGACTCCAAAGAACTAGTCAAAAATGTTCATGCTAGAATCTGTGTCTAAATTAATGGTGCACTGTCTGAGTCTTGGTGAGCTTTTATGAGTTATAATAATATTTGTGATTTGATCCAACCTTCACATACTTAACATATTCATTAGTGTACAGCCTCGTCCCACTTTTATCCAATCTCCTCACCATTCTAGAGCACACCCCGGAACTATACCAAGGATGCTAGGCCCAACCTTCTCTAGATTCCTTCTAGCACCCGGGAAGCCTGCGTTCAGTAAACGATGCGGCACAGTGAGAGTTAGAGGGAACACTCCCTAAGCGTGCATCAGTGTGCAACAAAGCATAAGCAGCGTCCGTTTTGGAAAAGAGATGAGGAGTGAAAGAGCTGGGAGAGAAAGCATCACGTCTCTAATGAACCCATACTACAGTAAAGCAAGCAAATCCTACTTTCAACTCCGTGAACACTGTCACCAGCACATTCAGCAAACAGTTCAAGATATTTGATTCGAGCAGTCGGTTAAGGGATGTAGAGCACAGCTTATACTGTCTGCCTAGTTTTAGTTACATTTCTTCTGACCAGCAGTAATAGTAATGAGTATTCCAATGTTCTAGACCAGTGCTTCTCAATTTTCCTAATGCTGAGACCGTTTGACACAGTCCCTCTTATTGTGGTAACTTTCACCCATAAAATTATTTTCATTGACACTACATAGAACTGTAATTTTGCTGTTATAAATTGTAATGTAAGTATCTGAGACTTCTCAGGGTCTTAGGTGGCCCTTGTAAAATGGTTGTTCAACACCAAAGGGGTCAAGTCCCACAGGTTGAGACTACTGTTCTAGACGGTCTTTAAAAGATGCATACAGTAACTTACTTCAAAACAGCCTTCTAAATGGGCCTTTCTAACATAATTGCACATTTGAGAAAACTCAAAATGTTGAACTTTCCCACCACAGATCCACCAAGTGTTTTCAGCATGCCAGAAGCAGACTTAAGAAGAATTTTTTGGGTTCTCTCTCTTCCTATTATTACATTACTTGCTCTGACAACACCAGACTGCAGGAGAAAGTTTTGGAAAAATTACTTTGTGATAACCTTTTTCATGTCTGCACTATGGATATCTGCATTCACATACATCCTAGTTTGGATGGTCACAGTAACAGGTATGGAATTTAAGTATAATAGCACAAGAAAATTATTCCATGTAAAAACAAATTGGAAGTATTCATTTAAAGTAATCTTGGGAGCATATATTTTTTTTCAGCAAGACTAAAAACTATTTACAAAATATGAAAGCTTTAACAGCAAAACCAGCAAGCTCATTCATGTTTTTGTGAGTTACATATCAAAAGCATTTCCTATGTATGCTATGACACAGTCAGGGGTATAATTCATTGGATATGTTTATAATTACACAGGTTTCATGAGAATTCTTCATAAAAGTGAATTCTAATCCATAGTAGAAAGTAGAGATGACTGGGGTCAACAGAAAGCAGTAGGTGCTCTCTGTTTGAGTAGATGGTATTTTCTTTTGCTTTAAATATGTATCACAAATACAATGCAAATGAATAATGAGAATCAAAGTTTTGTTTTTAGGTTTCTAGCATCTTCCAGAGTACATTTTATCACTTAGTTGTAATATACCCATTAGAAGTGAATACTCTTTCCTCCATGCCTAAATCATGCAACCAGATTGTACCAGTGAAGCTTCACTGACCACAGCTGGGCCCAGACACCTACTAACATGTACACACTGCTGTCCTCACACTGCTGGGGCTAAAGAATTACAACACAAATTCAAACACTGTAGAGTTGGAATAACTACTACCTGGAACCCTCTCCAAACTGGCTGGTCTGACTTCTCCCAGATAACTAACTTTATTGTAACTGTATGCTAACAAATAAACAAAAACAAAATAGTTTTATTTTTCATGAAGAAGATAAGAATGTCCAGGTAGCTTGCATATTTGCCGTATCCAATTTTTCCCAATAAGAACATATTTGACATCAGGCAAACTGGAAGAGAAGGATCAAATACAAGATCTCAGTTAAGTCCCAAAGATGACAAACAGCTCTGTCCTCACTATGAACTATAGTTTTCATGACAACCATAAGAGAGCAGTTTCATGTCCCGATCCTTTATAAGTACCCTCTGGTTTTATTTCTCAGAATGAACCTATTTCTGCTATCAATTTGACACAAATATTAAGAAAACGGTGCCATGTGTTAGACTCAGGCAGGAAAGAACAAGGTCTTGTCTACCTCAAATATCTATGTACTTCCTTAAAACAAACGGGGAAAAAAACCAGTAAGCCAAGTAGCATTTCACATTTTAACATAGCAATCGATAGCTATACGGTGCTTAATTCTTCAGTACTCTAGGTAATGTCTAGAAAAGAGAGAATGCAACAGTCCAAAGCGGCAGCGGTGACACCCACCGCTTCCTCTGGATGCCAAACACAAGGCTTTTCCTGCTACAACTTTGGCTGCTTGATATCTTCAGATATCTGACATTAAGAAGATGTGCTAATCTGGTTACCCCAACTATCAACCTGTTTCAAATACTTTGCCATCTAAAAACCACATAAGCATATACTGGTTCAAATATCTAAACATACCTAAATATTTTTCCTGACTAGAGAAATATTCAAGCTGCCTTCTGAAAACTGTTTATCTAAGATTTGAGATTTCTAATCTGCAGTCTCTGTGCCTGTTACAGGGGAAACACTAGGGATCCCAGACACAGTGATGGGCCTTACTTTGTTGGCAGCAGGGACAAGCATACCAGATACAGTCACAAGTGTGTTAGTTGCAAGAAAAGGTAAGACTAGAATTCTCTTACCATAAAGCAAGTCAAGGTAAATGAAATAATACTTCCTTGGTAACATACTTTAAAGAAAAAAGAAGTGACTCAGGGGAAGCATTTAGTTTTTAATAAGTTAATTCCACCAACCTAATCCCCACCAGACCATTTACCTGAAATGTGAATTAGATGGTAATTCACTGTCAAATGAGAATAAAAAGCAACAAGTAAGCTGTATACCTTATTAAAAATGGTTTAATAAATAAAGACAATTATTAAATAAATGTTAAGACTTTAAAATACTAACCCAAGGAAATACAAATTCAATAAGACTCTTGCTCTAACAATAACAGTTTTCTAAAACTAACCAACAAAAAGTATCCAGTGTTTTTCTTATGAAGATTATTAATAAAATATAGTATTGATGTGCACATTTTAACAACATGCTATTCTTCTGCAGGTAAAGGAGACATGGCTATATCTAACATCGTGGGATCCAATGTGTTTGATATGCTATGCCTAGGTCTTCCCTGGTTTATTAAGACTGCATTTACGAATGCATCTGCTCCTATAGAAGTGAATAGCAAGGGACTCACATATATAACAATCTCTCTCAACATTTCAATTTTATTTCTGTTCTTAGCAGTTCATTTTAATGGCTGGAAACTAGACCGAAAGTTGGGGGTGGTCTGCCTAGTGTTATACTTAGGACTTGCTACTTTATCAGTTCTATATGAAATTGGAATTATTGGAAATAATAGAATAAGGGGTTGTGGAGTTTGATATTTTTTAATAGTGTTATGTGGAAAGATGGAATGGTAGAGGGGCAAAAAGAAGAAAATTCATGTCTTCATTTAGGTCAAATAAAAAGCATCTTCAACTTTAGAGTCTAACACTTAATTACTATTCTTTATAAGCAGAGAAAAGTAATTTAAACCAAACCAAAATCCATCCTAATTTGTCTGAGCCCTTTCTTTCCTTTAACTCACATACAAAGCAAAGATTTTAAAAGAAAACAAAGTATCTGTGAGCTTACACCAAGGTCGGGAAAACTGGAACAGACAAACTCTGCTACTGAAAATAACAAAATGGCTTATTTCATTAAAAATGGTATGTCCATCCACTGAAACTGAATGATCAGATGTGCTGTCTTTAGAAACTCAAACTTGAGAACAAAAAAAAAAAAAAAAAAAAAACAAAAAACAAAAAACAAAAAACTCACAGTACATTTTCCACACTATCCTGTTAATAGCTGGTGGGAGTTGTAAAAGTTCATTTTTACAGCATTTGTAAGCATACAACATTACTAAAAATGACTTTTACTAGGAGAGTCATAAACAGATGAGGAAAGGTTCCAACCATGCTTGAAATTACGCATTGCGGTCCAAGCGCACATCGATTTCCCTGCCGCTGATCTTGATGCCATTCATGATCCTGCAGGCCTTTTCCGCTGACTCTGCAGATTCAAACCTGACTGTCCCACAGCCTTTTGACTTGCCATTCTCCATCTTTATCTCTGCAAACATTACATGACCTAGGAAAGGAGAGTTACACAATTACGAGCCCATTTAAATGGGTTCCATTTCACTAGACAAATTTTTTCAACTCTTCACAGCAATGGAGAGAGATCACAGGTAATTTGGTTAAACATATTAATTTAATACTATAAAATGCATGAGAGCATTATCATTTTACAGTCTGAATACAATTCTTACATAATGACTACATATACATACATATTAGCTTACATGAAACTGGAATTGGACATGGAGTTTGGTTTTAAGTCCCCAATTTCTGAAGTAGATGTTATAGCAAAAAGGCTAGCTAGCGTGAATGCCAAACAACTCATTATGACCCCTGGTGACATTACACCTTTAATGAAAATGATACAGTAGCTCACTGTCCAATCTCCTGAATATTTCTCCCTTCTGTTTTTATCTTCTCTTTGCACCTCACAAGAGTAACTATAGTTTCAGTCAGTTCATAAAAGGGCCCACCAATTTGACTTTTCAAATACTGTGACAATTTAGATTCAAATTTTTAAGGATGGCATCAAATAAGGAAACGGTTATAAAACGACAGCAGATTTAAAACATTAACGATAAAAACAATGCTGTTAAAGGGACATCTCAGAGAAACTAGTAGTTTTAAACAAGAGCACTGCTGAGACTAAACAGGAGGGAGGGAGTAGTGATCCCATGTAAACGAGTAAGACTCCAGCTCAGGCCAACTGAGACACACCCAGGCAGATGGCCGTAGCCTGCGATACTCCCCCATGCTGGTGCACCTATCAAATCATGCTAGCCTTTGACTATTACAGAAGCTAGATTACTGTGCTAACTTTAGTATGTAAACCAAACCAGACAGACACATTTAGTTTTACAAAGGAACAAATAGGGAAGAAAAACAAAAGTAAAAGGTGAGGATCTGTCAAGAAGTGAAGCCCTTTCCAGATTAAAAAATTAACATTCCTCTTGATGACCAAGCAAGGGTATTTCCCTTTCAAGGGCTTGAGCTGAAAGACCTCATTTATAACACCCTAGGCTGCTTTTCTAAGCCACTTTCTATGACATTACTTCTCAAAGCCAACTGATAATCAATCCTTCACCTTCTGAACACATTAATGCGCAAAGACAATGTCACACTGATTCAAAACCACAACTTGTAAAGCAAAATAGAAACTTGTTAAGTATGTCCCTAAGAGTTTTAAAACAGACTAATCCCAGAAAAAATAAAGAATGATTAAAGTAGATTGAAATAATATTTACTCCACAACTAGTAACATAGAAAAGAAAATACATAAAAAGAAAATCTATTTTCGAGTTGGTGTTGTGGGGTGGGGGGAGTCACAGAATGATATTGAAACATATATGCTAGAAGAGACATTAATACTTGTCTCGGTCAGGGTTACTACTGCTATGATAAAACATACGACCAAAAGCAAGTTGGAAAGAAAAAGGGTTTCAGTTTACTCTTCCAATCACAGTTCATCAAAGAAAGTCAGGACAGGGACTCAAGCAGAGCAGGGCCCTGGAGGCAGGAGCTGATGCAGAGGCCGTGAGGAGCGCTGGCTTACTACTCCTCATGGTTTGCTCAACCTGCTTTCTCATGGAACCAGAACCACCAGCTCAGGAATGACACCACCCACAGTGGACACATCAATCACTAGTTAAAAAGATGCCCAACAGGGTTGCCTAGTGCTGGATCTTATGGAGGAATTTTTCAACTGAGGCTCCCCCTTCTCAAGGTGACTCTAGCTTGTCAAGCTGACTAAAAATGAACCAGCAGAGTGGCAGACAATGCAATATCCAAAATCGTCCAGCATGTAAGGAACCGGTACTCAGAAAGGAACATCTCCATTAAGGTGGACTTACAGAGATATCCAAGGACTGTGAATTGTACAAGCTTTGAAGCTGGAGTTTCTTCTGTTATTCTTTACCTAAAAATGTAGTTTTTTCTAAGTTTCACAGCATAGGGTTATAAGCAACAACTGGGTTTACGTGAGTAAGTAACCTGAAAACGCATTACCTTCTCTTAAGTAAACTATCTTTTAATCTTTCAGACAGGATTCTCTTTCCATCTTCCAGCTAAATTGTCCCTTTTGGTTAAGGGAATGATCACTTAGGTATAAAGACTCCTAAGCTCACAATGATCTCTTGGTTAAGACTCAAGAGACTTCTCACATTGGATACTTACATGATAGAGATCAGCCTACAGACCCCAAGATATCCGAGTAAACCAGATACACAAAGAAGCCTAAGTCAATGGCTGGCTTGGTCCTTTCTCACACTTAGGGGCAGAGCCCAGGCCTTCACATACCAGGCAAGGCTGTTAATGCTGAGCCACATCACATCCTCAACTTTTGGTTTGTTTAAATTTTTTTTAAATCTTTTTTAAGGTAGAATGTCACCAATTTTCCCAGGATGGCCTGTAATTTACTGTGTAATCCAAAGAGTCCTCCCGCCTCAGGCATTCTGGCTCAAGACTACAGGCACTCACTACACTAAGGTAAACTCCACATTTCCCAACCATATGAAAACAGAAATAAACGTATTTTCTTTCTAAAATAAAGAATTTATGAGGGGAATTTTCAAATAATTAAAATCAATCTACCTAACTTTTTACACGCTGAGGGTGACTTTAAATGGCCTACTATCTTGCAGGATTACAAAGAAATGAAAACAAGACTGACATTCTAGCAACTGTATAGGACTAAGCTCTGCTGTAAAAGGAGAACCACAAATTAGACACACTGCTGTCACACAGAGCAAGTGTGACTACTCAACACACGAAAAAAGAACACTTTCTAATTTATTAAGTCCAGGTTATTACTTTCTGAAATGGTATATATTTGAGGGTATACTCACCACAACTAAAAATAAGTTAAACTAATACATTTATAAATAAATAATAAATTTCCTGACTGAATAAAGTTATGAAATTACTACCCAGAGTTCAATGTTGCCTTCTGGGGGCTTATGATAATCTAGAACTTGGAAACAGAAATTTTCTCAATTACTCTTCATCTTTAAGGAGATTTGAAAGCGGGCTGGTGAGATGGCTCAGTGGGTAAGAGCACCCGACTGCTCTTCCGAAGGTCTGGAGTTCAAATCCCAGCAACCACATGGTGGCTCACAACCATCCATAACAAGATCTGGCGCCCTCTTCTGGAGTGTCTGAAGACAGCTACAGTGTACTTACATATAATAAATAAATAAATCTTTAAAAAAAAAAAAAAAAAAAAAAAGGAGATTTGAAAGCATCTTTTCTGAACTATAAGGCTTGGTAAGATTGTGACTGCTCTCCCGAGGACAGTTCACTACATGCATTCTATCAGCAAGGCATCTGCCAGGAAGTTAGATACTGTGTCTAAAGTACCACTAGATTCTGCCTCAGCAAGAATATTTACTTAGCTAGCTTGGACTCGGGAAAACAAAACAGCAAATAAATCAAACAAAAACACCTGCCTCTATGACTACAGAGGTCATTATTTGCTTGTGTCAGGTTAAAACAATACTGTACTAAAACAGAAAAACTCTAGGATTCATACATAATGTGATATGGCAAGAAACAGTTGGTTCATTTCAAACATGTCAGATAAATGCTATGGCAATAATAAAGATTTAACTCTGCATTACTATAATTTACATTCTTTGCCATCACTGTTAATTTATAGCTTAAAAAATGGGATGATATGGAGTTATAGAAATACAGTACTAAATATAAAATTGAATAGCAGCTTTATAACAGATTTGAAAGTAAAAAGAAAAAATTAATTTGACCTTTTAACTATCAGTGTATTGGCTGGTTTTGTATGTCAACTTGACCCAAGAGTCCTCAGAGAGAAAGGAGCCTCAGTTGAGGAAATGCCTCCATGAAATGCAGCTGTAAGATGTTTTCTCAATTAGCGATCAATGGAGGAAGGCCCAGCCTATGGTAGGTGGTCCTGAGTTCTATAAGAATGCAGGCTGAGCCGGGCAGTAGTGGCGCACGCCTTTAATCCTGGCATTTGGGAAGCAGAGGCAGGCGGATTTCTGAGTTCGAGGCCAGCCTGGTCTACATAGTTATTTCCAGGACAGCCAGGGCTATACAGAGAAACCCTGTCTCAAAAACCAAAAACCAAAAAAAAAAAAAAAAAATAAATGCAGGTCGAGCAATGCAACCAGTAAACAGTACCCCTCCATGACTTTTGCATCAGTTCCTGTCTCCAGAATCCTACTCCCATTTAAGTTCCTTTCCTGACTTCCTCCAATAATAAACAGCAATATGGAAGTGTAAGCCAATAAACCCTTTTCTCTCCTACTTGCATTTTGGTCATCTCATTACAGCAATAGAAACCGTAACTAAGACAGCTAATTCGAAGGGGGAAGAATAGAAGAAAAAAAATGAGTCCATTATCATTTAGCCACTACTTTTAAATACAGACTTGGATGTCTTTGCATAGTTGGATACCTTCTCTCCTCACACAATGCCTTCCCATTCAGACCATCTGTCAATGCTACCCCAGCCCTCGCTTTGGCTATCATGTGTCACTCCTACTGACCTCAAAAGAGTGTTGTTCAAAGGATGCATGCACTTACACGCCACAGGCTCCCAACACCTTTCCAAACACCTGTCAATTCACTTGCTTTTGACAAGGTCTTTATCAGAACTGCCTCTTCCTAAAATGTTAAATTAATGTGAAATAGAAGTGCCATCAACAGAACACCAAGACAGACTCATGGTGTAGCTTCTTTGAAAACTTCAGGATTTGATTTTGTTCACCCCCAAAGGTTGGGCAGACTGCTAAAAATGCAGTGATCATAGACTTAGAGAAAATAATAACTGGATGAAGATTTAATCAAAGTATTTGTGCACATATTTTAACTCTTTTATATATACAGACAATAAAAGATACTAGCTTTAAAAGGTAAGAATTACCCTAAAAAACCTCAATCTGGGGTGAAAGAAAATTAGTAAATTATTATAATAAACGCTAAAATAAATGCAGGTATAAGAAACCTAACCCTGTAGATAATATTATTCCTGAGAGCAATCCACGAAGGTTTTTATTTCCTTCCTTTTTCCTTTAAGTACTTGGAACTGAACCTAGAGACTCATGAATGATAGGCAAGCACCCTACCACTGAGCAACACCATCTCTGCGGTTTTGCTATTTGTGTTTTTTAATTATTCTGCATAACTTTTTTTGGTTTGATCTTTTATTTTTATTGAAAATAGATTCTTCTCTAATACAATCCATCCTAACTACATACATTACATACAATCCATACATACAATCCATCCTAACTACAGTGTCCCCCCGCCCCCCTCCAATCCTCCCTGCATGCCCCAGTTCCCTGCTCCTGCAGATCTACTCCCCCTCCATTTCCTCGTCAGAAAGAGTAGTCCTCCCAGACATCTCTGGGAGCCAAAAGGGACAAAACAAGATACAGTAAGTAAGGCTAGGCAACTCAAAAGGAGGAAGATTCCCAAAAGCAGGTGAAAGAGCCAGGGACACAAATGTTCCCACTGTTAGGAGTCCCACAAAACACCAAACTAATAGCCATAGCCTGGTGCAGAACATAGAGACCCCAGGACTGCTGTTCACTTCTGTAGTCCATGTGAGCCTTGCTAGTGGACTCAGTGGGCCATGTTTTCCCAGTGTCCTCCATCCTCTCTTGACTTATTTTTATGTTGAGACAGTCTCACTAAATTGTCCAAGCTGGCTGTGAATTGACTCTGTGGTCCAGGCAGGCCCTGAACTTGGGGTATCCTGCCTCAGTCTCTCAAGTAGTTAGAATTACAGGCTGGACGACCAGCCTCAGCTAGGAAAGTTATTATTATTGTAGAAGAACACTCAAGTTATCTGTTATTTTATGCCTTTAAAAATATTCAAGATGTGAGGGATGGTGGTGCACAACTTTAATCTCAGCACTATGAAGGGAGGCAGGCAGTTCTCCACTCTGTGAACTCTAAGAGGCAAGTGCACTACTCTCAGCATAACGTGCTGTCTGTGCATCTTCCTGCTGTGAGTCTGGATTCTATGTAACGGAAGGAAAACTGTTGCTCAGTGCTGACCACACAATTCCCCTATTTTAATTCTCCCCACCCCCCTTTCAAACACACATTGGGGGGGGGGGGAGCTTTACTTAAAAGGTGTGTATAGTACAGAAAAGGCTTTATTTCAAATTAATAAACCAGTCAATATACAAACCTAAGTTAACATAAAGGTCTGTAGCTAGTCTCATGATAGTGAAGAAGAGTTCCCAAAGGACTATTAGAGCCACCAAAATGTACCTGTGTCTCACAGAGTCCTATGCTACAGGCTTAAGGTTTCTACGATGTGCAAACAATAAGTATACAGAATGGATCTTCCATCAACTCTGCATCAGCAAGGCAGTAAATATGCCATTTATTTACTTTTGTTTCTCGTGGAAAAAAAAACTTTCAATGCAAAACCATCAACTTCTTTAAAATCTAGTAATAAAAAAGATTGTTTTATAACAAATGATGATAGCCTTCCCCATTGAGTGAGTTTGTACTAAGTAAGCCCTGTTGTTTGTTCTAATCTACCAAATAGCAAAACTATTACTCATCTGAGGTTGAATCAGACAAGACCATAACTAGGATAAGCCAAGATCTAAACATGGTATCTCAAAGTTTAAAACTCAAAATTTCCCCACAAGAAATATCAGCGTAATCTGCAGCTACTGGTATACTTACCACATTGGCTGAATTTCTCTTTTAATTTCTGCCAAGTCAAGTCAAAAGGAAGCTAAAATGAAAAAATTAGTAACACATGTTATACATAATATTTATATTTTCATATACATGAAAGTAATTAAATAATGATAAATTAATATTTTACAAAGAGACAGACAAAGATATACACAGAATTTTAATTTTGCAATACATTTATGTGCTTACATTTCTAACAAATATCTGGTTGCCTTTGGAGCCTAATCTGTCTCTCATTCCGCTTCCCATGGGACCTGATAAAAACCCTCGGTCTACATCGATGCTCCTTTCCAGTATGGCTCCAATGCCTGGCCCCATCCTGTCGAAGCTGGAGCTCATGCGGTCCAGTCCCATGCCCATGCCTCCAGTCACAGTGCTCATGCCGCTCATGCTGCCGCCTGCAATGCCAACAAGGGCAGGAGGAGTCGCGAGTTTCAGGTTTTAAAAACAAAACAAAAAAAGCAAAAGAAAAGACGAGAAAGGATGGAGTAAAGAAAAATCAGTTCTGAAAATGGAGAAGAATATTCACTTCTATAACAAACTTATTTTCATACAGAAAATAAAACAAGTAATATATTTTGGTATACAGTTGGTTACTTAAGAAAACTTAATTTAGTCACTACATAATTACATGTGCCTCTATAAACTAATATTCTAATAAGAAAACATCACATATTTAAGCCTTCCAATCATATTATAAAACATTCCACTTTCATATTATAATAGCTTTTAATTCTTATATTTTACAATAGCAAATATAGTAACTGTTGAAAACCAAAGCACAGAGATACAAACACTGTCACACTCCAGCACACAGGTCTCTCACCACACTCCCTACACGTCATCCTTTCCTTCCTCACCTTTTACCTCAGTATGTGGAGCTCTGTTTCCCACAACCTCAATTTTTATATCGAATTCAACTTTCAGTAACCACATACAACTAATTAGCCTAGTCTCATTCTCATCCCTAATATTCCTACATGAGCATTAAAAAGTACTAAGACTTGCCAGCTGGCTCTGTTACTCAGAGTAACTGGGGAGACAGAGCCATAACCACTGAGATAAAAGGGAAGGTGAGGATAGTCCCGAGGGAAATGAAGGCTGCAGGATGTCGGGCAGAGCAGGAAATCAAAAGAGAAGCACATGGAAAGCAAATGTATCCAGTGGACAGGATTTCAGAATGCACACTAAGTAACTTGACTTTCTTTTTCCTAAAATTTCATCACCCAAAGAAAGCCAGTAAGGTGTGGAGATTTAACAGGGACAACCAAGTCACCAAAATGCCCGTCACAAATGCAATCTAGCATGTGTGCAGGCTTTCTGTGGAAGTGGGAGCTAATGGGGGTAGTGGGCATTCTCTAGAGCTGCAATACACTCATGTTTTGAAAGATCTAGGAAGAGAGGAAAGCAACCATCTCTTCATTCTTATTCCTCAACTTCAGGAAGTCCTTAAAAGTTTGGTGTTTTATCTCCATCTGCCAGAGGCATAAGGTGCACAGATGAAACAAACTAGGAGATACTGGGCAAAATAAAGCAGAATTGAGAGGGTGTTCAAGAAATAACAACTTATGACATGGGTGTGGAAAGACAGTTCATGGACTGGCTACTGAATACGCATTCTGGTGTTAGTTGAGAAATATCAAAACAAACAAACAAACAAACAAATAAGGAGTTGATTTTTCAAACACCAATCAAGCTATGACTCAGTAGTTTCTCAAAATATGGTAAGACACATTAACAAATAAAAGCAAACTATTACTGTACTACAATAACTACTCTTACAAACTCCTTGCAAGCACTCAAATACTACTCAGTAAATTCTATTAAAATTTAAACCTACTTATTCCAGTTCCTACTGGACCCATGTTAGAAGCTCCTATTCTTCCTGCAAACCCTCCAATCATTGCACTGCCTAAACAAGGATGAAAAGATAATATACTAATTAATTTACATAATGACACTTCAAAATGTCCAAGGTACTATACTCACAAATAACTAAACATAAAATTTTCTGGAAATACTTAAAATATTCACAATACCGTAAAAGAGAACCATGAAATTAAAATCCCTAAAATGTTTTCTTCTAGTAAAGAACTATGTAAATTATAAGAGAACCATGAAATTAAAATCCCTAAAATGTTTTCTTCTAGTAAAGAACTATGTAAATTATAACTTTTAAAACAATTTTTTTACACCAAAAAGAACAGTTAAGACTATGACCTGCAAAAGGAAAAAAGTATACAGCCAACCCTACCAAGTCTACCAAAGGAATCGCCAAAGCCTCGACTTAATCCAATATCACCACGTCCGAAATCTCGCTCCATGCTACTAGTCATTGCACCACGGTATAGCTCTGAAAAGATGTACAGCAAATTAACCTTTCTTCAAGTACATCAATGCATGGAAACCATTGAGGAATATGTCTAAGCTACACTGAGGAGAAAAAAAATCAGAAGTTACCAATTCAAAATAGTGTGTGGCATACCAACTTATTTCATACACTCACTACACAACCCACTACCCATCCCTCTTCCCCCTTCCTGGCATGTTTACAAGTGTTCTCTAGTGCCCATGTGCCTTCTGAAGACTTCTATAGTATCTATACCGCTGTGTGTGTGTGTGTGTGTGTGTGTGTGTGTGTGTGTGTGTGTGTGTGTGTGTATGTGTGTGAAGTATCTCAATACTAAGGAAAGCAAAGATAATATACCCCTGAGTACATTCACCTACCTCCCATTCGGCCAACTCCACCAAAGCCTGCCATGCTATTCATTGCTTCCAGACCACCAAACCCAACTCCTATGAAATAGAGAATAGTTGTGAGACTTGACTATAGCTCTGCAGATGAGTGGTACATTCTGGAAATGTTAAGTCACCAGTAAGCGCTTCCTCCATTTCATGTTGAGCAGGTAGTTAACACAGCACCATCCTTTAAAGGTGTATTAGGCTCAATGTTTGCCAACAGCCTTTAGAACATGAGCCAACAATAAACCATGACTGTTTTCTACAATTCTCAACAGTTTCTAGTTTCTTTAAAATGGCGGTGAGTACATGCAGAAACAAATACTTATACATACCTCCTCCAATTCTATTCACTCCTCCAAAACCCGGACCATCCATTCCCATACCTCAAATAAAATACATAGTATGGACTTTCAGTAAATCTTATTTTGTGACTAACGAATGACATTATAGCAAAGTAAATACCATTGGTTTAGTCACAACGGAACACTAGAGAAGCAGGTACAGGGTGTATATAGAAGGATGGTTTACAGAGCTATGTCATAGTGGCTAACCAGTCACCAATCTTCAAAACAGGCCTCTGAGCATCATACAAGAAAAAAAGTTTACTGTTCACATACAACATCCAGTCAGAAGTAACCAGAACCAGTGTACACTCTTTCAAATACAAGGATGTGACCATAGAAGATTTAGAGATTAAGACTACAAAGCAAAGATGCCTGTAAACACAGCAGCCTACAGGCTGGTCAAATCAATAACAAGTAGCTTGTGTTTAGATGGGAAGGGTATTATATCCTAAAACAAATAAGAAAAGGGGTTTTGCTTGAGAATGAGAAAGATCTCCGACACTACCTTATCAACTGTAAAGTTTGTATCATCCCAACAAAAAGATTATGACACGTTTATCAGCCCATAAACTGGAATGCAATTCTCAAAGGATAATCTGGTAACCTTTGAAGGGTCAAGAGGTCAAAATAATTTCTATAACTCAATACTTCTGAATTACATGACTGCTTCCTCTCATGCTCTCATGATGACAATGTGGAACTTTCCATAAACTACCCGATGCTTGTTATCATAGCAAACCCAAATGCAGACACAGTAGTACAGCTATTTACATTAACCCAAACAGTATAAGATGCCAAAAACAGAATCACTCTTCTCATTCTTATTAGGAATACTTTATTTTCTTAAAAATAATACTTATGTTAATTACATGTTTCATATTTTATACATCAATTTTTAGAGTTAAGATTGGCATCAGAGTTAATCAGTACTTTTAAATGAATAAGTCAATTTTTACAATTTTAAGTTTTTTATAATACAGTAGACACTGGGAAACAGTCACATAATTAAAATGATGTTAGGGTTTTCAACAAACTTGAAAGAATGAAGTTTGCTGAAATTAAAAAGTTGGGAAAAAAAAAAGTTGGAAAGCCAATTTCTGAAGATAATTAAGAGTCCAACTAGCAGGCAAATAGCTACTTCAAAGCTACCTATCAAATGTAATACATTTAAATTGCCCGTGCTCTGTATGGCATGTTGCCACCCATTCCATAGACCCTCTATTTATTCCACCATGTAGAGGGCACCATGTGGAGACATCATCTACTAAAGTCACGTCAGTATGCACATACTGAAGGGCTACCTTCCACATGCCTGGCCCCAGAGGCCATCCCAACCTCCATCTGCCCTCTTTTCATGTCAGCGACTCTCACAAGGTTTCTTTTCTTTTTCAGACAGAATTGACATCTTAAACATCTCTAAAACAGAGTTCTCTAAGCACTGAAACTAATGAATATAAGCTTTATTAAACCACAAAATAGATCACTTACACAGGTTTTAAGAAAAACTTACCACTTGGACCCAAATTTCCCATTACACCAGTTATGTTCAGCTGGCTGGCACTAATAGGCTGTCCACCTGGACCAAGTCCCATTCCAATGCCTCCAAGACCACCTAAATCACAAAAAACAGCATTACCAAGACTCAGATAAAACTACCTGACACTAACCTGTAAAACTAGCTGTATGCTTGCAATAGTATCCTAAAAGGTTGCAAACAGCAAGGGTTCTTCTTTTCATTTAGAAAGCACCATACATAAAGACTACAATACCATTTATGAGTGACAAACCATTTGTAGAGTAGGTTCAGCCTTCATCCACTTAAAGGTACTAAGAGACAACCTGACAAGAGGGGGTCTGAGGAAATGGCTCCATGAGTAGAGAAAGGGCTTCCACTGTAAACATGAAACCCTGCTTTCACTTCCTGAAAAGCACTTTTTTTAAACCAGAATTGTGTTGAGCATGGAAATCTTAGATCTGGTATGGTATCAGATCCCTAGGGATCAATGGCTAGCCAGTCTAGCTTATTCAGCAAGTTCCAGGCCATGAGAAACTCAGTCTAAAAACACTAAGTCTAACTCAATCTAAAAAAAAAAAAAAAAAAAAAAAAAATTAGACACTGCCTGAAGAAAAACACTCAAGGCTCTCTTCTAGCCTCACTTCCATACCTACCACTCCAACCCCCCACACATACACATGCATACACACCCAAAAAATGCATCCAAGAAAGTGTGAAACACATGTCACATGTTATGGAACTCTCTTCTCCAGGACCGGTTATGATATTGCCAACCTGAGATTAGAGCAGTTGTGATCACCCACAGGAGACACTGCCAAGATTGGGCCAACTAAGATTACTAAGTGTACTGACAAGAGATAACAAACAGTGATACCCTGGAGGAAATAACTTTTGGCTTGGGAAGTGAGAGGAGGGGTGACACATATGACTATTTCTTGGTGGTATTGCACCTGTGAGTTGCCCATGATCCTGTAAATTACCATAATTAAATGCACCAATTCACCAAATAAGACTTGAGTGAATCATTTCACCTAAAGAAATGATTGGCGGGCACCCTCTCTGGCTAAAGATACATTTCTCAGACATCCTCTTGATGTCTGAGACACAGTACATACATACCTGAAAATGAGTACCTTGCTCAGTTTGTTGAACAACTAAAATACTAGTATTGCATTCAAAATAGTTCAAATAAAACTGAACAGTCAACAATTATTGAAGACTTAAGACTGAGCTTATTCAGCGGACACAGTTCTATGAGTGCAGAGTCAGCCAAAGCTACAGAACAAGACCAAACAACCATTTTTAAAATTCGTTATAAGGGTCTGGAGAGATGGCTCACTGATTAAGAACACTTGTTACTCTTGCAGAGAATCTGAGTTCAGTTCTCAGAACCCAAATGGCAAATCACAAGCGTGTATAACTCAGGAATGTGACTCCAACACCTTCTTCTGGCCCCAGACACTGCACAAAACTGATACAGGCAAACACCCATACACATAAAGTATCTTTTTAAAACCCACAACATTGAAAAATCTAATTGCTTGGCTTTATCATGACATTTATTTATTACATTTACAAAATAAGTGTTCTCATATCAGGCAAATATGAGGAAAAATTTCAGACCTTACATTATCTGAACACCACCATTTACCTATGTGATTAAATTTAGAGCTTATCTCATCTTTAAATTCAGATTTTGTTTTCTGCTTGTCCTGTTTTTTTAATATTCTGATGCTCTTTAAATAAGCAAATAAGTAAATAAGTAACTGTAGAAAACTTAAGTTAAAAACCTCTCCTAAACAAATGTCCAAAGAACTTCAAATCCTTACACATCTATCTATATATCTACGTTCATTATTGCTTTATTACACCATGGAAAAAAATAAATATAAAAAAGGAACCAAACTAAATGTCTACCAAAAGATGGAGATAATAAAAACATGTTAAAAGGAAAGTGCGATTTGGAGGAAAAAAAAACCTGGTGAGCTAGAAAGTATAATATTAAATGTGGTGAGCCAACTCAGAAAGGACTCTGCGTGTTTCTCCCTCACCTGTAGGCCCTCCCTACCCTACAACATATGCAGGACTAAAGTAAACAAGTGAAGGGGAGGTCAAGCCCAAAAATGCAGAAAAGAGACCAAAGCTTTCTGTTACAATGCACTGGCCCAGTTACGGGGAAAATGTAGCAATTAAAGCTTGGGGCTGAGTAAGAATTATATTCTGTAAGTTGTTTTTAAAACAGTGTACAGACATGGTAATTTTAAACTACAGATTAATATCAAGTAAATGTGTCCCTAGGCCTAACTGTGACCCAGACCTGACCATCACCCATGCTCATAAATACAATCACCATTGTGTCAATTCTGATGTCACAGTAATTATAATCTCAAAGAACTCAGAAGCATGGAAAATGAGAAATTTCCCACTTGTCAAGTTAGAGTAAAATTTGAGTAAATCAGATGAAAGTAGTAAAAAATTTGATTCTATGGTAGCTTGTGACTTTATTATATATCAAGATAAAAGAAAATATGAAAATACAAATCATTTTTAAAAATGTAAAGAACACCTAACAGGACATGTTTTTTAATTTCCTGTTTGAGAAAGTCACACATGTATACAAATAAATGGTGACTGAATTATTGCCCACTCCTTCCCAACCCCTACCACAGCCCTCCACCAACCCGCATCTCTGCCTCCCAACTTCACACACTTCTTTGTTGCTTTGCCTCCTAAGTGCACTTAGTACTGCATTTGCATGGATGCAGGGACATCAATTGGAACAGAGGCGTTCCTGTTTTCTGAAGAAAACCAAGTCTCTCTTCCTCAGCAACATTAGTTCTCAACTAAGGGTGGGACTGCACGCATCCTTCGCCAATCTCATCCAGGCTGAGAGTACAGCTGGCTTAACAGTGCAGGTCTTGAGCACTAAAATTTATTGTTAATAGAGGCAATACAGTTAGGATCTTCAACAAGGTGAGCCTAACCAGATTACCTGGGACTGGAAGAAGCTGCCTTATAAAGGGAATACTCAACTATGCATGGCTGATAATTCTCCACTGCAAAAGCTCAGTCAGTAGTAACCTCCACTCAAACTGCAGCAAAACTGTCAACCAGGGACCAAAACTTTAAAATTAGCTCCATGAATAAGAGACAACCAAAAAAAGGTATAATTCAACAAAAAACCTTATCTGAATTATGAAGTAGCAACAACAGAAAGCAGAAGACTAAACTATTTTCAAAGTGCTAAGATAAAGTAACTTGATCTTAAATTGAACTAACAAATCAAACTACCTTAGAAGACATTTACAGAGCAGCCATAATTACAAGAATTTACTAACAATAAATCCTTGTTGAAAAAATAAAATAAAAGCTTAACAAATAGAAGCTGCAAAAGAAAGTGAATAGTAGCAGGTAATAGAGAAACATAATATCCGACAAGTAACTCCCAGAGAGTGACAGTAGCATGGAGTTACCAGAAAAGGGTTAGAGTCAAGGAAGAGGATACAAAAATGAACTTTAAGCTTTATACATACATAATATACAGGGTTACCACTAAAAACACACAGACAAGTATTACAAAGTACCAAAGATGAAACCCAAAGTAAGAAAATGAAAATACATCCAAATGAACCAATAAATGTGAAGAAATTAATTCCTCAACTTCACATAAAAGATTGTCAAGCCAATTTTAAAAGATGTAATTGCAGCTATAACATTTACACACAGATCAAAAACAGTAATATAAAATAGTATAAAGAAACAACACAAAATTATTATACTTAGCATTATACAAGGACTTAAGGTAATTACAAAATCACCCTGTAATAAATTACTTGCTTCACCAGGAAAGACAATTCTAATCTTGGATATACTTGCTAACTTAAAATATTTAAAAATATTTTCAACAAGAAAAATGTGACTAAATCTATCAATATACTGAAAAAAATTTACCATTAAGCACTTTTCAGTAACTGATAACCCAAATAGATAAAATTATATAAAGAGAAAGGATACAAGACAATCAACAACAAACTTAGTAAACATAGAAGGTTTCAGCATAAGAGAGCATGGGGCAGAGCTTGCCTCCCTAACGTCCTGCCACTCCCACTACCGCTGCCTGCCAACTAGCTGTTCCAGACCTATCACGTGTCCACCTGCAACTTTACTCCAAGATGATTTGGCAGGAATCGGGTCCCTTCCCCTGCTTCATAACTGAGTGTCGTAATAGTAAAATTGAGCTTTGATCAGAATTTTGTCTTAGCTACATCTTTCTCTCGCACCGCCTAGCCCCGCCCCCTTCTCTTCCAGGTTTCCAAGATGCCTTTCCAGACTAGAACCCAGACATGTGAGCCGCTGGCTGGACACAACATCTGGCGCCCAACGTGGGGCTGAGAAACGGCAGAGGACATTTGGAAGAAACACTGCTGGTTTGGAGCTCAATAGAAGAAGAAAATAATTAAAGGAAATTCATACCGGAGAAGGTCGGTATGGGCTAAGCTGAAACAGCGTTTAACCTGAGCGCTAATTCACTTAGGTTCAGCAGTGAGTCATGTCAGGAGCTAGGAACGTAACAGGCGGTTAGCCGTAGCTCCCAGAAACTACATTTTTAGGCGTGAATAAAGAAAGGGTTTATTAAAAAGAAATTACTAATCAGGCGATGGCCGCAGTTAAAAAACTGCATCATGTGCTCGCTTCAGCAGCACATATACTAAAATTGGAACGATACAGAGAAGATTAGCATGGCCCCTGCGCAAGGATGACACGCAAATTCGTGAAGCATTCCATATTTTTAACTAACCAGTACCCCAGAGCTCTTGACTCTAGCTGCATATGTATCAAAAGATGACCTAGTCGGCCATCACTGGAAAGAGAGGCCCATTGGTCAGGCAAACGTTATATGTTCCAGTACAGGGGAATGCCAGGGCCAAAAAATGGGAATGGGTGGGTAGGGGGGGGGGGGACTTTTGGGATAGCATTGGAAATGTAATTGAAGAAAATACGTAATAAAAAAAAAATTTTTAAAAAAACAAAAAAAACTGCATCATGTGGGAGGAAAATGTCTCAAAAACATCCTTGCTTACCATTTTTCCAGTTTAGACTAGCTTCAAGCCTTTTAACTTTATGGCAATAGTACATCAGAGATTGTATATTCTGACTTAGTAAGATTAGTCATTTAATAGAGTCATAATGATTTTTCTCTTTTCTCCAGTGTGACCAGTCATTCTAACTCAATCTTAGACTGGTCTAATATTTAGTCCAACATTAGAGATTCCTATTGTAGATAACTATATTCTTAATTTCCTAGCAAAGTTAATTCAGAGCACATCCCCCACTTCCAGAATGTCTCTGGCCTTTTTACTATTCTAAAACCAGCCCAGAGACTGAGCTTGTGCCTTGCTAATTTACAACTGAATAAAGTACCTGGTCTTCCCCAAAAGCTTTGCATTGCTATTTTCTCATTGTCTAGATCCTGTTTTTTTCAAGCAGGTCAATCAACACCTTCAGCCAGACTGCAGTGGGCGTGCATCCTTGCCCCCTAGAGCGTACTAGAGGCAGCTGTTATTTTCATTCTAAGACGTATTGTGGCTTTAGGTCTGATTTGAGATTTAAGTTTACTACGAGGGCTAAAAAGGCAAAAATTTCAAATATTAAAAGAGATTGGTTTTTATTCTGATAGACGGGCTTAGTCCCTTAGCTGGTCTCTGGTTTTCCACCCTTGCTGTTATTGCAAGGTCCCCTTAGTTCCTCAGGCTGTGGGAATAACGGAGATGAAGAGGGTGACCTCCAGCTCCTAATTTAGCCACAAATTGTGGTGTTACTAATGACATAATTCTTGTCGAGGCCTTGCTAATTCTGAGGTTGACAATTCTCCTTTAGGAGCTGCACAGTACTCATAACTGTGCATACTGATTCGTGATCATACAAATACAGTATGGGTACCGCTTGGGTGCAAAAATTTACTGCAGGGGAAGGTCCAGCTTGACCATTTCTGGATTCCCTGTGAGATACACCCGGTTTAGATGGAGGTTGATATCTAGTTCCAATTATAACCAAAAATATCTTTCTAAGGCTCTGCCTCCCCTCCCCAAAAAATACCAAGAGTCACAAGTGGGTCGTGACAGCACCCACAAGAGGAATAGGGTCAGTTTCCCTCCAAGCCAAGGTTAAAGTACACTTATCTACGAATGAAAAAAAAATCACTTGATCACCTCAGTTAAGCGTGGCCTTATTAAACTTAATGGGGGGGGGGAAGAGAGGTTGGAGACCATATCGCCAGAAGGGCAAGCCCTTCACAGCCTCCCACCCTAAAAAGCCAATTGGCCTTGTACTAAGGAGCCGCCTGTCAACCAAGAATGCAGAGAAATATCCAAGTACTCTCCTTCAGTGTTATTCATAGTAAAGTGCCTTTCAAATTCATATAGTCAGCCTTGCCAGGGTTCCAACGCCCTGTAGCAGACTACTTAAAATTCAACTAGGCAGTTACCTATTCAGTACTAATTAACATTATAAAGTCAGAGCCTACAGCTCAGGGCTAATCTGCTAGTTGTTTACTAGGACAGAAAGGACAGTCTTATCCAGATACCATTTACCATAAAAAAAGTTAAGAAATCCCACTGAGACAGGTTTCTTCATTAGGCCCTAAAATTCAGGCAGAACTATAGAGCATAAATAAATTTTATGCCTCAGCCCGGCCTTTTCTTTTTTATATTAACAACAGGGAGGATTTTGTAATGCAATGGAATAGAGTAATTAGTGGGCATATATTGACATTCTGTAAATCTAAATAAATCTACTCCTCCAGGATTTGTCTTCAGTGCTGGGACTGAGTTCAGGATCTCATGCATGCTAATCAAGGGTTCTATCACTAAATACTACTCTGACGTCAGCTTGCTTTTGGTGCTAAGGCTAGACCTAGGGACTTATCCACCGTAGGTGAGAACTCCTATCATTGAATCCATCTCCAGCCTTCATACTTCAGTTTGAGACAGGTCTCATTATGTTATCCAGGTTGCCTTGGAACTCACTCTACAGGTGAGGCAAGCCTTAGACTTGAACTTCAGAGTTTCCTGCCTTAGTCTGTTAAGTATCACAGGCCTGTGCCACCAAACTTGACTCAGAAAATCTAAAGAAAATATTTTTCTATGAAAAGTATAATTTACTCTGTTGTACTGGGTAATTTAAGATAATCTCAGATGCACCAAAATACATCATTTTCACATTAAAGAATAAAAACAGCCCTCCTCTTAGATTAATTTGACTAAGACTGAACCCAAATTTGAATTTTCCACTTTTGTCTTTGTATCTTCCATTTGCCTGTAATTTCTGGTTACTGAACTATCTACAGTCTGTCTATTGTATGTGTCTGTGACTGCCTGAATACTGTTCAGATGTCTGATTGTCCCTATGTCTGCCTCTCTCTAACATAGAGCTCTGTCCTGTATTTATCAAACAGCACAGAAACATAGCATAGGAAAGGATAAAAAGTTCTTCAGAAATCTGTAACAGAACTTTTACCCAGAATAGTAAAAAATGCTGCATACAGACATTACCAAGCTATATCTTATGCTGCTTCCAACATTTATGGTGGATATTTAAGGCCCCTTTCAACCTGTTGGCTGTTTTCAACAAATAATTACCACAATATACACACATATATTATTCTGGATCGGGCATGGAAGAGTAGTAGATAACTTAAGATTAAAGGTAGATTATGTTAGGCTGGAGAGATGGCTCAGCGGTTAAGAGCACTGGCTGCTCTTCCAGAGGCCCTAAGTTCAATTCCCAGCAACCATATGATGGCTCACAGCCATCTGTAATGGGATCCGATGCCCTCTCCTAGAGTGTCTGAAGACAGCTACAGTGTACTCATAAATAAAATAAATAAATAAATAAATAGACAGATAAATAAATCTTTAAAAAAACAAAACAAAAAGGTAGGTTATGTTGTAAAGGCTGACTGCACAGAGAGCCAACACATAGAGAGCTTGGTTATTATATTGTTCTCTTAAAGACAGGCTAAATTTAGGCTGAGTACATAGTAGGACAGCAGACTAAATGGTCTTAAATGTTCAAGAGATATTAACTTGGCTGTGAGGTACAGTAAAAGTTCAATCTCTATGAATTTAAGAAATACTTTCATGAAATTGCATCATGAAATAAAGATTAAAACATGTAAAACATGTTAACAGTAAAACGATTATAGAAAACTAATAGAGATATCTGGAAAGAATTTTCAACATGGAAAGATGATCGCAATTTAATGTTAAGCTCAACCACTAAATAATTTATATAGTAGTCTGAAACTAGTTAAATGCACATACATAGAAAGAATATACATAAAAATGTTTTTAAAAATGGTGGATATCTATGGTAAAATTATAGGGATCTCCTCCCTTCTTATATATGAACTCACCAAATACATCTGAACTCATAACTAGTAGGACAAAAAATAAATTAACTTAAAAGTCCCATATTTCTTTCCAGTCTTTCCATAATCAGAAGTGGCACACTGTCCAAAACCCCAAACTAATCTCAGAGAGTGAACAACTTCAATGTAAGCATAAAAACAGACTTCTTCTTAGACATAATGAAGAAAAAGAAAGCTGTTTTCTAACAAGAGTTTTTACTTACGTGGTAACTGTGATGTCTTACTATCATGTGAACGGTAGTCTTCATGAGGGACAGATTTGTCATCCTAATTGCAAAAAGAAAAAAAAAAAAAGAAGTTTATTATACATATAGTTTAAAAACAGCTAACAAGAGCTATTATGTTAGGAAGAGATCTGAAGCAATTAGTAACTAAGGTTGAAATGAGAAGTGGGAACTCACCATTTTCACATGCATAGGTCTATCAAATAAAAACTGCCCATTGAACATGGCTGTTGATTCAGTCAAGGAAAGCCAGTTAAGATGACTGTAAAATTGTACAGGCAAATTATCATATTTAAAGAGTCTGAAACTTTTTCTACTATCTTAACATCATTAGACTTTATTCATACCAACTAGTCTCTCAGTTTGATTTATAACTTCATTAACCAAAATTAACTAGGTTTTACCAACAGCAACTACACACAACGGAGTTAAGTGTTAAAGAACGTGAGTGCGCACACACTGTCTAGCAGCAGGAAGGATCAGCAGAAAACAAGCTCCTATCAGCCCTGAACACTGTGGCCAATCAATTCCAGTTTAAGTGAGTGACTCTAGTCCTCAAGAAACAACAAGGTTTCCTGCTGTAGGCAAAAGCCTCCATTTCTAAATGAGGTGACATTACATAACATGAACAACAACTGTACAAAGGTATCAAGCCTGACCAACGATATTTAATGCTAAATACAATCAGGATACAAATTGCTTGGACTGCTTCAATTGCCTGCTCAAAAGTGACAGTGCCCATGCCTCTGCTCTTGCCATCCTTGTCTTCTTTAATATCAGCTCGCTTCACAGTTCCAGCTATGCTGAACACTTCCTTTAATTTCTTCCAACCAACTTTGAAGTCAAGCTTAACATAGAATGCATAAAGTTAAATTCCTAGCAAATGGCCCTCTCTCATTGTAAAAACAAATTATCTTTTTTAACCTCATAAATCTATAAACTGTAATTCTTGCTCAACAATATACCAACAGTGTTGAAATAAAAAAGGTCTTGTTTAAAATCAGTTCAGCTACATCTATCTTGTTTTGTATCTTCATTTAAACTCCTCACATCATCTTTCAATTCCTCAATCCTATTCTGCACATGGGAAACTTAGGCATCTATTATAATTATGGAAAAATCAGGTTTTAGAAAACTGTCCATTTCACAAGACTTTCAAGAGCATAAAACAAATGGCAAAGCAACCACAACAGACATTTACAAACATGAGGACTACAAGAATAAAATTCAACTACCAAAATAAAGAACACACAGAACTGACTTAAGAAAAACTGTTCAATGTCTATGATTTCCAGTTGAGTTAAAAATGCTACCTGTATTTTAAGTCTAACTTTAAATTACATATATAAATTAAACTTGATTTTAACATATTTATGACTTTTGTCTATTAAGTTAAAAATAAACAATGATCTACAAACCTATCAGCACATACCTAACAAAATAATCTCATGATAAGGGCTAAGTATCCAAGCAACAAAAGCTTAAACTAAAGCTTAAACTTACATTAGCAACAAAAATTGTGGAACCAAGTCTACCAGCCTGCAAATTGCTGATAACCTCAGGAGGAATGTTTGGATTATTGAGAATGGAAGGTGGTAAATTCACCAACCCAGATCCCACATCGGAGGCATGTGATCCTTGAAATGATGTTCCTGTTCGCTGCAGTGCCCGGCGAGCATTTTCTCCATCCGGATCCTATAATGTGTAGTGAATGTTAACTGCCAGCAAATACATCAGTGAATATATACAATTCAAGTGGCTTAAAGTTGGACAGCAGCTAACCCAGCTGGACCAAACTACTAACATCTGTGAGGACTAAGGGTTTTGTTATTTTTATCCAGAAAGTGAGTCCATAAAATCCTGTAGATTGACCCTCTCACTACGAGAACACACTACTATAAACTCAGGTAGACTGAGATAGAGGAAAGTTTATTATCACTGGCTAACATCACTCCTTACTCATCGTATAATCTCTTAGCTTCCTGAACAGTGAAAAGGACTTGTGAAGGGAAAAGGGGATAACAGAATGCCAAGTGTCCAAGTAAAGAATTATAGCAAATATATTTAAGTTCATTTAACTTTTAAAAGAAATATCCTTTATTAAAACAAATCAAAGTACAAATGTGCTTCTATTAGGTAGAAGATCAACAACAAAGCACAAATAAAATTACATTAAGAGGACCATCATGTGTAGGCAAATGATCATACCAGAAATTCTACTTTCTCATTCATGAGCTCATTAACAGCATTTATGCTTGCCTACACAACATCAGACTAGCCAACATTCTAACATGGAGGGAAAAGGGACTCAGAGCTCCTACCTATGAGGCATCTACTGGCAGTTGATGGCTTCTGGGAAAGAAAGAGCCAGTTTTCTTTAAAGGTGTGTTCCCTGGCAGGTCAACCAGGTAACAGAGGAGGATGCTACCCCTCTCCCCCACCCGCAGAGAGAGAGAGAGAGAGAGAGAGAGAATGAGTGGACTCAGGTTCTAAAAGCTATTTGGGAGGAACACAAAGAGTTGGGAGGGTGAGAATGTAGGAATGGATCTGGGAGGAGCTGAGGGAGAAAAAGGATAAAATGATCAAAATACATTGTATGAAATTCTCAGAGAAAATATTCACCAAAAACTTCTCTGCTATCTCAGTCTGTACATATTGATTTAAAAAAGCAAATAAGGAAAGATGACTTTAATAAATTCTCCAGCATAGCTAAAAGGACAAAAGGAAAAAAGTGAATGTCAGAATAAACGTACGCTGGACTCCGGTGTGTTTCTTCATGATAAAGGAATTAAAAAAGATTACAGAGGTGAATACATGTTAACAAAGAATGTGGCAAGACTTTATAGTAAGTAGTCAGGATGCTTAGTGCTCATTCTGTTTGTTAGTTGAGACGTATTCTGTTAGTTGTCGTGGGGGCAGGGGGATGACTTCTGGGCATGCTTGTAGGGAATAACCTTGATTACATTAATTATAATTACTTTTTAGAACAGGTTGTTTGTATTAATAGTTAATAGTATGTGTTTTGTCACATGTTAACACAATATATATTTTACACACAAACACACACATACCATATGTAATCTTAGTTTTTATTCCTGTTTCCCCTTGCTGTCCAGCCTGCCAATCACTAACTGCTAATGCTATTAGTGGGCCTAATAATACATGTTCGATTCCTACTGATCTTCATATAACTGGATAGAATACTAAAAAGCTGCTAGGGAACACTGTAAATACATCTTCATTAGATAACTATGCAAGCCGTCCTCAGTAGTTTTACCAGCCACTGATTTATAAATCAGATATTTCCTGGAAAATGACTGTCATTGTTAAACATTAGCTAAGGAGTTAAATAAATCACTCATAAATTTGACCCCATTTCTCCTTCTAAAATAGCTAAAAATAGAGGCATCCTAAACCTTTACTCTGGGGTCTCAACAATAGATCTGTGCTCTTCAATATGCTGCAAATTATGATTACCAAATTATTAGAAAATTATAAATTGGGACAAATTCTTTAGGACACTGCACATTTCTAAAGTTAAGTCCAGACATGCATAAATGCACCAAATAAATGACTAGTCAAACAACAAAATTTAAACATTCCCTACCAAATCTCTGCCAATCTCTTTAATTTGAAGTTAATTCCAGTAAAGAATGTAGGATACATGATATTTTTGGTACTAAGGCACGGAAGCTTATCATCACACTAAAGAACAAGATACCAACAATCACTAACAAGAATAGTTTTTACAGCTAACATTTATGATAGAGTTGGACTATTTTAAGCACTGTGCCAACAGCCTTCTATAATATCACTAGTATAGTAACTAGTAACACTTTGACACTAACAGGGATTTCTAGTATTTCTCCTATCTCAGTGACAAGGAAACAAAGGTTATGTGATTTGTTCTTCCTGGGTCACTTAGCTTTTCTAGTGACAGAGAGTGAGCTATAACTTATTATCACACTTAATCTTCTTAAAGTCACATTAGGTGTCAGTGGCATTAAAATAAATTAAGTAAAGTCTAGAGAATACTTCATAAGTATTATCACTTGTCCAGAAAAGAATAAATTACAACTCAAAAACCACTGTTCTCTTGTTGAATACCAGTCAACGAACAGCATCAGTATTAGCTCAACATATCAGACTCAAAATAACACTGCGCATTTCTTTCAATACAGGTTTAGCAATGATATATGTATAGTTTGGCCCATGATCAAACTAATATGGCAAAACAACATAAAACAAAAGAGCCCACAAAAAACAGCCCACGAAACTGAGTATTACTCAAACTAATTATTACCAAGATAAACCACTCCTTCAAGTGCTATTGTGTAAAGAATGTTCTGATCATTTGTCAATCTATTTATACTACAATCCCCACTGTAGATTACTCTAAGTTGTTACACACCTCAGTAAGCTATGCTTCTTAAATTCTAGTCTACAAAATCTAAATTTTATTAAAGATGAATACCAATCTTATTCAAATTCACAAGTTATGTGTATTTTCAAACAACCTGTAATCAACTACAATACCTATTGAATTCTCAAAGTCTAAAAATTGAAAATGTTTATATAGCAAATAAAGTCTGTACCTTAAGTTTGTCATCTTTAAATTTTTGGGTCCTGATTTTTATTTTAAATTGAGGACTTCTATCTATCTGTAACTAGAAGCTAAATAAATATAAAGAATAACTTATGGATTAATAGCAAATCATCTCTTAAGTAAAATAATCACAAGCTACAATTTTTAAATAAGCACCTATCCTTAAAAAAGTAGTCATTTAACTACATGAGAAAAAAAATGAAAGAAAAACAAAGGAAGCATGCTCATAAAATTAACTATTTAAATTACAAATACAAAAAACTTACCTCTTTAATATTCAAAGGCCTTCCACTAAGGTCATATTTGTTCATAGTTTCTAATGCTTTCTTTACAAATTCTTCATCTTTGAATTCAACCACGCTTAATAAAGGAAAATATATAAGAAATGCTTATGTACAAAGATTTCTTATTCCCAATCACAAGATTAATTTAACGTAAGATAATTTAAAAAAATTCTTACCCACAACCCTGTATCCGGTAGATTGTCAATATATGCAAAAGAAAAAAAACCATTTTAGGTCAGTAGATGAATTTAATGGAAAATTCTAATTTTTAAGTCGTTAAAAAGTAATCAAGAATACATTTTATTTTTCTTTTACACCTCCAGAATGTAACAGGCAAGTGACCATGCATTTTCAACAAATTTTTAAAACCATCTAGCATGTTACAAGCTTGTAGTACATTTTACTTTCAGGTGACTTTTCTTAAAATTAAAACTAGCACCACTGTATGAATTCAGTCAACAGTAAGTGAAGGAAGAAACTGAAGGCTCCAATATTCTCTTACACGGTAATAAAGATTTCAAGATATATTACGCACAACATACTTTTTAAATCTAATTAAAATAGCAAATAAATATGAATTTTCAATGTTCTTTTGTTATGTATATCATTTGCCTGCATGTATGGCTATACGCAGTGTGTGAGTCTGGTGCCCACAGAGGCCAGAAGAGGGTGTTAGATCTCTTGGAACTTGAGTTCCAGATGGTTGTGAGCTGCCATGTGGTGCTAGAATTGAGCCTAAGTCCTCTGTAAGAGCAGCCAGTGCTCTTAACTGATGAGCCATCTCTCCAGCCCCCATCAATTTTGCTTTTAATAAAGTTATCTATTAGATTAAAACTGGCTGCACACAATTTAGAAGCATCTAACTGGAAGCATGTAAAACAAATTAACCATGTTAAAGAAACTTACAGAATCATTTTTTAAAAATAATTCCTGAGATTACTGTTCAAGGTGCCACTTGAATATGATGACAAAATTATTTATATTTCTCATGTACCCAACCATTTTGTGAATATGATGAGACGCTGCTAGAGATCTTTCCGTTATAATCTTCGGTATACTCATGCTGCTAAATCAGAATCTATCATCAGCCTTCCAGGTCAACTTAGTCATAGACATCATTCATACCAATTGGTCAGAGCACTGCCTCTTACATGGTCCTGCAGGCTAACAAATTAAGCTTTTCAATAAAAGTTTCAAAATTATATTCTAAATTAACACCTTTAAGCCACAGGCCTCTCATGAAACTCTTAGGGGATGTTATCAATTCGGTGACTTTTAAAATATCCCTGAAGTCATCAAAATACAACAAAGAGCATATTAAAGTTTTATTAGCTAAGAAAAAGCATACCTTAAAGCATTAGAAAATGAATGCCCTTTAGGAGCATTTACAAAACCCATCCCTTTCAGGTAGCTAGTTTGGTTGGCATATGTCAGACTTGCTCAGATAAAACCTCAAATCTTAAAGTAAAACAAAATGAAACTTAAGTTTCCAAGTCTGGTAGAGAATTATACAAAAGTAAACTGCTGAGGAACTTTTACACCTCGAGCAGATTATGGCCCACAGCACTTACCCTTGATTTTCCTTCCGCATCCTTAAAGAGCTCCACGTATGTAACCTCACCAACTACATAAGACATACAAAAGGAAGATACCAAGAAACAATACATTTAAACACCAGTATCTTGCTTTACTGCACACCTGTGCACAACTCTACAGAAAAGCACCTATTATTCACCAGCAGTCAGGACCAGATCAACATACCTCCTATCAATAGCTATAGAAATTTAACTAATTTTCAGAGATTTCCTCATCCACATTCTCTAGAAAAGCTAACAACCGTGTTAGCCCACTTCATACTGCAGATCGTACTTGGCCAGCATGGTATGGTGGTGAACAAATGCACATATACATACAAATGGTCCTCAGCCTGTCATATTAACAACATTAGCACTTTTCAGGTAACTTTGGTCAGCCTACACACAACAGCTGTTTTAAGGTGACTTCCTACCTGAATGTCTTCAATCATGTTTGCCATCAGTAAACTAAGTAATGCTTCACAGCCAGCCACACACTTCTAAGTCAGTGAGTAAAACCAGTCATAGTTGTCACCTTACAACAGATACACCAATGCAATTAAAAAATTATTAGAAGATCACCCTCAAAGCCAAGTAGATAGTTTGCAGGACTGTTGAACCTCAATTTTTCAAGAACTAACAGAACTAACTTTTACAAGATCAAGTATTGACATTGTTTTCCCCCAAAACCAAGCGTGTGTAGAAGATGAAGTTTTCAGCTATTCTGAAAACAGAACTGCAGCAGCAGTGACACATTTAACAGAACTGCGAGGACAGCAGCATGGCAGGCGTGACAAGGCAAGCAAAGTGAATTCCACAGCCAGATTCCAGACTCCACCAAAAACATCTTTGGGGGAAAAAAATCAACCTTTTTATGCATACATTAACAAACTAAATGCATTGCTTAACTAATGCAATAGTCCTTTTAAAATCTATTTTAAAAAACTTCAACAAGACAAAGCAATCACTTTAACGAAATTCTTGGTGGCATGCAGATGCTGGCTTCACTATCCCACTAAGATGGCAAAAAGAAAAATACTTCATTTATCCATACTTCCTTGTAATGAAATTGCCAAGTGGAAGGAAAAAGAAAAGATTAATTCACATGTCAAGAAAGAAAAGTCTCTCTCGTTTTTGAGTCTGTGTGGCTAAGAGGAATAAAGTCTGCTTACGTCCTCCCCTTCCTATACAAAGACAACAGTAAGTTACTGAAGACACTGTTACCTTTTTCTCTCATCAAATCTTTAATAGCCTGCCACTTCATGTCATAGGGTATGTTGCTAATGAACACTCTGTTCCGATTTGGACCTTTCTTTTCTCCAGTGCCCGAATTCTTATCTTTTGAATAAGGATGGAACCGATTGGCCTTCTTATTTCCTGTAGACTTTTCTTTTAAATCAGATTTTTCTTCCTTCACTGACTCATCATTCTCCCTGTGAATTAGAAGACAAACAAAAGCATCTTGAGTTGATCTTCTAAGAACTCTGTGTATTAACAATCACTCACATCTGCCACTTCACAAAATTCTCAATTAACCTAGAACTCAGCAAAGAAGCAGGAAGCCGGCCTGAGAGCTCCATACTGTCCAAGCCTTTTAATTTCTCAGTCATCAGCAGGCATTTTCCTTCTGCACTAATACTTGTAGAGCTTGAGAAATGGTTAAGAGCACTGGCTGCTCTTCCAGAGGTCCTGAGTTCAATTCCCAACAACCATATGGTGGCTCACAACTATCTGTAATATGATCTGATGCCCTCTTCTGGTGTGTCTGAAGACAGCGACAGTGTACTCATACATAAAATAAATAAATCTTTTTTTAAAAAATTTAAAAAAAAATACTTGCAAACATCCCCAAACACAATTTTTCCCATGATGGATACTACGTAATAAATATTAATAGACCTATGGAGGGAGCATGTGAGTCATCTCAGTATCCACTTAGGGGAGAATTAACTTTCTGAGCTTTCTTCAACTCTAAAGTCCAGTTTGGACCACCACAAGGGCACTTACTACAGGAACCTGATGACCTGAGTTCAAAACCAGAACCCATGTTAAAGATGGAAAGAGAGAATTGAGTATATAAATTGTCCTCTGATATCAATATGAACATCATGGCTCACACACATACATCATACACACACAACACATATACCCACACAAATGTGAATATAATAAAAATTCTTAAAACTGTCTTAACTAAATTAAATATTAAAAGCTAGCTCATATTATAAAAATGGTGGCACATACTTATAATTCCAGCACTAGGAGACAGATGCAAGATTACCACAAGTTTCAAGACTGCCTGTTCCATATATTAAGTTATAAGGCAGCCAGCCAAGCCAGAGCTATATAGTTAAGACTCTGCCCCCACCCTCCTATCCACCCCACACTAGCCACAAAAGAAGTAAAGAGATGAATAAATGATTATCTGAAAAACTTTTATTTATAGAGTAACAAATTTTCCCTAGAATTTTCTCTTTCCCTTAAAACCAGAATCAAAATTACAGCACATCTATTTGCCTATTTAATACACTGTATGTTGAGTTTTATCTATTTCCTACTTAGATAAACACAGAAAAATTTAAAAGATATCCTTATATATGTTCATGTTGAACAAAGGATAGGACATGTCAGAACTGTGTCTGTTTTATCAGTAAAGCTGTCTATAATGAAAGGCTGGAGTTAAAGAGGAAAAATTAAACACATCATGAGCAGTCTTTTTTAATGGACCTAATTGGAAAAATTAATTTATAAGACTTCAATCAAAATACAACTATTATGATGCCATATACTAATACAGAAATAAATAAGATATGGGTATATACCTAAAGTAATCCCTACAGATAAAAATCTGGATTTATATTTAAAACTACAATTTACATTTTTAAAGCAGTATGCAGGTACATGTGTGTGTGCAGGTGCACAGGCATGTCTGTGAGCATATGTATGGAGAGCGGGGGACAGTCTCAGGAATGTCATTCCTATCCTTTGACATAGTGTCTGTCTTCAAACTGAAGCTCACCAAATAGATAAGCCCAAGAATCCTGTCTCCTTCTCCCAAGCATTAAAATTACAAGGACATACATGCTCAATATTTTCACATGGTTCTGGAGAGCAAACGCAGGCCCAAGTGAGGAAAGCACCTTTTCAACTTGCTATCTCCCTAGGACTCAAAAGCTTTAGTCAACCTCAAGTAATTCATTAACAAGTTAACTTAAAAGCATTTTTTAATAAACTTTAATGAGTCAAAATCTATGAGTAATTAAGAAAACAGATTTCTTAAAAACCTCATGGATTATTCTAACAACAAACCAAATTTCATAATCCAGGCTATAAATTCTAAGGTGAGCAATTCTGGAAGGCTATAAACAAACTTCTTTTTTTTGTTGTTTTTGTTTTTTCCGAGACAGGGTTTCTCTGTGTAGCCCTGGCTGTCCTGGAACTCAATTTGTAGACCAGGCTGGCCTCAAACTCAGAAATCCGCCTGCCTCTGCCTCCCCGAGTGCTGGGGTTAAAGGCGTGTGCCACCACGCCCAGCTAACAAACGTCTTGCGGCATTAGAAGGAAAATGTCACTGTTTAGACAGCACTCTCCTGAGCAGGTGACAACACTGCCACAGATAAAGCACATAAAGTCTATAAGAATAAAACCTGTCTTCTCTGCTATCTCTCTACACTGTATCTAGAATGGCAACTAAGCATACCATCTGCTGGATAAGTCATAATTTCTCAACTGTCAGTCAGGATCCACACTCTGGAGGTTGGGAGGATAGCTCAGTTGGTAAAGTGCTCACTTTGCAAAGCTGAGTGCCAAGGTTAGGATCTCCAGCATCCACATAAAAACTCATGTAGGGATGGGGGATGGGGAAGAATGGCAGATTCCTGAACTCTACTGGTCAGCCAAGCTACCCTAATCAGTGAGATTCAGGTTCAATGAGAAACCTCTAAGAAAACATACATGTGTGCATACACACAGAAACATACAGACAAAAACCCAAACTCACCAAAAATGGTGATCCATGCCTGTAATGCCAACAGTCAGAGACAAGCAAAAGAGCTCAAGGCCAGTCTGAACTAAAAAGCACCAAGTTAGTCAGGGCTTAGATTAGACCCTATCTCAAAAACAAACAGAATCCACACTGAACAGACGGCGGCACCATCTGTGAGAAATGCTCCTGTAATCTAGAAAGAAACACTAGAACCAAACTTGCTTCACCAGCTATTCAGATTGTGACAGGGACATCTTCTTCTCTATCAACCTTATTCTTTTATAAGAATAAGGCATGATCTGAAAGGAGTCTTCTCAATTGTTCTAGAATGTGCCTCCTTGTGAATAAAGTTGCATTTCTGAGAATAGAAACAAGCAGCCAAAATCTACAAGGCCTCTCTCTCTCCTCTCTGGTTCCTAGCTCCAGCAGACGGAACAGACCTTCCTTTTTCACTCCTAGGAAGAAGCACCTGCATAACAATGTATCTAACAATGCGCTGTCACTGAGTTCACTGAGCGTCTCCAGGGGAAGTCAGGTAAGAAGAGATCCCTCCTGTCTACTCACAGCGGATGAATTCACTGTGAAAACACACAATTCTCAAGCAGTCACTAAGTTCCTCTACTCTTCACCTGGCTGAATGAAGGTTACATGACTGTAATAAACATTTGCTTACAATACTCTTGACAATTCATTACAAAATACATTATTAGGATATTTTCTTTATGTTTACTTAAAGACTGACCAGAGAAAAACTAAAGATTTCTTTTTAAAAAACCAAACTATAAAATAACCTAGCAATTCCATTTTTTTATTTAATAAAAGAAATAAAACCATCTCAATATCTGAACTCATAGTCACTATATTTTTCATAATAACTAAGATAAGGAACTGAACTAAAAGTCTGCTTACAGATCAAAGACTAATTAAAGAAGGGTGGGAATGGGCATATACATATTCCAGATGTATATATATATACACACACACACACACACACAGGCGGACAGACAGAGGCACATAGAGAGAGAGATCCAGCGTTCAGAAGGAAAGCCTGCCAGCTACAGCAACCTGAAGGACAGTGTGCTAAGTGAAGTAAGCCAGACACAGAAAACCAAATACTGCATGACATCAACAAAACGCAAAGCATCAGGGTATAGTGATCATTACCACAAGTCTAATGAGATGTCTGCCTAAGTATACAAACTTCCAGTAACCAAGTTCTGGAGACAATGTGTAGTAAAATATTTGGAACAATTACAAAAGATGTAGCTACATGAGCTCACAGGTATATTAATTAGTTCAATTACAATAATCATTGTATAATAGCAAATCAAAACATCATGGTTTTGACCTTCACTCATGATAAAACCGATGCTTTTAATCACTTCATCCTACCCTAGTGTTGAATATTTTATAAATAGCACAATATAAATACATCTGTAATCATACAAGACTAATGAAGAGTCACAAAATAGTTACTGCTTTCCTTCCAAAACACTTCAGTGTAGACAGAGAAAACAGGATCTTTAATTCCTGTCTAGAGATGAACAAGCCAACTAAATCTTTTCCATGAGTCTCAGGATCTCAAAATGTCTTCCTCTATTTCTTCAATGGATACTCAGTGAACCTTTAACATTTAAGGTGACAGGATGAAAAGGACAGCCCCCTCTGTCTGCTGTGACTGCATTAATACAAGGTGTTCCAGTCCCAATAGCAGCACATGGCTCACTTCGAAGCAGTGGATGTTGTAAAGCAATGTCTGGTTATCAAATTTCTTTTAATGACTTATCATTGAAAGCATGGTAATCAGCCCAAAGTGTCAACCACCCCACAGGTTGTCACACTGTAGACTCACAGAAGATTCAAGTCCCTAAGTATTCACTGTGACTACCTACGCTGGCCCAGCAGAGGTGTAAGAAATTCCTTAGAGTACATTGGTCTCTACTCAACACTGAGAAAATATGGAAAGAATGAATTAGAATAAGGAAACAATCTGTATTTACTGTTAACAATTGCCCTATATTTTCTCTCCTTAAATTAGAAAATGGTTCTTTCTCACCTCTTTTCCCATCCTGCAATGCAACTGTAGACACTGTATTTTTGGGTCTAATAGAAGTTTAGATACCAGCTTCACAAATACCAACATTATAAGATTCAATGATTATTTTCTTCAGGAAAAAAAAAAAAACAAACAGTGGCACCCTCACTACTAGGTACACATTAGTAATACAACCCTGTACCCCTCAGCCCCATTGCACCCCACAGCTAGAGTCCAGATACTCTAGCCCTTTCCCAAAACACAGTGTGTGCATGGGACGTAGCACAATCTCACACACACTTCACTCTCTGCCTTACTTATAATACCTAAAACAACGCGTGTATCATGTATGCTTACTTTCCATATAGATACAATGTGGGTATTTCCAATTCACCATTAACTCCATGAATACAGAATCCAAAGACACAGAGGGTGACTATATTGTTACAGTCACTCCACTTTTTTTTTCTATTTTTAATAGCAAATCTCTGAAAAAGCCCAAGATCTGACAGGCATAAGAGATAGGCTTTCCTTGCTTTCTGATTTCTCGGTGGTTGATGCATGCACACTCTCCATCCATGAGCAAACTGCACTGACTTTCAAGCCCTGCAAATCTGATACCTGCAAAATTCTGTTCTGCTCACACGATGCTTCCTGTTCAAAAGTCACCAGGTGGGTAGGGAGACGAATGTCCATATTTAAGGTATTCCTAGCCAATTCAAAGGTAACACAACAGGCTCTGTCTAATGGAACGCTCTTAAAGTGCCTCTCCACATATATCATATATCATTTCAAAAATGAATATAGGCATCAGGAAAACAGCAAACACTGAACTTCTAAAGCTCAGGATAGGCCCCAGGGAACTGGGGTAATTCCTCTTAAATACGTTGTCAGTGGTTAAGAAAAAATATACAATGATGTCACCCTAAGAGCGAGACTGTCATAGAGAAGCTGAGGAGCACTACCCCATCTAGTTTGCAACCAATTCAATTCAGCCGGTTTCAACAGACTGGTCCAAATCACTGCCTCAAGTATTTCCACACAAAAGCCAGAAAGACATTTTCCCTTTTCTGACTTCATGTCAGAAAGCATGTGTTCACTGCTTTCTACCGTGGCAGGATGGAGAGGTGGAGGGTGTTTTAACAAATTACTGGCATTATTTTCAACTTCAGTTTTTACAGAATAAGCCATAGGAAAATAAATGTTTGCCTTCACATAGCCCCACGTGACAAGGACAGCCGAGCACAATCTGCCCCTATCCTACTGCCTTACAACTTAAGATCTTATGGATTAACGTCGACTAAATTCTCTACAGACACAGATGACAGATCCAACCTTCAGCCCTCGGGTTTTCTTCTACAAAAAAAGCACTGCATTCGGTGGAGGGGGGGTGTCATTTTGTGGCCTAGCGCCTGCCTGGAGACTGCACGAGGCCCTGGGTTGCGTTCCCAGTTTTGCCAAATTCAGATTTATATTTCAGTAATTTAATTATATCGTAAGTGAATTATAGTAAAATGAAGGCCACTACACACTGAGTTTGTGTTTTTAAAAAAATGAATAAATAAACCAGCCTGCACGGCCCACAACCATCACCGGGTGGGTGGAGGAGACCAAGTCCTCCTTTTTCGAAAGCCAATCAAGAGGAACACAATGGGTTCGGTGAGCTCTAACACTTTGGAAGCCACCACCGCACACGCGGCCCTCACCGGGGCTCGGAACCGGGCCGGGAGGGGAAAGGACCGATGATGTCATCCCTGGGTCCTCCCCGAGGATGAGGCTAGCCTCGGGCCTTTTAAAGGGGACCGTTTTTCCGCGCGCCCGAGGCCGGGGCCGCCAGCACCGCACCTGCTCCCGCCCCGGGGCCGCCCGCGCCTCCCGCCCTGCCCGGCCGCCCTCCCGCCCGGCCGCCCGGGGGAGACAATACATTTTAACGCCGTTGGCGCTGCTGCGCGGCGGTTTCTCGGGCTCGCCGGGGTGCGTGTCTCGCCGCGGCTCAGCCGGTTGCTGCTGCGAGCCGTCGTCACCCGCGGCCGCCTCGGACTTGTCGGCATCGGCCATCCCGCCGCGGGCTCCGCCTCGGCCGCGATGAGGGCTCCGAGCGCTACAATGGCGGCGGCCGGAGAAGCGGTAACGGATCGCGATTTGAAAAGGCCCCGAGCGCTCGGCGGCCGGGATCTCGCGAGAGCGGACGAGGCCCCGCGACTTGGGGAGTGAGTGGGGGCGGGGCTCCGGCGCGGCCACCTGCGGAGGGAGCGCGGGCTGCCTGGGGGGGCAGAGATGGGGGTCCTCGGGGACGGGGCCTTTGGATGAGAGGACTATGGCAGCTCCATCTCTGCGGGTGGATGCTCTACGAACCCGCCAGCGAGCACCGGTAGCTGAGGACAAGTTGACCACTTTCTTTGAGGGCTGAAGATTTTTGTAGACCTTAGCAATCAGCTAAGAGGTCGAAGTTTTTACATTCTCGGGGCAGCTATCGATTTGGACAGTCCATCATTTTCTTAAGAAAACCTGTACAAGGGGGCTGGAGGAGTTCAGCAGTTAGGATGACTTGCTGCTCTTGCCAAGGACCTGGGTTCGGTTCCCAGCACCCACATACAGGAGCTCCAACGACCTCTTCTGACTCCATAGGCGCTGGTATGTCTGTGGTGCACAGATATACATGCAGGCAAACCACACGCACACATGGAAAAAACAAATTGTTTTAAAAGAAGTCTTATACAAGACTAGCTACAAATGCATATTTTGGTTTGGATTATAGATTTTACCCCTAAATACTAAAGATTCATAAACCTGAGTGTCATGATTACACTTCACACTAAAATGGCCTTTTTCAGTTGAAAAAAAAAGCTAAGACCTCCTCAAATGTTTCCTTCTTTAAAAAAAAAGTGAACAGCATAAGGCAGACACAGTTTATTAGAGATGAGAGTCATCTACAAAATTCTGAGTTTGGCGTTCTACCCACATAGTGTCCTAAACACAACAGATACTTTTGTGTTTCTGTACTGTCACCCCTGGGGCCTAATGGTTGCAGTTAGCAGACAGGTGCTGGAATCTGGCAGAGAAAATTAGGCTTTCTCCTCGGCTGAGGCATTTCAGTTCTCCACTTCTCTTCAGGTAAAGACAGCAGTTCCTTCCCTGCAAGGTAGAGATTTAAAGAAAACACTTCATCTAGGGCCAAGTGCTACAGTATCGCAGTCTATCTCTTAAGGCTCCCATGGGGTTTCAATCAAGGAGAAACCAGATTAACCCACCCCACCCCACCTCAACCCTAGATTTCAAAGTATTCACTATTCCATGTATTCTTTTGTTACCATTGAATTTCTCCAAGGAACTCCATCTGACAGTCCTGGACTAGTAGATTCCTGCAAAAACCTTTTTCACATTTCAACACTTTTCAAGAGTTCATCGTGACCAAACCATAATAGAAGGTTCGGAAGGGACACTAGAGCTCTGCTGGAGGAGGACTTTGGGAAACAGCACTATTCAAGAGCTGTAATCGAGCTAAAAGCACAATTTAATTAAACACACACATGAGACTTACCCATACTCCAGAGTATGCCAATTTAAATATCCCATTAAAAGAGCTATTCTTAATGACTGAGCTTTGGGGGGCAGTGTCTTGGAATTTCCAACCCCAATAAGCCTATCTTAAAAAAAAAAAAAAAAACCACGTAATCCAGTTATTATAAGTATAAGATATAAGCCTAGATTGGGCAGATCTAACACTATACTAACATTCCCCAGCTATAAGACCCCTTGCTACTTGTGGTTTCTCCTGGCCACGTGGTTCTGCTCCAACATGGCTATTGTCCTCACTGTCTTCCTTCCTCCTCTCGTCCTCCCTCTTCCCTACTTGTGCCCATTCTCAGAGATCTCCCGTTCTTCCTATCCCACCACTGCCCAAAAAACGGGCTCTCGCCTTTATTGACCAGTTAAAATGGGAAGGTTCGCAGGACTTCACCTGCTGCGACTGCTCTAGGGGGCAACCCCTCTGGAGGAAGCAGAATTAACATCAGAATACAAACAGCACCAGGACAACCCACAACCAAGCAGGATTTAAACTGTGAGCCTAAGATAAATGGCTCTCTGCCTACCCTTTAGCCCCAATCTTGTGAATTCATAAAGAGCTAAGGGTTATCATAACTGAGGATCACTGAGGGGCTCCTAGAAGAGATGAACCTTTCCTTCTCCATGCTGTTGACAGCATACTTAAGGGTAGCGAAATCGACAAAGGAGAATTTAATTCCCTCACTGGGAATTTTTTTTTTCCCAGTTTATGTGTGCACATTGAAAAACTCTTAGGTAACAGATGTTGAAGTGGCCCCCACCCTCCCCCATGGTTCCTACTGCAAAATCGTTATCCTCCACAATTACACAAAATATATATTTTAGTGCTTTGAACACGTGGACCCCACTTAGAACCTCGTTGGCAGTGCTGCCTTGGGAGGCTTAGGAGATGTACTTGTTCCTTGTTGGAGGAAGTACGTCACTAGGGGTAGGCTTTGAGAGTTTAAAGATGCATGCCATTCCCAGTTCACTTTGTATGAACACAATCAAGTGTGTCTCTGCTTCCTGTAAGATAAACGCTCTCAGTTTGCTGCTCCAAATGCCAGCTGCCTGCTGCCATGCCTCCCCAGCATGACTGTGCCTATCCCTCTGCAACTGTAAAACCAAAGAAACTCTTCTGTCAGTTGCCTTGGTCATGGTGATTTATCACAGCAATAGAAAATAAACTAATACAATATTGCTGGAAGAAAGTCAAAGGACCACTTACTTTTCTTTTTAAAAATTGGAATGTCTAGCCGGGCGTGGTGGTGCACACCTTTAATCCCAGCACTTGGGAGGCAGAGGCAGGTGGATTTCTGAGTTTGAGGCCAGCCTGGTCTACAGAGTGAGTTCCAGGACAGCCAGGACTACATAGAGAAACCCTGTCTTGAAAAACAAAACAAAACAAAACAAAACAAAACAAAACAAAACAAAAAAATGGAATGTATATTTGCATGTATGTGTGAGAAAGGGAAGGAAGCCTTCTTACATATTAGAAATGTAACTCCAAAATCCGGTCTTTTCTGTTAATAGCTTAACACCACCTTATCATACTGTTACCTTAACATACTTTATCCTTTATTATCACCTGCTAGTAATAGTAACCAGATGGGCCTTCTTAATCTTTTTAAGAAAATGAAGTACCCAGGGTACATCCTAGAGACATGACAAATGAAATGGCTGAGTTGGGAAACACTTAGTAAGTGTTCTTTGCTATTTGGAGCTTGAAAAAGAGAGTTTACAGGTCTAAGGCTATTTCTCAGTGGTGGAGCTCCTGTCTAACACAGTATATTCCATAGTACTGTGCACTTCTCTGTTTGCAGTTCCTTCTATAGTGAAAATATAGGTGTTTATTACTGGGTAACAGAAACATTTTAACCACTTTCTGCTTCCTTCGCTTAAGTCACCCTGCCTGTACCTTGGTGGCGTCACTCAATAACTCCAAGCCAAACCAGATTAGATTGCTGGGAGCCCTGCCCACTTCCCTGTACAGAAAGAGATACTACCTCTCCTTAGGACACGGAAGAATTCAGCTTCCTCCACCCAAAGGCATGGAGATTTATCTGTCCTCATTTTGGCAATCAAACTCTAAAGAGTACCAAGGTAATTAGTTATCTTGTATTAGATGTAGTCTTTAGTTGAAATATTTATATTTTTGAAGTATTGTTCTCAAGCTTTGGTTTTGTTTTGTTTTGTTTTTGTTTTTTGTTTTGGTTTGGTTTTTTGAGACAGGGTTTCTCTGTGTAGCCCTGGCTGTCCTGGAACTCACTCTGTAGACCAGGCTGGCCTTGAACTCAGAAATCCGCCTGCCTCTGCCTCCCGAGTGCTGGGATTAAAGGCGTGTGCCACCACCGCCTGGCTCTGTTTTCAAGCTTTAATTATAGTATTTGGGACAGAAAGTAAAGTTTTTAGAATGACAAGTTGCCAGGACCAATCCCTGTGCTGCTATGAGTATTTGAAGATAATCCTTAAAAGCTGATAGAGAGGATAACAAACAAAACCAACCATCTTCATCTTATTTCCTGATAGGAAATATACAGATAACGATAACTACTTGTGATTGTCTGTATGTGCTTGGCCCAAAGAGTGGCACTACTAGAAGGTATGGCCTTGTTGGAGTAGGTGTGTCACTGTGGGTGTGGGTTTAAAACCCTCACCCTAGCTGCCTGGAAGTCAGTCTTTCACTAGCAGCCTTTCAGAAGAAGATGTAGAACTCTCAGCTCCTTCTGCACCATGCCTGCCTGGATGCTGCCATGCTCCCACCTTGATGATAATGGACTGAACCTCTGAACCTATAAACCAGCCCCAATTAAATGTTGTCCTTATAAGAGTTGCCTTGGTAATGGTGTCTGTTTATAGCAGTGAATCCCTAACTAAGATAGAAATGGGTACCAGGGACTGTAGTATTACTGTGATAGGCCTGACCATGCTTTTGTTTGGAGGAATATGGATTTTGAGACTTTACAAAGCAGTGGGATGCTTTAAATGGGGCTTAATGGGCTATCCTAGTAGGAATATGAAAGACGTTGCTGAGTATGATTTGAACTGTGCAGACCTTGACGGAGAGATTTCAGTGTGGAGAAGAATTTCAGAATGTGACCTAGAGACAGTTTTTGTGGTACTTTGTTAAAGAATGTTGGCTTCTTTTTGCCCTTGTCTGAAGAGTCTACCTGAGTCTAAGGTAAAGAGATTCATATTAATTGCATTGACAAAGGAAGTCTCAAAAAAGCCCAACAAAGACTTTGTTCTCTGGTTAAGTCTCATGGAGAGCCTTTTGAACAAGCATAGCAAGCTTAGAAAGGAAAAATATAAAATATATGGTTCAAGTATTAAAGGGGCACCAGGAAGTGACATGGAACTGAATCCTATATTCTAGAAGATAACAGATGAAGGGATTTTGGGGGCAAGATCCTACCCAGCTAAATTTAGATCCAGGCATGCTGGTACAGATCTTTAATCCCAGGAGACAAAGCCAAACAGATCTCTAAATTCAAGGCCACCCAGGGACAAAGCAGGTTCTAGGTGAAGAAAAGCTTAAATCCAGGCGTGGTGGTGCACGCCTTTAATCCCAGCATTACAGAAGACAGAGCCATGCAGATCTCTGAGTTCAAGTCAATCTATAGAGCAAGGTCCAGAAAAGCTAAGTTTAGGAGGAGAGTTGGAAAACAGAAAGCTGGTAATAGAGTAAGTGGAGCCATGTTCCAGCCACAGAAAGCAGAAGACCTTGGCATCTTCAGCCATATGGCTCTGGCTAAAGAGTGAAAAGTAGGAAGGACTACTGGGACAATTGAAGCTGGTTAGCTGGAGCTAAGAAATTAGCAGTGACTAAGAAGGGACCAGCATCACTGAGGTGTGACCTTCTGGGAAGTGTTTTCTGAGAACACAAAGCTGTGTTCCAAATGTGATTTTTCTTATCATAATACGTTACAGAAGAGTAGACTGAATCTATTTCACGTCAATGGATTTTGTTCACAGCTTAAGTATGTTAAGATATATGGAATCTATTATTGTGAATAGAAATAAACTTGATAGCATGTATTTCCATTGTTTTCATTTCTGTTTCAGGTGGGAAAAAAAAGCAAAGTTTCTGATTCATCCTTTAGATATTTTATAGGAGGAGGGGCCTCATGCAGAGACCTTTATGCTTTCATGACAACCGCTTTGGCTGGAAGAGCAGAAGTTGAGTTACTGTTAGAGTTTAAAACAATTAGGAAGGGCAAAAATCAGGAGGAACCACCAGTATTGGTCTCTGTGAGCTGTGAAGGCCTGGAGACACCTAGGGTGCTGGTGCAACACCCTGTCTGCCCTTGTTCAGACCCACTGTCTTAGGGTTCCTATTGCTGCGAAGAGACACCAAGACCCCAGCACTCATAAAGAAAAACATTCCACTGGGGCTGCTTACAGTTCAGAGGTCAAGTCCATTATCATCATGGTGAGAAGCATGACAGCTTGAAGCCAGACCTGGTGCTGGAGAAGGAGCTGAGAGTTCTACAGTTCAACAAGCAGCAGGAAGAGACTGAGACACACTTCCTCCAACAATGTTACCTCTCCTGATAGTGCCACTTCCTATGGGCTAGACGTTCACGCACACATAAGTCTATGGGGCCATTCCTAGTCAAAACCACCACACCCACCAAATTACCTGCAGCAGCTGCTGGGACAAATACTTTCTCCTCTGCTTCCTGGGAAATTTGCAACACTGTTCTTCATTGGCAGAACTGAGGTTGGAAAGCACCTAGAAAGGGATTTTTGAAGGTGAGGTCGGAAGGATGAGGACGATGTTGACTAGTCACAGGTCATACACAGTGCAATTTCCAAGCCACTTGTCAAAACCACTACAGAGGCATCTATAAGCCTAAGGCAAATGATAGCATAACTGAAGCAGGGGAAACCAAATGTACTTTATGATATATTTAGACTTCACATATTTGACTAAGAACAAAAATAACAGGGAGAATACAAGGGAAGATTGAGTTATGAAAAAATGATCAGAAAAAAAAAAATCACTAGATAGGAATGTTCAAGATAGCCCAGGCAGTCCAGATGAGCCAAGAGGAAAGGGGGAGTTCGTGAATGTGCCCTGGGCAACAGACCACTATCTCAGAGCTTGCCCAGTCCAGCTGTGCACGTGGACTTAGCTATTTGGTTTTCACTTGGTAGTCAAAACATACAGAGAAAAGCAAGTATAAAACAACAATTTCCCTCAATTTGTTGACATCCTCACTTGTCAGTTATTTATTGGTGAGCTGATATTATAGAATTGTATACTGTAACAGGAAAAAAAGACTTATTTTGAAATAACGTAAGTTAGTTCCTATGTATTATATTGTCCAGCTCAAAAGTTTGTGAAGACTGTGCTGAAAGTAGCATATTCTTTTGTTTGTTTGTTTGTTTTTTGAGACAGGGTTTCTCTGTGCAGTCCTGGCTGTCCTGGAACTCACTCTGTAGACCAGGCTGGCCTCGAACTCAGAAATCTGCCTGCCTCTGCTGGGATTAAAGGCATGTGCCACCATGGCCCGGCGAAAGTAGCATATTCTATTTAAGGGCTTAAGTTCTGGTTTAAATGAAACCATAGAGGCATGTGAAGAGTAAAATTAAAACCAATTAAGTGAAACCTCATGTTAATAATCACTCAGAGCTGAAACATCAGGTACATCTTTCTTTGCAAAAATGTTCCTAGTAAAATATTACATTGCCAATGAGACTCATCAAACCGGCCAGCGTAAGGTCATTGTCCATGCTGGACTACCATCAGCGTGAGTCTCCTCTCAGGCCACTCAGGCCGTTTCTTCACTGTTGACAAAGTCCAACACTGTCATCTCCTAATTCGGTCCAAATCATCCCATTACCAAACTCTCCCATCCCATTTTAGCACATTCAGCACCTGATAGTCCTGAGATGGAAGATGATAAAATGACCCGGGGGTGGGGTGGGGGGAGGAGCTTTAAGGTAAAAAGAAAGGAGGCAAACTATGATTTTACAAAACAGAGGGGAAAAAAGCAAAAGAAAAAAGAAAGAACTTCAAAGCTCTCTTTACCCAACTGCACACTGGGGACGAAGGAGCCCCTGCTCTAGTTTGTCACAGAGGCTTTTGAATGGGCTCCTGGAATGCTCTTGGGATCTCCAGGGAGTACAGGACATGCTGCTCTGAGAGCAGAAAATCTACAGTTGTGTCTCTTTTGGAGAGGTAACATATTTCTTACTAAGATTTCAAAAGCATCCTTATCCCTCCCTCCAAAAAGATTAAAATAACCATGGAGCGCAAAGGCAAAAAAGGACATCCAGGAGTGATAGAGGAATGTGTTTAAAAAGCAATCAACTTCAAAATACAAATAATTGCCTAAATATATTCTAAAATTACTAGGTTCAAATTTTAAATGGAAAACTAAGTTACTCTAATAAAGTAATTATACAAAAATTAGTCTACATTTTTTCTTCCACATAGTAATTATGTTACTAATATTTGAGTCAACTGTACTGTTCTATAAGAGTACCAGTCACATTAGATGATTCTACCTCAGTTAACCACCAACAAGACAAGATGCAGATTCCTCAGAAAAGAAGAAAGCACCATTCTGGCTTTATTGTGACTTTAGGAAATTATCCCAATATAAAAGACTTGAGAGCAAAAATCTCCAGTGAAGAGTCTTCAGGCAAGCAAACCATCCTCTGAAAAGGGTCCTAGGCTGATTTAGTGAAGTCTGGCTTTATATTTCATTGTAACATGATCTTTCCATACATTCCGGAGTAAGGCTGGCTGCTGTGCTTTCTAAGTTCTCACAACTTCCACATATTCTTACACGGTAGGTAGAAATGAACACCTCCAGGGTTCATGGGGAGATGGCTCAGTCGCAAGGTCCTGCTATGCAAACATGAAGCACCAAGGCATGTTAAAGACGATTTTATCTGGGGTTGTACAATGTCAATCACATACGTGGTTTTTAGTTCTGATAGTAGATCATAGGCTTTGAAAGCATGGGTGAGCCTCATCACTTTAGAAGGCTGTTGTGAGTCTCATTTCTCTCAGTAGTTTCTATGGAAGTTGTGCAAGAATTTGAAGAGCATGTGTTCATTGCAATGTGCATTTCTTCAATGGTCCTTTTGCAATGGAAAGTAAAATATATGTAGTATGTTAATTTCTGTAGCAGTATAACTTGGTAGACGTTTCTACACTGCTTTACAATGACAAATCTCCCCAAGGACAGAAAACACATCTAATTTATCTCTGGATCCCAGCACCTAGCAAAAGCAGTGGAACATAATGGATTTTTAATCTGTCACATGCTCCTGGATGGTCCACCTTACAGACTTTTGAGAGCATCACCACCTTCCATGTAGCTTGAAAAGGTCAAGGTCATGTGCAGACTAACAACAAACCTAATTTACAGTTAAAGCTTTCTTTTGGCATCAGTTCCAAAGCACTAACTGGAAGCACTATATTAAATGATGTATGGATTTTTAAAAATAGAAAGCCAGGGGGCTGGAGAGACAGCTCAGCAGTCAGCAGCACGTGTTTCCCTTGCAAAGGCCTGGGCTTGCTTCTCAGCACCCACATAGTGGCTTACAACCATTACATGTCCAATTCCAGGGGATCCCATGCTCTCTTTCAACCTCTGTAGGCCCCAGGCATGCAAATGATACAAATTCATACATGTCGAAACACTCATACACATAAATTAAAACTTAAAAAAAAAAAAAAAACCACCCAGCGAAGCCTGCAGTATCTATGTATGGACTTGGACAGCAATAGTCAAACAACAACACTGTCCCATTTTTCTAGACAAGGTGGAAATCAGATGTGTTGTAACATCCAGGTATTTTTAAAGATTTCTGTATGTCTGTGTGTGCATGTGCATGTGTGTATGTAAGGGTATGTGAGTACGCACAGACACAAGAATAAGGAAACAGATCCCCTGAAGTTGGGGTTACAGGTAGTTGCACAGGCTTATTGGGGTTGGAGATTTACTGCACCAGTTGTTAGTTGCAGCACACACTTTAATTGCTGAGCCATCATCTCCTTAACCCTAGCACCCAGCTGTTTAAGATTAGGATTAAGATTAAGAACATTTACCATGGAACCATATTGAAAGTCATAAAATGACAATTAACATCTCTAGCCATGATAATGGTTTCTAACGTGAGATTCTCATCTATAGCAGATTCATGTCACTTGGTTCTGACCTCTTCAGCGAGGCTTGGAAAACAATGATTGCAGAGAACAATGAGGAAATACAGGATGGGCTGGCAGGATGGTTCAGCACTCACAGGTGCTTCCCCCTAAGCCAATCTCTAGGCCTCAGATGACAGGAAAAGAGAACTAACTCCTGCAAGTTGTATGCTAGCCTCTAAACATCTACTGTGGGTCATTTGCCCCTAACACACACACACACACACACACACACACACACACACACACACACACACACACACACACACACACACACACACACACACACACACACACACACACACACACACACACACACACACACACACACACACACACACACACACACACACACACACACACACAAGAGAGAGAGGAGTCAAACATAGCCTGGGTCCGGGCTGGTGAGATGGCTCAGCAGGTAAGAGCACCCGACTGCTCTTCCGAAGGTCCGGAGTTCAAATCCCAGCAACCACATGGTGGCTCACAACCATCCGTAACGAGATCTGACTCCCTCTTCTGGAGTGTCTGAAGACAGCTACAGTGTACTTACATATAATAAATAATAAATCTTAAAAAAAAAAAAAAAAAAAAACATAGCCTGGGTCCATAAACCACCAAAATTAGAATGAAATTAATTAAGTCATTAATTCACAAATATTTTATTAATGGTGTGCAAACAAATTGTTCACTTGAGTAAATTCTGGGCTTATTTTAAAAGACTAGGTTTCTTTTATTTGTTTGTTTGTTTGTTTGTTTTTACAACAGTATCCTCTTTAAGATTTATTTTTACTTTTTTATTTATGTGTTTCATGTATCTACATTTATGTATGCCATGTATGTACTGATGTCCTAAGAGGCAGAAAGGGAATTCTGGTCCCCTAAAACTGGAGTTACAATGGGCTGTGAGTTTCATCAGGTGGTTGAGAACCAAGCTGGGGTCCTCTGGAAGATCAATGTCTTAGTTCCTTTTCTATTGCTGTGATAAGAGCCATGCATGATTTTAGGCAACACCATGATCAAGGCAACTTATAAAAGAAAGTACTTAATTCAGTACTCACACTTTCAGACAGAGTCCCTGACCGTCACAGCAGGGAGCATGACCACAGGCTGGCAGGCACAGCAGCTGCAAGCTCACGCCTTAATCCACAAGTATGAGGCAGAGAGACAGGGACAATGGGAATGGAAAGAGTCTTGAAATCTCAAAGCAAACCCGCAGTGACACAGCTGTTCCAACCAGACCACCTCATAATCCTTACCAAAGCAGTTACTGCAGCTGTGGACGATGTAGTCAAATACATGCACCTGAGGGGAGCATTCTTATTTAAACCAGCACAGGCAGCAAGAGCTGTTAACCACTAAGTCATCTCTCTAGTCAGTACAGCAATCTTAAAATGTAGATGAGAGAAAATTACCTCATTTTTTTTGAATCTACAAGGAACTGCATTGCTAGAATGCAATAGTTTTAGTGCCTTGCTAGTTGGAGTGTCGTAGCAAGAGGAATTAATAATCTGAGACATAAACTCACACCTACCGAATTAGCATCTGCTGACTCTCACCAACGTGAAAGTCATAATGACATTAAAACTCAAGCAACTGTTTTATTCCATAGTATTAAGAAAGGACACAGTCCTTAACACACTTGAGAAAAAGTCAGCAAAGCTCTGAGCATGCCACTAGAAGAAGAGACATCCTCGTTCCTTCACAGCAGGCTGTTACTCCTTAAGATGTTTTCATAGTTCTAAACTTAAAGAGGGACAACTTTTCAAAAGATTGTCTCATATAAACCCCAAATATACTTGTGTGGCTTCTAAAATATTTGTATTTTATATTTGAGAATTTTATAGAACATGTGATATTCATCTCCCTCTTGAGGTCCACCACCCATAGTCAACTTACTTCCTCTCAACTTCATGCCCTCCCTTTTAAAATAATCCACTGAGCCCAATTTGTGCTAACCATATACTCCTGCCCCTAGGTATGAGGCTATCCACAGAAATTTGATCAACCAATCAGGGGACACACCCTTTAAAATGTCTATTCCTCCTCCAGAAGTAGGTGGGTGCTCATGATCCCCTCCCCATACCATGTTAGAATGCTGACTGGCTTGATCTTGTGCAGGTCTTATGCGGTAGTGTGAGTTCATGGGTAAAGCAGGCTTTATGAGTGAAGTAGACTTGTTCAGAAAACACCGGTTCACTCTTGTCTACCCTCTGGTTCTCATCATCTTTCCTCTTCCTCTCCCTCAATAGTCTTTGGGATTTGAAGGAAATGATGTAGATATTCCATTTGTGGCTGACACTCTGTGCAACATCTTTGTAAGACTGTTTCATTTCCTAAGTGATAATACTCTAGATAGTCATAAAATTTGTCAAATATCGTCACGCCCAAGTTCTCCACTAAATAACAACAGCAGCAATGATAATGTACAAATTCTGTATCTGCATTTTCTCAAATATTAACGACTGAAGAGTTCATAAGATGAGCAATTAAGTTCGTAGGGAATCTACAGGTGCGTGCCAAGGATAGGTTCTGGGAATCGTGACAAAACATGATGGCTGTTAATAATACTAAAGGTGAGTGTGGAGGAACCTCTCGAGGAGAGGTGAGAGGGCCGGTGGCTGTGTTGCTTTAACGTGTTCTGCTTTGCTTCCAGTGAGGTCTGTTTACAATGTGAATATTCAACCACGTTTTAGAAAACCTGCACCGCATCTACCTAATGGTTTTGTCACAATGGTAGTTCAGTATCTTCTTGCAGGAAAGAGGTCAGCTTCAGCGTTTCAGCACTGCGGACAGCTCCAGGGCGTCTGCGGGAAGGGGTGGGGTGGAGTAAAGGGGGCGTGGGTAGTGGAAATGAACACCAAAAGACTAAGTGACGCATCAGTATTCGGTTAAACCAGTGCACTTTTCACACCGTTTTTTTCCTTTGTCTGATCAAAGGAAACATAAAAATCTAGTGCCTTCTAACAACCCGGGACTGCTGTTTCCACTCACAGCGAAATGCCTTCGGCACAGCTGGGGACATAACAGAGACAAGGATTTTCGCAATGAATTAATTAAATCCTCACTACCCCAAGATGCACAAATAGTGACGAACCCCGATTGCTAAGCTTCAGGATGCGATGTGAGTGAAAACGAGCCCTGGTCTCTGCTTTTTCTGACGGACCTGAAAACCAGACCCTGTTGCTGCTGTTAGTCCCTTCCCTATCTCACGTCCCACCTCGTTGCTTTCACATCTACATACTCGCAAATATTTACACATTGTCACATCGGAGAAAGGCACACATGCACACACATTTTCCTGCAAACACTCGCGCACGGGTCCTTCCGCGGCTGCCCGTGTCCTGTCTCTCACCCAGACACAGACATTATTTACACACGTAGGCCAGGAAAGCGCTACCCACGGTCCTGTGACTCCACGCAGGTCCTCAGAACACGCCGTTTACACGAACCGAGATCGGCGAGCACAGACAAACCTGCCAACAAGTCTACTGGCTGGAATTCATCTCCATGGCAACAAACATGGAAGGTGAGCCCATCCATCCCTGCTGCCTGCGAAGTAACTTTCTCCCCCTTCCTCAGCATTCACCAACAGGGTTCCAGCGCCAGTCCCCAGGAGAAGGTGTCCTTTTTCTCTTGGATTTTAGAAACAGGAGAGCCGAGTGGGGGGCAGGGAGAGCTTGTAGGTTTGGTGAGCTCAAATTCTAAAAAGAAACGAATGCCTCTGCAGCTGCTGATGCTGTCAAGAAAGAAAAAAGAAAGAAAGAAAACGTGTTGTGTGTATACAGATTGCTGATGTTTCTCCCATAGTGTCTTGTAGGAAGTTTCCATGCTTCCTGCAGTTTAATATGTAGAAGGCAACTGGCGACAACGCAAGGTAGAACACTAGCAATGGTCTAGGCTTCTTTAGTGAGACATGTTGAGAATTTTCAGATCGACCAGTGCTTTGGAAGGAATGGGTGTCTGAGGAGCCAGCCAGTTGTTCTCTTAAGGAAAATCTCTCAAGGTTGACGTCTCCAGAGCTTTGGGGTAGATTCTTGAAGATCCGAGGTTTTGGAACTCTAGGAAACCAAAATGCATGCACTTCAGCATGATGAAGACATCTGGGTTTGTAATTTAAGGTTTTCTTTTGATTCCAACACATCCATTCCTAAATGATAGCTGTGTACAGATGTGGCCTCAGTAGTGCTTTCTGCTATTGCTTATTTAAACAGGATTTAGCAACCTTTATATTTGATGAAGGGTCTGTTGTTTTTGTACAGAAGAGCTTGTGATTTTTTTTTAAGCTTGAGTTTGCATGTCTTGTTTCATAAAATTACAAGTATCCTCTCATTAGAGTGCAATCATCTTGCACTCCAAGTATAACTATTTCAGATTTAATGTTTATGATGTTATTGCTAGATAAATAAACAAGAAGGAAAACCTGTTGATTAAAATAAAGACATGGGAGGTTCTTAGGAGGTGCCTACACTTTACCATTAGCTTCTGCAACTGCATGCTAATCTGTGGCAATTAAATAACCGTTTTTTGAAAAATGAATTTGATAGCTCCTAATCAGTAAATAATTCACAGTAAAAAATTTACCTACCACATTTACTCATGAACACGAAAGGTTACATAGCAGGTATAAAAATACTCTCTTTAGTCAGTTACTGGCAATAATATGATGTAAACAACTGAGCACAGAGGACGTTGTTGTTGTTGTTGTCAGTTATTTGTTGCTAACTACAAAGTGACTCCATGACATAGGGCCCTTTGATATCTACAGGTACTGCCATGGGCCAATGCTATGACTCATCAGGACTTAGAGAGCCCTGTATCTGACGTTTGCTATGAAAGAAAAGAGACACATTGAATGTGCTTGCTCACTACCAAAGTATCGAATCATTAATTCAAAATTAACAATCTTTTATCAGTGTCAGAATTCATATAACAATACACTTGAGTATTTCAATCATTCCATAGAGGGATGCTGATGGTTAATCGGAGCAGTGTTGATGATGTTAGTAACCCAGGGTATATTACACTTAAAGTAAATTCTACCTGGATTTGGCTTACATTCAACTCTTTTTTTCAAAAATTCACTTATTCTCTTGACAACTGCTGGTTTTCATATGGGCTTTTGTAAAATAAAAATCAATTCATAGCTTTGTTCCTTTGTAATCTATTTCTCTCATAATTCATTCATTTTCTATGTCTCAGTGAACATAGTACTAAAATATTATTTTCCTCCTGACATTAGCTTTACAATATCTGTTCTATGGAACCTAATGAGTGTACTTTTCTATCTCTTCCAATTACTGAAAATGTGTCTTTAATCCCAGGTGAAAAGTGGCTTTGAGACCTTGTTCATCATGAAGTAGTCAGTGTTGTAACTGAAGACTTTCATTTGTTTGTGACATTGTTGCTAGCAATATATTATATAATATTATACTCCATACTAATGGAAAGAGACAAAGCTCAGAAAACTTAGTGATATGTTTTTTAAAAACTTCAGACTTGGTTACTATTGAAATGAGACGCAGAATTCATTTTGTATGTCAAATAAAATATGAAAATTTGGGAAATTCTTTGAAAAAAGCTAGGCCTCAAGCATCAGTATTTGAAGTGCTTCAAGGATGAAGGCCAAAGGGCTTCCATGTTTGTTTTATCTGCCTATATAGACAGAACTGGTCTTAACGAGTAGGCTTTTTTGGACCTTTGTGTTTCTCCTTTTCAACTATCCTACTAGATCAACTTTTTCTTTTAAAGAACATTAAAGTCTAAGTTTTTCCTTTTAAGATATTAACAAAATCATTCTTTCTCAACTCAAATTTTGTTTAAAAATGGAAGTTACAACAGGTCTTTAAACATTATATGAATTGACTTAATTCTCCTTAAAAAAAATCAAATATCTGGTTAAGTCCTTATTGAAAATGATTACATTTGAATGCATTATCCTTGTGTGCCTTTACTTTTATGCAAATAAAACTTGTTTTGCCAAACTTTATTGCCGTCCAATTCCATCTTCTCTTTAACCATTATACCACATTTCCTTCAATCTGTTAACATTCTAGAAATTTCTATTCTGGTGAAACAATTCTGATATCTGGCCTCGTTTATCAATGCTGTTCCATTCTTACTTCAAAATGAGAAAGTTTTTCAATGTTTCATCTAGAAATTGTGGCTTTCTTAGCTCTGTGTGAATTCCTATTGTGGATTTATTCATGATCCTGAGCGCTTCTTCTGAGTCCACTAGGAGATGTAATTTTCCTTTTTCAAGGGGAACTGGATTATGGATTATTGGTAGCTTGTTTTTCCTATATTCAGTATTACTCAGTAATAGCAAAGAGCATCTTGCTGGACTTGCAACAACCTTCTCCTGGATCCAGCTTGAACAAGTCTAACCTTCAGATGTCTGATGTATCTACCGCCTTCTTCAATGTTCTTTTAATAATTGCCTTCTCTTAAGCTTAAGGTTGCAAATACTTCTGACTACTGGGATTTCTCAGTCATGCCTTTATACATCTCTGCCAGTTTTACTCAATGATCATACTCAAAGTATTAGCCCTACTAGGGATTTCATGTTGCACAAAGTGAGCTGAATTGACTCCTTACCTGAGAACCACACTTACATTGTAAGTCTATAATGTTTCTTCTTTTCTTCACTCTGTTTAGTGAAAATGTTGCTTTCACATGTGTTCAAGCTTAATAGAGCAGAGCTATCACTGATGAGTCTCTTCTCATGGTCCACTACATTTCACTGGGTTCCAAATCCTATCTTGATGAATAGCTTTCAAACCCACATCCTCTTCCACATACTTGACTCATACAGTCCTTCATTGATTGCTTCTTACATGAAGCATTGTTTTTTTTAATCTCATAAATATGTAAGATAAGAAAATTAATCAATATGGTTGTTGAGATAAAATATGTGCAAGTCACTACTGCATGAGAGAAATGCAATAGATGTTGAATGTAATTTGCTTTCCTCTTCATTACCCATAAGAAGACTGAATTGTTTTATTCTTGTTTGAACATGGCTCCCCTCTCTTGTTAGCTGGAAGCTATTTGAGAGGAAAGGCGATATCTACTCCCATGTAACAACAGTGCAATAAATATTTTGAATGCTGATTACCTATTAAATCATTTCTGTTTGACTGGGGTATAATAATGACAATGCCATTCTGGATCCTTTGTTCCCATTCAAGCTAAGATTGTCTCTGCTTGTCAATTATATCATCAACTTTATATCATCAACTTATATGAATTTTTGATTAATTGTAATTTGAATACTTATTTCATGTGAATTATCAAGCGATATCTCCTTCATTTTCATTTCACATATTTCAGTTCTTTATCTTTAAATGTGAGAATTTTGTAAATATTTTTGCTAATCTCAGAATTTGAGTCATCAGAACTGTTTTGAATCTCAACTCTGGTAGCTCCATATGATTTCAGCCAAGTTTTACGTGGAAGTTTGTAATCATCACTTCAATGTCTTCAACCTAGTCACTGTTTTAGTCACTGTTCTAAAAGATGTAAGAGTATGTAGGTAAGGCTAGACCTTTGTGATACCACACTAAAGACCTATCTTCATGATTACAGAGCCTGGTACTTATTAGGATAGCACAGTGCATGTGAAAATACGTAAAACACTACAAAACTAGGCATATCTCACATCTTTCTTACAAAGAGACAATAAAAGAAGGTCCACGAATTGTCAAAATTACTAAATCATGCTGTCCCAAGTCCCAAGTTCATCATGCTTAGCATCAAATTAACAAAGGGCTAATTTGTCAGTTGCTATTTGAAGTTTTCCTCAAAGACCCATCTGTTAAAGCCTGACTCCAAGCCATGGGGTTATTGGGAAAAAGTAAAGCCTTTAGGAGGAGATGGGCTTTGTTGAAAAACGTTAGGTCACTGCAGAGATGACCTTGAAGAAGACAGTGAGACCCTGTCCCTTCCTTCCCTCCAGCTGCCAAGATAATAGCTGCCCTCCTGAGCCACACTCCAGAACCAAAAGCAGGGTCACACGACCATGGCTGAAACCACCAAATCAGAGGGCCAGAAGGAAGTTTTTCTCTTTTAAGTCGATGATTTGCTGTTTGCCTGCAGTGGAAAGCTGAAGAGTACAGGTTGCCTCTCTCCTATGTTCTCCTCAGTGCCTGCCTAGCACTGGCAGTTACCTAGTGAATGTTAGTTAGTCACACTAACTATTACTAACGTATCATTTCATAATTTCCTCCTCCTCCTTTCAAAAAGCGAAACATTTATCTTATTCATAACTCTGTTCACTTTTTCACGCTTAGTCACCTTTGAAAGCATATCTCCAGGCTATAAAATCTAGAGCAGGTTATGGAGTCAAGTCTTCGCCATTTATGACTTTTAAATAATTATGTCTGCCTCTTCCATAAAGGTGTAATGCTCACTAGGGCACATTGTTACCAAGTTCGCCAGTAACTTGCATCAAGGACAGCCCTGACACACTTCAGTCTCCACTTTTGTTTTGTTTTGTTTTGTTTTGTTTTGTTTTGTTTTTCAATGAAAATGGTAAGAAAATAATCGTATGTTGCCTTAAACTCATTCAACCTTTAGACTTCCCCATCTCAACCTGAAAGATTTGGGTCACTTTTCAGCGTCTGTGCTAATACAGCACTGCATTTCTTCTGTATTTGTTCCAGTAATAGAAAGATTGAGCACTACAAATTAGGTTTGTTGTCATGGTTACCTTTTTCATTTACTGAGAAATTCTTTATCCACACACCTTTCACATCCCCACACAGCTCAGAAAATTTGAAGTTTCTCACAATACCCCTCCTGCAAAGGGTAACAGCCAAGGCTTGGACAGCAAGGAAGGGGTAACTACACCAGAAATTATAAGCAAACAAACAAATAAACAAAAAATCACAGAGATCAAATATAAAATTGATATCTGTACTTTCTAGTACAGATTAGTGCTAAAATAAAATGATAATGATATAGTTTCCTTAGAAAATAAAGGGAAATTCACAGAGTTGGTAGGAAAAACCCCGTTCTCCATCTCTGATCATGAAGAATCGTGTCTTTTTGAGAGTGCCGCATTAATCAGTTTAATAGGAGAGAGGAGAGGAGGAGGGACAGTGATTGAGCTGTTGCATTGTAGTGCTTATCTTCAAGGCCAGGCTTGAAACCAAATGGAAGTTCTCTTGGTTATGTCAACTGCTGATAAATGAAACTTCAAGTTCTCTGGATAGCTTAGAATTAGATTTAAAAAATAACTTTATTCTTCAAAGACTGTATCCATCCACATACTTAATTTATTCCAGTTCAGATACTGATTGAATAAAGATGATATGCAAATTTAGAAAGGGTTCTTTTTTCCATTAATTCATTAACTCACTTACTGTCTAAGAATCTAAGAACAAAGCATGACTTGGCATATGTCTGATAAATTGCATCCAAAAGGGGGGCTTTCCTATCTCTACCTAGGGAGGGATTTTGTTTTAGTTCAGTCAAACAAATGAGCTGAGTGGTTCATTGTTGCTTCTGGAAAACACATTTTTTTGTTGTTGTTGTTGCTGTTGTTGGTTTGTCATTTTAGTTGTTTGGTAGATTTTACTAAGAATAACAGAGTCAGGGTGGAGAGATGACTCAGCAGTTAAGAGCACTGACTGCTCTTCCAGAGATCCTGAGTTCAATTCCCAGTAACCACATGGTGGCTCATAGCCATCTGTAATGAGGCGATCTGATGCCCTCTTCTGGTGTGTCTGAAGAGAGTGATAGTGTAATCATATACATAAGATAAATAAATAAATCTTTAAAAATAAATAGGTAACAGAATCTATAGCTTAATTACTAATCCAAGGTCAGTTAGATTGCTTCTCGTGTGACCAGCTATGACCTCATGTACATGTTTACTCTATGATGTCTTTAAAATACCTAACTGGATTCTGCTTAGGTGTTTCCTAAGCAATGGCAAGATGAACAAAGCATTAAAATTGCTCAGATGTTCTAGGTCCTATGATGTTAATTGTTCCAGTAACCAGACTCCGAGGCAGAGTTTGGTGGCCCAAATGTTTATTAAGAAATGCTTTGGGGCTCCAAACCTGGAAAAGAATAGAGAATGAAGCAGGTGTGGCTAGGAGCTGAGTTGTGTGATACATACCCAAAATATCCACAACTGACAGCATGAGGAGCGCCAGAGCTACACATAGCTGAACAGCATCCTTCCCAAGAGGAAACTCACCCTTGGTAGGGCAGTTCTCTGCAGCTGAGGCAGCTCTTGAAGGAAGATAGCAAGTGCTGGGGATGCTGCCAGCTGCTAGGCCACAAGTCCCGCACTACAGGCACACTCTAGTATCCACCACCAAACCAAGGCTATCGGCCCCTCTGTTTCTAGAGGTTTATTTTTGTCTTAAATTATGAGTGGGTGTGTAGGTACACACACATGGGTGCTGCTTCCCTCAGAGGCAAAGGCACTGGGTGCCCTGGAGCTGTAGTTACCCAGGTGTATGGGTTGCTGCCTGGCATAGAAGCTGGAAACCCATCTTTGATTCTCTGCAAGAGGAGTACCCCTTCTTAGCCACGGGGTGTTATTGGCTCCTCTTACCTACACATTCCCAAAAATGTTAAATGCAGCTTACAAACACCATTAATTTGACTTTTTTTTTTTCAAAAAAAAAAAATCAGAAGCAGAAAATATTGCTTAATCCTGTTTCCCATGCTTCCTACAAGATAAATAACAAAAGAACTCAGCCTTTGGCAAGATCATTCTGAATTACTTAACTAAAGCTTAAAAATTAATTTTTTAAATACAAAGCACACTTTTATTTGCTAGGGCATTAAGACAATTGGGTGGAAAGATATTCCTTTTTTAAATTTTTTTATTTTTTAATTTTTATTAGGTATTTTCCTCATTTACATTTCCAATGCTATCCCCAAAGTCCCCCATACCCACCCCACCCCCACTCCCCTACCCACCCACTCCTCCTTTTTGGCCCTGGCGTTCCCCTGTACTGGGGCATATAAAGTTTGCAAACCCAATGGGCCTCTCTTTCCAGTGATGGTCGACTAGGCCATCTTTTGATACATATGCAGCTAGAGACAAGAGCTCCAGGGTACTGGTTAGTTCATATTGTTGTTCCACCTATAGGGTTGCAGTTCCCTTTAGTTCCTTGGGTGCTTTCTCTAGCTCCTCCATTGGGGGCCCTGTGATCCATTCAATAGCTGACTGTGAGCATCCACTAATGTGTTTGCTAGGCCCCGGCATAGTCTCACAAGAGACAGCTATATCTGGGTCCTTTCAGCAAAATCTTGCTAGTGTACGCAATGGTGTCAGCGTTTGGAAGCTGATTATGGGATGGATCCCTGCATATGGCAATCACTAGATGGTCCATCCTTTCGTCACAGCTCCAAATTTTGTCTCTGTAACTCCTTCCATGGGTGTTTTGTTCCCAATTCTAAGAAGGGGCAAAGTATCCACACTTTGGTCTTCGTTCTTCTTGAGTTTCATGCGTTTAGCAAATTGTATCTTATATCTTGGGTATCCTAAGTTTCTGGGCTTATATCCACTTATCAGTGAGTACATATTGTGTGAGTTCCTTTGTGATAGAGTTACCTCACTCAGGATGATGCCCTCCAGGTCCATCCATTGCCTCATAAATTCATTCTTTTTAATAGCTGAGTAGTACTCCATTGTGTAAAGATATTCTACAAAGGGATTTTAAAGTGTTTTACCCTTTTATTGACCAAAAGGCCAACCAATCAACACTGCAGAAGTGGGGAGTATCCCTGCCCTTGGAAGTTTGAAGATACAGCCAGCTCTTCTGCAATCTAATTCTTTATAAAATACAGCTTTTAGCCGGGGTGGTGGCGCACACCTTTAATTACAGCACTTGGGAGGCAGAGGCAGGCAGATTTCTGAGTTCTAGGCCAGCCTGGTCTACAAAGTGAGCTCCAGGACAGCCAGGGCTATACAGAGAAACCCTGTCTCAAAAAAAAAAAAAAAAAAAAAAAAAAAACCAAAAACCAAAAAACAAAAAACAAAACAAAATACAGTGTTTATCTCTGTTTTTAGTTTGAAAACTCCAAGCCTTCCTATTACGCTCTCCATTCATCCTCACCCATCTCTTGTTCTATCTTAGTGGTTTTTTAAAGTTTATTTTATTTTATGCATAGAGATGATTCGTACATGTATATGTCTCTATATAGATGCATGCCTAGTGCCCTTGGAGGCCAGAAGAGAGAATCAGTTGCCGTGGAACTAGGGTTGTAAACATTTGTGAGCTAGCATGTGTGTGTGCTGGGAATCGAACCCCATCCACTGCCCACTGCAAGAACAAAGACTCTTAACCACTGAGCCTTCTTTCCAGTTCCTTCAGTTGCTTTTCTTTTTTCTTTTCTTTTTTTTTTTAAGGCTCTTCTTTTTTTTTTTTTTCCATTTTTTATTAGGTATTTAGCTCATTTACATTTCCAATGCTATACCAAAAGTCCCCCATACCCACCCACCCCCACTCCCCTACCCACCCACTCCCTCTTTTTGGCCCTGGCGTTCCCCTGTACTGGGGCATATAAAGTTTGCGTGTCCAATGGGCCTCTCTTTCCAGTGATGGCCGACTAGGCCATCTTTTGATACATATGCAGCTAGAGTCAAGAGCTCCGGGGTACTGGTTAGTTCATAATGTTGTTCCACCTATAGGGTTGCAGATCCCTTTAGCTCCTTGGCTACTTTCTCTAGCTCCTCCATTGGGAGCCCTGTGATCCATCCATTAGCTGACTGTGAGCATCCACTTCTGTGTTCAGTTGCTTTTCTGAAAATAAACAAGGAACTCCATTTTATTTAAAGTCAACTTTGTTAAAATTTTAGTTGCAGCTTTAGGATATCAATCATTGACAAGGGGAATGGGGACGGAAATGGGTTAGAAGGCAGACTAGCGAGCTGTCTTAAAGTTAGCTGAATTACAAAGGACACACACCTTAAACTTGGATTTTATGTTTATTTAGGGCAGCGGTCCTCAGCCTTTCTAATGCTGCCACCCTTTAATACAGTTCCTCATGTTGTGGTGACCCCCTCATTACTGTAATTTTGCTACTGTTAGGAATCATCTTGTAAATATCCTATATTGCCAATGGTCTTAGGGGACCTCCATGAAAGAATGAGTCTTTCAACCCCTAGAGGGGCCGTGACCCACAGGTTGAGAACCACTGATTTAGAGGTTTTTTTTTTTTTTTTTTTTTTTTTTTTGTAAATGAATGGATGTTGGGAGGTAGTTAATGTCCACAGATATTGTGCTATTCTCTTTGTGGGTATAATGCTGGGCATTGCCTGTATTCATGTAATTTTTAAAATATGCTTTTATTTTTAAGAATGTGACATTTAAACAAGGTGTTGTGGCTCTTGCCTGTAATCCCAGCATTCAGGAAAACTGAGGCAGAGGGATTACCATGATTTTTGGGACTGCTTGGACTATAGAACTACAGAGTGAGAAATTCTCTCTTACACTTGCACAAGCGCGCAAACACACACACACACACACACACACACACACACACGGCACAAATCATGGAGAAGAAGCTATGCAAACAAGAGTTGAAACAAAAAATATATTGCAGCCATTTAAAGAATCAGGTTTTGTTTCAGACAAAATGGCCCTGGAGAGGTCTGGATAGATGGCTCAGCCATTAATGGCACTGACTCTTGTTCCAGATGGACCAGGGTTCAAATCCCAGCACCTACATGGCAGCTTACAACTGTCTATAACTCCAAGATCTGACACTCTTACATAGACATACATGCATCCAAAAACACCAGTGCACATAAAATAAAAGTAAATACATTTTAAAAGATAGCCCTGGAGAGAGACCTTGAAGTTTGGACTTTAAACAGTGGGAACAGCTTATACTCATTTTATTTGTGCTATTATCTCCATGTGCAAAAATGAAAGAAAAATTAGATGAAAATTCAGATCAAAAGAGCAGTAGCAACTGCCTCCCATTGAATAAAAGGCACTATGTGCTAATGGTATGATGGTCATGTCCACGCTTGCTTTCTGTTTAAAGTATGCAGGCATGGATCTCTGTGTCCATTAACAATTCTGCATTTACTGCTATGGAGTACACATTTCTAGTGCCAATTTCATTCTGACCTATATCTGATACCTTCAAACACTGTTGACAAATAAAGGGGGCTTGAAAATAACTGCCTTTATAACTTCTTGTCCAATTGCCACACGTGGATGAAACTAAACTGGGTTCACTCTGTACCTAGGCAGAGAACCGATTCCGGCAGGAACTCTGAAGAGCCACCACGATGCAGCCGTGAATGATGAGTAGCACCTACTGTGGCAATTCTTCAGCAAAGATGAGTGTCCACGAAGTCTCTGAATCCTCCCTGTCTCTGGAGCAAAAGACCGGCTTTGCCTTTGTGGGCATCTTGTGCATTTTCTTGGGACTTCTCATTATCAGATGCTTCAAGATTCTGTTAGACCCATATAGTAGCATGCCCTCTTCTACATGGGAAGATGAAGTTGAAGAGTTTGATAAGGGGACCTTTGAGTATGCACTTGCCTGATAGTGGCTCTGATTCATGGTATTCCCAGTTCCATTGAGACATGTGATAAACACATCTGTAATTAGCTTGCCTGTGCTGTTGGAGAGAAAATCATTCCATTCATGACATTCAATAAACATCTATGATTGGTTTATCCACCATGCTGTGTACAATCTTGTGTTTTCCCTGGTCTTCCTCCTCAGTGGAGGTTTCTATCCATAGAGCGGAAACCACACCTCTTCTGCCATATTCTCTCCTCTGATATCTGCCCAGGCTAATGAGCTACCTAAGGGATTTTGCAAAGCAAACCTATCTACCCTCCCCACACTCCTGACTGGAGTCACAGCATAGCTTCAGTGACCCTTGTGTTGTGTGATAATATGTCTTGAAAGAGACAGGAACACAGTTCTACTCAGCCTGGTGATAGACTGGGGTCACTTCTAGGAATATGGATGAAGAGTTACTTATAGGAGCAGAAATGACACAACGGTGAATCACCAATAGCCCATGCCAGCATGAGCTAGTGACAGTTCACAAAGGCTGGGAACCTGGAGTTCAGGGCACAGCCTGCAGGCAGCTCCATCCATGGGTTAGACAGTGTCTCTTTGAGGCAGCTCATGTGATCTGAACCTCTTCCAGGCATCTCGGCTTGTCTGAGATCACCTCTCAGCAGTTCGTACTGCTTATGTACATTTGGGGGAGGAAAGAACTAGGGTATCTGGTCAGTTTCAGAAACTTCCTGGGGCTTTTTGGTTCCTTAATGGACTGTTTTACCTCCCCTTAGAGCATTCTGTGACTTGAGGAACTTCTTTCTAAGATGAGGGCTTGTCTCAGAGGAAATCATTACACAACACTTGGGCTCAAAAGTCTTTCAGCCCCCAAAGGAAAGAATATTTTTTTCTTAAACAGGGATGATAGGTCAGAAAGCTCACTGTGGAACAAATTCAGAAAACTAACAGGCAAACCTTGCAAGCTTGCTGATGTGAAGGGTCTCAGAATTCCCGCCACTCTTCTCTGCCTTGAAGAACCTCCTATGGTGAGATCCTGTAGTGTAGAGTCACCACCAGTCCTGCCTCACACCAGCTTCACCATCCTCCTTCATGGCTAGTACTAAAGAAACAGCTCCAACATCACCCAGTAAGAGGGATAATTGTACTGAGGCAAGGTGTCCAGCCTGCCACCTCTGAAGCCATGCCACCAGAAGCCAGTTGTCTAAGCTCAGTGGACTTCAGGGGAGAGCTAGCCATAGGGTATGAAACTATTCTTGAGGAGGCATGAACACATGATAGACTGTTGTAAACACCAGCAGCCTAAACATGCCACAGGTTTTATCTGGGAAGTCAGAGAGCTAAGGAAAGGATTAAAGTTATCGTGCATGTTCCCTGGGTTCCAATGTTGGCTCAGCAGAGGCAGTTTCCATATCCATGAAGCAAGGGTAAGAAGCCTGGGCTGTGTCTCTCAGGAATGCTGGTAAGAGTATGGATATGTAAAGAATGGAAAAGCACTCTGAAAACTATAGAGCGGGTAAATACGTCATTCTTTCTCTGTCTCCATACCACTCCCAGCCCAGCACTGAGGCTATAATGCTTCCCCCACACCTGAGGTTTGCATGCATGGTAGATATCTGAACTCGGGTCTCTGCTTGCACAGCAGACCCTTTCCCCATTGAGCCAACCCCTTGGCCTCTACAGTTTTTTACCAAGACTCCTAATCGTGTCTGTGGCATTCCCAAATAGCAGCCCCAGAAAGATGCCTGATGGGCCTTCTGTTTGTTTGCTTACTTGCTCCTAGTAGATTTATAAAATATCTATGTTGGCTATGGTTCTTCCGTTACAAGCCTTGACATCAAAGATGCTCTTGGTGCCCCAGGTGGTTCAGAGACCCTCACACCCAGTTGGTAATCTGGCCCAAGAGTAACTCAGTAAATTGAACTCAGCTGACTTTGCTGAAAGGCATCTGTGCCCAAACACAGGGCATCATCTTTGTGATTCTGTGCCCACCCCCACCCCACCCCCCCCGTGCCCAAAATTAATGTCCAACTTACAGAGGTTCCATTCACAAGACTTTCCATTTCACAATATCAGATTTTTATTTCAGAAAGAAGAAAAGAAAGAAAGAGGAGGGAGGGAGGGAGGGAGGGAGGGAGGGAGGGAGGGAGGGAGAGAGAGAGAGAGAGAGAGAGAGAGAGAGAGAGAGAGAGAGAGAGAGAGAGAGAGGTGTGAGACATGATCATAAGGAATGTACCACTTCAGGTCATCAACTCCCAATACACTACCACTCCCAGCATCACACTGACAGGAAGTACTTGATTCATGGCTTTTATTTTTCATGTGTGCATCTTACTCTTGGGAGCTGGGGGTAGGAGAACGGTCATCATCTGTGTTTCCAGAGTGAGAAGTGATCACTATAAAGAGTTGGTTATTGTTGAGATATAATATGGAAACTTCAAGAAATGTTAATGCCTCTAAGAATAGATGGCCAGTATCATACCCAGATGAGCCCCTATTGCCACATACAAGAGCCTGTTAGGGAGAACAGGAAGAAAGATGGTGTCTGTACCTCCAGATAGTTTCCTTACCCACCTGCCTCAAAGGCTCGACTTAAGCTCACCATCCAAGGTTGAATGATGTCATCTCATCCATATCCCCTGACTATCTCCCAGCCACTCTAGAAGGTCTGAACCCCCCTAATGAACAACAGAGGCTATCATTTCCCCGTTAGAGATAAGAGCCTCAAATGAAAATGTCTGCTTGATGGAAGACTGAGACCAAAACTAATTCATACTCACTGAGGTCAGAGAGGCATGCAGCAAGAAAAAGAGACTGACTCCAGAGGTGCTCCCAGCCTCTGAGGGAAGAAAAAGGCTGAAGAATGAAGAAGGTATTCCTGAAGGCAGGTGAGCAATGGATGCTGCCAATCATCCTGGTACAGGCAAGAGAACGTGTCTTGGGTCCCAGCCTCATCTCAGCAGCCTATTGATCTATTAAGTATCCCAGCACCCCCTACCTGAATCTGACACCTGACCTCCTGTACAGAATGCTCTTCTTCTAAGTGAGAGTTGCAACCCCTTATTGAAGAAATAAATTTCTTCAATTAAAGTGGTCTTCATGAGAAGATAGGGGCTAACAAGATTACTCAGTAGGTAAAGGCTCTCGCTGCCAGGCCTGACATTCGAATTTAAACCCTGGGGCAGACATACCTGGAGAACAGACTCCTCTGAGGTCGGCCTTTGACCTCTCTGTATAGCATACGGTGTGTACACTCACACCCCAACACACAAATCGATAGCTGTAAAACCAGAAGAAGAGAGAAGATCAAGTTACAGCTGTCTCTTTATAATTCTGATTCCGGCAGAACCTTACAACGTTAGCTCGGCTTAGTACCAAGGCACTCAGCTGGCAGCAACTGGGTTTTCCTCCGGCATCTGCATGTCCCTTTGTTCAATCCTGTGTTTGGTCACCAATTTACCTTTCCCTTGATTTTAAAAGGTGTGATTCCTATCCATGTCTTTAATGGTTGGTCTCAGAATCATGAGTTAGAAACAAAGTTACAAATAGATAATAAATCCTGCTAAAATAGTCCAAGCAAGCACTGTGCTCAAACCGGCGCTATTTAGAAACAGACATAAATGAGCTCGTGTAAGCCTCACGGTAACTCAGCAGGCCACATGCTGTTAGTGTCTGCATATTGTGTGCCTACGAGGACATTGAAGCATACACGGTGAACGAGTCTCCTGAATTTCCCCAGGCAGGAAGTGGCAGGGCCAGAACTGAAATGGAGAATTTTTCACTCACAGCTCACACTTAATCACTACGTCACACCACAGCAGAGCCACCCGGGCAACTGGAAATCACTTGAATAGCTTCTTATTAGATCCAAAGAGGACTCATTCGATCATCCTGATTGAAAACCAATGACAGAGCCTGCAAGGAGGAATTGCGTGTGCCGTCTTAATCACCAGCTCACAGGTTGGAGCCGTACCGTCTTCTGAGCAAAACTCAGAAACTAGACGTGATAAAAATGGCTCCTCCGCGAGGAGACAGAAAAGCCATTTAGTAGTACCACTGGGAAGTGTGCCCGGTTTGACTCGAGCAGCTTAAAGCGGTTTTCACACTCAGCAGAAATCTTTTTAATACTTCACTAATTCTACCCTCAGTCTGCTCACTTCCTATGCAGAGAGGAGGCAAGGTAAGTAAGGTCAAATAATTTCAGGTAACATTTCCTAACCACAAAATATTGAGACCATCTCTTGGTATTTTGGTTCCTATGCTGAGCAATATGAGGTCACTGGGTCTCATCAAAAACAAGGTGATAAGCTAGGCCTGGTGGCAGAGGCTGCTTCCAGCTCCTTGGGAGGCTGAGGTCAGGAGGATGGTGAGACTCCAGGGGTACAGAGTGAGCTCAGGCCAGCACAGGCAATTAGCAAGGCAAGACAGTTAGAGATGGGCTGGGGAGCTCAGGGGTAGAGCGCTTACTTAGAATATGTGAGGCCCTGGGTTCGATTCTTACTGAGAGAGAGAGAGAGAGAGAGAGAGAGAGAGAGAGAGAGAGAGAGAGAGAGAAACAGAAATAGAGACAGAGACAGAATGGCAGACCATAGAACTAAATTTATCTAGTCCCAAACAACTGAAGCAATATTTTTTGAAGGATTTGTTGTTGTGCAATCTGTAAATTAAAGAAACTTTATTTTGTTTACTGCCTAAAAGGATTAATGATTTACTACTAGTTACTAGTTGATGTGGTACTTACAGTTGGTTCCTCAGGGCTAATGACTGGTGTGGGGCTTTTCCCACTATTCCAGGCCAATGACTGAAAAGTCATCGCTTTCAAGAAAGTTTTTAACCAATGAGCAGAAGCCTAAGGTTGTAGCTTAAACTCTAAGGCCCCATATATGCGTGTGCGACGCTAATGTGGGTTACTGTTGCTCAGAAGAAGGCTGCTGGATGGGGCGGTAAGTGTCTGGGCTGGGCAGAAGCCTCAACTTCATATCATGTGGAAACACAGAGCCTGAGGGCTGGACTGAAGACGCCAGGGACTGTGAGAACTTAAATGTTCTAAAAAGCTAAGAGATGTGGGCTGCATGGATAACTTCACCAGGAAAGATTATTTAAGAGTTTAAATTATGTGTATTTGTTTGTTTGTTTTATCCAAAGAAATGCGTTAAATAACTGTGCAAGAGCCAAGCTTTTGTTAATATTGTTCTCGTTTTCTAGTTTTCTTTGGAAAAAAAAATCAACTTGTAAGGTATTTACAAAGAAATATTACCCCAAAGACAGTATTTAAGGTTGGCGCTTACTGTAGAATTGTGAAAATTACCAGGTGGTTTATTGAACTCCTGAAACATTGCATTAAGAGGAGCCAGCAGAACATAAGCCTTTACTGAGAGCTGTGGCTGCTTTTTGTATCCCAAACACTCATTTTTTTAAGGTTTCCATAATAGCATTATGAAAAACCACAAATATGTGAGCAAATGAAATGTTTCAGAGGCTACTAAATTTTTTTTTTAATTCACAGAACATCATCTTAAGAGACTTAGTCTTTGTTTTTTGGTGTTTGTTTGTTTGTTTTAATTTCATATTCTAAAATATACCTTTTTACATGTTACACAGGTGAAAGTTTTTCTGGGTCAAATTTATCATTAATGATATGTAGATTTTTTTAAGAACTAGCAAAATATACTTTTCAAGGTTTTTGTGTATCAGACAATGGAGGATAATGTCATTAGTGTAAAATGCTTTGCAATGCTGGCATTTAGACCCTCCGTGAACTCTCTTACTGTCCTTGACTACTAACATGCTTTCTAAATGTCCTGGTGACTTCCAAGCAAACATGACCAACAGTCACATGCTAGTGACTTCCCTGGAATTTCTGTTTGCAGAACCCAGTCCCGTTTCCTTGCTCAGGTAGCAAGGGTTTGAAGACGAGAAATTTTTAGTGAAACAAACATAAAATTGGACATCTTATGAAGGAAAACTGTAGCTCCAGCCACAGCCCTTCTTAAATATGTTTGCAATTGCCTGGAACAAATATAACTTTCTTTCTTAATAGCAGCCTTGAGGACCATTCTGAAGTTTGCATGGGAGACCACATATCAACAATACATCAGGGATCTAGCTATCGGGTCATCTAAAACCGAAGCCAAGCGCTCCGTATTATAACCACACTATTGTCTATTTTAAAGCAGAAATACGTAGATTAAAACAACAACCACTATAAAATAGGTAGTTCCACAGTAGATTTTGGAAGATGTCGGTCAGCATCCCTTCCAACTCAGTGCCCAGTAGTGCCAGTCGCTTTCAGGTCCATGTTATAAACGAGGGCCATGGCAGTGCGGCAGCCGTGGGCGACAGTGCAGACCCCCCACATTATGAAGAGACCTCTTTCGGGGACGAAGCCCAAAACAGACTGAGAATCAGCTTTAGGCCTGGGAATCAGGAGTGCTATGACAATTTTCTCCAAACTGGAGAGACTGCCAAAACAGACACCACGTTTCACGCCTACGACTCTCACACAAACACATACTACCTACAAACCATGGACGCCGTCCCCAAGATTGAATACTACCGCAACACAGGCAGCGTGAGCGGGCCCAAGGTCAACCGGCCCAGCCTGCTGGAGATCCACGAGCAGCTGGCTAAGGTAAGCATCCTTCCGTGCTGTTCCCTCGGGGTGAAAACACTGCATCATAAGTGGTGGGCAAACAAAGAGAACTAGTCCACGCCATCTAGCCTCCTTATGCGGCTGTCTCTGGGTCCCAAGAAACAGAAACTGTACAGGTGCTTTGCAAATGTTTACTGACTTGGGAAAGAAGTGCAGAGTGAACTCGGGAAGTTAGGCAATGTATGCTATGGTGTTTGCAGTAAGGACACTCAAGTCCCACTGGGCTGACTGCGCCACACTGAATCCTACGCCGTTTCCAGTTTAGTGTTAAAGATTCCACAGCAATCCTTAAACAAACCATTGTGCTTTCATAGTTCCTATTGTGGGGGCCAGCCTGTAGTCCAGCCACATTGTGGCCTTAAGACACAGCTACTCTGGAGAGTAGAGCAGAGTTATGACTAGTTTTTCTATTTTAAAAAGAAAGATTCGAATTGCATAAGATTCAGCCCTTGCGTCCCTCCTCTTCACACCTTTGCCTGAGGCTCCTGGCTCTTCTAAATTTAAGCCCAGGAGCACAGAAGTGGCCAAACTTCCTGTTTAAAGAACGTAAAAGGGTTCCAAAGTCTCCGAAAGACTCTAATCTATACCTCATTTAGACGCTTAGATTTCTTCTGAGATTTCCTCGGAGATACACTGACAGATCCTGCCTTTCTGACAGCTCGTAATGAATAACCTTCCCTTTTGTATGTCTCTGCGTGTGGTGCTGTGCATGTGTGCCTATTTGCATGCGCATGGTTGTGCATGCACGTGCATGCCTGTGCATTTGCAGGTGTGTGCAGAGGTCGATGCTGGGCAGATTCCTTAGTTTCTTCACCTTGTGCACTGAGGCAGGCTCTCTTACTTGAATCCCAAGCTTGCCGATTCTGTTAGTGTAGCTAGCCAGCCTCCTCTGGAGACCTCATGTCTCCATTTCCTCAGTACTGAAAGCACAGGTGGGACACCATTGTCAGCCTCTTTGTGTGAGAGCAGGAGACCCTGCACACAAACTCTGGCCCTCACACCTACCAGCAAATGCTTTACCCACTGAGCCATCTCCCCAGCCCTGGATATCACTTTGTGGAACATGGTTGCTCTCTGGGAAGATAATTGAGTAATAGTTTCAAATGTGTATTTACTTACAGCTGAGCTTTTAGGAGAATGAAGAATGCACAGCTTATTTTGTAAGCACTCATTTATTCATTTATCCATTCTAGTTTTTAAAAGTTAAATAAATAAATAGCAGGCTGTGTGGTTGCTCAGACCTTTAATCCTAGCACTCCAGAGGGAGAGGCTGGAGGATCTCAGAGTTCGAGGTCAGCCCTGTCTACAGAGTGATTCCTGGACAGTCAGGGCTACACAGAGAAACTTGATCTTAGAGCATGGGGATTGGGGGGAGGGGGTGGCAAAACAAAGTTAAACAGTCTGCTGTCGCCCCCAGCTGGGCTCAGGACAGCTTCTCCCAGGAATGATTCTGGCATGGGCTCTTCCCTTAGTTTCTTCTCACCTTCCTTCCAGAGGAAAAACATCTCCAAAATTTACTCTCTGAGCTGCAGGGGGCCCAGCTCTCTACTAGGACTTCCAGAGGAAGAGTCTGTGCTCTCAGTCCGCACTTGTACCCTCATCCACAAACCTTCCTTGTTTATACCCTCACACACAAACTTCATCTGTCCAGTGTGCTGCATTGGTGGCAAGGTGCAAACCTTAGACTTTGTCTGAAATATCTGGTGCTTTAATCAAAAGAAAAAAAAAATAGCATCATGGCTATTCAGTATCAGCTTCCATGCAGGGTTTGTTTTGTTTTGTTTTTGCCGGGATTGGGAAGGTAATTTGAATTTCAGACAAATTGCTTGTTAGTTTCTTTCTCTAAATGAGGAAAAGGAAAGGAGACTGGAAGAGACAGGAAGAGAGGACAGGAATGAAACAGAGGGTGGAGAGGGGGGCACGACGTGATGGCTCTAAGTTCTGGAAGGAGCAGAAAGAGAAGTTAAACATTCGCAAGGAGCTTCCAACTATCTGAGGAAGTAAAAAGAACCAAAAATGTCCAGAAAAAAAGTCGTGAAATTCCACCCCACCAAGTCTTGAACACTATACTTAACTTATAAAGCTGCCCTCTTCATTGAAAGTGATAAAAAATTTAAATATTCATTCATCCACTCACACAATTTACAACAAAGAAAAATAACACTTTAGTCTTCATTAAGAGGAAACTGGAAGCAGGGCCTGATTGTTCAGGTCACGATTTCCAGGTCAGAAAATTATGACCAGGGTTGTCCTAATGGGTAAAACGAGGGTAGGGAAGTAGAAGTTCAGGGCTCTCCTGGGTTACAGACAGAGATTGGGATCGGCTAGGGGTGCCTGGAAAGACCTTGTTTCAGAAGTAAAGCTCAAATTTAAAACAAAACAAAGCAAACAATCGAAAATGCTTAGTGATGCTGTGCTTGCCCAGAGTGTATCATACTATAGGTTCAGTCCCCAGCCCCATTAAGGAAAAGGGTTTTGAGTTGAGTGGAAGATACACTGTTCTTAGGACCAACATTCTAGAGTGAAACGTAGCTTATCTGTAAGTTTTAAACCCCTGGTTTGTGGAGATCTTTCCACTGGGGGAGTCATCCCAAAAGCAAGAGTTTTTTTGGGTGTGCCTTTGATGTGGCACAGTGAAGCTGTCTGAGATGCTTACCATGTTTGGAATGGACAGCGTATGACTAAGGCATTGACATTGTTTTGTGCTCTGCTCTTTTCTCCATAGGGTAGGCCTCAACAACCTCCCCATATCAAAGCATGTGCAGTGATTACCTGGTGTCTGATAAGCATTAAGTTTGCAGTTTTACTTCATAAAAAGAACTCTGCTTTCAGTTCCCCTTAGGTTTTTATTTATTTTTATTTAGATTTAGATTGCATGCAATTGAAGCTGTGTATTACTTTTTTTGTATTGGGAGAGAAAATCTTGTATCAGCTAGTCTGCCTTTCTCTTTAATACCCCTTTATTTTCTCTTCTCTGAATCTGCAATACACAAATGGAAATCCTGGTGAATGGATGATCGTTCCATAGAATTAAAAATTCATCCATGAGAGATTATGGATCATCATTTATGGAAGGCAAAGAAGCAAATTAATTCAAATTGTAAAGAAAGAAAAAAAACATGAAGGATGCAATCTCAGAACTTTCCATCCGTGAGACATTAACAGCATCCAGATGTCTGTGAACCCCTAGGCAGAGCTTAGCAACCTTCAGGTCCCCACAAGCCTCGACTCAATATTTGGATGAAACATTGAATGTGCTATTGTTCTGGTGTACAAAGGAAGCATTTATCAAAAAGTAAAACAAAGATTTGCTTTACCACATAAAAGGTGATTCTGCCTTAAACTACTTCCAGGTAATATTAAAAAAAAAAAAAAATCAGCCAGGCAGTGGTGGCACACGCCTTTAATCCCAGCATTTGGGAGGCAGAGGCAGGTGGATTTCTGAGTTCAAGGCCAGCCTGGTCTACAAAGTGAGTTCCAGGACAGCCAGGGCTAAACAGAGAAACCCTGTCTCAAAAAAAAAAAAAAAAAAATCTTGGATGTGTTCTCATTTCTACTTTCTAAGAAAGCAAAAATAGATTGCTGTAGGACATGCCCTGGATTAATTTCATGAAAAATTAGATTCCATGTGTAGTTTCTAAGGTACAGAAAGGGTGCATACCCTTTCTGCTCCTATGTATTACAGTCAGCGAAGAAAATGGCATTGGCTCTTGTAAATTTACTATTAAACATTTAGTCACAAAAGAAAATATAGTCATAAAAATTCAAAATCACTGGCCTTGACATAAATATACTTAAAACTTCAAAACACTAGCAAGTTTCATATACCTATGAAAAGAGTTGTCAGTCCTACATTGACTTTGCTTTTGAATAATTTAGAAACTCATTGCTGTCCTGACTTCTCTATGTGGTGGTTTCTCTGCCCTGCACTCAGATAACGTTCTCTTGGTTTTCTGAAGTCCAAGTGATGGATTGAAGAACGGTAAAAATGGCATCCATCAAGAAAAAAAAATCTTCATCTAATAGAGAAGTTTAAATATGCACTACATTCTTTATATGACTTTATGGGTTTTTTTTTTTTTTTTGCCATTATTAATGCTCCCATCCTCCAAATCTAAGGGTCAGAGTTGCCACTGGGGCTCATCAGAGAGCCCAGCAATCTCCCAGACCAAAGCCTCACAGGTTTTACCAGAAAGCATAGGTTTCATCCCCAAAACCGTGTCTATAGAGCAAGTGACTAAGGCTTTCTCATGGGACCCCAGGCATAGGGACAGTGATTAACTAGAGTACTGGTAATAAAGGTAGACTCTCCAACAAAGCGACAATTTCTTCACTCATATTAGCACAGCCGTAATTTTCACGCTTTTGACGACTGTAAGTTTTAGTCATGAGAAGTAAAAGCTGTCACTGGGACGTGACTTCAGGTAGAAAGCACTTGCAGCAACACCTAGTGTGCGTGTGCAGGGCTGAGTCCAACTGGCAAGGGAGAGAGGTGGAAACAGGAGACTGCCTCTCCAAGTGCTCTGAGGCCAGTCACCCAGAACAACAAAGAAACCCTATTTCAATCAAGGTAGACTGCAAGGGCTAACACCCAAAGTTGTCCTTTGACCTTGACACACATGCCTCAACAAGTTCTTGTCTGCATCATACACACAAACACATGCACATATGCACATACATTATATCCAACACAAACTCATGCATCATACATATCCATATACCTGCACTCACACATACAAACACACACACACACATATGCGCCGACATCACATTCACATGGCACAAATGCATACACCATACATACTTACACACCCACATTCATATACACAAACGCATACACATGTGCACACACAAAGGCAAATGTATAACTTGTTCACACACATCAGAAATACAGACACACACACCACTCACAACTGAAAATAAAATTTGCAGGTGATTGTTAGCTGCTTTATGTTAAAAGAAAACACTTTTTTAAAAAAGATTTATTTATTTATCTTATGTATGTGAGTATACTATAGCTGTACAGATGTGAGCCTTCATGTGGTTGTTGGTATTTGAATTTTGAGACCTCTGTTCACTCCAGTTGGCCCTGCTCACTCTGGTCAACTCCTCTCACTCAGTCCCTGCTCTCTCCAGCCCAAAGATTTATTTATTACTCTACATAAGTACACTGTAGCTGACTTCAGATGCACCAGAAGAGGGCGTCAGATCTCATTAGGGTGGTTGTGAACCACCATGTGGTTGCTGGGATTTGAACTCAGGACCTTTGGAAGAGCAGTCAATGCTCTTACCCACTGAGCCATTTGGCCAGCCTGAAAAACACTTTTTACTTGATGTGGGAAGAGTACCTAATACTGTCATCAGAAACTGACTGTACTATATAAGCTCAGATGAGGTAGCCCATGCATGACCCCTAGCTACTGACCACTGAAAATGAGGCTAGTCTAAGCCAAGATATGCTGCCAATGGAAAATGCACATTGACTTTTAAATATCTAGTATAAAAATACTTCTATAAAATCTTCCTGGCACTTTATACTGACTCTAAGCTTGAATGGTAATAGTTTGGACAGACTCAACTGAGTGAAGTATAATCTAAATAAGTATAAATCTGCCTTGTGATTGCAGCCCCTACTACAAAGTGAGGGACCATGACTGCTAACACACCCTTACATTTCAAATGTCAGTAATACAATTTCCTATAAGAATTTTGCAATCTGATTATCTCTATCTAAACTTAAGCTCTTTTGCCAGAAGATTTTTCTCTTTTATCGTAGTTTTTCTCCCTTGACTCCATTGGCTTGTTTATCTTTTTTGCATTTTAAATTCATTGAAATCCGACCACTTTTGTGTTGTTAATGGCGGGATGGCCCCTGAGCTGTCTACCATCCTGCAGCCTTAGCCATGGCTGGAAAGAACTCACCAAGGGAAGCCATTAACTCCCAGGGTAAGATACAATAACAACAAAATTATCTGCTGAGGTTATTGAAATACTTCCCCCCTCCCCCGCAGAGTTTTGTGGCTATTGTTTTGACTTGGCTTTGAAAGATTTAAGAAACAGTCCATTGATCCACTCCTATGTTTTGTTTTGTTTTGTTTTGTTTTCTTTTCTTTTCTTTTCTTTTCTTTTCTTTTCTTTTTATAAAAATGCAGAATGTGACTGTGGCCCCTGGTTCAGCTGACAGGGTTGCTAATGGAGATGGGATGCCTGGAGATGAGCAAGCAGAAAACAAGGAAGAAGACATGACTGGAGTTGTGAAGTTTGGATGGGTGAAAGGTGTGCTGGTGAGCAAAGTCCTGTGCTTACACTGAGAGCCATCCCTAGGATCCTGTTCACACTGAGAGCCATGCATGCCCTAGGATCCTGTTCACACTGAGAGCCATGCATGCCCTAGGATCCTGTTCACACTGAGAGCCATGCATGCCCTAGGATCCTGTTCACACTGAGAGCCATGCATGCCCTAGGATCCTGTTCACACTGAGAGCCATGCATGCCCTAGGATCCTGTTCACACTGAGAGCCATGCATGCCCTAGGATCCTGTTCACACTGAGAGACATGCATGCCCTAGGATCCTGTCACACTGAGATCCATCCCCTATGATTCTGCTTACACTGATTGCTGTCCCCTAGGTGATCCCACAGGGTTTACCAGCCATCCCTGGACACCAGAGTTACTAGGAAGGTTATTTGGGCTTGGTCCTGCATCACTTTCAATCCTCACTTTGATCCACAGGTGCGATGCATGCTGAACATCTGGGGAGTCATGCTCTTCATTCGCCTCTCCTGGATTGTAGGAGAAGCGGGAATTGGTGAGCAATTTCCCCTCCTAAATAATTTTTATGTAAATTGCAAGCTTAATAACCAACTTGGTCTGCCTTCAGTGCTGCAAAAGATGAAGGTCGCAGAAGTCATTTACACTTGAGCACTTTTCTTTTCTTTCTTTTTTTTTTTTTTTTTTTTTTTTTGCCTCTGACAATGTCAGGGAGGAGAGATCGGGGCACTAACTCCTATGAGACTGGAATTTTCCAGTTTTCCCAGTGAGTGAATAGTCAGGTGAATAGTTCGAGCTTTGTATAGAGTTTCAAGCATATAAGTGGATAAAGCGCATTCATTTCAAATAACTATGGTAGCACGTTGGGATATATTAATATTTGCATTTTATTTGCCTCGGACTATTCTGCTTATAAAAACCAGCAAAACTTCACTAAGCAAAAAGGACTGGTGATAAACTGGTAAAGATGTATATACAAATACATATGTGTCCTGATTAAGAAAGTGCTGCCTTATAGAACATTTTACAAAGAAAATAGCTGTTACTGTCACATACAAGCAATAAAAAGCAAATTCTCAAAATATTCCCAACTATAAGCTTAAAATAATAGTTGAAATGACCCCAGTCATTGTAAATGATAACTTACAATGTAGGTAACCAAATTTTTTTCTGAATAGAAAAAAGTAATATTATTCCAGGAGTTATGACTTAATGCTTTTCAAATTTCCTAATTTACCACAATAATCAACAGTGTTATGTTCTATATGTGTGAAAACATTTGGATTGAGTTTTGAGGAGAGACTCAGAGGGAATATTGATATGAAAACCCAGAAGCTCAGCTGGGCCTTCATATGCTGCTCAAGAAGATATCTTAATTCGTATATGAAAAGTACCTGGTGTTATCCACCTCCTCCAACATGCCCTTTGAACCATCAGCTGACAGCTAGAGCAGGAAGGCTCCACTCTAACAGGGAGCACTGAGCCAGCCCCATCGGTTTTTTTCCATGTTACTTGTTCAGCAGCTGCTATGTTCCTGACAAAAAGGCTGCTTGCTGGTTTGATGATGCGTAGCAAATGAATGCCTACAGCCACAGGGTCCAAAATAAGTATATGCTGTTCCATGGAAAAGCTGCAGCTTAATATTGCCAAGGCTTTGCTCCAGGGCTTCATGCAAAATTAGGTTTTTAAGGGCAGTTTAGTAACTTATTGAGATCATCAAGACGCAGTTCTTTGTGTGGAGGTGTGAGCACAGAGAGCCAACGGCAAGAGTAATGCTTTCTAATGTATGTATTTAACACCCATATGTTTGGGCAACAATCTGAGCTTTAATCAGATCTTACTCTACTCTTCACAGCCAACCCAGTTTTACATTTATTACAGAGGCACAAAGGATCCTCTCTTTGCCAAGCAATTTGCTTCAGTTTTAGACATTAGTGTATCCAAACAAAATTGTTCCATTTGTGTAGTTGCATCACTCATAAAAGTCAGTAGAGTTCATTCTAACCCAACAGTGCGTAATGGGTTTTCTTTGTTTAGAGTCGTTGGTGTTGTTCTTTCTCATGCTTTTTTTAAGTCTCAGAACAGAATTTAGTGAGTAGCCGAAATATCTTTTCAACTTACATAGTTATAAACCTAAAGCTAACTGGGTTAAGTCAACATTTGGTCCCATGTGGGTTTGTGCGGTGTGATTTTCTCCCACATTTTGCTGACTTCCCCACCCAGTGTAGCAGATATTCCTTTCTAGGGTTTGGATTGCATTTATATCCTCCTTCAGGCCCTGGATCGTTTTTGCCAAATCTTTTGAAATCTTCATCTGGCACTTTCCCAATGTCAGCATCTTTGAGTTCAAGTCTGTTGTTTTGGATAACTCTTCTCGGGAGGGAGTCTTCTTATTGTGCTTCCTGCTCTTTAAGGCTCAGTCTCTGGTACCATTTGATGAGGCAGCTTCTGCCATACACAGAGACACAGACAGACAGACAGACAGACAGACAGACAGACACACACACACACACACACACAGATACAGACATACACAAACACATACACTTTGCCAGGGGAATGTCCAGCTAACCCTGTGTTCAAGCTTACTTCTCTAAATTGGAGAAGAAAAACCACAAGTACAAGTATTTGCTTCTTGCTTTAGGCATAGTTTAGAGGGAGGGAAAACAAAACATTTTCAAGCCAGGACCCAGGAGACACACCAGGTGGAATGCGGTGACAGTAGTTACAGCCCACAGGCAGCCATGTGGGACTCTGAGCCTGGGCTGCCCAATTCCTAAACACATGTGATAGCCTGAGCTGCGGATGCCATCCGGTTGTTTCTCTCTGCTGGACACCTTTCTGGGGCAGTATCATCTCCAGTTAAATTAACCATTATGCAGGGACACTGGGTGGGAAACAAGTATGTGACCCAGAGCAAGTTACTCACATTCTTTTAAGTTTTACTTTGCAGCTAAAACATAGGAAACATGAGTTAACTCTCCCCCAATCAAGTATTTGAAGATACAGTTAAAAAATCTTGCTGAATCGGCAGATACAAGTGGAGATGGGCTGATGTTAAACTACTCTTCTTGCTGCAGAATGAGCAAGAGTTATCTAAGAGTGGAATAGAAGACTGCAGAAGCCTGGGGTTCACTTTCGAAGCTCTGAACCTAGCAAATGCGGGCATTTTAAGTAGGCATCTCCAGCACTTCCTGTGGTGGGTCATGCAAGGGCCCAACACACTGGAAGCTCTCTCAGCCACCTTTCACCCTGGGACTTGTGTTTTGTCTGCTTAATTGTGAGAGAGAAGCAAGCTTCTCACTGTTTTCAGGTAGAAAGTGGTGGTCAAGCCATTTACAGACATGTATGCAGCACCTTGCGTGAGGCAGGGATCGCTCAGGAGACAAAGACGGGAAACTAATGGAGTTAGCCTGGGAGTAACATCATGCCATGCAAGCTTGTGGGCCCGTACAGTGTCTAGAGTGTGCCAAATATCCATCCTCCAACATCTGAAATGCAAAATAATGTGTATCGGCTGGGAGTAACTTACATTTCACGGCACCAGCACCTGAGGCCTCACGGGAGAAGGGAAGCGGTGCTCCTCCCAATGTCGCCAGAACACAAAACACTTGGGATGATTGCCTCTTACAGTCCTTTCTAAGGGTCTGTGGCAGGGGTGTGGTGAAGTAGGAAGGCCTGCCCTATGGGTGGAGAAACACTCTGGGCAGAGCTGCTGAACTCCCCACAGTCTTCTTCCTGGATTCTGCACGAGCTTCTTTGAAGAGTCTGATACGGGGGAGAGAGGATAAATTCCCTTCTGTCCATCTTGGGTTCATTGCCTGCGGTCTCACGCATTAGACTGCCAGACTGTCAGGTTAATGAGAAAACAACATGTTTATTAATGCATTATGCACGCACATGGGAGGACTCCATGGCGGGTGCTGGTTCAGAGGAGTGGTTAGAACACTTGACAATGAGAAGGGAATGTGAGTTTCTTTGGTGGACAAGTGAGTGTGGGTAGGAAAATAAGTAGAGAGATTTGCTAGGAGAAAAGAACTGGTCAGGAAGGCTTGCTGGATTCCTGTGGAACCTTCTGCGGGCTGACGGGGTTTGCACGCGTCTCTGCGGGTGGTGTCAGTCCTTCCAGATAATGGAAGCAGGAACACACTCACACGTGCATGCGCCCACCTGGGCACATAGGAAAGCTGAGGGATTTACTTGAGCCTGCTCTACTTATGTTCACTGTATAGCTCAAAAAAAAAAAAAAAAAAAAAAAACCCAAAAAACAAATCTTTATACCATGGGTGATATATTCTAGCATGTTATTTGCATCTCTCACACTACCAACCACAGCTGAACATGCAGGAGGCTTTTCATAAACATAGCATTTATGAGTGTAGTGGTACACTGACAGAGTAGCCTCCATGAGTACTGCCCTTTGTGCACCATGACAGGGACTTCACACATCCACTCTGTAGTTTAACTGCCACTTGGGTGTCAGTAAATTCTGACGTCACACAGCAAATAAGCGAATGTCGCTAAATTTGGTTCTGTCTGACTTACCCAGCTCCTAATGAACAGTTTGCTAATGAAGCCATTTACCTGGAGAGTTAGTATAACCTTCATTTACACTAACAGCTGGAGGCTGTGTAGAACTTCATCAAAGACCAGGTTCATCCTACATTTGGCCTGAACGAAATTGTTCACTCGAGGGCAACAGAGCTCTGCACATTCCAAATCTTGAATCTCTTAGTACCCGAATGGCAGCGGGCCCTTGGCCAGCTTGTTAAATTCAAATGCGATCTTTCAGTGACTACATAGGTTTGTTTGCTTTTATGTAAATGACCCAATGAGCTGCTCCACCATTTAATCGCACTTATTTTTCCTCTCTCAACTGAGGTCTCGGTGTGATTATCATCGGCTTAGCCGTGACAGTGACAGCCATCACAGGTTTGTCCACCTCTGCTATCGCCACAAACGGATATGTCAGAGGAGGTAATTAAAAGTTGTAAGCCAGATCTTCACGTGTAAGGTAAAAGCAACACAGGCTCCATCCAATAGCTCACCACTGACCTTTCTGGGGTGTTGTCAAAGGTAATGCAAGCTGGTTCCTTTCCTCCCGCCAGGCAAAGGGGCGCAAGACAAATGAAGAAGGATTTAACCTTTGTTAAATCCCCACCTTTCTCCATCAGGTTCCTCTCAGGCAAGAGAGAAGGTCAGATGTCATGTTTTCTCTTTCTCAGCCAGGGTAGTTTCTCTCCCAGGACACCAACAAGAGTCAGCTTTTCCTTTCCAGGGCTGCACTTTAGACTGAGTTGACTCTCGGATGCCACCCTTCATCATAATGAGTGCCTCTTGGACCTGATCTTCATGCCGGGCACAGCAACTCTACCTTTGTACAAAGAAACCCCACTGGGCCTAAAGCACAGACCTAAAAAGTTAAATTAAAGGCAGTAGAGCTTGCAGGAGTGGGTAGTCCAAGGAAGAAGAGTGAAATGTAATATCTTCTGTCTTTCATTGCTAACAGGTCTTGGAGTTCTTATAATTCTTCTTTCCACCATGGTAACCTCTATCACTGGGTTGTCAACTTCTGCAATAGCAACAAACGGGTTTGTTCGTGGAGGTAAAATCTCTAAGATATCTAATATCCACGTCACATGCTACGGGTAGGCACAAGTTTTCTATATACTTTCTTACTGATGGGCACAAGGAAGTGAGAGGAGCTGAGTTCGGAGAACAGCTTGGTGAGTGAAGTTCAAGTCTACCCAGGCCATGGCTAACAGAATCCTGGCACGTGACAGGTCCTGCTCCAGGTCTACAGAGTTCTTGAGGAGAGCTCTTATTTTTCCAGGTCAGTCTGGACACTTCTTGCTGGCGTTTATCAGGAAACGACTCCTCTGTGTGGCTACGGTTTTAAAGTACAGTACATTTCAGGTGTCTCCCACGCTGTCATGGAATGGGACCGCTTAGAACGTTTCAGGTTTCTGCAGGGAGACTGGCCTTCTGTGACCACTTCCTGAAGTAATGGTGATTTCTCTGCCTGCTGGAGCCAAACACCTTTGTTGGGGGTTTTGCAGGTCTGGGCGTCATCATCATTGGCCTGAGCGTAGTTGTGACAACACTCACAGGTATTTCTATGTCGGCTATTTGCACAAACGGAGTGGTGCGAGGAGGTAAGCAGATTCACTTACTTGTCATTATAAGCTGTGCTTGCATATCCTGTCTAGAACTGTTTAATAGCAAAACGTGAAGATGCTAACTGGCTCCCAAGGCTTAAAACAAAACAAAATAAAGCAAAATTTAAATAACAGGGTAAAATTCTTCTCAATTAAAAATGAAGAGACTGGGAGAAAAGGCCCCTTTGATCCATTTCCTGTGAGGAATCCCACTGGGTTCTCAGTACCTGGGTGAGCCACACTGGCTCCCTCCTGGGCCCCCTCAGCCTGGGCGCTCCCCAATATCCTATCTCATGGTGGTGATTCCCATATTACCAACACTCTTGCACCCAGCCTTCAGGTTCTCCCTAAACACTGCTTCTATTGAGAACCATAAACAAAAAGGAAATTTAAATAAATAAATAAATAAATAAATAAATAAATAAATAAAAGAGTTACCATCAAGTTTCCAGGAGCAAGCAGGCCTGTGTAGAAAACAAAGTAGGTGAAATCTGTCAGTGTTCTAGTTGCCCTCACCATGTTCATGGGGACACCACTGATTCTTGCCTTGCTCTTTTATCCACATTCCCACTGCTTAGGGTTTGATGGTGGTGGTAGATGTTTCTGGTTTTTATGATTTATTTTTGTCTTTAATTATATGTGTGTGAGTGTTATATGTGGTGTATGTCTGGTGTGTATGGTGTGTTTGTGTGTGGTGTGTATGTCTGTGTGTGTGGTGTGTATATGTGGTGTGTGTCTGTGGTGTGTGTGTCTGTGTGTGGTGTGTATGTATCTGTGGTATATATATATATATATATATATATATATATATATATATATATATGTGTGTGTGTGTGTGTGTGGTGTATGTCGGTGTGTGTCTGTGTATGTCTGTGGTGTGTGTGTGTCTGTGTATGGTGTGTATGTATCTGTGGTATGTATGTATGTGGTGTGTGTCGGTGTGTGTCTGTGGTGTGTCTGTATATGGTATGTATGTCTGTTTGGTGTGTGTGGAGGGGAGGGTGTTTTCCAATCAGTATAGGTGCTAGAAGAGGCCAGAAGATAGAGTTACAGATGGTTGTGAGCTACTTAACAATACACACTCTCAACCACTGAGCCATCTTTTTGGCATGGTTTTGGTGTAGTGAGAGAATGTCTTACTCTGTGGGGCCAGACAGGCCTTCAGTCCATGATAATCTGCTTGTCTCAGCCTTCTAAATTCCTTGATTATAGGCTTGAGTCCCACCTCTGCCCCTACATCCGACCCCCCCCCCCCCGGCCACACATCCCCACCACCACCACCACTTCAGGGCCTTCCAAACATCGCCCTACCCACAAGACACCTTTTATCTCAACTTATATTTTATTAATTGACTTTCGAAAGATGTATCCTATTTTATGTGGATGAGCATAATGCCTGAACCCATGTGTGTGTGTGCCTGGTGCCCGAGGTGGTCAGAAGAGAGCATCAGATACACTGGAACTGGCATAGCATATGGCTGTGAGCCACCACATGGGTGCTGAGAAGTGAACCTGGGTCCTCTGCAAGAGCAGCAAGTGCTCCTAAGCGTTAAGCCAATTCTTCAGCCCCTGTTTGTCTCTTGTAACTGTCCAGCCAGTTTGCTGAGCCAAGTTGACTTTTAAAAACCCATGGGGATTTGCTCTACCAGATGACATGTTCCATTCTGAGGACGTTATCCACAGTGAACACAGTTCCTTCTCTGTAGAAGGTGGTTTTGCTCTGAGTTTGCTTGTCACAGGTTGACTCTGCAGACCCCGTGACTGGCTCCGCCTAAGAAGTCACTGTGGTGTTTGTGTTCCTCATCCAGCCTGTTTGCTGGTTTCTTGCTCAACCTGTGAGGTGCTCCTGTTCAATTTTCATGTCACAGGAGTGGGTAGCCATAGACAAAGCTATTGCTTAGTGTTCAAGGAAGAACACTGGTTCCAGGCCCTGTTCCCCTGGGTTTCCTTTCCATTTCTTGTTCTTATTGTAAGAATTCAAGCTTCATTAGGCTAAAACCAGAGAACAAAAGTGGGAATACACACCCCAAGACCGATGCTCACTTTACTGACTAGCTATCAGAAAAGCTGATGCAATAAAATGGAAGTTAGAAAAGAAAAGATCAACTGCTTTGTTCTTCAGGGTCAGGGCTTTATGTAACTCAGCCTAACCTCAAATTTACAATGGCTGAGGCTAATCTTGCCTATCTAATCCCCCTACCCATCACCTCCCAAGAGCTGCGATAACAGGCTTGTGCCACAACACCAGAATAAAACAAGTTCTGCCAATTTGTTTTCTACCCTGGTCTGTCAGTTTCTGAAAACTTTGAATGTAAAATTTTTATTTGTTACCATATTAATTTGGATACTGTAGTGATTTTTTTTTAAAGACAGCACAATTTGGGTAAAGCTTACTGTTATTATTCGTAAGATTAGATTAGGATTCCACTGGTAAGTTTTGATAGAGTGAACTGTATTGTTACTTACTTGCAAACTGTGTACAGAGTCCAAGGCAGAGCTGGCTACAAATACTCATGATGACATAGGACTCCCTAATTACTAGGGCTCGATAATATTTTTATTGGGATGATTATACTTAGAATTTAGAGACTGAGCTCTTGGCATCCTGCTCCAGCTGACACCCGGTGCTCTCTTGTCGCAGGTGGAGCCTACTACCTGATTTCCCGGAGCTTAGGGCCTGAGTTCGGTGGGTCAATAGGCTTGATCTTTGCTTTTGCCAATGCAGTGGCTGTCGCTATGTATGTGGTGGGATTCGCGGAGACTGTCGTGGATCTTCTTAAGGTAATTAAAGCTTTTCTGTTGTACCCACAAAACAAACAATGCAACTTAACTTTCTATTACAGGGCCCTAGGGGATAGTTTTATGTCAAGGTAAGAGGAGGAAAGTTCCGTATTAGGGCAGGGGCCCCATGCATGACCTCAGGTGACCTGGCTTTGAGTTCAGCTCTCACCTTCCCATCTGAGAGACTCTAAACCAGTTTCCTATCATCTGAGGCTTATTTTCTAAAGCTGAAAGAGGAGCTAATATTACTGCTTTGTGCATTTCACAAGAGCTCAGTACCAATCAGGTAAAAAAGATGTATATGGAGAATGTGTAAAATACGAAGCTTTGGGTAGACAGCAGGCATTCTCTCCTGCAGCCACACTGCTGTTACACACAAGGTTCCCGAAGGTGAAGAAAGTTCGAACATGAGGACAACACTCTGTACAAAATGAGGACTTCCTTAGCTAAGTGTCCCCACCCACCCAGGTGCTCTGGGAAGAAGCTCTGTGAGCCCATGTAGTGTGGCAACTCCTCACCTTCCTCTCATGCTAATAAAAGGTCTGATGGAAAACAAAACAAAACAAACAAACAAACAACAAAAAAAACCCAAACCTCTCTGGGAGAAATTACATGAATAAATGAGCTCATTGTGTATTTCTTAAGGTATGCTCTCTCCAGGAGACGCATTACTGAGTCTGTGTTCTTTGTTCTTGAGTTAAACAACACTAATTTTCTAGTATTCATATTATAAGAATAATTTTTATTCTTCTGAAATTCCCCTTGGCACATAAAAGTAATTAGTCCTTTTGCTAAAACACAACACAAAAGGTGTGGATGTACATATATGCTTTTGGGTGCTACAACAGTTCCCAAAGCTGTGACTTGAAGGAATTTCTAACATCTCTAGCCCCTAGCCTTGCCTATCAAAGGCCTACATCACAGATAAAATAAAATTAGAATTCTTTTGACTCCTGGAACTTATGAATATTTCATTTTCTTATTGTCGTATGTGGCCCCACAACACACTGTACTTGTGTACAGTATCTCTTCTTGTTGACTGTTATAAGGAAGACTGAATGCAAAGAGCTATCTCTAATCATCTGAGAGATTCCCTTTCCCCAGGAGAGCGATTCAATGATGGTGGATCCAACCAATGACATCCGCATCATCGGTTCCATCACCGTGGTGATTCTTCTAGGAATCTCAGTAGCTGGGATGGAGTGGGAAGCAAAGGTGAGCATCTCTAAATAACACTGTGACAAGTGCTGGCCAGGCCCCGAGTTCATCACAACAATGAAAGGAACACCATACTCACAAAGAGAAGCTCATTACAACAAAAGACGTTAAGTCCACGCTAAGCAGGCATCATAACACTAAGCACCAAGTCTGGTCACGACTGCCTTATTTCACCTTGCTTCCTGCCATTGTGGAGACACAGCCAGCAAGACTGATGCACCCTTATGTGCAACCATTGTTCATAACAGCAGCATCACACACTGCAGACCCAGGTCTCGTCTTCACTCGCTGAGCAGAAAGGAGGGCAATAGATTAAACTTCACCTGTGCAAGGAGAATGTCCAGATTTGAATAGTCGACATGGTTGTTGCTTCAAGTTGTCCCCTTCTCTGTGGTGTCACAGGCTCAAGTCATTCTCCTGGTCATTCTTCTCATTGCCATTGCAAACTTCTTCATTGGAACTGTCATCCCATCCAACAATGAGAAGAAATCCAGAGGCTTCTTTAACTACCAAGGTAAGTCATCACGGGTCAGATTCCTCTCAGTAAATGTGTCTGTACTATTCTCTCCATTATTACCTTTCTTACCCCATCCGCAGTCATCGGAATCCCAGTGTGATCCAGGAAAGGGCCTAGAATTGGATTCAGGAGGCCCTGTTGGGTTGGGTCTTGACTCTTGATCATCAGCTGAACAGGTTATACATATCCTGTTCAGTTCTTAGATTTCCCCACTAAATGAATAATGACAACATCCCAAGGAAAGTTTAATGTAAATATGTAAAATATTTAACATTTAAAAGTAATTTTGAAAAGTAAATCTTTTTCAGTTGAAGATGTGAAAGTCTCTTGTGAATCCTTGAATAATGGGTGGTCACTAGATAGTTAAAGAATAAGAATAGAAGCTACATGTAGGGAAAGAAAGCCTGGAGCTGGGGAAAAAATGATCAACCATTGCAGAACACAAATGTTAAATCAAGTCCTCTTGTCTTCCTGGGAGACTTTGTAACGTCCAACCTTGCTGGAACATGATCTACAAGAATCACTGTCAAGCTTTCAAGCATTATGAGTTAGGGGACTGGTGAGATTGCTCAGCCTTTCATAGCAGCTCACAACCTCTGTAACTACAGTTCTAGGGGATCTATCACCCTCTTCTGGCCTCTGTAGTCACCAGGCAGTCACACAGTATACAGACATGTATACAAGGTAAAACACATACATTAGAAAAATGGTTATGGGTGAATTACTTGTGTATCTCCTTGTGATCTCCCCACAACATGCACATTTGACTTTTCTTTCCCCTATTCTGTTTCTTTTACGTTCATAATTTCTACCCTAGTGTACTCAAGAGCACACAGCTGAGGTACACATCACATACATGTATATGTACATATATGTCATATACATGTACATCATCTACATCTACATACTCATATCTTCATTATGTATGTAGTTGCCAGTACCTGTGACACCCCTCACTATTTTTAAAGTCATGTAGTTCTTTTATTTGCTTTTCTCTGCAGTAGTTTTTTATTTCTTTGGGCTTTACTGTCCTTTCTTTTCTACCTTTCCCCCACTTTACATCTTCTGATGTTTTCAACTTTCTTTCCTCCTTTTCTCACCCTGCATTCCTTTTTTTGTCCAGCTTCTTCCTCTTTCTCTTCTTTATGACTTTTCTCAAGATTGCTTCCTTTTTGTCTAAGCAATTTGGTGACAGCCTCCAGTGTTGTTAGTGCCTCACCATGGTCCTATTTGCTGAGAATTTGGTAGAAGGACCTAAGGTCTGAACTCTGGAAGGAAGAGTTGAGAGAGTAGAAGACTAGGAGCCAGTCTGCTGTCCAGCCTCCCTCCCACTGCTCCCTACAGTTCATGGAAGTCCAAGAAAGGCAGATTGTTTAAAGATACATAGACTTGAGGATGTGGCTGTGAGGGGGGAGGTGAGTATGGGCAATATATTTGTGAGGGAGCTAACATACTCCTGCAAAAACTATGTTTTTTTGGTGGCAATATGAATCTTTATGTATTTTTAATGTAATTTCATGTAGTGCACTCTGACTATAGCTACCCCTCCCTAATCCTCTCAGTTTCCCCACAGGCAGAACTCCACGCCCTTTCTCTCTCTCTCTCTTTAGAAAGCAGGAACAGAATAAAAAACTAAAAACAAAGAAAACTATAGAAACACACACACATTTACACAAAACCAAATCCAGCAGGGCAGTGGTGACACTCATCTTTAATCCCAGCCCCCAGGAGACAGAGGCAGGCAGATCTCAGAGTCTGAGGCCAGCTTAATCTACAGAGTTCCAAGACAGACAAGGCTTCACACTGGAACCCTGCCTCAAAACCCAATCAAACAAAAAGACATTAAAACACAAAATTGGAAACCCATAGTACTCAAGCAAAAGAAAAAGTCCAAACAAAGCAATACAAGATAAAAAGTCTTTAAAAATAACGTTGAATTTCTTTTGTGTTGGCCGTCACTGCTCCTCATGGACCCTCTCCTAAGTGTGGTTCATATGCCCAGTGAGACTAATTTTTCCTTCTGCAAGAATTCCTTATCCTTTCCATTTTCTTTGTATTCAAGAAGACAAACAAGCATGGCTTCTAATGACATTTTCAAAGCTCCTTCTAGATGTCTTAAGACTTAAATGTGTACCTACAATGATAGACACCTCGGTACTCAGAAGGATAAGCAACAGTTTCAAGTTGACTCTGCTGCAATTCTAAGGATCTGTTTCCACTTATAAATACAGAAGTCAAGAGCGTAAGCTTCTCCTATGTGGAAAACCCAACTCAGTGATGTTTCTCTCACTTCCATTTCAGCATCTATATTTGCGGAAAACTTTGGGCCAAGCTTCACAAAGGGGGAAGGCTTCTTCTCGGTCTTTGCCATCTTTTTCCCAGCTGCTACTGGGATTCTTGCTGGTGCCAACATCTCTGGAGACCTGGAGGTATGAAGTTTCCTCTGCTTTGTAGCTCTGGTGGTGGGAGTGTGGTTTGATTATGAGAAGCTATACAACTAAATACGACTTAGAAGATGAGAAGTCCTGGAGACTCAAGAATAAGGGTTTCTACATGATGTCCTAGTTACTTACAAGCTCTTTCTCACCCTCTCTCTCCTTTCATTCTAAATATGGCCTCCCAACAATATAGTGCAATTCTGAAGTCTTTGTTCAGTGGCACCCACAAACAGTATACTCACAGTAGCTCATTTTCCAATAAAATGAACAGAGCTCAGTGAGTTATTATGAGAATCACACCTTCCCCTGTATAATAGATAAGAATACAAGACATTTGAAGAAACACAAAACAAGCAACAACCAGCCGCACGAACACTTAGACCTCAGTTCACAGCGTTCTCCATTAGGTGCTACTCGGATCACTGTGTCAGCTACAATGGTGATTTCCATATTTCAAAGAGGATCACTTACTAGCTACAGCCAAAACAAAATCAGACTTTGTGTTTCTTGCACATATATGTTGGAGATTATAGGCCATCCAAAAAAAAAAAAAATTAGAAAATCCACTTCAAAGGAATCCCAAGGACTTAGAGAGCCGTCCTGTGTCACTTCTGCCTTAAGATTTATCCCCTTCTTCAAGGTCCTAGAGTAATCACTTCCTGGTTCACACTCTACCTCGTAAGCAGAGGACTGGGATCATAAAGGACAGCTTGCATGAACCACTTCTGCTGATATCCCATTGGTCTGGATTTTGACTATGTCCTTACCTAGTTCCAAAGGATTCTACAAAACACATTCTGAAGAATAGCAACTCTGTAACCCAATAAAGTCTGAGGTGTTCCAATATTACAAGGAGAAGGCTTAGAACATAGGAAGAGTTTCTTTTGAAAAAAGGACACTGACTTTATGTCACACACACACACACAAAAGAAGACACAAATCTTAACATATTTATAATAAATTTCAGAAGATGAGTATTTGCAAGAGTCATCAGGAGATATGTGTTAAATGAAAAGCATGCATGGGCCAATCAATGAGCTTGTAAAACAAAGATACCAAACAAATAGCTGTTCAGTTGGTCAGGATTGGTTTCTTCAAGGAGGAGTATGAGGGGAAAGGCTGGAAGTTAATTATTAGGGAAGAACAAGGCAATCCTGGGCAGAGGAAGCAAGCAGAGTCTGGTGTGAGAAACCTGAGGACAGCAGGGAGTCTCTTGCTTGACAGCTGAAGTAAACCTGATGAGGCTGGGAGGCCTCACCAGCTTCACCCAAAGGGAGCTGCTGGGAAGATGCTCTCTGTGGAGCATCAAACTCAGGGGAAGCGGGGACTTTGCCTTTGGGTTTATTCATTGTGTATCTTCAAAGATAGCATGGTCTTAGTAGATGCTGACTGAGTGAGTGGGTTAAAGCACTTAGATACTAGTGACCCACCGTCATGGTAAATTCTTGAGCAGAGCGTTGATGGCAAAAGAAAGGTCATGTCAAAAGTTAAAAAGTCAAAACCTGTTCAAAATGGTTCAGCTCCTTCCCTCATTTAATACAATTTAGTTATGAGCTCCTGCTTCCTCTGTAGCCAGGAAAGTTCACTGATAGGCGCTTCCAGAAGCTACCAGCAGGCTTTTAAATTGGAAAATATTGTACTTTCTTTAGACTCCTTAAAAACAAGTTGCTTAGTTAATTCATCTTACTTCATGCCCGAATTAAGGCCATTCGGGAGAGGTAAAAAGCTCTGCTTTTGTTAGAGTTAGGAACAATGGAAAGAATGTCTTTTACTATAAGCCATTACAGATTCTATTCCATCCTGTTCTTTTAACACTGGTTTCACCTTATTGGATTGATTTTATGACATAGTACACGAGGAAGGGGAGGCTTGGATTTAGCAAATGAGGCTAAAACAGGTGACATCCTCCCACCTCCTATCCAGTTATGCTCAAATGAAGTTGACGTGACATAAGCACGTCACCCAGATCCCATGAAATTTGTGTGTGGGGTGAGCATGTGCCTGCTGGTGTGTGTGTGCGCATGTGTGAGTATACTTATGAAAGCTCCAGGTCAATATGGACACTTGGTTTTGTCATGATATACCGGAACCTGGGGTCCATCAACTAGGCTAGACTGGCTGGCCAGTGAGCTCCAGGCATCCACCTGCCTCACCTCCCCAGTGCTGGGATTGTCAGCATGCCCCGACACCTGTTTGCTTCTCAGACACTCATGCTTATGCAGTCAACACTTTATTGAACCACCTCCAAGTTCCGAATGCATTCTTGAGCAATAAAATACAATGAAAAGACCATGTAAATTAGGAGACTAAGTAGGGTCTATCTCAGCCACCCTGCCCTCTCCTCCTTCCTAGGAGCTGTTTTGTTGCACATGCCTGCTCTTTGGCACTGGAGACCATAGGATAGAGGGAGGAGGCTGGATGCACTTGTATGAGCGCTTGCATTATGCAGATGCTCCTAGAAGAATTGGAGCCTATGGATTAGTAGCTGCCCAGAGCTGATTACACCCATGTGGGGCAGTTTTGCTTGGTTAAGTCATGATCTCCAGTGGTCAGGTTGCACCCGCATTCACCAAGTGTGATGTTTTTGATCAACCTGATCATTATATTTAAGTTTTAAAAACCAATGCTCAAATTTCATTTGCCTATATTGATTGCTCCAGGAGACTATTGTCTGCTGGAATTGTACTTAATTTGGTATTTATTGACTCCTCCTGATTGTCAGGTAACTGCCCTGGATAAGAAAAGCATGATGAAAATATTTGTATAAAAATTGAATTAAATATAATTGATATGCTGCTTGGAAGTTGGTTTGATATAATTTAGCAGTCCCGTTTCCAAATCACATATACTGCAGTAAATGAAGTATCCTGTGGACTCAATTTAATGTATGTCTATCCATTCATAAGCAAGAGAAAAGGTCACACTCCAGCCTAGGCTTGACCTTGTAAAATGACCTTGTAAAATGAAGAGACTGGAGAATTTAGGAGATGACCCTTTTTTGCTCAGCCAGAAAGGTTTCTCATTTGGTTGGTTGGGGTTTGTTTGTTTGTTTGTTTTAATTAAAGACAAGCCTAAGCTCAGTATAAAACACACTTATGCCCAGATATTGTCAATATGCCTGATATGTTTGTGTATCTGATGCATCTACATACAATTCACAAGGAAACAGAGGTCTGTTGAACTTCTACAACATCCCTTTCGATGGGAATTCAACTGTCCTTAATTGAGCACTGAGTTTTTGTTTATTTGTTTTTGTTTTTTTACCATTTGGATTTGTTTATCAAAAATAGAACTACTTTTCTCCTTTTTCTTTTTATTGAAAATAGATTTTTTTCATATGATATATTCTGATTACAGTTTCACCTCCATGTACTTCTCCCAATTCCTCCCCACATTCTCTCCCATTCAGATCCACTCCTTTTCTGTCTCTTTTTAGAAAACAACAGATACTAAGGGATAATAATAAAGTGAAATAAGATAAAGCAAAAAAAAAAAAAACCCAAATATAGAACAAAATAACCAAACAAGAAAAGAGTAAAAAAAAAAAAATCAACACACACACAAATAAATGCATATAGACACAGAGATATACATGTTCACAGACACAAGAATCCCATGAAAACACAAAACTGGAAGTCATAATATATCCATAAAGGACTTGTAAGGCAAAAACAAGCAAACCTGACTTAACATGACAAGACAAAGAACCCCCAAAGACGCTGATGAGTTGGTTTTGTGTTGGCCATCTTCTGTTGTGCACTGGGCCTGCTCTTGGGAGTAATTTATTTCCCCAGTGAGACTCCCTTGTAGAAAAACTCCCTTGTAATTACTCATTTGCAAGTGGCTATCAATCAGGGACTGCTTTTGGGTTAGGAATGGGGGTATGTATGTACTTTTCTTTTCAGCTCTAGGTCCCCATCTGGTACAGACGGGGGCAAGCTCTGTGCATTTATAGGCGGCACCAGGTTTTATATTCTGTTGTTCACTCTAAACCAGTGGATCTGTACCTGTGGTCATGACCCCTTTGGGGGCTGCATATCAGCTATTTACATTATGATTCATAACATTAGCAAAATCATATTTACGAAGTAAGAATAGTTAGTTTTATGGCTGGAGGCCATCACACATGATGGAGTGTATTAAAGGGTCGCAGCATTAGGAAGGTTGAGATCCGCTGACAGTCTGCTCAAAGACTGGCTCCTTGGCGCTTTGCTAGTTGGTTTCTTTAGCTTTGCCTTAGGGAGCATAGTTTAACATTTTGAGAATACCGAAAAACTCCTAGCGCTCTGATCATTATCCAGTTTATCCTCTCCTCTGCATAATGTTTCCCCAGGATCCCCAGGACGCCATCCCCAGAGGGACCATGCTGGCCATCTTCATCACCACCGTGGCCTACATAGGTGTTGCTATTTGCGTAGGTAAGAGAAACACCTCTGAGCTCAGAATTGCAAGGAGCCCAGTGGTTCTTTGTGTCTGATAGATTTCAATGAAACAGAAGTAAGCAGAAAGGTTTGGGTTTTTTGTTTTTATTTTATGCAGCAACTTTACTTCCTTTCTTAGTACTGAAGAGTTTGTATCTTGGGGGTGGGGGTGGGTGATGCAATTGAAATGCAGTGCAGGCATCTTCAGATCAGTGTCCCGCCTTGCCACCCTTGCTGACTGTAGTGTTGAGAAAGCTATCACTCCCACACTCAGTTCTCTTGCCCTGTGAGGTAAGTGTGAACCAGAGCAGAGCAAAGGATTAAAAAAAAAAAAATCAAAACCTAAACTCAAACATGGCAAAGGAAACCATGAAAGATGGCGAATTCACAACAATATCGCCAACTTGGAAGTGTCATTGACACCAACTGCCAGAAATCAGAGCAGCCCCAGCTGTTAGCCGTGTGGAAGCCAGCTCCATGCTTCTCAGTGAGCAGAGCGTGCATGTGTGCCTCTTTCTTCTGCTCCCAAGGCAAGCTTTGTATCTACCTGCTGCCTGAGGCCACACCTCCTCTTGGGGCCATTGCACACTCGTGCGCTTAGTGGGAAGGAGGGAGTGTGCTTTCCAACAGGCAGAGAAGAAAGCCTCTCCAGTGCATAGTGAGAAATGCAGGCCCAGCTTAGACAACTAGGGAAGCTGGGGGCCATGTGACCAAAGAGTAAACTCTAGTAGCCTCTGCTTAGTATAAGAAAACTTGGGAGAGTCTGTGTATCTTAAATTGGTTTCTGAGGAAAAAATGACAACCAAAAAGCAAAAAGCTAACACTATTGCCTGTCTTGCTGCATCTCGTATGAGGAACCTGGTAAAGTAAAGTCCTGTGGCATTCCGTGCTGAGTTACACAGGAAGACATTTTCTGATTCAATGCCCTAGGACATCAACAACCAAAGAGTAACACTGAAAGCCACCTGAGTTTAAGTCTTCCAAATGTGGTTTTAGGCGAGCACATGTGTGCTTAAGAAATAGAAAAGTTGAGGGAATGAGTAGCTAGAGAGGCTCTTTGAGTTTCAGGCAGCAATTTGTGTCTGTACTTTGCCAGGCCATGAAGACCCGACATAAAGAATCGATGTTAGCAGTGGCTCATGGCCTGACATTTCAGGACTTGGGACAGATCTTTTATGCAGGTCACAAAATATGTGGTTCCAAAAAGATGGTTGGATGTAAAGTGGCCATTACAAAGAGGCAAAATCTAGGTGGATATTTTTTTCTTAACAATCAGCAGTCATACGTTCAAAGTGTACAGAGAGGCTAGCAGGTGACCTTTCAAGTCTGTGATAAAATGCTTTAGGAATTTCATGATTGACAGAAGAATATACTTAATTCTCAACCCCTACAAATAATTCCTTTTCTATCTATCTATCTATCTATCTATCTATCTATCTATCTATCTATCTATCTATCTATCTACCTACCTACCTATCTGTGATATATGTATGTTCACATGTATGTTTGTATGAATGTGCATTTGTGAGTGCAGATGCATGTATACCAGGAAGTGCATGAAGATCAAAGGACAGCCCGAGCCTTCACCCTCAAAAACAGGGTCTCTTTGTTGCTTACTGTTGTGAACAACAGTCCAGGTGACCTGCTGTCCTGCAGACAATCACTTGCCTCCCCTTCCCATCTCAGCACAGGAGCATTGTGACTCCAGGCCTAGCTTTACATGGGTTCTAAGGGTTCAAATGAAGGTGCTCATGTACGTACAGTGAGCACTTTACTGACCGAGCCATGTCTCCAGCTCCTGTCCTAATGATGAAAAGGCTTATCTAGGATTAGAACCAGTGACCTCTCACACTAGAAGTAAAGAGCATGCCCTCAGACCAATGAGCCACCTTGCAAGCTGTCTTTAAGGTAGTAATAATAAAAGACAACACTGGGGGGAGTGAAAAAGCAAAATGAGAAGCTTTAGTAGTTGACACTTGGCTTACAAAGAACCTTTTATATAGTTTTTAAAAATCCTAACATAGAGTTTACATACATATCTATATATTTCAATAACTATCAAATACATAATGGCAGAGATTACAGCCAGAAAAACCCATAGGGGTAGTAAAAAATTAAAATATATACTGAGTCTCTTTTCTTTGTTTCATTTCCGTGATATCTTATTCATATACATCATTGTATCTTCTCATCCATGACCCTATGACACTTTCCTACACCGCCTTCCCCTCCATTTGTTACACTCCCTCCTCCTAAGTTCCAACTCTACTTTCCCATCATATATATGTGTATGTGTAGGCAGATGTCTACGTCTACATTTATGTGTAAGTATGTAAGTAGATACAGATTTAGATCTAGATTCTCATATGAATGGAAACCTGCAATCTCTATCTTTTTGAGTCTGTCTTATTTTGCTTGGCATGATAATTTCTAGTTTCAGCTATTTTCCGTCAAGTAACATAGTTTTCTTCTTAAGAACTCACGAGAAGGACCCAGGTTCCGTTCCTAGAGCCTACATGGTGACCCCAACCATCCATGACTCCATTTTTTAGGGACTCCGGTGCCTTTTTCTGACCTCTGCAGGGACCAGGCACATACATGGCACACACAAATACATGCAGGCAAAGCATGCATACACAAAAAGAAATAAGTAAATCTAAAACAAAGTTTTGTTTTTTTAATACAATTCTGTTTCTGAGAATCTACCCTGGAGAAATATTCTAAGATTGAGAAGAAAAAGTTAATGCATAATGATATTCATGAGGCAATGTTTATGGTATAAAATAATAGAAGTATTCAAATGTGTGAAATTAATTAAATAGAAAGAAGTCTGATTGTCTCATCATTAATATTAATGGTTACTTAGGAAATGTTAATATTTTATCCAGAATATTGCCTTATTAGTTATTTTGTTTAGTTCACATACAAGGAGATGGATTCCATCACAACATTGACATAGGCATTTGTCAGTGCACTTGGTTCTTCGTCTTCACATCCCCCTCCCACCCCTGCTCTTCCCCACGTCTTCTTCCTGACTCTCTCTTCCCCATGTCCGGTTTCCTCTTATCCATGATGTCCCATTAGCCTCTCTGTCTTTCACGTCCATTCTCTCATAATCTCCATTCTAGCTACATGACCTACAGACACATACATACACACACGTGCATGTGTAATTTTAAATCTAGACTCTACATCTGAAAGAAAACATGTAGTATTTGTCTTTCTGAGCCTGGTTTGTGTCACTTAGTGTAATGATGTTCAAACATGTCCATTTTTCTGCCACTATCCTAATTTCATTTTCCTTTCTGACAGCACAAAATTCCACTTTGTAAACATAGCACATTTTCTTCATCCCTTCATATGCAGATAGACATTGATGCTACTTCTATAGCCTGACTATTGTGGACAGTGCAGCTGTAAGCATTAATGTGCATGCATTTTTGTGATATGTCTACCTAAAACCTCTTGGGTATATATCCAAAAGTATATGTGGGTCTTACATTCAATCTATTTTCAGTCTCTTAAGCAATATTCATGATGGTTTCCATAAGGGACTACACAAGTTTGCATTCCCACCAACAGGACTAAGAGCTCATCTCTCACCATATCTCCACCAGCCCATGTCATTCTTTGCTTTCTTGTTTTCTAAATTAATTTTATTTTTTGATATTGTACTATAACTACATGACTCCCTGCCCTTTTTTGTGTTTCGTGTTCCTTTAAGCATCTTCTGCAGCATGGCTTTGGTGAGCATCACTGCCTTAGCCTGTGCCTGTTGTGAGATGCCCTTGTTTCTCCATTGATTCTAAGAGATAACTTTGGTGGATGTGGCAATCTTGGTCGACAGTTACTTGCTTTGGAATATTTCATTTCAACTCTTCTTGGCTTTGGGGTGGCCTGTGAGATGTCTGATGCTATTCTGTTGCTTCTGCCTTTGTATATAAGTTGGCACCGTCCCTTTACAGCTGTGAAAATGCCTTTTCACTCTGTATTTTTGACATCTTGATGGAGAATCTTCTCTCCTCACATCTATTTGGAGTCTTAAATGTTTCTGGAGCTTGAATGTCTGTGTCTTTCTCTGAATTTAGAGAATTTCTGTTATAATTAGTATTTTTTTTCCCACCTGTAGTGCTGGCCTCTTTCTTCTGTGCTGTAGGTTCTGAGCTCTAGTGTCTTGTTCACATCCCAGAGCCCTCAGACGTGGCCATGCTTGTTCGCTGCTGTGGGTTCCTATGCTGACATCTGAGGGCCATGCTCTATCAACCCCACCCTCCATCTCTGACTTTCTTCCCTCTGCCTTTGAGATTCCCTGGAACCAGTCCTGCGGCAACATTTATTTCAGCCACCGGTTTTTTGTTTTCAAAGCTTTTGTGTTCTTGTTTGTTTGTTTTGCTTTCCAAAAAAATCTCAGTTGCCTTGCTGACGTTTCACCTCTATTGCTGATCTTTCCTGTTTTCTCTGTGTTTGCTGTTTCTTCTCTGTGGTCTAGATCAAATTCATCTAATAGTTTATAATTTCTTTTAGGATATTGATCATATTTACAAGACAACTGAAGTTGTCAACCGGCATTTTGCACACGTTGCTGTCTTTGGGTTTAACATTTGTGGAGTTAGCTCTCCTGGATGAGTCATGCTGCTGGTTTGCTGAAGTTTCTTTTGTTTATCTGTTGTAATTTATGCATCTCCTGGTTTAGATATCTCTTCTGCATGATGTTTTTTAAAGGGGAAGGTCTTTCCTGTTTAGTCCCTACTACCAATCAAGAAGGAGGGAACAAACCTCTGTACCCACAAAAACATCAAACCACGGGGACCACATGGGAGCAGCCACAGCTCTGAGATGGAGGCAGAGGACCTCACTTGGCACTGCCGAGGGCTCCCGAGGGCTGGAGGGTGCAGCTGCTGGTTTTACACACACCTCTAGAACTTCGCAGTTCTTGGCCTCAAAAGCATTGAGTCCAAATCTCTCTCACTGCTGCTGCTTCATGAGCTGGTGAAATCCCTGTCTTTCCAAATAGTAACAGAGGAAGTTAAGGGCATGAGGGCTTTGGGCTTCTGGGGGCGGGGCGGGAGCTCCCTGATCTTCATCTAGTTTATCTTTCTGCAGTGGTTTCTGAGTCCCAGCCATGGGCCTAACTACGCAGATGCAGTTAAACACTTTCCCCACATTTCTATTTGGGATGAAGTCTAATATTTTGTATTCCATCTTTTTCACCAGTGCTCACATAGGCAGACACCATTCAACCATCTTCCCAGGAGATATTGTCTTCATTATTAAAGCATTTGAATTACTTATACATGACCTGAACAAGGAGGGCGCCAATAGACATGCCAACATGAACGGGGGTGGGACATCTCAAGGCTTCATCCCTACACAAAAAAACTATAGGGAACTAAGAAACTCTGAGAATAGAAGAAATGGTCCTCCCTAGGGAAGAACACAGTAATTTGTGATCCAATATCACATGGTCAGCCCTGAAAACATAGACAAGTAACAGTATACAGACAAAGCATGTTGTATTTGTATGTTTAGAAATGCACTTGAGAGCACACACAAAGACACTCCCATATGTAACAACAATTAAGGAAAAAGAGGCCATGAATTTGAAAGTGCAAGGCAGGTGGGTATGTGAGAGGCTTTCAAGAGAGGGAAGAGAAAGGCAACTGATATAATTACATTATAATCTCAAAAAAAAAAGGTTTTAAAAATTGCATCTAAAGTGGAATTATAACTTTCTAAACTGTGTGCAATTAGTTGAAAATAAGGCTGCAATTTTTTAGTTATTAGATTTCCCCCCTTGACTGTCTCTCAGGTAAAAATAATTATTAAAAATCATGTGGTCAGTAGAACTAAGGTAGATATGGGCTGTGTACATGTTATGCCAAAGCACTGCACATTTTGGGAATGAGAGAATAAGAAAGAGTCTCTGCAAAAGCCTCCTTACAAGATCGCCTCGGGAACAAGGACCACACAAGGCAGTGGAAGCAGCAGCTTGCAAAAACCAGGGTGTTTGTTCTGCATGGGTCTGACCAAGGCCCTCTCCACACATGTCATGTAGCTTGGTGTTTTTGTGGGACTCCTAACGGAGGGAGCAGGGCTGTTTCTGATGCTTTTACCTGCTCTGGGGACCCTTTCCCTCCTAGCGGGTTGCTTTATCTAGCATCCAGGTTGAGGGGAGGTGCCCAGTCTTATTGTAACTTGATATGTCATGTTTGGTTGGTATGCTGGGAAGTCGGCCTTAATATGTGGGAGAATAAATTAATTAAAAAAAAAAGTCATGCTGTTCAGGACTCAGAAGCTAGGGGCTCTAGCAACCATGTCCCCAAAAGGATCGACTGTATACACAGGCTTAGAATACATATGTTCAGACTCAGTGCCAACTTAGCGTGTTTTCAGAACAAAACCCTAAGAGAGCAGGCCTCTGTCAAAGGGATGACAAGATGAGGAGATGGTGTGGGGCTCAGGGACTTAGCTCAGCGCTGCAATGTTTGCCTCACAAATACAAAGCTCTTGATCAATTTTGTCCCAACACTGAAAAGGAGCAAGGGGGAGAATGACAGACAAATGTTTCCCCAGCCGCCTGTGTGGTCCGAGATGCCACTGGCAGCATGAATGACACCATCGTTTCTGGGATGAATTGCAATGGCTCTGCGGCCTGTGGGTTGGGCTACGACTTCTCAAGATGTCAACACGAGCCATGTCAGTATGGGCTGATGAACAATTTCCAGGTATGTACTTCAAAAGGATAGATAGATAGATAGATAGATAGATAGATAGATAGATAGATAGAAAGATAGATAGATAGATGATAGATAGATAGATAGATAGATGATAGATAGGTAGATAGATAGATAGATAGATAGATGATAGATAGATAGATAGATAGATGATAGATAGGTAGATAGATAGATAGATAGATAGATAGATAGATAGATAGATAGAAAGATAGAGTTTATCGGTGTCTGCATTTTCAGAATATCAAGTCTAGTGAAGCTTTTGGATCTGCAAATGATTAAATACTGATCTGAATTAAGCAAGGAGCAGGTGGTGTGGGAGGGAAAGAAGCCATGCAGGTGTTCTGTGGTGGGAACCTGTCCTTTGCAGGCACTGTTATTAGGGAGACAATAGGAGAGTCCTGTCACTCAGAGGGGAGCGCCATGCTGTTTCCTAGCTTCCAGTCAACAGTGTGAGATATCGTACTGGACAGGAGAGGCACAGGCTAGGGAAAACTCGGAGTGCATTTTGTATACAGGCTTTAGAGCAGAAAAATCTAAGGCAAGAGACAGGGTGAGGAGAAATTGTGAGTGAGAAATTTGGAGAGAAATGAAGGCCAAGCAACATGGAAACGTAGGACACAGTACGGACTAATTGTCCTATGTGCTTGGTAAGGAGAGGAAGAAGTGAATGGGCCGAGAAGCCTTCATCCATCTCATTTAACAGCCGACAGACTCAGCTGAAACCATTATTCCAAAATACAACTCAAGCTGACAGGCTCCTCCCAAACATGTACAATCTGTTCCCAGGGTCATAGTGATGCTGCTATCGTTTTCATTGTTATTCTGAGGCAAAGCATGAGTGTTTCAATTATGTCAAAAAATAAAGTTATGTTTAAAGAGCAGAAGACAAGCAAAGGTTTGGAAACACTTAGGAGAAAAGCTAATACCTTAAAAAAAAAAGTTGGAAGGCAGCCACGCCCCTCCTCGCACCTAGTCGGTACCACACTCTGGGGTAGAACTTCCTCCCACCAGAGCTACAGGGAGCACAGGGGGAGATGCTATGAAAATCCTTGGGGTGGGTGGGGGGGGGACGGACCTTCCTTCTTTAGTCTTTCCGTGTTTTCTAAATATTTTTGTGGTGGGTGGCTAGTGCTTGGTAAAGAACGAAAAGAGGTCATTTTATCTTGAAAAGAGAAGTGTTACAAATTCAAGAGGGAAGCAGGGTGGAAATCATTAGTTTATGCGTGGGAATTACAGGAAGTGAAGAAGGAATAAACTGTGTTCAAGAAGAGTTAGCTGTTCAAACCGTCTGTTGGGTAAACTGCGTAATCCAAACCACTCTCTTCTCAAGGTCATGAGCATGGTGTCCGGGTTCGGGCCCCTCATCACTGCAGGGATCTTTTCGGCAACACTGTCTTCCGCCCTGGCCTCCCTCGTCAGTGCGCCCAAAGTATTCCAGGTAATACAACCGTGAAAGCGTGCACTGTCTTCCCTGCCTCCGAAACAAGCTGAAATAGCGGTTCCCACCAGCAATCACTTTCCATCATTTTCTGCAACCGTTAATGTTTGCATCTAGCTCAAGTGCTGTGCCTGCCACATAGTCAAGATCGATTCCGATAATATAAAGAATGATGAGCCGCGGTGTTAACGTGCGCCTCGGATTGTGCATCGCTTAATCTTTCCCAAATCTTCTTTTCGGAATCACCTAGAGAAAACGAGTGCACATAGATACAAATGACAAATGTCTCCTCTTTTTTCCCATTAGGCTCTGTGCAAGGACAACATCTTCAAAGGACTGCAGTTCTTCGCAAAGGGCTATGGGAAAAACAACGAGCCCCTGAGAGGGTACTTCCTCACTTTTGTGATAGCCATGGCATTCATTCTCATCGGTGTGTAGTTTTCTTGCACTACAGAAAGCCAAGGACTCTTCTGACTACTCGGCCTTTTGCTCGTAGAGTCGTTAGCAGGTTTATGGTTAAGACTCCGTCTGGGAATGCTAGTGTTTGTCTAAGAGGGAAGTGAGACAGTTTAGTAAAGAGGACCTTTGAGGAAGTGAAGGAGAATCTACCCTTCTGTTCTCTGAACCTGAATATTAGAAGCCCATCCAGCCAAATACAACCGAACCCTCCCTTCAAGTCAGTATGCTCTCACCACGGCAGCTCCTGCTCTATGCACTAGCCTGATAGCTCTAAACGGCAAGCAGAATTATGTAGGCCAATGTTTCCACAAATGTAGTTCCTTGACCAGCCTCTCGGAATCACTAGAGTGTCTCTGAAAGTCTAGATTTTGCAGGCCCAATTCCAGGGCTGCTGAGTTAGAATCGCTGACGATTTGGAATCTGCGTTTTACAAGCTCTCCAAGTCCCTGCCCCCCAGTCCCCCCCCCCCACACACACACTAAATCTTTTGAAAATCACTTACCTGGATTGTGATTTTGTTTCCTTTCTCAATCCCAAGCAATCTAGAAGTAGCCACATGATCTTGAAAAGAGGTATTTGTCAGCTATACAATCCTTGCTCTCCCTTAACCAAAACCAAACTAAGGGTTCTCCTTTGTATGTGAAACTCTAGGAGCAACTGCAACTTATTTGGCTTATACAATGTGTATGCAGTTGGAAAAGGGCTACATATAACTCCAATTAAATTTGTTAGATTTTTAAGAAAATAAATAAAAATAGTTTATATGAAGATTCCAGTAATATAACAATTATAATCTAACCGTAATATTCAAACTGTTGCCCTTTGCTGTATTTAAATGTTTTATTACATTTGTGTGTGAGTGCCTGAGTGTGTTTGTGTGACGTGGTTTGGCTGAGCAAACCATTACCTACTGAGCCATCTTACCAGCCCTCTTCTTCAGCATTTAAATGATCACACATTCCACTTTTTAAAAATGCATATATTAAATTATCTCCATTAAAACCATTGAGAAGCGCATGGGTTTCCGTCCTACAGAACCTCTTGACTGTTTATATAGCAGACAAGGAATCCAGGGCCTGGTACATCAGAAACTGCTATAGAGGAGTTGTTGGTGTGCTTAGCTCTTGTAGAGACAGAGGTTTGGATTGTCTATTTTCTAACTGGCAGGTTTTTCTTGAGTCTCACTCCGTGGAAACCTCGGCTGTAAGTATGTATATCGTCTCAAAAGAAAAAAAAAACAAAAAATCAAAACAAAACACTAACTTCTTAAACTTTGACAGCTGCGAGCTATGTTTTCAATTTCCAGAAAAGTGGCGCTTCCAGGCCTTAGCAGCTGCTCGGCCGCCCTCCCGCTGCACACATGTCACTCATACTGTTCTTCTCTTGCAGCCGAGCTGAATGTCATTGCCCCCATCATCTCCAACTTCTTCCTGGCCTCATATGCGCTTATTAATTTCTCCTGTTTCCATGCCTCGTATGCCAAATCTCCAGGTAAGCCTAAATGAAAACATAAGCCTAAGCAAACAGTTAGTCTCGATAAATGAAATAAGTCCGTGAAAAGTGTTCAATCTGTGTTTTTATGTTTTCTTATATCTTTGTAGGCAGCATAATCCACTTTATTTTGGTGAGTTGGGGGATGACTTCCGAAATAGAAAAGGAATCATATGAGCAATGGCCTTTTTGACCAACCGTAAAGTCAATTTTCTCCTGTGGCAATAAATTATTCATTGCAAGAGAAACCACATTTATTTCAGCAGTAGAAAAACACCACTATTTATTTCCAGGGTAAAAGTGACCACAGGAGTGGAATAAATGTATATATTTGAGACCTCCTCACTATCAATTTGTTTCCTGCCCATGGTGCAGAAGAGAAGGATGAGCGGTTCCCATAATTACCTGCTGAATGCGGGCAATGCAGATCTACTGCCGTGCCCACGCTGGGGGCATCGGTACACAACTGCTCTGTGGTCTTAAATCGTTTAAAATTCCACACCCAAGAGCTGTCTCCTAGCTCATCACCCCTCATCTCTCATTTGCTCCCACTGTCCTTCTGACCCCTCCAGAAAGTCACCTGAGGGTCATATGACTCTCAGAAAGTTCTTCACTGTGAAGACTTTTCCTCCAAGCTACTAAATAAGTATTCTTTTACGATTTGCCCCCATCCTCAGCGTGTTGACAATGATGTTTGCAAAGAGACTGAGGGGCCTGTGTCCACACAAGGCCACTGGGTTACAGAAAATAACTGAAGATGTTTAGTGTAGTGTGGTTTGTCTTTAAACACAAATCCACAATCCTGTGCCATGTTTTGCTATTAAAAACAAAAACAAAAACAAAAATAAAACCCAAAACCCAAAACCAACCAAACAAACAAACAAACAAAACCAAACAAGCCAGCTACAATTATCAGAAGAGTAGAAAGGAGTAATGGGAAAGAGAGAAAAGGGGAAGAATATTTTTTAAAAAGTATGCAGGAAGACACCTGTAGATACACAAACCCCAAAATGACTCTCAAAATCCACCCTTCCCCTCCCCACCCACCTGACCTCCATCCTCTGTCTCTGAGAGGAAGCAG